>NC_136069.1:431421426-432066426 GCF_964261635.1 Lissotriton helveticus | reverse complement strand
TGTTTTTTTCAGTGAAAATATATATATTGTGACCAAGAGCTGTTTAGCTCGAAATGCGTCGTTTGTGCCCGAAAATAAATCGACTTTTTTAAACTTGGATCGGACTGGCTTGTGCTTACTGAAGTGTGTGAGCTTGGTGGCGGATATATATATATGTATACACACACACACACACACACACGCGCACAGACACACACACACACACACACAAACACACACACACCACAAAAAGAAGGTTATACTGAAATAAAAGTTAAGTATGGCAATAAGATCTTAGCTTACAAAAAAAAAGCATTGAAAATAACAGAAATGTACAGAAAAAATAAAGGTTAAATTGATGTTAGAATGTTGTGATGTAATGTGGTCAGAACTAATATTTAAAAAACACAACCCCACTAGATGTGCCAGTTATAGGTTAGTGAACTACCTAAAACCTGCTCCCTCATTATGCACTGCTTATGATCTGACATACTGCTTCACTCATGATATATTAAATGACATCACTGATGACATCTCAAATGATATTGTAGATGGCATCACTAATTACATCATCCATGATACTGCTACTCACATTACTTCATAATTCCTTACATCATAAAAAAAGAAAGTTGTTAGTAAAGGCTCTATAGTTATGCTCAGCATAGAGTTACTGTGGGTACACATATGGGTGCATAGAATGGACATAAATTAAGTCCTAGAGGCAAGTGTAGTTGTACATTTTAAAAGCTATATGATGCACCATTTACAAACGAATAAAGGTCAGAGTGCAAGTAGTACTCCATGTAAAACAAGGTAAATAGTGAGGATAACTGGTTGCAGCAGCAGTTTCCACAGTAGGTTGTGCCTTAAAGCCAAAATATGTTACAAAACATCTCTGAGAAAAGCAGAACCCGACAAAATAGTATATAGAAACTCCATTAGGAACTATAAGCTAGAGTTGAAAAAAGCCCAATCCCAGCACTATACACAAAAGATTAATGATGCTAGGTCCGACTCAAAGGAAATTTATAGAATAGTGAAGAGTCTAACTACACTTCCTCAGCCCCCGATTAACAGTGAGAACCTTCAAGTCCGATGTAACGAGCTGGCAGATTATTTTTTTAATAAAATAAACTGCATCTACTCTGTCTTTCCTACCACTCATTCACAGACTCAAGTAGCTACTACCAGCTTTTCAAACCATGGGGAATCAGATAATACATCCCCAGTACTGGATAACTTTCCATTGCTGCAACTAGACTCATTAGCCAGCCTAATGACCCAGGTAAAAACTGGTTCCCCCAGCGATTCGGCCCCCCCCCCCGATTTTTAAGTACTGTCAGTCAGACCATTCTACCAGTCTTACTAAGGGTACTCAATGCTTCCATTCTCACCAATATAGTCCCCCCTAAGTGGAAAGAAGCCAGAGTAAAAGCACTTGCTAAGAAGCCTAATATGAGCATCACCAATTTTGGTAATTATCGCCCTATCTCCTTGCTCCCCTGGGCCAGTAAGCTACTGGAAAAACATATCAATGCCACATTAACCAATTTCCTAGAGGAAAATAATCTCCTTGAGCCCTCGCAAACCGGCTTCCGCCCCAAACATGGGACGGAGTCGGCTTTGTTGGCGGTCCTGGAAGAAACAAGGGGCATTTTGGATCGGGGAGGATCGGTGGCAGTCATCCTCCTCGATCTTAGTGCCGCTTTTGACACTGTAAATCACACCATTCTGCTGCAGCGCCTATGGGAAATTGGGATTCATGGAGGAGCTCTGGAGTGGATCCGCTCATTCCTATCCCAGAGGAAATTTCAGGTCTTTGAGGGAGCAACCATCTCCACAAGTAAGCCCTTGGACTGTGGAGTTCCGCAGGGCTCCTCATTAAGCCCGACGTTATTTAACGTCTATATGAGACCGCTGGCTGGGATCGTCCGTCCGTACGGTATTACGATCGTTACCTACGCGGACGATACCCAGCTGGTGGTCTCCCTTACGCGGGCAGGAGACCATGCGGGCACAGTGGACCTAGCAGGATGCCTGAGTGAGGTCAGCAGGTGGATGACCCTGTCTTGTCCCAAACTTAATGGGGACAAGACAGAGGTTATGATGCTAGGGCATCAAGCACCATCCACGATCAACCAGATCTGGCCAGGATGTCTGGGTACTCCTCCAGTCCCTAGGGATACCATCAAGAGCCTGGGAGTCTGGCTGGATAAATCCTTGACGTTTAATCACCAAGCCGTCGTGCTATCTGCCACCTGTTTCGGCCTCATTAGAGTATTGAAGAAGATCCTCCCATTACTACCGTTTGAGGCCAGACAAACTGTGGTGCAGGGACTGATACTTTCTGTGGAGTTCCGCAGGGCTCCTCATTAAGCCCGACGTTATTTAACGTCTATATGAGACCGCTGGCTGGGATCGTCCGTCCGTACGGTATTACGATCGTTACCTACGCGGACGATACCCAGCTGGTGGTCTCCCTTACGCGGGCAGGAGACCATGCGGGCACAGTGGACCTAGCAGGATGCCTGAGTGAGGTCAGCAGGTGGATGACCCTGTCTTGTCCCAAACTTAATGGGGACAAGACAGAGGTTATGATGCTAGGGCATCAAGCACCATCCACGATCAACCAGATCTGGCCAGGATGTCTGGGTACTCCTCCAGTCCCTAGGGATACCATCAAGAGCCTGGGAGTCTGGCTGGATAAATCCTTGACGTTTAATCACCAAGCCGTCGTGCTATCTGCCACCTGTTTCGGCCTCATTAGAGTATTGAAGAAGATCCTCCCATTACTACCGTTTGAGGCCAGACAAACTGTGGTGCAGGGACTGATACTTTCAAGGTTGGACTTTGGGAACTCGCTCTACCTTGGGGCCCCGGAATCCACACTAAAAACACTGCAGATAATTCAGAACTGTGCGGCTAGAACTTTGCTCCAGCTCCCACGTAGTACCTCTGTGAAGACTGGATTGATAAGATTACACTGGCTCCCGGTGAAAGACAGGATAAGCTTCAAATCCCTTTGTATTGCTCATCGATCTTTCTGGGAAACTGGGCCACTAATCAGTCGCCCGTTAATTACCCCTTATTTCCCAACCAGACAACTCCGTTCCACCAACGCCTCACTGGCTGTTGTACCTAAGGTTAAAAGATCTAGATCAGGAGGTCGCTCTTTCACTTTGAACGCGGCCAAATTATGGAACAGCTTGCCTCATCAACTTAGGTCCAACCCTGATCTCACCTCTTTTAGGAAAAACTTAAAAACCTTCCTGTTCAACAAATAGTCTCTTCTGGACCTTGTTTATTGGGTAGTACGTGACTAGTTTCTCAGCGCTGGGACGCCTCCGGGCAGCTAATATGCGCTTTATAAAATTCATTTTCATTTCATTTCATTTCATGTTCACAATAGACTTCCCCTCAGTGGATTTTTGGGCACCTGCCCATTTTTAAATAGTGCTAATACAGTGCTATAGACATATTCTATAACATTAGGATGTTTATAAGGTCTAGATGTTTATTTCCAGAGCTTTGTTTTAGATTGTGAGGTATTGCAGATTGCTGAATAATGTAGAATTGAGATCTCATCTACTTAGAGGTGAATTAACTCACACTGGGGTTGTAAGCATGGTTCCTAGGATATATGCTACTTTGCTAATCCCAGTAATGTGTGCAAAATGTATCTTATTATTCTATTAAGGGTAGTCTATAGGGTTAGGCCTTAGGTGTTTTAGCAATTTTAAATGCATACCTTTCAACCTCATTACTTAACATTGCAGGCCCTGTGAACTTTTTAAGATGGTGTTCCCATTAAGGTGAATAGAGTACGAACTCCACTTTGCAGGGTATTCAAGGTTTAAAAATGGGGCAACCACATTAAAGTCTATGGAAGCATTTTGTTTGTTAGGTGGGTGAATATCAGTTGAAATAGGGTTACAACCACCAAATTTGGGTGTGTAGAACGCTATTTGTAATTCATGTAGCCAACGTATACCTATTATGACTCGATTGGTGGTAGAAAATTGGAGAAAGTTGTAGCATGCGGAGTGACTTCCAGACTAGAATGGCTATAGCACTCTACAGATTTGTCAAACAATACCAAAGTTATTAGCATGACAAAAAATGCCTCCACTGAGTTAATGTGCGTGAGTGTAATAATGACATTTTTCACAATACAATCTATAGAAATGGTTTTAAGTAACTACGCTAATAAAAAATAAAACTTGAAACTCAAGATGGTAATATACCATATTACACGTTACCCATTGTTTTTTTTTGTCCTCATATGACCTCTGTAGCAGAAGCAACCTCTCAGTTTGATCCACCTCTGTTGCTCGTAACTTGGGGGTTCAGTCTCAGCTGATGTACTTGCGAGAGCCACCCGCACCACACATCATGAGCTGACCAAGAGGTATAATTATGGGCCATTATAAGGTAATCTAATCAGAATCTAAGTGAAGTAGCAGATTCCCAAATGACCTAAGATCTATTCTTTCTCTTTATACATTAACTTTCTGATCTAAATACCTATAATATCTCACTGAGTTCCACCAGGTTCTCCATGTTGGGGGTACCACCTGACACCATAACTTACAGATCTCCCTCCTTGCCAAAAGAACCAGATAAAACACCAATTTATTCTGCCTCCCAGGGAGGCTCAACGTCCCTTCAGGCCTCAATACAGTGCCAAACAGAATAAGAGAAGGGCTTACCTCAATCTCAATGCCCAGAACGTCGGATATAGTCTTACCCATGTTACCCCAAAACTCTTGAATCACAGGGCAAGAAGCAAACACATGAATGTCGTCCGCCTTCTGGGCACAACATCTCAAACACCTTGCTTCTTCATTGTCTTTTATTTTGGAAAGTTTGAGTGGGGACTAGTATATCCTGTGGAGCGTAAAAAAGTGGTTTCTTCTTAATGCAGCAGATTTAATCATTGGGTAAAGTATGTCTATAGAAACTTGCCATAGATTTTTCAGCTCCTCGCTCGGCAAGTAGTTCTCCCAGGCCATGTCCTATGGCTGTTCCAGCTTCCTATCCGCAGCAGCAAGGAGATGATTATACCACTGTGCTACTTCCTTCTTTTTTGGCGTCAAATCCAGTAGCTCATCTTCCTTGGAACTGTCCTCCGGGGAAAGCCAGTGTTGCCTCTTACACCATGATGAAATTTGGCAAAACTTAATTCTGGAGAGAGCTGCAATAGTAAGATTCCTCCAGAAATCCCAGGGAAAACACTAATTGCCGTCCACAATGTCCTTCCAGTGTGTGACACCTGCATCTTTTAATGGCTGGACTAGATCATCTAAAAGACACTCTGGTGTTCCTGGGAAGTCCCACACTGGTGCCCATTCACTGTAATAGACAATCCCAAACAGACCCGCCAATCAGACCACAACTTGGCCGAAGCATACAGAATCTTCAGCCGGACTTTAAAAAAAAAATTAGGAGCTCCAAATTTATACATGAAACCTACCTCATCTGAATCCAGCAGCACAGCTTCAAACATGCTGTCGATTAGAGAACGATCAGGCCTAAGAAGTAGCATCCTACAATTCTTTAATTGGTACGCCCAACAGTACAGCTGAAGATCGGGCCTGCTTATACCACCGTGTGAAAGTTTAAGCCTTAGTTTTTTCCAGGATAACCTGATCCATTTGCTTGCCCAGATGAAAGAGGAGATCTTACCCTGTATTTTAAGTAGTTCACACTTGTCAAATTCCAGGGGGGTGTTATTAAAAAGGTAGGCATACTTAGGAAGAACAAACATTTTAATCAGATTTACATGGGGATCTTCTGGCACTTTTTCAAAAGAACCTCCACCTCCTTAGAAACTCTCTTCAGGTTTAATTGTGGGATATCTTTAAGATCCTGAGTTATTATTAATCCAAGGTATCTTAGCTCCTTGGGCCACGTCTTCCCTTGAGCTGCGATCTTCCAAGCCATGATTTCTGTTTTATCATTATTGACCTCATAGCCGAACAGGTTTCCAAAAACCTGAACTTCCGTAAGTAGCTCAGAGAGAGTGAGGTTGATGTTTGATGATAAGAGAATCAAATCATCAGCATACAATGCTAACTTCCTCATAAACCCATTTGCTACGAAGGGGATGATCTTTTCATTCTGTCTCAAATGCTGGGCAAGAGGCTTAATATACAAATCAAAAAGAATGGGTGACAGCAGGCATCCCTGCCTTGTACCACGCTCTATTGTGACCGCCGGAGTAAGGCTGCCATTGACCAAGATCTGAGCCCGAGGGGCTTTATATATTTTCTTCAGAACCTCCCTAAAGATAAAGCAAAAGCCTTCATGGCCCTATTCAGGTAGTGACAGTTGACTCGGTCAAAGGCTTTCGCTGCATTGACTGTAATAAATATAAGAGGGACTCCCTGTTCAGATACTAGATTGATTGAGCCAATCAGGGTATAATCTAAATCCAACTTTTGCCTGCCCGGGAGGAAGCCCTTCTGATCTTCATGAATTATTGGCCCCACAACCTTACAAAGTCAGGCATTCAATATCCCTGCAAAGACCTTATAGCCGGTAAGACTGGCACTGGGTTGGATCCTTCCCAGGCTTCAAAATCAGCATGATCACAGCCTCACTCCACGAGTCAGGTAAGGGGGAAGTGCCTCTGAGAATTTCATTAAACAGTTTCAACAAGACCGGAACAATTTCATCGGTCATTAAAACAAAGACCTCAAATTCAATCGCATCCGGTCCTGCAGCTTTCCCTTTCTTAGCTTTGTTTAGAACCACCAGTATCTCACTCCCTGTTATATCATGAGTGAGCATTTCTTGGCTATCCGGATTCAGCTTTGGGAGCTGTTTCCCCGCAAGCCACTGTTCAATAGCGTCTTTCTCAACCGAGATCCTAACTGTATAAATCTTGAAAAAATTCTATAAAAGCCTGCTCAATATCCCTTTCTCCTCCATGATTAAACTACTCACCGTAATCTTGCTAATATAATTGTTTGATCTGTCTACTCTGCTCTTCTAAGCGAGAAGTTAGCCACAATTCTCACCCTGGTCGAAATCCCTCATTTTGCTTACCTCCCACTTCTGAAACATGATCTCCTGAGTTTTAAGTCTGAACTTCAGCTGGAGGTCTTAAACCTTCCCCAGTAAACTTTCTTTCTCCGCCCCAGAATCCTGCCCAGCCTTTAAAGCTAACTCTGCCAGAGCTAGCTCCTTTTACATATCAGCCATCTCGCTTTTTCCAGATCTTGCCCAGCCCGCTACAGCGCCCCTTAAAGTCCCTCTCAACCAGTCCTTAAAAGCGTCCCAGACTATATATAAGGGGGCCGCATACAGGTTATGCTGAAAAAAGGTGGCTGATTCCTTCCTTATAATATCTGGGATGAAAGGTTGTAGGAGAAGTTTCCTATTCAGGGTCCATCTCCTCAAAATGAGCTCTGAGGGGAGTACTACATTTAAAGCTGTAGCCCCATGATCAGAGATATGGATGGGTAAATATTCTATCGACCTAACTCTTTCCTAATTCCGGAAGTTCAATAAAGATCTAATAATTTCTGGAGTAATGGTTGTTTTTCTTGCTGTAGGAAGAATATTCCCGGACATCACCCATTTGTTTCCGCCAAAAATCACAAAGATTACGATTTTTTAATATTGCAGACAGGTGGGCTTTGACCTGTGGTGCGGAAATCTGAGCTCTAGGAGAGGATCTATCTAGCTTATATTTAAAAGCACATTAAAGTCTCCGTCTACTATCAAGGGGGCTTCAAAGTCATACAAAGATTATTAAGATGAATAATATCATCCTCATTGGGACCGTAAAAATTAGCCAGATTAAATTTAGCGCCCTGGCTCCTCACCTCTGCTACTGCCCACTGTCCTCTATCATTTACCTGAGCCTTGATAAGCTCCACGCCTGAATTTATTTTAAAGATTATGGCCACCCCTTACGAGCAACATTGTTGATCTGAAACTACCATCTTATCGACCCATTTTTGCTTGCCGAACAGCGTCTTACACTCTAAGTGTAAGAGGTGGGTCTCCTGAGAATCTTAGCTGAGCTATCCTTAAGATACTGCAAGACCAGGCATTGTCTTCTCTTAACTCCCTAGGCCATTCACGTTCCAACAAAGAATTTGAAGGTGCCCCCGCCACCCCAGAGCCAGATCTACCCCATCATAGTCATGTTTCCACCCACTGCTAAATCTACAGGCCATTAAGTCACATGAGGTCCCTGTCACATTTTTCTTTCCCAATGCTTCCCACCCACACACGTGCAATGCCCCCCTCCCTACCCGCTCCACCCAAGGGAACCCTCCCAGACCACTCATTGGCAATTACAATTTGCCCCTCTGAGCCAGAACCCACTAACCTCTAAAAAAAAGAAAATCCCAAGTTATCATCATTGCAAAAGCTGAACTCCCTCAAAAAGCGTTTAAGTACATCCTCAACTAGCTGGGGGTTTATTATGTGCCAGAAAACTATCCACTTCCTTAGGAAATCTAAAATTATGCATCTTATTGGCCCACATCACTTTCAAAAAGGCAGGAAACCTTAATTGCACTTGGGCACCAAGCTCTCTCAGGGTGTCCAACCCCTTACCCAGCTCCCACCTTCTATCTTCTGTGATACGGGAGATGTCTGACCTTATTCTAAAAGAAGCATTGTGTACCTGAATGCTCTTAAGCTTAAGATCAGCCCCAAGTAGTTGTTCCTTAAGAAGGTAATCAATCATCAATCAATCAGAACATTTGTATAGCGCGCTACTCACCCGGAGGGTCTCAAGGCGCTGGGGGGGGAGGGGGGGTCCGCTACTGCTCGAACAGCCAGGTCTTGAGCTGCTTCCTGAAGGCGAGGTGGTCCTGGGTCAGGCGGAGGTGGGTCGGGAGGGAGTTCCAAGTCTTGGCGGCCAGGTAGGAGAAGGCCCTTCCTCCTGTGGTGGCTCTTCGGATGCGGGGGACAGCGGCGAGGGCGTGGCTGGTCGATCGAAGCTGGCGCGTGGGAGCGTAGAAGTTGAGGCGGCTGTTGAGGTATCCTGGTCCTTGGTTGTGTAGGGCTTTGTGTGCGTGGGTGAGGAGCCGGAAGGTGATTCTCTTGTTGACTGGGAGCCAGTGCAGGTCTCTCAGGTGTCCGGAGATGTGGCTGCGGCGGGGGATGTCCAGGATGAGTCGTGCTGAGGTGTTCTGGATCCGCTGGAGTCTCTTCTGGAGTTTGGCGGTGGTGCCGGCGTAGAGGGAGTTGCCGTAGTCCAGCCGGCTGGTGACGAGGGCCTGGGTGACCGTCTTCCTGGTTTCGGTGGGGATCCATCGGAAGATCTTACGTAGCATGCGCAGGATGTTGAAGCATGACGAGGAGACGGCGTTGACTTGTCTGGTCATGGAGAGGGAGGAATCCAGGATGAAGCCCAGGTTGCGTGCGTGGTCAGTTGGTTTGGGTGCGCTGCCCAGGGCGGGGGGCCACCAGGAGTCGTCCCAGGCGGAGGGTGAGGATCCCAGGATGAGGACTTCCGTCTTGTCCGAGTTCAGTTTCAGGCGGCTGTTCGACATCCATTTGGCTACGTCTGTCATCCCTTCGTGCAGGTTGGCTCTGGCGGTGGCGGGGTCGTTGGTGAGGGAGAGGATCAGCTGGGTGTCGTCTGCGTAGGAGATGATGTTCAGGTTGTGCTGGCGTGCGATGGCTGCGAGGGGGCTCATGTAGACGTTGAAGAGAGTTGGGCTGAGCGAGGAGCCTTGAGGGACGCCGCAGATGACTTCGGTGGCTTCCGATCTGAACGGGGGGAGGCGGACTCTCTGTGTCCTTCCGGCGAGGAAGGAGGTGATCCACTCCAGTGCCTTCTCCTGGATTCCGACGTTGCTGAGGCGCTGTACTAGGGTGCGGTGGCAGACAGTGTCGAAGGCCGCGGAGAGGTCCAGGAGGATGAGGGCCGCTGTTTCTCCGTTGTCGAGCAGGGCTCGGATGTCATCTGTAGCTGCGATCAGGGCGGTCTCGGTGCTGTGGTTGGCCCGGAAGCCAGACTGCGAGAGGTCGAGGGAGCCGTTCGTCTCGAGGAAGGCGGCCAGTTGCTTGTTGACGGTCTTCTCGATGACTTTGGCTGGAAACGGGAGCAGCGAGATGGGGCGGTAGTTCTTGAGGTCGGTAGGGTCTGCTGATGGTTTCTTGAGTAGAGGGCTGAGTTCGGCGTGCTTCCAGCTCTCCGGGAAGGTGGCGATGTCGAAGGAGGTGTTGATGATGTCCCGCAGGTGGGGTGCGATGACAGCGTCGGCCTTGTTGAAGACGTGGTGAGGGCAGGGGTCTGTTGGAGATCCGGAGTGGATGGAGTTCATCGTGCGGATGGTGTCTTCGGTGCTGATCGGGGTCCAGGCGCGGAGGGTGGCGGTGGGGGCGGTGGTTCGGTCGTGGCGTGCGTTGGTTGAGTGCTGAAGCTGTTGTGTATGTCCGCGATCTTGTTGTGGAAGTAGGAGGCGAGGGAGTTGCAGAGGTCTTGCGAAGGGGTGATGTCGTTGTTTCCGGCGTTGGGGTTGGAGAGCTCTTTCACGATGTTGAAGAGTTCCTTGCAGTTGTGTGCGTTGTTGTCCAGTCGTTCCTTGAATGCGGTTTTCTTGGTGGTGCGGATCAGCTGGTGGTGTTTTCGGGTGGCGAGCTTGAGGGCAGTCATGTTGTCCGGTGTTGGGTCTCTGCGCCAGGTTTTCTCGAGTGCTCTGCAGTTCTTCTTGGAGCTCTTGAGTTCGTCGTTAAACCATGGGGCTTTCTTGCTGCCGGGTCTGCTCGGCTGGGTCTTCAGAGGGGCGAGGTCGTCTGCGCAGTCGCTGATCCATTTCGTGAGGTTGGTGGCCGCTTGGCTGGGGTTCGTTGTGCTGGTGGGAGGGTTCTTGCTCAGGGAAGTAGTGAGCTGGTCTGCAGTGATCTTGTTCCAGCTTCTGCGGGGAGCCTGTTGCTGGTGATGGTGGAGCGTGGTCCTTCTGTAGCTGAAGTGGACGCAGCTGTGGTCCGTCCATTGGAGTCCCGTGGCGTGGCTGAAGGCGATGTCCTTGCTGGAAGAGAAGATCGGGTCGAGAGTGTGTCCGGCGTAGTGGGTGGGGGTGGTCACCAGTTGCTTGAGTCCGAGGTTGGCGAGGTAGTCCAGCAGGGTGGTGGTGTTGCGGTCGTTGTTGCTCTCCAGGTGGAAGTTGAGGTCTCCGAGGAGGATGTAGTCGGTTGAGGGTAGGGCAAGCGGGCTGACGAAGTCGGCGATGTCCTCGCTGAATTGTGCGCGTTGTCCCGGGGGTCTGTAGATGAGGGTGCCTCTGAGGGTGGTCTTGGGGTTGACGTGGATCTGGAAGTGCAGGTGTTCGGCGGGTGCGAGGTTGTCGTCGGTGTTGGTCGTGATGCGGATGGAGTTCCTGTGGATGATGGCGATGCCTCCTCCTGTCTGGTTGACGCGGTCCCTCCGGATGATCTTGTAGCCGTCCGGGATGGCGATGGCGATGTCGGGTGCTGAGGAGGCGTTCATCCAGGTTTCTGTGAGGAAGGCGACGTCTGGGTCTGTGGTGTCGAGCAGGTTCCAAAGCTCGACGGCGTGTCTGTGGACGGAGCGGGTGTTGAGCAGGATGCACTTCAGGTGGGTGCTGCTGGAGTTCGGCTTGGTGGGTGCTGGTGTAGCGTGGGTCCGGTTGCAGGTGAACTTGCAGGAGTGGCAGCTGAAGGGTCCGTGGGTGCGTCTCGGTGTGGCTCGGTAGCAGCGCGGGGTTCGGCCGGTGTTGAGAGCGTTGAGTTCGGTGGAGTCGTAGGTTCGTCTGGTCAGCTTCCGGCGGTGGGGGACACCCCCGCGCCGCACGGCCACCAGCTGCTGCGTGTGCCCCCCTGCTGTGCCCTCTGCCTCGCTGCCTGCCGCGCTGCCGGCTGACCCTGCTAACGCTGCTCTGCTCTGTTGCTATAATCATTTGTGCTTGTTTTTTCCTTCACAGGCTTTACCCGTGGTTAGTGTTTTTTGACCAGCATTTGTGCTTGTTCTTTTTTTCCTTCATAGTTGCTTTTTCCCGTGTTTAGCGTCTTTCTTGTCCTGCATTTGTGCTTGTACTCATTGTTGTGCCCGCTCTCCCTCGTGTTTTCCCGCCTCCCTCGCCGCCCCCCGCTTCCCGCCACCACCGCCGCCCCCGCCCCTTTTTTCTTCTGTTCCCTCCCCGCTCCCGCCTCCCAGCTGCTCCGCCCACCCGCGCACTTCGCCTTAAATGGCGACCGTGCGAACGCGCAGCGGGCGCGCCGATTGTGCGCCGAAGGCGCGCCAAAGGTAAGCCCGTCTGCGCCCGTCCGCGACCGGATCGCGACCAGCGCCAGGACCCCTGGCCCCCACCGACGGAGGCCGACCCGACGAACCTACAGCGCCGCCGACCTCATCGCACTCAACACCGGCCGCATCCCAGGATGTCATCGAGCCGCCCCGAAGCACACCCACGGACCCTTCAGCTGCCACGCCTGCAAGTTCACCTGCACCCGGACTCACCCTGCACCAGCACTCGCCAAGCCGACCATCAGCAGCAACCACCTGAAGTGCATCCTGCTCAACACCCGCTCCGTCCACAGACACGCCGTAGAACTCTGGAACCTCCTCGACACCACCGCCCCTGACGTTGCCTTCCTCACCGAGACCTGGATGAACGCCGCCTCAGCCCCAGACATCGCCATCGCCATCCCGGAGGGCTACAAGATCATCCAGAGGGACCGCACCGCCAACCTGACGGGAGGTGGCATTGCCATCATCCACAGAGACACCATCCGCATCACAACCAACACCGACGACACCCTAACCACCGCTAAACACCTGCACTTCCAGATCCACACCAACCCGAAGACCACCCTCAGAGGCACCCTGATCTACCGACCCCCGGGTCCACGCACACGATTCAGCGAGGACATCGCCGACTTCGTCAGCCCGCATGCACTCCCCTCCGCCGACTACATCCTCCTGGGGGACCTCAACTTCCACCTGGAGAACAACAGCGACCGCAACACCATCAGCCTGCTCGACAACCTCGCCAACCTCGGACTCAAGCAACTGGTGACCACCCCCACCCACCTCGCCGGACACACACTCGACGCCGTCTTCTCATCCAGCAAAGACGTCACCTTCAACCACGCCACTGGACTCCACTGGACGGACCACAGCTGCGTCCACTTCAGCTTCAAAAGAACGACGATCCACCACCACCAGCAACAGGTTGCCCGAAGAAGCTGGAACAAGATCACAGCCGACCAGCTCTCCGCCTCCCTGAGCCAGCACCCCCCCGCCAGCTCAGCGAACCCCAGCCAGGCCGCCGACAACCTCACGAAGTGGATCAACAACTGCGCGGACGAACTCGCCCCTCTGAGAACCCCACCCAGCAGACCCTGCAGCAGAAAAACACCATGGTTCACCGACGAACTCAAGAGCTCCAAGAAGAACTGTCGAGCCCTCGAGAAAGTCTGGAGAAGGGAACCAACTACGGACAACATGACCACCCTCAAGCTCGCCACCCGGAAACACCACCAACTGATCCGCGCCACCAAGAAAAATACATACAAGGACCGGCTGGACAACAACGCACACAACAGCAAGGAACTCTTCAACATCGTCAAAGAGCTCTCCAACCCCAACGCCGGAAACAATGACATCACCCCGTCGCAAGACCTCTGCAACTCCCTCGCGTCCTACTTCCACAACAAGATCGCGGACATACACAACAGCTTCAGCAACCAACCAACGCAAGCCACAACCACAACAACGCCACCCACCACCACCCTCCGCACCTGGACTCCGATCAGCACCGAAGACACCATCCGCACAATGAACTCCATCCACTCCGGATCTCCGACTGACCCCTGCCCTCACCACGTCTTCAACAAGGCCGACGCTGTCATCGCACCCCACCTGCGGGACATCATCAACACCTCCTTCGACACCGCCACCTTCCCCGAGAGCTGGAAGCACGCCGAACTCAGCGCTCTCCTCAAGAAACCCACAGCAGACCCCACCGACCTCAAGAACTACCGTCCCATCTCGCTCCTCCCGTTCCCGGCCAAAGTCATCGAGAAGACCGTCAACAAACAGCTGGCCGCCTTCCTCGAGACGAATGGATCCCTCGACCCCTCACAGTCTGGCTTCCGAGCGAACCACAGCACCGAGACCGCCCTCATCGCTGCCACCGATGACATACGAACTCTGATGGACAACGGAGAAACAGCGGCCCTCATCCTCCTGGACCTCTCCGCCGCTTTCGACACTGTCTGCCACCGCACCCTAGTACAGCGCCTCGGCAACATCGGAATCCAGGACAAGGCACTGGAATGGATCACCTCCTTCCTCGACGGAAGAACACAGAGAGTCCGCCTACCACCGTACAAGTCAGAGGCCACCAAAGTCATCTGCGGCGTCCCTCAAGGATCCTCACTGAGCCCCACCCTCTTCAACGTCTACATGAGCCCCCTCGCGGCCATCGCACGCCAACACAACCTCAGCATAATCTCCTACGCCGACGACACCCAGCTGATCCTCTCCCTGACCAACGACCCCGCCACCGCCAGATCCAACCTGCACGAAGGGATGAGAGAGGTAGCCGAATGGATGACGACCAGCCGCCTGAAATTGAACTCGGACAAGACGGAGGTCCTCATCCTGGGCTCCTCGCCCTCCGCCTGGGACGACACCTGGTGGCCCCCCGCCCTGGGCACCGCACCCAAACCGACGGACCACGCACGCAACCTGGGCTTCATCCTGGACTCCTCCCTCTCCATGACCAGACAAGTAAACGCCGTCTCCTCGTCCTGCTTCAACATCCTGCGCATGCTACGTAAGATCTTCCGGTGGATCCCCACCGAGACGAGGAAGACGGTCACCCAGGCCCTCGTCACCAGCCGACTGGACTACGGCAACGCCCTCTACGCCGGAACCACCGCCAAGCTCCAGAAAAGACTCCAGCGGATCCAGAACGCCTCGGCCAGACTCATCCTCGACATCCCCCGACGCAGCCACATCTCCGGACACCTGAGAGATCTGCATTGGCTCCCGGTCAACAAGAGAATCACCTTCCGTCTCCTCACCCACGCGCACAAAGCCCTACACGACCAAGGCCCGAGCTACCTCAACAACCGGATCAACTTCTACACTCCCAAGCGCCTCCTCAGATCAACCAGCCACGCCCTCGCCGCCGTCCCCCGCATCCGAAGAGCGACAACAGGAGGAAGGTCCTTCTCCTACCTGGCCGCCAAGACCTGGAACTCACTCCCAACCGACCTGCGCCTGACCCAAGACCACCTCTCCTTCAGGAAGAAGCTCAAGACCTGGCTGTTCGAGCAGTAACGGCACCCCCCCCCAACCCAGCGCCTTGAGACCCTACGGGTGAGTAGTGCGCTCTTAAATGACTTGATTGATTGATTGATTGGGGCCAGGGGTCCTGGCACTGGGCGCGGGCCAGGCGCAGACGGGCGCAGACGGGCTTACCTTTGGCGCACCTTCGGCGCTCATTCGGTGCTCCCGCTGCGCGCGTCCGCTGCGCGCCTCCGCTGCGCGGTCGCTCAGGGGGCGTCATAAGAAGGTGGACGGGAGGGCGGGTCTGCTGGGCTGGGCGAGCGTCCGGGCCAATGGGCCGGTGGTGGGCGGGGCCGCAGGGGCCAGCGGCGGGAAAAGTGGCGAGCGGCCGGCTCAGCTGTGGCTGGGCCACTCGGGGGTGCTGGGGGGGTGGCGGTGGCGGCAGGCAGGCGGCAGGCAGGCAGGAGGCTGGCAAGGAGGCTGGCTAGCAGGGCAGCAGGCGAGTGAGGGGGGTGACCCGGCCTCGAGAGGCACAGTGGTCACTCCCGCGGTCACCCAGGCGCTCCCCTTAAGAAGGGGGACGGGAGGGCGGGTCTGCTGGGCTGGGCGAGCGTCCGGGCCAATAGGCCGGTGGTGGGCGGGGCCGCAGGGGCCAGCGGCGGGAAAAGTGGCGAGCGGCCGGCTCAGCTGTGGCTGGGCCGCTCGGGGGTGCTGGGGGGGCGGCGGTGGCGGCAGGCAGGCGGCAGGCAGGCAGGCAGGAGGCTGGCAAGGAGGCTGGCTAGCAGGGCAGCAGGCGAGTGAGGGGGGTGACCCGGCCTCGAGAGGCACAGTGGTCACTCCCGCGGTCACCCAGGCGCTCCCCTTAAGAAGGGGACGGGAGGGCGGGTCTGCTGGGCTGGGCGAGCGTCCGGGCCAATGGGCCGGTGGTGGGCGGGGCCGCAGGGGCCAGCGGCGGGAAAAGTGGCAAGCGGCCGGCTCAGCTGTGGCTGGGCCGCTCGGGGGTGCTGGGGGGGCGGCGGTGGCGGCAGGCAGGCGGCAGGCAGGCAGGCAGGAGGCTGGCAAGGAGGCTGGCTAGCAGGGCAGCAGGCGAGTGAGGGGGGTGACCCGGCCTCGAGAGGTATGACTGGAAGTATTTTTATATTCCTTGTTTATTTAGAGTGGCATAGCTTCAAAAAGCCATTTTCTTCAAACAGCAGCTAACAATAGGTACTGGTTGGAAAAAAAAGACTTGGGTTTACATTTCATGAATACATCAATACTAATATAATAAAGAGAGAGCCCAAACCTTTGAGGCGGGTAATCTCAGGAACCACAGCACCAATCACAACACCCAATACAGCTTTGGAAAGGGCAGTTGCAGCAGAAGGACATAGGCTATGCAGACGCCCACCATATACATTTAAAAGGTAAAAGAACGTGCCAGCAAAGTAGTCCCTTGTGGGCGTGTCTGCGTTGTGCTGTGGGAGTGTGCTGGGGGGCGTGTCAAACGCTGGGGGCATGTGGTACGTTCCGCCCTTCATGCCATGTCTTATATCGTGTGCTGTGGGCGTGTGCTGGGGGCGTGTGCGGGATTACCGAAAAAAAAGCGAGCGTTGTGCCCAATATTTCATTGTTTTTTCTTCCCAGGTTCTGTACATTCCAGCTCCGGGTGTCCACCCTGCTCCCTTTAAATACCCCTGCACCCCATAATCATAACCCACTCTTACTCCTTAAAATACCCCAACACCCTTAAACACTAACCCATCTTAACCCTATAAATATACCCTGTACCCCAAAACCCAAACCTATCCCTAAACCCTAAAAATACCCCTGTACCCCAAAACCCAAACCTAGCCCTGAACCCTATAAATACCCCTGTACCTCAAACCCCAAACCTACCCCTGAACCCTAAAATACCCCTGTACCCCAAAACCCAAACCTAGCCCTGAACCCTTAAAATACCCCTGTACCCCAAAACCCAAACCTACCCCTAAACCATAAAAATAACCCTGTACCCCAAAACCCAAACCTACCCCTGAACCCTAAAATACCCCTGTACCCCAAAACCCAAACCTATCCCTGAACCCTAAAATACCCCTGTACCCCAAAACCCAAACCGAGCCCTGAACCCTTAAAATACCCCTGTACCCCAAAACCCAAACCTACCCCTAAACCATAAAAATAATCCGGTACCCCAAAACCCAAACCTACCCCTGAACCCTAAAATACCCCTGTACCCCAAAACCCAGACCTAGCCCTGAACCCTAAAAATACACCTGTACCCCAAAACCCATACCTAGCCCTGAACCCTTAAAATACCCCTGTACCCCAAAACCCAAACCTACCCCTGAACCCTAAAAATACCCCATACCCCAAAACCCAAACCTAGCCCTGAACCCTAAAAAATACCCCTGTACCCCAAAACCCATACCTATCCCTAAACCCTAAAACTACCCCTGTACCCCATAACCCAAAACTATATCTGAACCCTTAAAATACCCAAACACCCCAAAACATATACCTCAGTACCCCAAAACATATACCCCTATACCCATACTTATCCAAACATTTAAAAAAAACATGCTTTTACCATTCATGCATTTACAACGAATTTCGTTGTAAATGTATGCGTGGTAAAAGCATATAAAATGTAATGCCATGCGTTAGAATGGCATTGCGGAGTCATGGTACTTTCGTAATGAAAGTATGTGGAGTGATGGTATGCGGAAAGAAAGTTGCGGAATAATGGGTGTTTACCCTCCCCCGGTAAGTACATTGGTGGCACGGCGGCCCACATCTCCAGCAACATACTCATATTTTTTCACCACCGATTTGAAAAATGCACAGGTCTCTCTCATTGATGGCCAGCACCGACATATACTTTTAGACACACCTCCCGCAACAAGTTCTAGAATTGCGAACTTTAGAGCTGGGGAGCTACGTTCGAATCTCGGCATCAGCTCAACACCCTGTGATTCCAGGCAAATCGCTTTGTCTCCCCATGCCTACCACAAATGAATGTGTTCTTCTCTCATGTAAATTGTGCTCATGCCATGTTGTCGAGTTTGCGCTATATAATATTGCAAGGAAAAATAAAGTAGGGGAACTCGAGTACACACACTACTGAACGCGCACTCTTAAGTGCATCAGCAGTGCACTGTGAATCGGAGCGTTTCACAGGCCTGTCACAGATAACAAATGCTATCAAAACGAAATCCTACAAAACAATATACTACTGGCCGGCAGCAATTCATAACCGGACAACGTTGGGACGGGCTGCTAGTTGGTTATAAAACAATGGACAGTGCTGAGAAGCAATGGATTTATGAGAGTTTGTGGCTGCAGCCCTTACCACATAAATATGAACTTATGACATTTGTCACATAATTTGCAGATTTCACAAAAAATGCTATTTCTAGCTGAATTGGAAAAAGTAATACTGCCAAAGAATGTGCCATGTAACTTAGATAACTTAGATTTGAAATCGGCTTGTGAAGCAAAGGACTCCAAGCAATTCTGGAGCATTATCAAATGGGACAGGGGAGGACTAAAGAACCACCCCACAATCATGTTGCAATTGGAAAATCACAGTGGCTGGACTTTTTTAAACCACAATATGCTTGTAGCCAGGTTGATGAAAACTGCCCATTACCCCCCACCATTTTTTATCAAAGCGAGCTCTTTACCATTAAAGATGTTAGCACAGCATTAGATTGTTGGACAGGGGGCAGAGCTCCAGGGATGGATGGCATCCCTGCTGATTTCTTTTTAAGTGATAGACCGTCCTGGTGTCAGTATTTTGTATTGCTAGCTAACTCGGTGGCAAGGGGTGCTCCGATTCCATTTTCATGGAAAGGAGCTGAAATAATTCCAGTTTTTAAAAAAGGTGATAAATCCCTCCCAAGTAACTATAGACCTATCAGTCTTTTAGACTCAGCTCAAAAACATATAGGTCGATTAGTCCAAAATAAAATACAAACATAGGTAGAGGAACATAATATTTTATCCCCATTTCAAGCCAGTTTTCGTCCTTGCACTAGTTCGATTGATCAAGTCTTTT
The DNA here is from genome assembly GCF_964261635.1 of Lissotriton helveticus. NCBI lineage: Eukaryota > Metazoa > Chordata > Amphibia > Caudata > Salamandridae > Lissotriton > Lissotriton helveticus. The sequence goes on along the minus strand of NC_136069.1, from coordinate 432,047,176 downwards.
ATTTTATTGCACTTTATTGGAGGAATGTTGTTTTAACTAAAGGACACTTTATGCAGTCTTTGTCGACTTGAAATCGGCTTTCGATTTAGTCCCCCGTCCTAAGCTCTGGAAAGTTCTTGCTGAATTGGGGATGTCCCCAGAACTACTGACCTTCCTCGTCCGCTTACATGAAAACAACTTCGAGAGAATTAGATGGGGGGCACAGGGTGAGGTAACCGATTCATTCCCCGTTGAGCGAGGAGTTCGGCAGGGGTGTGTCTTGGCTCCCACGCTGTTTTCATTATATATAAACGGCATAGTGGACCATCTTTGTAGCTCCCCCACAGACGCTCCTGTCCTAGCTGGGGCTCGTGTACCTGTCCTCATGTTCGCGGACGACACGCTGATTGTCTCTCAGACTCCAAGTGGGCTGCAGAAGGCTGTTAATGCCTTTGGGGAATTTTGTCAACTGCGTGGACTTGAGATCAACACCTCAAAAACCAAGTTCATGTCCTTAAACCAGCGAAAAACCATCAAAGGTAAAATGTACCTGAATAAGATTCCTTTAGAGCAAGTGGAGGCCTTCACCTATCTAGGAATTTTACTCCAGAGTAATATGGGTTGGAAAGGTCACACAGATATGGCTATTTTAAAATTCCATCAACTTGCAGGTGCCCTATCCTCTAAATATAAATCTTCACTCACAAAGCCAATAACTCCTGCCTTGGAGATTTATAATATGAAAGTACTAAGCGCTACCTTGTATGGATCAGAGCTATGGGGATTTACAAATCTGAGCCAACTAGCAAAATCGGAGAAAAAGTATTACGTAGTCTTGCTGGCGTTCCTCAAAGTACCCCCACAGCTCCGCTTCTACTTGATCTTGGTAGGAAAAATGTGGTGGATATAGTGAGGCTACGACCATTGTTGCACTGGAGACGAATTTGGACCACTCCTGAATTAACCCATTACTCCCATGCACTGAAGGATGTGATTACGGCAGATTGTTTCCATGTAATTAAGTGGTTTAGGGACCGGTGTAGGTGGCCATTACCGGTCGGTAACGGCCGAATTCGGCCATTACCGACCGGTAAATGGGTCATTGAGATGTAGGGGGCTATATTCTACAGAATCGGTAAATTTACCGAATTGGTAAATTTACCGATTCTGTAAAATACCGAATTGGTAATTTTACCGATTCGGAAAATTCCTGATGTAGGTAGCACTGTTTCCAGTGCTACAGGCCTTTTAGATTCGGTATTTTACCACCCAATCCAATTGGGTGGTGAAATACCGAATCCAGGTGTGCATGCACATCTGTGCATGCACACCTGTGCCATGTGGCACACAGACATGCCCTTAGGGCATGTCTGTGTGCCACATGGCACACATGCCCGTCTTTGGGGTGCTAGAGGCTGTCAAAGTGACACCCCCTGCACCCTTGCAAAATTCGGAATTTACCGATTCGGTAAATACCGAATCGGTAATGCCCATTGATTCCTATGGGCTTCAATGCCCATAGGAATCAATGGGCATTACCGATTCGGTATTTACCGAATCGGTAAATACAGAATCCTTCTGATTCGGTAATTGTAAAAATACAATTACCTACATCTGCCCTCCTCTTTTTTACCACTTCCTAAATACCGATTCGGTATGAATCGGTATTTAAGAAGTGGTAAAAAAGATTTACCTACATCGGGCCCTTAAAGAGTTAAGGATACTTCTGAAACAGATGGAACTCTACCAGCTATGGGAAGAACCTGACACATTAACCTTTCCATCTAAAAAACAATTAAAAGAAAAATATTGGAAATGGTTTGGGTTACATCTTGTAGAGGCAGTACTAATACCAAAGTTTCCTAGATTATAAATCAAGACCCCTCTGCGAGGCGTACTGGAATATTATAGAGAGTCCTTTAGACCGCAAACTGTACTTTCAATTCAGGATAGGGACCCTCCCGGTAAAAGTTTTCAGCCATAAATGGGCACCATCAAGGGATGATAAATGTCATAATTGTTCGAATTTAGTCGAGACAATAGCACATTTATTTTTTGTATGTCCCTTCTATGTTGCCCCTCGTCGCAAATGGCTAAAACCCATTTGCATAAATCTTGGTACCCGGAGGCACATTGAAGCCCTAAGGATATTAGAGTCAGATTGTTCACCTTGTATAGCGGTAGCCGTAGCCAAATTTTTAAGATGGGCTTGGATCATTCGCACTCGTACTTACCAGCCACATGATGCTAGCTAGCAAAATATATGATGTTCCTAAGATGGTTCTATTTTATGTAATAATTTTTAATCTGATCTTAATTGTTTTTTTTTTTTAAAGAAAAAAAACCTGCTTTGTAAACGACAGTAACCAAGGAATTTAATAACTTTTTACTACGTGTATTGTTATGTCCTATTTATTGTGTCTTGTGTTGTGATGTAATGTTTGTTGCTTTTATGTCTGTCGAATAAAGTATTTGAAATTGTAATTGTGACTTAGATAACCTTAGCGCACAATTCAGATAACTTTGATCGTAATCCTAATCGTCCTGACAATGGTAAAGCTCTGTTGATTAGTTTGGGGTGTCCAATTAAGATGATAAACCCTTATATCAGAGGGAACTGTGACTTATTTCCCATATTTCACTGTTCCTTGCAAAATACGTGTTTTATTCCATTGCATTTTGTGAAATTAAAGCACTCAAAAATTTAATATATGTGTATTAGATACTGCCAATAGCCAGTACGTAGTTATGGTTAGGTCAGAGTTTACCCTGACAAGCTGTTTTTTTAAATGTATTAATAACTTTGGTGCGACTCAACAAATCAGCATAATGTTTTTTAAAAAAAAGTGAATCCAAATTCAGTTTAGCATGTTATATTTTGTGTGGATCCGTGGGTGGGGAAGGATTGAGGAGGGAGATATCAAAAAATTGACTTTTCCCATTTTGACCACCGTAGCATGATTTGCCCTTATCTACCGAAAAGATAGCAGAATGGAATTACACCAAACTTGACATGCAATTAGAGCTTTACTTACTTGCCTATGCTTGTTTTGGTTTGTATCCATTTGGTAGTTTGAAAAATTAATATTATAAAAATGTGTTTCTGGGCTTCAAAGTGTTACAAGTTAGAGGTACCTGGACTTGAAACGTTAATCTGTGAGCTTTCCTCAAACTCAAAGAAATTAATTAAATGTATCATGCAAAATTAATTCAAATATATGAATACAAGTGATAAACTGTTATAAATATTTAAAACAATATACCATTTTTACCTCATAAATTTTACATTAAAAAAAGTAGATTGGAAAAAAAGTCCTACTTGTGAAAGAATGAACAGCTATGGCAAATATATTCCTTGCTACACAAGTGCAGTGTAAACATTAGATCAAGAAAATGGTAGCTTCTTAAAATATACTGACCACTATAGAGAAGATATCAGTGCTATACATGCTCACTTGAATCTCTACAATCTATACACATGCTGGTTTTATATAAGGAAGTTGACAGATTTACAGCATAATTAGTAGATTACAAAAATGCATTCCAAAAGCGCTTTCTGCACAGGAAAAAAAGGATTACTATCACACAGATGGCTATTGCTGAGTATAATCATTAGTCTAATTTGTGCTTGACCCTTAATAAAAAAATGTTTAAAGCGACAATTAAGGATTGTGTCGGTAGGATTAAACCGTGCGAGAATTGATTGTCTGCAGGAAAGGATGCCTTGTTGATTAAAAGCCACTCTCAGGAGATCTCTCCTGCTCTTTAAAAGTGAGGAGGAAATGCAGACTAGATGAAAAATGACATCTTTATCTGACCTAAAAAAAAGATAATTGGCTGGCTTATCATTCCATAACCATGGCGGACTATGCATGAGACGTGGCATGTGACGAAAATGATAGATCATGCATTTATGTTTTAAAAACGCTTCATATCCTCCCTCAAAGTACGCCTGAAATTTCAAGATCTTATAATTGTATAGAAGAATCCAGGCATGGGACCTATTTGATAAAGCTGCCTTATCAGCAGTGGTCGATAACCTCTTCGTTGTGATTTTATCCCAAGAGCTTGTATAGCAGAATCTAATAGATCCTTGCCAGTGTATCTGGAACATTTGCTATTGCTGACAATAATACTATGTTATGGGAAATATTAGTTGTTGCATTGAGCCTGAAGCAGCTTTTAATTTATGCTTCTTGTCTAATTAATTATCTCGAATTCTACGCAGATCTCTGCAGGGGATGCATTTTTTGGGTAAATTCGAAAGGTGCCTGTACATTTTTGAAATAAGTATGTCTAGCAGTGTTGGATCACGGCCACGAAGACCTTCACTGCTGTATGTCGAAGTTGGTAAAAGTTTAGCTGAGACAATCTTTAATATAGTTGCTGAACTTAGTGCTCTCAGGGTTCTATATAGGGTATGGCAGGCCCTCAAACTAAGCTTAAGGGACAGTTCTCAGGCCCACATTTACAAATAAAAGAGATCTCATTGGACGAGGTAGCTTTTTTCAATCATCCATTTTGGATCTGCGGACACAGAACTGAAAATCCAGGCCAATATGCTCTCATTAGCTGCCTGTAGAATGATAATTTCCCTTGCAGCTGTCATTACAGAGCCACGTGCCACATGTCCTAAAAAAACATTTGAAAGGCTGCCTAAGAGGACAGGGCGAGCACACCCAGATTCCTAGGCCAAAGAGGGTGTAACCCCAAAGTGCTACAGCCCAAGACTTTAGAAGGGCACCCAAAAGGGGTCTATGAGTTTTATACTCTGCAGTCCTGCTATTGAGGCTAGGAAATAGAGGTACCATTTTGATGGTTGATAGTCAACAGCCTCGATAATGAGACGGGGGACTAGAAAACATGGGGAACGGTGTTGAGTCCCTGTCAGTCGGCAGTAGGCTTTGTGATGTATTTTAGGTGTATGTCGAGAATGCGTTACTGAAACATTGTTTTTGAACTATCAACATGTTTAGGTGCAGTTGAAAACTAAAAATTGTAAAATATAATGTAAATGAATAAAAGTGTCCTCTTAAATGGGAAGTGCCATCAGAGAACATCTGGCGGGGGAGGGGAAATCAGAGTGTACGTACTTTTACTTTTTTTTAAGGAGTCAAGTCGCAGTCTTGTTCGACCATGGGCTCAGCATGTGTAGTAACAAGGGCAGGACTTAATTTTTAGTCTGAAAACGTCCGGTCAAGGTCGACATATATTCTACATTATAGAGGGGATTTGGAGTGTTTAATTGGTTGAGAGAACAAGTATTCTGTCCACCACATATAAAGTGTCTTTTTCACCGCAATAGAAAGCACATTCACCATTTTGTTAGGAGCAAGACACTTGAATAGGTGATACTGTAGCTCACAGCTCCAATGCAAAGACCGATGGCCGGCTGTGAGAGCTAAAGGAAAGATTCCTGGGCCATCCTCTGCTGCGCCTAAGGAAGCAGGAGAGTGTATGCCTTGACACTAAAGGCTGCTTCGGGTGTGGGTTCTTATTGCGTCCGCAGCAATCGGTAAGACCCCGGAATTTCCTCCAAGAGGTGCTACAGAAAGGGGAAGAAATCAATCCCCAAAACCCCACACCTTTCAGAAGAAATGTGTAGTGGGCTCGACCGCCTCACGCTCCTAGTGCGCCCGAGGCTTAGGTCTCGTGCTGCCCGTTGGCATGCGCGTCAGTTGACAATTGGCAGTTAGTTCGCCGGCCATTTTGATGTTGCCCCGGCTCATTACAGACGTGCATGTGGGAACTTAAATAAAGACTATAATTGAATTAATACTGTGTGCCTTCGAGTTATTACACTCGATATTGGTGACGAGGTGTACAAGTTCCCACTAGAACCCACAAATGAAGTAAGGAACAAAAAGAAGTTTTACCACACAGGCAGAAGTGGTAATGAAGGACTGATGATCCTACGCGGTGAAGTGGAAGAAGGAGAGCTGAACTTTAGGGAAATTGACCGGTGAAATCCTTACCTGTGAGGGTGTTGTGAAGAACAGTACGTCATAAAGAAAACGAGCGGACTGGAGCTGTGCTTGGCTGCTTGTGACGAGAAAGCTGAGGTGAGGAGACTGGCTAACGTGCTGTGGGAAGGAGAAACCAGCGAGTAAAGACTCCGCCCAGTTTTGTAATTATCCCCGCCTTGGTCTGAAAGTTGAAACTCCCTCATTTCTTAAAGGGGAAAGTACTGTTTTTGCCACCGCATCAACCCGTGACTGTCCCATCGGCAATGTTCAGTGGTAGAAAACTTGCTTTTGACAGCTAAAAAGGGACAATTAAATACAATATATACACGCTTGAAGCGAATTAGTACGTCTGGAACCGTAATTAATGGAAGAAATTTAACTAGAGTTTTTTTATGTTCGCATTTTGAGAGAAATAACATCTTTTGGTCAAGATTATATAAAGGAAAGGTACGTTGGTGGAAAAAAGACAGTCTTACAATGGTAAAATTGCAGGAAATCTCATAGGGAATTTGATTTTTGGCCAGAATTTTTTACAAAATCCACAGGTTGGAAAAAAGTATTGGTTTTTGAAAACTAATTTCTATATTAAAGAGTATATAATATGCAGTCTGTCCACCCACCACCACCTTTTCTTGATACTCCTGGGGAACCACCAGTACAATGGAGGAAATGGTTTGACGCTTTCGAAAATTATTTAGGGGCCATAGGAGCGCACAGATTCAGACCTGAAAGAAAAAGATTTCTTTTGCTTCACTCTCTGGGATTCGAAGGCAGAGAAACCTTGAAACATATACCTGATGTAGTGGAGAAGCTGGTGAGGAAACTGATGAATACAAAGACACAGTGAAGAAGTTGATTAAAAGATATGACAAGCAACCTAGTGTTGTAGTGTTAAGACACAAATTCTTCAAAAGGGCACAAAAGATAGAGGAAGATGTTGACACGTACATAACTGCATTGAGAATGATGGTGTCAGATGGCGAATTTGAAAATTTTAGTGAACAGTTGGTGCGCGACCAATTCATAAGTAAATGCCTTGACAAAAGCATCAGACAAAAATTGCTGTTGTTGGAAAATCCATCTCTGGATGAATCCATCCGTATAGCTAAGAGCATTGAAACTTCGCAATCCTCTATTAAAGAACTAGAAAATAAGAACACAGAAGTTGTTACACCTGTGCGCCTGAGAAATTACGTGAAAAAATAAGATTATCAGCAAAACAATTGCTTCAAAAGAACTTACATTTGCTTTAGATGCGGGTATCCCTCTCACACAAAAAGTGGAAGACCATGCCCTGCCAGGAATGCAACATGCCGCAAATGTGGGAAAATGGGGCACTTTGACAAAGTATGTCAAACTCAGAGAAAAAAAATAAACCAAGTTGGATGTGTAAAGGATTCCAGTGGAAGCGAAAGTGATAATACTTTAAATGAATTAAAAGACATGGTTTTAGTGGTCAATGAAGGTGGTATAAAATGTGGTGATCCAAACGACTGTGTGGATCCGTATGTGGTCATTGATGTAGGTGAGAAGAAACTGAGACTTTTGGTGGACTCTGGTGCAAGGATTACGATGATCACAGAATCACTTTTCAGAGAAAAATGGGGAAATAGACCCTTACTACCTCCAGATCGGGAACCAGTATCCTATGAAGGAAGGAAAATAGATCTCCTAGGGTATTTTGAAGACATTTTGATCTTATAGAACAGACATATATATGGGAAAATATATGTAGCTGTACATGGCCTCGACATATTAGGGTGGTTCCATCAAGGCTTGTTTAGAATGATGCTATGCCCAGGAGCAAGTGAACAGATTTTGGCAATTCGCGACCAGTCTCATGTTGAAGAGTTGCTCAATAAGTTTCCAAAAGTGTTTTCAGGAGAATTAGGAAAGATTAAAGGATTTAGACACAAAATAAAAATAAGGGAGGATGCAATTCCTGTCGAACCAAAATCAGAAGTATACCCTTCAGCATAAGAGAAGATGTAGAAAAAGAACTTATGTCCATGCAGAGGAGAGGAGTAATTGAACCCATTGAGTCTTCGGACTGGTCTTCCGCTTTGGTCGTTGCTCGAAAAAAAAAAATGAACTAAGAATTTGCATTGATCTGCGTAGTTTGAGCAAGGTGATTTGGGTGGATTCACACCCTTTACGTAATATATCAGAAATGTTGGGAGTGGTTGCTGGGGCCAAAGTGTTTTCAAAACTGGACTTGGCCTCTGCATATCATCACATTGAACTTGACAAAGATTCACGCCACTACACTGCTTTCAACTCTCCCGCTGGGTTGTTCCAATTTTGTCGTATGCCATTTGGTCTGGCTTCGGCTGCCTCTGTCTTTCAAAGAGTAATGGTCAATTTGCTTAAAGGCATAAAAAACATAGCGATATTCCAAGATGACGTACTTCTATTTGCAAAGGATCAGCATGAACACGACCTGATTCTGAATAAGATTCTGTCAATATTTCAGGAGCATGGTGTTGTACTAAAAAGAGACAAGTGTGTGTTTTCCAAAGAGAAAGTGGAATATCTGGGTCACACCATCTCAAGCGAAGGGGTCACGCCGAAGCCTAGTCTGGTTCAAGCCATCTTGGATGCTACAGCGCCAAAGGATTAAGCAGGAGTAAAATCTCTTTTGGGTCTTACTGAGTTTTATGCTCGCTTCATCCAAGATTATGCTACTAAAATACGCCCAATTTCTAGATTGTTACAAGACAAAAGTGAATTTATGTGGGATGATGAATGTAAGCAAGCGTTTGATTGGCTGAAAGAACAACTGAGCACTGTCAAAGCCTTGAAACCATTTGTGCACGATGTACCGTGCACACTGACAGTGGATGCTAGCAACTATGGCTTGGGGGCCGTCTTGACACAGGAGGTTGGTCATCAGGAACACACCTTAGGTTTTGCGTCCAGGGTACTGAGAGAGGCTGAAATGCATTACTCTGTAATGGAGAAAGAACTCTTTGCATGCTGGAGGGCATAGAAAAATTCAAACATTACCTATGGGGACGTAAGTTCACTCTTCAAACGGATCATAAACCTTTGGTGGCAATCTTAGGAAATACAAACAATCACAATGCCACACCTCGAATAGCCCGCCTTGCATCAAGACTATTACAATTCAACTTTGATGTTGTTCACATTGCAGGTGGGAAAAATGTGAGGGCAGACGCTTTGTCACGGTTGCCAGCTAGCACCAATCAGGACATGCAATGTAATGACGAATATGATGGTGATGAAAAAGAATATTGTGTCATAGCCAGTGTTGAGTTGATGAATGTATGTTCGGTTGTGCAAGAAAATTGGAAAGCGGCCATGGAAAGAGATGTAGCATTAAAAGAGGTGAAGAAGTATATCACTCAAGGGTGGCCAAGAGAAAAGAATGTGAGTGTGTTTCTACAACCTTTTGCGAAGAGCTGTCAATCGAGGCTGGTCTGGTATTCAGGCTAGATAAACATATACCTCCTGAGATCATCAGACCATCTCTACTAGTAAAGGCCAATGAGGGACACCTTGGAGCCACTCTCAATAAACGTAGGGTCAGAGAATACTTTTGGTGGCCACAGATGGACAAGGACATAGATGTTATAGTACAAGAGAGTATTGTTTGGTCTTCCAGTGACAAATGTCTTCGCACTGTCAATTCCCCTCTCACTCCTATACCACTCCCTGGGGCTCCATGGGAAAAACTTGGCATTGATGTCTTAGGGCCCTTTCACTGTCTACCCCACCAAAGCAAGTTTGCCATCGTGATGATGGATTATTACACTAAGTGGCCTGAGGTTAAGTTTGTGTCAAATGTAGACTCAAAAGAGGTTCTTGACTTCATGAAAGAAGTCTTCATGAGAGAAGGATTCCCATTATCAATCGTTTCAGACAATGGTGTACAGTTCGTGTCTGCTGATGTAGAAGAATTTTTAAAAGAGTCTGCCATAACCCACCTCAGAAGCTCTCTTTACCACCCCCAAACCAATGGCTTGGTGGAGAGGCTCAATAGAGTAATTGGTGACTGTGTAAAATGGGCCATTGAGCACAACAAGGCTATTCCACAGAGTGTAAGGACAATGCTATGGTTCTACAGGACTATTCCTCATTCATCAATGGGAGTATCCCCATTTGAACTTTTGAGAGGTAGAAAACCTTGTACCGAATTTAGATCCGCATGAATGTCTAAATGGTTTAAATCCAAATCTACTCCTCAAGAACTAGATGAAAGAGTCAGAAACAAGATTGAAAAGGTCCAGTACCAACAAAAAGAATACTTTGATGAGAGGAAGCGTGTCAAAAGAAGAGTGTTCGCAGTAGGCGACTGTGTCAGAATAAAGAAACAAGGTTATGTAAAGAAAGGTGAATCTAAGTTCAGTAAAATTCAAATTGTAGACAAAGTATGTGGAAGTGCAGTTCGAGTCGATGGGAAATACTGGTGGAATGTTAACAAAGTTGTAAAGGTGAAAAATGCAAAGGATGGTTTGCCGAATTCTAATGTTGTCAATGATGTGTCACATGATTCTCCTAGAGGCAGCAGTGATCAAGATACTGGTCATTCTCCCTCAGTGTTGAGGAGAAGCACAAGAGAGATTAGGATTCCATTTAGATACCCCCGTTAGTGCCACGTGACTTCTGTATTGCACTCTTTTGTTTCTTCTTGTTCTCTCTTTAGCTCTCCCCTTCCTTTCTCTCTCCTCTTTAAGGAAAGGAGATATATGTAGTGGGCTGGTCCGCCTCGCGCTCCTTGCGCGTGGGCGCCCGAGGCTTAGGTCTCATGCTGCCCGTTGGCATGCACATCAGTTGACAATTGGCAGTTAGTTCGCCGGCCATTTTGATGTTGCCCCGGCTCATTACAGACGTGCATGTGGGAACTTAAATAAAGACTATAATTGAATTTATACTGTGTGCCTTCAAGTTATTACAAAATGTTTTTTGGTGAGGACTAAAAAATAAAAATAAAAAAAGAGCTTGTTTCTATAAATGACCAGGTTCTGCATGGCTATTCGCAGTGGGGCTGGCCACCAGCAGCATGTTGGGCATTCTCTGTTGTGAGCAAAGCGGAATGTCTAAGTATGTTGACTTTTCCAGAAGTTACAAGAGTGTGCACTGTTTTGATTTGGGAGGGGGGCTGCCATCAATGTTATATCTAAAGCCAAGCAACACACAAACTGTAGCAAATTAATCAAGCCCATTCAGCAGGAGAGTGGTAATGGTATGGCATGTAGCCACTGGTGCATTTTGGAGCATACTGTTGCAAATATTTTACAAGAGCATGAGACAGCAGCTCACTGTAAGTTACAGAGAGCACATTTTCCATCCAAATAGCCACTAAGGGCAAGATTCATCAATCGTTCACCCAGTAAAACGCAGCAAGTCAACTTGCTGCAGTACATGAAAGGGAGAAGACAGGAATGTGCCATATATACAAGTGTATGGCACATTCCTGCTCTGTGTCTGCTCTGCCGCGCAATCTGCTGCCTAGCATCAATGCAGGCATCCTTGTAGGATAGTATCTTGTGCAGGAAGGCGTTCCTGCACAGTAACAATCCTCTGAAACCTATTTCTTTTTCTGAGTGTTCTGCAGAATGCAGCAAACTTAGAAAGAGGAAACAATGGGGAGAAAAACATTTATTTCTCCTTGTTGCTCTTCCCCTGGGAAGATGTATAATTTTGACGCATTGCCAGGTGTACCAGTCTTGGTAAATATGGGAATTCACCAAAATCCGGGGAAGGATGAGCCGGAAACCTCATAGTCCGCCCATGGGATGCTGTCCCGTGGCACAGTAATTAAAGGCAGCGACTTGCGCTGCCTGCGTTACTCCAGATTTACCAAGGAATGCTGGGTCACACAAGGTGGCCTTGCGTTGCTTGGTAAATCTCACTTTAGCATTGCTTTGCTCTTGAGACACCATGTGTGACGCAAGGGCAACGCAAAACTATGATAAATCTGATTTGAGCAGACACCCACATTTACTAAAACAAAAAATATATCACACACAAATAATAATGTTTGTGGAAATAGGATTTCTGATAATATTTATCATTTGTACATCGCCAGGTAAAGTGTCTTGATTGGTTTCTAGGTTGAACCTAGAACAGTCTGCTTTATTCTCTTCGAACCTGTCCTAACTACTCCAATTTCAGGAAATCATTAAAAACAGTACTGTTCTAGTTCGCATACACAGGCTTGAATTTGACCAAACGCCGAGATACCCCTACTGGGTTGATGCGTGTGCTACATTAAATTAATGAATAATATTAAAATCTTTGTTTCCTTCACACTTCTGAAAAACCCAAAAAAGTGCTTCATTTGTTCCTTGAACTTCCTTCCAAACTGCTGATATATTTTGAAATATTTTTACAGTTGATTTTCAGGTATTAAAATGTTGTTGTTAGAAAACAAACAACGTCCAATAGTCTTTCCTTTCATACTCCCTGTGCTCCAGAAAGATTGTCACATATTTCCTTTTACACAATCTTTTCACTTTGCAGTCTAATTAAGAAAAATAAACACCACTCTCAATGTGAAAAGAGTAAATAGCAATTCATCCGAAGACATAGCCTGACTTTGACCTCTGTCTCTGAACACACAGCAAAAAACACAACATTTAAAGGCATTTTCATTGCATCAGAGCTTGAAATATCGAACACATTTTTCAGCTTGATGTTAAAAAGATTTCTTGGTAAGACCATTTACTTTTCACTCTTGGCATGTTACATTTACAGACAACATCGAAAGGAAGGCCTACTGAATAGCAACGTAAACAAACAACATTTTCTTTTTCACTACTGGATTTACTCTACTATTCAGTCTTATTTAGTCATTAAAATAGTGTAACATTCTTACCTGAATGAGCAGCACCGCACACTTTTTTCAGTGGATCAGAGAACAGCAGAGGTATACAGTCTGCCCCAGGTGCTGCTATAGTGATACCTTTCCTATTGGTCACTATACCATCATAACTGTCAGGTTCAGGCTGCTTTCCCACAATCCAAACTTCATTTGCATGATCAACCTATCTTTTCAGAGTAAACAAATGGTGTGAGTTAGAATAAAAAAAACATATATTCACACAAAATGTATCTTTGTATTATGTTTCTGCACTCCAACTGAAATGTCCATTACATGATTGTACTAATTAAACCCATGCTTTTGCCATAAAGTCCACAAATGGGAAAAGGAAAGCACTATTGAATAAGCTGTGAGATCTAATACAGCACACGCTCTGACAAATCCAATTGGTCTGTATTTTCAAGTATATGGTCCTTGGAGATTGGCAGATATGGAACATCTGCTACTTTTTCTGCTGGTGTTTTTGTGGCATTTGTGAATGACTTGCATATGTGCTTGCATAAATGTATTGATGTATGACTGGAGTGTTGTACAAAGGTGTGTACTGGTACTGTAGTAAGGGAATAGTACAATGCACAAAAGTAGTCTATTCATAAGGAAAGTTATTCCACTCATGTTTCTGATTTTGCCCAATATGACACACCATAGCCCATCTTCAGCCATCATATTGGCAGGTCCTTGCAAACCAATGTGACTTTTTGTGGGGGAGGTCATTGTTGCAACTTATATAGAGTTATATGGGTGTTTCTGGGAAAACGACACCCCACTATTGATTTTCTGCCTTAGTACTTTTGTTTAAAGGCATTGCAGGCACAGGAAAGCCCCCACAGGACAGCCCAAAGATTGCTTATTGATTAACTATATAGACGTGAAAGATTGCAAGAAACTATAGGGCACTATCCATGCCAGGAAATGGAGGATGCGAGTCCTGTGCTCGCTGTGCCACTAGAACCAAGCTGCATCCGGAGAAAAAGTTACTAAACGCGAACTACTACAAATTGCCAAAAAAAAGGCTCAGCACTGGGGGGGGGATGGGGGGTGGGGGGCGGGGGGAGGTCCAGCAGTTAAGGGGTTAAAAGCCTCAAACAAGGCAAAACCGGTCTTGGGTTGCTTATGTTCCTGTTCACCTGGCTTGGCTTTTCGGGGTGGACTGTTGCCAATGGAGCAGGACCAAGACTGATTTGCACATGACTGGGTCTAAACTGTGGAGGCATGGCAGGCAAACAACTGCTGGACAAGGTTTCAGCCCCAAGAAATTACCAGTATTCAACCACTTTGTTTTTTGTTTTCTTCATGATAGGGAGGACAGCATACACCTGCCACAGCGTAGTGAATTGAGTAGTTTGGTAAGTTTCATCAGCAATGAATGAATTGGACCAAAGAGGTTATCATAGTTAATTAGAAAGAAACACAAAATGTGTCCCTGATTCTGAGTTTGTCAGGTAGTGATATTATTTATTGCACCAGATAATTAACGATACCCCTAGGTAAGTTATTTATTGGAGTATATATCACTTATTTTGAGCTCTTGGGAAATAACATGCAGATTTTGGGCTGCAATGCACTAAAATTCTCATGATATGTTAAAAACAGTACATTTCCCCCTGTTAAATGGGGAGAGTTACAGTTAACTCAATTAACTATAACTAGTGAATATCGGTGTTTTTTTTTTAAACTGTAAAGTGTTATGTTCTAAGTAACGTTTTTAACCTAACTATAACATTGATTTAACTTTTTGTTTTTTTCAATGAAATTCTAGGGTTTTCCTAAGGCCCTCAGGACACAAGGGGACCTCATCCCCCCATCAGCAGTGTGCCAAGAGTGGTGTAAAAAGAGGCATAGCCTTTGACCACCTCTTGGCAATCCCACCTATGGGGCTTACTGGAGGTAACTGGTGGACTAGTTGGCCCCTAAGACCCTCAGGAGCGAAGGGGGATTCATCCTACAACCAAGAGCATTCCAGGAGATGCATTTGAAGAGTAGTGGAGAAAGGGGAAGGGACCTCCGGCGCATTACCGGATTCTTGTTTTTTTAATGTAGGAAAGGGGGCTGTGTGGCCCCCCTCCTGAGTCCAATTTCTGACCCTGGGGACCCCATTGCCCAGGGCTAGCCCTATGTTTTAATTTTAATTAGGTAAGAGAGTGACGCTGTGCGGCCCTCTCACCAGGCTTTTTCGGCCCCGGGGACCGTATCCCCGGGGCCTTGCCATTTTTGTTTTTAAATAAAAAACAGGGAGGGGGCCTCAAGGCCCTCTTCCTGGCCCATTTTCCACCCAGCCTCTCGTTGGGAACCGCGGGGGAGCCTCAAGGCCCCTGCGGTCCCTGCCAGTTCCCCACCTCCTGCGTGAGCCGACATTGCTTTTCGGCAGAGGGAGCTGCTAACATGCAGCTCCCTCTGCCCAAAAGCAATTCTGCTTCACTTCATGGAAGCAAGAGCATTTTCAATGCTCTCGCTTCCATTAAGGGAAGCAGTGTTTGCTATGGCTTGGAGGGAGCAGTGCTCCCGCCAAGCCATAGCAAACTGCAATGTTCCGGGGGTGGGCACCCCGGGACATTGCTGGAGCTGACCCGGGGGGTTGGTGGTCCCCAGGGCCAAGGAGGGATTCAGGAGGTGGGACCACGTGGCCCCACTCCCATCTTCTGTGTAGCTCCGGGGAGGTGAATCTTTCTAAATTTAGCCCCGGGGAGATGGCGGTCCCGGGGCTGCAGGGGGGCCACATGGACCCCTGCATTGAAGATAATTAGCCCCGGGGAGGTAGCGGTCCCTGAGGCTGCGGCATGTGTTGGGACAGGAGCCCCCACATGCATTTTCTTAACGACTTAAGCCCTGGGGAGGTGGTGGGCTCCAGGGCTGCGGATGGGCCTTGTAGCCCCCCATGCATTCAATTTAGGCCCCGGGGAGGTGGTGGTCCCTGGATCATGCAGGGGCCTACGCAGGCCCGGCCATCTTATTTTTAAATTGCCCCTGGATCTGGACAACCTGGGGGCTTCAAGGAAACAGCGTGCCGTAACCTGAGCTTTTTTTTTTTTTACATTTTCAGCCGGATTTGTGGATTCAACGAGAATCCCGCAGATTATTTTTTTTTTAATGCTTGTTTTGGCCCTGGGGGTCTCTGTGGGACCCCAGAGCAGGCCTAGGGGTCAGGGTGTTTCTACCCTGCCCCCTTTTCTTGATTTTTAACCTTTTTTCTTGTGACTGGGTTCAACCGAGTCACAAGATGGCTGCCAACACTTCCTGGTTTCAGGTGTTGGCAGCCAGTCAGATCTCAGGCACGAGATGGGTAAGGTTTGCGGATCCTTTGCAGCCATATTTGAATATCTGAGAAATATTTAAATTTCTCAGGAGCTACTGAACCGATTTACAACATTTAACAAAAAGAGTGCTTTCTAAACCAAGAGCTACCTTTTTGACGAATTTGGTGTAATTCTGTTCAGCAGTTCGGGCTGTTGTCATGTTTAAATTTCCAATGGAAATTAACATGGAGAAAAATGCGTTTTGGGACCCCGCTTTTTCTCATCCCCCGCTTGACGAATCACCCTGAAACTTTCAACACAGCAGCTGACCTGACCTCTCTATTTGTTTTGAAAATTTCGCAAAGATTCGTCAAACGGTGCAAAAGACATTGGTAAAAGAAAAAAGACTTGTTGAATAGAAACAAGGTCCTAACTATAACTACCTACTGGCAGCTGCCACTAGGTGATATATATATATATATATATATATACATATGGAGAGAGAGATTAATACACTTACCGGCAGTTTTTCGTGCTAAAGAACAATGCGATACAATACACTGTACAGGTCAACGGGTTGTATTACATGCATTGTAAAGTACCATGTGGTATGGTAAAGGAATTCATGGTGATGACTGATATTTGCATCCTCCATGGCTGAAGAGTTCCTAAATACCGAACGTGTCTGCTTTCTCACCGCAGGCTTTCTCGATCTGATTCATTTAAGAATACAGTCAGGATTTATATCGAGTGCCATCAATAAGAGGTGAATTAAGGTGTAGGATAGCATGCAGCAGCGGCTCCTCATGGCAGAGGAGCGCCGCCCCACTGCTTGGTGCTAGCAAAATGAAAAATAAAATGATAATAAAACACTCCTATTACCATCTTATTTTTCATTCCCTGATTGAGTGAGCCGATGCCATGAGTGCAGGGTGGGGCGGGGTGGGCTGGGCCATCCTCCTTGGACATCAGGGAGGAGTAGTGGTGGACACTGTAAGTGTGCAACTGACAGGAACACTTCCATTTCTATAACTTAGCTGTGCTGTACAGCCGTGTGGATGAAAGGCATAGACTCCCTGTGCCTAAGCGAGCGTTAAACCAGCCCGCTCAGGCCAATACCAGTGCTGCTCTCATGCTGGGTTATAGCATGAGAGTATCATCTGGATTGGATCAGGAGTCTGGGAGCCTGTACTGTATGGTCGCCAAGATAAAAGAAGCACCAGGGCGGGACGCAGTGGGACTGAAAGCGGCTGGTAAGTGTTTTTTTTAATTATTACTTCCTCCAGTGCTGCTCTACCAGTTTCTGTTGCCAGAAGCTGCCACTGACAGCATGTTAACATTATTTATTATAACATCCAATCATAATGATATTTGGCTATTTAATCCATAACAATGGATATATGATCTAACTTTGTTCCTAATATAAACATATTATATGAATATTATATGATTATATATCATAACTGCAAACCGTCTGTTATGAAAATTGTATCAATATAATTTTGAGCTCCCAAATAGTATTTGATTATTAATTTCTTGAATAGTTCACCTATTGGAAAATCGAGTTATCTGTAAAGGCCGCGCTCATGTGACGACATTTTGTGGCATTAAACCATTACCATGTAAGTTTGAAAAAAATTAGATTTCCTTTATGTACATCAAGTTAGCTGTTGAAGTACAGATTGGCAAATGCCTTCTAAATCAATATTCCAGAAACATATGCATTGAATATTGAAGTAAATTTGTTTTAGAGATTTGATGTTGACTTTGAGGATACATTGGTGTGCAGCATTCGAAATCCTAGCTCTAAATTTCCTCAACTTTCTAAAGGAAGGTGTTCCAAAGAAGCAAATTCCTAAATTTTGTCTATTTTGATTGCAAAATGTGGCACTGAATCAAACTGCCTGTAGGTAGAACTCCAAGCACATCTATCCTTTGCCCCAAAGGTGCTGAATGAGTTTTACTTGAGTATAATATTTGCATTTCTTAGGCAGATTAGGAAGTGCTGCTCAGTACTAATGTCAGGCATCTACTGTCTCCTATCTGGACAGAACGACAAGCCAGTCCTGCTCCATCTTGGTCTTTCATAATAGAGGAAAAACTGCTTCAAAAATCACAATTGCCAGACGAAATACATCTGATAAACCCCACTGGAATTGCCTATGCACAGTCCAACAGAACCAAGTTGTCCATGTAAGTATTCGCCAAGGATGTTTCTCTCAGTGATGTGGAGGTGGCTACAGTGGCCAAATCATATGCATCTTAAAAGCACTCTTGATGGTCCTCCCAAAGCAATGTGCATTTCAACGAAGCAGTCTTCACGCCTTATTTAGAGTTTGTCAGATGGGAAAGGCTGAAGGGTATGATGCACTCCGGGCGGCTGTACATTTTTTCCCCGACCCTCATGAACTCCTCTTTGGATTCCCTCACTACCACAGGGAAAAAGTGCTCCTTATCTCTCCATAGCCCCTCTCTCAAATAAATGTCATTTGTTTTAAAACACTGGTAAAGGTTGGCTTTAATAATCCACTCAGCTAGCCAGATAAAATGCAGATCTATTCTTTGCGGTAGGCATATTAACCCTCTGCACTACTTTATGGCGAGTTAAAGGTGCCACCCGGCAAACTCTGATCCCTCTCTCTAGCAGGAACATTAATCACAAGAGTTATCTTGATATTTTTATTGCCGCCTGAAAGCTCGAAGCACTAGGAACACTGCAGCAGGTGCTTTTAAATCGTAAGTTATTGCTAAACACAGCTCCCCCCTGAGGTCAGTGGGCCCACTCCAGGTCAGTGCCCAGTGAAGCCGCACCATGCTAAAGCCAGTCCTGAATGCAGTTATAGCACGGTGGACAGGATATCAGCCATGTTTGTGATGAAATATCCTGCCAGATAAATTCTAAATGAGGCCCTGTAGAAACTTGTCTGCCTGCCGCAGCCACTTTCTTCCTCCCATTCTTTTCTGTGAAATGTAACCACACTGTGAGAAATTGGAGGGGATCAAGTTACAGAAACAGGATAAAGTTGCAACTCTCTGACATGTCCAATGCACTCTTACGTACACCTATGTTTTCGGTCAATACTGCCATGCTATCAGCTCCTTTTTATTAATTTTTAATGAATTTTTCAAACTTAAGTACTGCATACAAAAATACTGTTGTTCACAATTTGACATAAACATTTTCGAGGTTTAGCTCTGTGGCTAACACATATTCCAATACTGACAGTATTTGATAATGTATCCACCACCCTGGGTGCTCCCATATCCCACATGCTTACATATCTGCATTGGCCATAAGGTAGAACACCAATGGACTCCATATATCTCCTGGCCGCGAGGCCACTGGCCGTTCCCTCGCATATGTCTCCAGTGTTGACTTACAGTAGATCATGTATGTTATCCAATTGTGGAGGCTTGGCACTTGATTTGCTGGTTGTATGGTGTTTACTAGCCCTAGTAAGCACATTTGTGGACTGCAAAGGACCTGATCTGCCGTCATATCTCCGAGTGTGTGCATCACCTTTTCCCAGTACTCGGGTACCTGCTCACAGTCCCAAGCTATGCGTAAAATACCCGCTTCATTCTTTCCATAGCAAGCGCGGCATGCATCCCTCCGCAACCCATATCGGTACAGTTTAGTCAGGGTATAATATGTTTATTGTAGGAATTTTAAATGAAAGATACATAGCTTACAATATGAGGTCAACAACACCATCCGTGTGCAGCGGAATCCCCAATCTTCCAATTATATTTGTGTATTCAGAGACGTGCTCCTGCGAACCAACGCCGGTGGTTCTGAGAGTGGTTTGTCCCGCTGTGCTGTGTTGTGTAATTGAGTGACCAGGTGCTTGCGAGGGTCGGAAACTAGTAGTGTTTGTTGTGCATTTAGTGTGGGCGGTTCTTCTGAAAATGTATAGTTATATTTCATTTTACCAATGTTACCACCAGATCCATGTGGTGAATGGACTAAATATCAAATTTTTAATATCGAAAGGACATAATATCGACTCCAAAATATCGAGTGGACAGAATATAGAATAGGCATAATATAGTTGAAAATAATATCGACATATAGGTAAGTAATATCGAATGTCATTATATTGAGTTTAATTATATACATTTTTCTTAATTGTATTATATTTTAGTATATGTGTTAAAAGTATATAACTTTGTTCAATGTATGTTACAATTATTTTAAGGTAGTGAATTGTATGTTGATTAATTTTTGCCTATATTAGTTCCGTAGTGGGTTGTGGGTTTATAGGGGAATAGAGTGGGAAGTAATTTAATTTTAATAATAAAAATTAATAATTTAAAAATTAATAATTTAGTGTTTAATAATTACTATTTTATTTAATGTTTGCATAAATTAGTTCCGTAGTGGGTTGTGGGTTAATAGGGGAATAAACGTGGGAAGTAATGTAATTTAAATAATCAAAATTAATAATATATTAATTAATAATTTAGTGTTTAATAATTACTATTGTTAATTAAGTTAATTAATTTATTAGCAAATATTTAAAATGTGAGTAATAAAAGTTTTTAAATAATTGATAATATTGTCAATTGTGTAATTGTTTTAATTAATTAGTAATTAATTAAATATCATTTATTAATGTATTAATATGTTAATTATGGACTTTTTGGGGGAGTGTGTTGAATGTTCATGGGGGAGTAGAGTGAGAATTCATTTTAATTAAATTCAATATTTATTAATTTGTATATAATATTTATTCAAAGTTAATTTATCGTGTTAATTGTGTTAATTTATATATGATGGTTATTTATTTTTAATGTTAATTGTCATTAGATAATTAACTAATTGTTCAATCAATCAATCAATCAATCATTCAAACAATTTATAAAGCGCACTACATACCCACGAGGGTCTCAAGGCGCTGGGAGGCTGCAGCTAGTGGTCTAAGAGCCAGGTCTTGAGTAGTCTTCTGAAGGTCTGATGGTATTCTGACTGCCGTAGGAGGAGAGGGAGGGAGTTATATGTCTTGGCGGCGTGGTAGGAGAAGGACCTGACTCCGGAGGTGGTCCTGTGGATGCGTGTTAATTAATTATGTTAATTTATGAATATTTTACACTATTGGAGGTGACGTTTATAGGGTATGAATCCACATTTTTGTAAAGCGCACAATCACCCGTAAGGGTCTCTAGGCGCTGGGGGCCGTCGGAAGGATTAAGCAAGCTATTGCCCAGAGTCACATGGTGCTGGGCTAATCTGCCGCTGGTGCCGGGGATCGAACCGTGATCCCCAGATTCCGGAGTCAGTCACCCTGGCCGCGGCGCCACACCTCTTCCAGGGTAAAATAGTGGGAGGTAAATAAGATTTTATTAATTAATTATTTGTTAATTAATTTTTATTATAATGTAGGAGTGGGTCTACTAAATTATTTCCCTACGCTACCCAACACTTTCCCTACTGTTGCACTCACTGGATTGGGAATAGTAATTTTTACATTCCCGCTATCCAACACTTTCCCTGCTGTTCCACTCACTGGAGTGGGAATAGTAATTTTTTCCCTCCCGCTATCCAACATTTTCCCTACTATTCCACTCAATGGAGTTGGGTTAGTAATTTTTACACTCTCGCTATCCAACACTTTCCCTACTGTTCCACTCACTGGAGCGGGAATAGTAATTTTTACCCTCCCGCTATCCAACACTTTCCCTACTGTTGCACTCACTAGAGTGGGACTAGTCATTTTTACATTCCCGCTATCAAACACTTTCCCTACTGTTCCACTCTCTGGAGTGGGATTAGTAATTGTTAGACACCCGCTATCCAACACTTTCTCTACTGTTCCACTCACTGGAGTGAGAATAGTAATTTGTACCCTCCCACTATCCAACACTTTCCCTACTGTTCCACTCGCTGGAGTGGGAATAGTAATTTTTACCCACCCACTATCCGACACTTTCCCTACTGTTCCACTCACTGGAAGTGGAATAGTAATTTGTACATACCCGCTATTCAACAAATTCCTTACTTTTCCACTTGTTGGAGTGTGAATACTAATTTTATTCCCTACGCTATGCAACGTTTTTATTATTGTTACATTTAATGTAGTGTAGAATATTAATTTACCTAAAAAATATTAATATGATTATTTAAATTATTGTATATTATTTATTTTTTAATTTATATAATAGGTTTATATATATATATATATATAATTATATTTGTAATAATTAAAAAAAAATATAATTAAGAATATGAATTATTTTTTATTATTAAGTTAATATATATATATATATATATATATATGTAAAAAATAATTAATATATTTTTTTTACATTACATTTATTATTTTTACATTTTAAGATTTTTAACTTTATTTTAACTACGTTTTACTTAATTGTGTTTATTATTTAATTGCTTTATATTAGTTTTAATACATTTAAAAATTCGATATTTTAGTTACCTATATTTTTAACAACTATATTTTGTACTCGATATTTGAGTCCTTGCCTGTTTGTAGATAGAGACTCGATATTCTGTACCTCAATATTTTGGCTTCGATATTCTGGGCAGTCGATAGTCTGACCCTCGATATTTAGTCACTGATCCAATCCATCCATCTACTAACACTTGTATTTCAGAATATAGGTAACACAAATAACGTCTGACATAAATATTATAGCCGGGTGAAGATTTCCTGTTATTATCTTCAATGGGCAATATTTTTTATGTATGATATTTAGGACCATATGTCTGTCAGATGATATTAAGGCCTCCATATTCTGGTGCCACACCTACATAGAGTTCTGAGTGGCTAAGCCTGGTGTAGCTTTCATTCGCATAGCAGGTATTGTGGCATGAGGGGGCCACTGAACCCTGATTATTTGGGTGTTTTATAATTCAAACAGCAGCCAAGGGGGCTCGTTCCCATCCTTGCACTATGGCCCAAAACACACTAGGCACGCTAGTGTAAACATGAGCTACAGCTGGCATACACTACTATTTTAATCTGTTTTTGCACAATTCCAAAATAATTTTTATATGGAAATCGATTCGTTCATCGATAAAAATGAAATCTCGTCTCTATTAATAGCCCGCTCTGAACTCCACATTTACCTCGACTTGCAGATATGTAGTCAGGAAGGCCCAGCGACTTAGGCCCACATTTACTGATTGATGGGTCACAGGTGGGCGAGAACGTAGCTGGCAGACAACACTCTCGAAGGAAACTCTTGATCAGACCCACAGATAGGTGCGGAGAAATTACACTGGTGAGGGGAGATTGCCCCAATAAAGCAAGCATGGCCAGAGGGGTAATGTGCACTCCTAAAAACACGATAAAGACAGATGTCACCTGAGTTAGGAACACATAGCCAATCAGGACCTAGCACACATAGTGATCATGTGCTCCCCATGCCAGACATCTGGACACATTATCCACTGGCCACACTGTGTCCACGCAAGGTCGAGACCCACCTGTAGTAAGCATGAGGCCATTAATTTATTACTCCAAAGGTAGAAACCAACATTCCTCACCATATATGGTATGCCAGAAATGTTGTAATTAAATGTTTTGTGCACCCATAGTTACATCTAAGATGTGCATATTCTAGGTAGAGTTGAGTGTCCTCTCCCATTTAACATGGAGGTATCAAGACTTTCCTGTTATTGTGAGCTCAAGGCAAAAGGGAATCAGTGGAAAGGTGACCACACTTCTTTACCCACTATTTATGGTTCAATCAAAGTATCAGTGGTTAAAACCAGCCATGCACTAATAATACACATCAGGCCTTTTCTATGAGGTCATAGCATGACCAGTAACAACTGACTAGTAACCATATTGGGCCCTGACATTTGTCACTGGTGTCCCAGTTTCAAATGTACAGTTGGACTGTAAAGTGTGAGCCACAAGTTGATTTGAGTATCCAATGGTTGAGTAATGCAATAGTCAGGCTTAAAGTAGAAGGTGGTAGAGACTTATGTCCAGGCAGACTATGACACAGTTGTACCACACAACAAAGGTCAATGTTTATTCAGTGATATTTAAAAAAAATATGACTTAACTTACAATTGAGAATTGATAGAGCAATCAAAAGATAAACTCGCCCCTGTACCTATGGAAGATGAGGTATGAGTCCACAAGCGCACAAGGGTTTAGAGATAAGCAACTGGTAGCACAGATATTCAATAAAACAATTTGTTGACACTGATTAGCTTGGGTCAAAGGTTTGAAAATCCAGCAAAGGTTTTGTTCTTTTATGATAACTTGTGTTGTCAAGTTGTTCTCATTGGCTCTTGCAATGTATCTCTGTTTTATGGGCATCTGGGCCTTGTTTCCTGATAACATAGAATGGCCAGCCATAGTCATAGTCATAGTTTTGACAGAACCACCTGAACTACATAGCTGGCTCTGTCAAAACTATGGCAAACCTCCCAAAACCACTTGAAAAATGCACCAAAGTCAAAATAGTGAGTGTCGGGATCAAGAAAGTATTACTCTTTTAAAATATTAGCTCAATGTCTGTCAGGTCTCCTAAAGCCTTATGTCCTCTTGTATCTTTGGGCCCCATTGGGCCGTTTTGCTCCATCCTGGGCTCATTTTGCTCCTGATGGTGAGCCCTAGCCACTTAGAGCACTTTCATGAGGCATCCTGGCCTCTAAGGTGCCGAAATTTGTAGGAAGCTGGTTCCACTGACTTCCTGCGCCAGCCTTTTGCCTTGTTCTCCTCTAGTGCTTTTCTCCTCCCTGGCACTGAAGTCCAGTTCTCCCCCAACTGGTCCTTGGGGGTATAAGGGGACCAGCTTCCCTGGAACGGGGGAGAGCCCCACTGGTCCTGGGGAAACTGTAGTCAGAGTACTTAGTCCAGATGGCCATCAGGGGGTTTCCTATTTCCAGTTGTCCATGGCTGCTGCCTCCAGGTCCAAAGACCAGTGAAAAAACACAACCAAACATCTCTCCCCTTGTATTTGTAAGTGAGGGTGGAAGGTTTCAGAAGCAAGTCAACTCTAGCCTATCCTGGGGTGCACATCATCCTACACCAATGTCCCAACCCTCCTGCACAGCCTGATGGGAGAATTTAAAATGAAGTCAACCAGGAGTCAATGGTCACATCTTCTCTGGGGCCTCAGCTCTGTCCCTAGATGACATCACTGCCAGGACGTTTCTCACCAAACCTTCAAAGGGGAGCCGCCTCCTGTGTTGGCTTCAGAGGTCTGGGCTCCCTCCTTTGTTCAGTGGGCTTGAGATAGCTCATTCCTGGTGCAGTGACACAGCTGATTGATGGATGTAGACCCTTTGTCCCAACCCCTTACCTCCCCAGGATCTGAGTGTAACACTGCTAATTGTTCCCCTATGAGGGGAGACCTGCTGCTTGAGCAATATGTAATTAACTTGGTGCAGCAAGGTGAAAAAAGTCCCAGACATTAGAGTTAATAATGTGACTGGAAATATTGTGTTAGAAACCCTGTTGGTGGGTGATTGAGTTTGCTCCATTTTTAAGTTGAAAGTTACTTCAAGGTTAATCCCCACACCTTGGAGAGGTGCAACAGCAAAAAGACCAGCTCTTAAAAGGACCTAGATCAGCATAAGGCACTATTGTTTACTATCTTTTATTAGATATATTTGAAAAGATATATGCTAAACTAGTTTTTAAAAGATTATCAGATAGGATAAGGGATAAAGACATTGCCACCCCAGAGCAGGGAGTTTTTAATCCTAATTACTTTACATTGGATCATTGTTTACTTTTTGGGCTATCACTCGGAGAACTATCGTGTCTGAGAGGTAGCTTTGTGTTGTTTTGTGGACTCTTGGGTTGCGATGGATCATGCAGATCTGTTCATTTTATTGGGGCGAAATCGAGGTTACGGATGTCCTCCTATGGGTTGCTTTCAGTGCTAATGCTCTTGCATAAAGATAACTGGGTTCAGTTTGAAACTGACCTTGATGGCCAAGTGACTGCACACATTCCAATATTCATTGGTGTTAAGCAAGACTGTATCTAGCCCTCTGCCCTTTTTGTCTTATTTAGTAGATTGTTATCATCATCTCTCCAAAATATTTAGTCTTTTTTTCCTAAAACAGAAGAAATACATGCTGGGTCACCCTTTTCTACACTGAAGATCTCACCATAATGGACTGTACCCCAGATGGCCTTCAACTGAAACTGATTTCATTGGTAAAATACTATTTTGAGATCAGGATCGTAGTTATCACTTCATGTTCTGATAACTACTCTTGGTAACTTTTTTTCATGAAAGCGGAGCAAATTACGCATTACAAATATATTGACCTTTTATGCTAATCTAATATGTAAGGGGACAGCCATCTGATCTCATGAAAAGATATATCGTAAGCATGGGCGAATTTTGCGAATTGGCAATCCGCGAAATTGCGTATTTATGGATTCGCAATCCGCAAAATCCGCGAACTCTCGCGAATTTAGTGGATTTTTTTTTGGTTTCGCAAGTGTTTCTGCCGTTTCGCGAGGGTTTTTTACCAGTTCGCAAACGCGAACTCACTTGTCGGGTAGCAACGGTCGCGACCATGTTGTTTCTACGTCTGGTTCATCACAGCACCCTATTTTTCACCACTGCCACCCTCTGTTTCACCACTGCCACCCTCTGGCTCACCCATGCCACCCTGTGTTTCATCACTGTAGATTATGGGGGGGAAAGCACACCTGCCCTGCCTCAACTGACCTGAATGAATTAGGGGCTGATTGATTAATGTGTCACTGAATTTGAACTTCCAGTCTGGCACCTGCTTCCTTATCTGTAATTGCTTTCTGTTGCAGTCTAATTTTTTTTAGCAGGACCTTTGGCATACTTGTAGCTATTCTCTGAGCCTGCTGTGACGGTCAGAGCAGGGTCATAGAATAGTTGCAAGTAGGCAACTGAACTCTGGAGGGGCCCCTCAGGAAGCAGTAGAGGGAATGGTTACTAATGTTAAGATTGAACTTTTGCACCTGCTGAGTGCTTTCAGTTTTGCAAAAATCCAAATATCCAGCAGCATCCACAAAAAGTAACCCTTCCAGGTCAAGATCCAAATCAAAGTGACCAGCACATGAAGAAAGCACTGGGAGGAGCCTGCTGGACAGGAACAGGAAGTTGGAGACTGTGGGGCACTTCCTTACCCCCCCCCCACAAAATGGACTCCTTGCAAAAAAAAAGTGCAGGCAAATTTCAACCTGAGGAGTTATTCTGATAAAAAATCATAATTTTCAAGGTTTATGCTGCCTGCTGGTGGATTTCTTGTGCGAAATTGCAAATTTTGCAATCTCGCAATTGCGAGATTGTCGCTGCCCGCCGCATCTACGTGTTCGCAAGTGTTTACTCCCGCGATGCGTGATCACGGGCCTTTATGACGTACTCGCGTTGCCAAACTCTCGCTGTGCAAGGTGGCAAGCCGCGATGACGTCGACAAACTCCCGCGGGATCCCGCAGCAAGATCCAAAATGGCGCAGCACACGCAAACATGGAGAAAAACAACTCTGCAAACGCTGAATGACGGTAAGTGAACGCTGCGAGCCGCAAAATTGTATAGTATTCTAGTTGGCAAGTGTGACCAAGCAAAAAATCCGCTTCGCACGGATTTACGAATTTTCGGCAAATTTGCGAGAGTTCGCGGATTGCGAATTTGCCGAAAATCCGCAAAATCCACGAGCGGAACGGATTTTACGCCCATGCTTAATATATCGTCTCTGCAGTAAATAGCGTCCTCCAGTTCGAAAATCACTATGGAAGATTCTCTCTTGAACCCATTCTGAATGCTTGTAAGGATACGATTTCTCTAGAGTCTCAAATTGACTGGTACCTGTTAGAGGATTATAGCATGAAAAGTTACTAAAAGTGCCCGTAAGGATATGACTCAAGCTATAAGATTGGTGCTAGGTTTTATCTCTTGGGACTTGTTGGCCTAGAGCCACCATTTGAAATACTATGGAGTCTATCAAAATACCTTATATTTGTGGGAAGGCTTTGAATGAATGGCAATTTAACTTTCCTTTGCAGGTCAAAAACTGCTTGAGTGAGTTGCGGGCAATTGTGTCCCCCTGTAAGCTCTCCGATACTCATACTCACATTTCATTAAAGAAACCTTTGCGTGTCTTAACAAAACCCTGCCGCTCTTGACAGGAGATATATACTTGCGTGAAGAAGCCTTCTCTTCACTTTTATATAGATTGGTTGGGGAATGTGGATTCCTTTCCCTAATGAATCTGCCTTATATGAAATTGCACAA
This sequence comes from Lissotriton helveticus, assembly GCF_964261635.1. Classification (NCBI taxonomy): domain Eukaryota; kingdom Metazoa; phylum Chordata; class Amphibia; order Caudata; family Salamandridae; genus Lissotriton; species Lissotriton helveticus. Next base: position 432,018,940 of record NC_136069.1, on the reverse strand, counting down.
CTAGGTTTTTTATGTTACAATAGGTCTATATCTGATCTCGAATATTTTGGGCTTGTCATCCTGGACACAAACAAATTGTTATCCTTTACTGTAGATTTATGTCATGTTTTATTAGATTGCTTATAATGTTGGTCTATATGTTGTAATTATGTATGACCACTGTTTTCAAAACAGGGGAGCGGAGGCGAGGCACGGTGCGGCCCAGGCGAGCGGCGAGCCAGGAGCGCCGCGTGGCCAGCGGCGGGTGTCGGTTGGTAAAATCAGGAACGGAATGACCCTCCGGCCTTGCTCTGGAGCGGTGATTGCGGTGGTGTGGGAACCGGCGTTGGAGCGACCCTAGCTGGGAGCGGGGAGAGCGGCACCAGTGCACAGAGTGGCGGCGGAGTGCCGCTGGGTCGTCGGTGCGGAGAAGGCAGCGCTGAGCGGGACGACAGCTCTGCAAGCGCAGGCTCCGGAGCAGCCTGACACCCGCCGGAGGCGCGAACTCCCTCTCCCCTGTGTCTGCATGGCCCTCAGAGGTGAGGAGTGGGGGAGAGACTGCTGGGGACGCCTGATCTTCGGTCCGCAGCTCGGCGGACGGCACCAGGGGTCTGTTAGCGGCCGGTATTGGCGGACGGAGTGCCCCCCCTGACCCGGAGGGGGGCTATGAGCCAGTAACTGCGAACCAGGGAACCCCGGTGGACCCCCAGGCTGGAGTGCATTGTGGAGGCCTAGAGAAGGCAAGGGGGCCCTTCTTCCGCCCCTTGCATTCCCCACGGCAGTGTCCGGCACCTGGGGAGAGACGGTGGGGCCCATGTAGCTTTCCGCGTCCCGCCTGAGCAGAGCCTTATACCGCTTGGGGCCCGGAGGAGATCGTGGCGGAATTGGCTCACTGGGGCCTGATACTGTGACGGTGGAGAGGGCTATGGGTCGGTCCTCGCGGCATTAAGTGACCACCGGGCATGCAGTGGGATTACGGTGGGAGAGTGCCTCTTCTCCCTTCACTGGATTTTGCGAGTCGGGGGCCGCGGAAGCCCAGGAGGCCCCGATTAACCTAGTGTGGCGCGAGAACGCTTGCCACTGTCTGTGATTTACCACCTGGGCCCTTGAGGCGCGACACCCTGGCCTTCACTAGCACCTGGAGGAGTGGATCTTCAATGATGGCGAATTCGTAAGGGGTGACTGGACATTGGCTGGCGCTCCCCCATTGCTACTCTGCTAGTGGGCTCCCCCAGGAGACAAAATGGCGGCGAACAGGCTCAAGAAGGACAAACTGCCGAAAGATAGCACCCAGAAAGCCACTTAGCAGCCTACCTCGCCGGCTGCTGACAAGTCCCCACGCCGAGATGACACCGAGGCGCCATCAACCAAGGCTTTCATGCTGGAATTGTTTACTGCTATTAAGGAGGACATTACGGAACTGCATTCCCAGCTTGCGTCTGACCTGAGAGAGATGTGGCGGGACGTGGACAGTGTGGGGGAGCGCGTAGCGACGCTGGAGGAGCACGATCTGGGGACGGCGGAGGACGTACATCGACTTCAGCAGCATGTAATATGCCTTACAGAGCAGAACTTGGACCTGCAAGCCCACACCGAGGACTTGAAGAACAGATCTCGACGAAATAACATTCGGATTAGGGCGGTTCCATGGAAAGGCGAGGGTGCGGACCACCGGGAATATGTGGAGGCTCTCTTTCGGCACATCTTAAACGAGGAGGACCTGCAGGAGATTCAAATGGACCGAGTGCAACGTGTTGGCCTGCCACGAGGGCCCAAGGCCCCTCCTCCTGACATATTGGTGTGTGTGCACGATTTTCAGCTCAAAGAACGGATTTTGAGGAAGGCACGCGACCTTACTCCCCTTCAATTTCGAGATCACCACCCTCTGCTGTTTCAGGACCTTGCGGCCTCTACCCTGGTCAAACGGAGGGACTTTAAGCCTGTCACTAACTATCTCAGAGAGCAGGGTGTTCCCTACTTGTGGGGGCACCCGTTCAGGCTTATCTTCAAATGGAAGGCCAAGTTGATCCAGGTTCGGTCGTTGGAAGCAGCCCTTGACATTTTGGGTTTGGAGCGGCCTAAGACTCCAACTGAAGCCAGCGGTTCCCCCAACAGGCGACGGAGGCGTTCTATGGAGTGGCAGAGGGTCGGCAGGCCGGCACCGGCGACTAAACCTGTCGGGGGGCTTGCGGGAGAGAGGAGCGGTGGTGGCGTCTGTGGCTTTGGTGACGGACGCTCCAGGGGGCACATGAGAGCTGGATCTTTCGCTAGGCCCTGCCAGGGCCTGTAGCTGGCGCCGGAGGAGACTGCTCACAGGAAGTAGATGAGTAGACCTTTTGTGTCCTTGTTCGGGGAAGTGTCCTGTATCAGGAACTGGTAAAGGGTTGGTTGGAGCCATGTTCCCCTGCTTTCGGGGCCTGTTTAATGGACTATCGTTTACTACTTTTGCTTGTGTTGTTGGATCCTGTGTTTCTGGGGTGTTCCTTGTTGGGGGGAGGGGGGACCTGTGGGTGGGGAAGTTAGGGGCGGGTTGGGGTGCTCTGCATCAGCTAAAGGGGGTCATGGGTAGAACCGGGTGGGTTCCACATAAAAGCCCAGGGGTCTTGGGGGAGGTTCTGCGGAGGGTTGTATTGTTCCTGCTATGCATTGTTGGCCTAGACACAGTAATAGGTGTTAATGCGGTTCCTCTGGTCTATGAAGGATGTCCAGGGATTTGAAAGTGGTGAGCCTTAATGTTCGGGGACTAAATAGCCCAGTGAAGCGGGCTGCGATTCTGTCCCTCTTGGAGAGTGCAGATAGTGATGTGTGCCTCTTACAAGAAACGCATTTCCTTTCTAAAGATGTCCGACGCATGCGGGATAAGCGTTTTCCACTGCAGCTTTGGTCCTCTGGCCCGAATAAGAAACATGGGGTTGCGCTGCTGTTTAGTGCCCGTATGCATTGTAAGGGGATCTCCCAGGTAGTTGACATCAGAGGGAGGTTCCTGGCTGTACGGGTGCAATGGGGTGGGTCGATCTTCACGATAGGGTCTATTTATGCCCCAATGTCCAGCAAGAATCCTTTCTATGTGAAGCCCTTGCGCAGGTACTGGCATCTCCAGATGCACTGATCTTGGTGGGTGGATATCTTAATCTTGTGATGGAGGGAGGGATGGATAGATCGGAGCAACGGTCACGCCAAACTGGCACTTGGTCACAGGAAGGGAAACAGTGGCTTTCGGAGGGGGGGTTGCATGATGTGTGGCGCGTCCAGCATCCCCAAGAGCGCGATTACACCTACTACTCAGCCGCTCACAAGACCTATGCGCACCTCGATTACTTTTTAGCCACATCCTCCTTTTTGCCTCACTTGTCTGCTGCGGATATCACGCCACACTCCCTTTCCGATCATGCACTCATATCCGTAGAGGTCTCGTTCAGTGGCGCCCGATCGCCTTCGGCTGGTTGGCGCCTTCGAGACTCCATGCTGCACTCTGACTATGTGGTGACGAAGATTCGTGACACTATCACTTTTTACTTGGCAGAAAATATGGTAGAGGACCCACCGCTAGCCTCGATTTGGGAAGCGCTGAAATTAGTGGTAAGGGGAGATTTTATAGCGCTCTCGGCGACATATGCTCGGCTGCGCAGGGAGAAGCATGCGGAGCTAGAGGGAGATGTACGTGGCCTGGAGGCGATACACAAGAGAACGGGGGCGCCACGGGTGTGGAGAGAACTGGAGACGAAAAGACGTATGCTCAAACACCTGGACCTTGATAGAGTGGAGCATGCATTATTGCGCTTGCGCCACAAATTCTACCTATGCGGGGATAAAGGGGGTAGGATGGTTGCGCATAGGCTGTGCGCGCGGGTGCAGTCACAAACTATCCAAGCAATCAAAGATCATCGGGCGCAGACCCACACCACTGACACTGCCATTGTCAATGCCTTTCGCCACTTTTATCAATCGCTATATAAGTGGGAGGGCACGACACCTGAGAGCATAAAGCAGTATCTTGCATCGTCTGGGGTCACACCCCTGTATCGGGACTCAGCCGAGGCGCTGGACGCAGAGATACGAGTGGAGGAGGTTATCTCGGCCATCGCGCGACTGAAATTAGCCAAATCACCTGGGCTAGACAGGTTTTCAGCTATATTTTATAAAACGTATTGTAAGGAGCTGGCTCCTATACTGACTCGCCTCTTTAATTCCTTCCTCGACACCGGGGTGGTAACTCCCTCCATGACTGAAGCAGCCATAATGGTCATTCCCAAACCAGGGAAGGATCCTACGGAATGCGCTCTTATAGGCCGATCTCACTCCTTAACATTGATGCCAAGTTATTTGCGGGAGTGTTGGCTGCAAGGCTTAGCCCTCCGATTGATCCTGATCAAGCGGCGTTTATACCAACTAGACAGGGGGGAGATAACACCAAGAGATTGCTTCATCTGCTGGACCTGGTACACCGCTCCAGGACGCAAGCCTTTCTGCCTTCCATCGACGCGGAGAAAGCATTCGACCGTGTTGACTGGGGTTATATGTTCGAGGTGCTACGGGCTTTTGGTATTGGCGATAACTTCTTGCGGTGGATCCAGTGCCTCTATGCAGCTCCTACAGCGGTGGTGCGGGTGAATGGGTGTCGATCTGCCTCCTTTTCCATTACTAGGGGGACGCGGCAGGGGTGCCCCCTATCCCCGCTGCTTATTGCACTCTATTTGGAGCCTTTCGCCCAACGCGTGCGATCTCACGCTGATATCTCGGGGATCCGCTTCGGGGCCGATGTCCATAAAATCAGTCTGTATGCGGACGATGTCATCTTAGCTTTGACTAACCTCCACTCTTCTCTGCGGTGTCTGTTCGCGGAACTCCTTGCCTTCCAAAATGCGGCGGGGTTTAAAGTAAATTTTTCTAAATCGCAAATTCTCAATGTCTCCATCCCGGACATTGATGTAGGGGACCTGCGGAGGGACTTTTCCTTCCAATGAGTACAATCAGACATCACATACTTGGGTATACGGCTAGCCCCGACCCTTTACAAGACCCTTTCCTTAAATTATACCCTTTTAGCTGAACAGGCTACTAAGACCCTCTCCGACTGGTCCCGCCTTAATTTGGCTTGGTTTGGGAGATTGTCCGCAGTCAAAATGACGGTGCTTCTCCGCATCCTCTATCTTTTTCAGATGTTTCCTCTGAGTCCACCGCCGGGCATGCTGCGGAGACTTCAGGATCTCCTCAACAAGTTCTTATGGAACCACAAGAGGCCACGCTTTGCGTTTACCGTGACCACTACCTCGAAAGCTGCTGGTGGGCTGGGTTTCCCGCTGCTCGCTGCATACTTCCAGACGTCCTGCCTTCGGTACATAGTCGAGTGGAATAGGCCTATGTCTAGTAAGCACTGGAACTTTATGGACCAGTCGGTTGCTGGATGTAATATTTGGCGAGAGCTATGGCTGCCGCGCAGGCGTAGGGCGTGGGGTCTGTATTCCTCCCCTGTGACATCTCCAACGCTAAAGGTTTTGGATCAGCTGGCGCTGCGTGAAGGATGGACTTCCTTCCCCTCCCCAATGACAACCATAGTAGATAATCCTGACTTCCGGCTGGGCTGTGCATCACCGGTCTTCCATCGCTGGCGAGAGTAAGGCTGCAAGCGGGTGGGCTCGCTCTTCGATCTCGACGGGCTGATCCCGTTTCCTACGCTGCGTTCGGAATAGTTTCAGGTGCACAAGGAGGACGCGTTCTACCATGCACAAGTGACGCACTGGGTGACTCACCCAGCCAATGTGGCCCTTATGTCGTGGCCGCTAACGACCTTTGAACATTGGCTGGTATGCAAAAAAGATGACTGGGGCCTCATTTTGGAGCTTTTCGCGATGATTCTGCCCTGCTCACGGAAGCAACGTACAAAAGCGCAAGTCCGCTGGGAAGCAGAGTTAGGGCGTCCTCTGTCGACCAAAGAATGGGAGCACGTGTTCTATAGAGCGCACCACATGACTTCTAACACTACAGGGACTTGACCAGCCTACAAAACAGCGACCTATTGGTAACACACCCCTGCGCGCATCAAGATGTGGGACAAGGCGAAGTCAGGCCTCTGCTGGAGGGGTGTGGGATGTTTGGGACCTTGATTCACTTGCTATGGCGCTGCGCAAAATTGGAACGCTACTGGGCCAAAGTGCTTGACGAGCTAGATGCTGCTTTTCAGATTACACTGCCCCGGCTGCCTGAACACACGTTATTGGGGCTACCCCATCCTAAATCTTTCCCTTTGCGCTCACTCAGGGGCAGACAAATTACATTGGCTTTGCTAGCGGCGCGACAGGTGCTTTTGGCCCGGTGGGGTTCCCTGGCAATACCTGAATCCCGAGACTGGATCCAACGGTTGTGGCATACCCTTGCTATCGAGCGCCTCTCCTTGGGTATTGATGGGACAGGCTCGGAGTATGCTAGGCTCTGGGGTCCGTTTTTACAGCTATTGTCCAAAGACCTTCGGGAAGTGACATGTCCGAAGTACTTGCAAATCCTACAATTTATACCCTTGGAACCTGTAGGGGCCACACCGGTCACTTGAAGGACCATGATATGCAGTCAGGATGAGTGGATGGATCCCTGGGGGCAATTGGGGTGTAGAGAAGCTGATGCGGAGTAGGGTGAGTGTGGGAGGGTGGGGGGAGGGAGGTTTTGGACGGGTACAGGGCTAGGGAGGGGGAGGTCTTGTTTTTCCGGTTTCCTTTTGGTTTTTTCCTTATAAATGCGGTGGCTGTAACTCAGGTGGGGCGGCGGAATTTCTCCAGTTACGCGGGGTCGACCTCTGGGGTGTAGACCCAGACGCTGTGTCTTTGCTGTATGTATCCGCCCTGCCGGCAAGTTGATGTAGGCAGCTGGGCTGTGTTCTGAGATGTCCTCTCCGCACAATAAAAATGATTGATTCTAATTTACTTGCAGGTCCATAGTAAAGTGGTACCACATGCCTCCAAGACCTGTAAATTAAATGCTACAAGTGGGCCTGCAGCTCCAATTCTGCCACCCACTTATGGTGTCTTTATTAATACATATCTAAGGACTGCCATTGCAGCCTGTATGCAGTTTTAAACCGCCAATTCGACTTGGCAAAATAAATATTTTGCCATGCCTAAACTCCCTTTTTGAATAAACATAAGTCACCCCTAAGGGCAGGATGCAGTGTATTTAAAAGTTGGACTTGTACTTTTAAATTTTACATGACCTAGTATTGAAAACCCCATACATTCTGTTTTTTCACTACTGCAAGGCGCACCAATCTCATTGGATAACATTGGGTTACCTTATTACATTTAATAAGTGCTAAAATTCAATTTGAGAGCTAGTAGATATATTGAGTTTGGTGTCTAAAGAATTGTAATTTAAAACTCTCTTTAAAGGTAAAGTCGGATTTTAAGTCACACCTAGAAAATTTGCTTTTGCCTGTCCTAACCATTTTGGTGCATGCAGCCTGTATCCGGGGTCACATGACTAGGTGCACCTGGCAGTTGCCATTTGTGTATTACTCACAGACAGTGAGACAAAGGGGGAATTGGTATTGGGAGGATGGGCCATCTCTGACTTGAGGAGGTGGAGCTATCAGCTAACACACTGGCACATCACAAAATCTCTGCCAGAGCACACTCACAAAGGGTTTCACCCCAGTCTTTTGTGACCCTAAACACGCTGGGGCCAGGGACAGGGAGGTAGGAAAATCCAAGCACCTCTGGGGGTGGAAAGACTCAGAAGGACTACTGAACTGCTCTGCTGCCCTGCTACCCAAGTAAGACGGTCTGGACCTGCATCTTAAACCCAGGTCCACCAGAGTGACTCCCAAGGTCAAGTTGGCTGGCCTCCTGATCAAAGCCTAAGGGACAGAGAATGCTCCAACCAACTTGAACCCAGCACCTGGAATCAATCTCCAGTGAGTGTTGATCCCGCCAAGTGGTGCCACCCCATTCCTGAACCCTTGCAAGTGGGCCTGAAGGTGCTCTGCTAGCCCAGCTGCGCTCCTGTAGGCAGAACCGACGCATCGCGATGCATATCCGACAAGAGGAATTCAGGTACTTTGTTCAGCGGGCCCATGCTCCATTGCAGTCGGCATGAACTTTTGACTTTATCCCGGTCCAGTGAGACCGGATAACCACAGTTGGCACTTTGTGCTTTTAGGCACTATTTTCACTTAAATACGCATATCTCAGGTTCTATTGATTGGACTATTGTCATTTTGGTCTCAAGTAATTATTTAAATGTTACTTTAAATTGGGGTTGTATTTTTCTTCTATTGTGTTTCCACTTTATTATGTTTTAAATGCTGCATATATGCTTTACACATTGCCTCTAAGTTAAGCTTGACTGCTGTGTGCCAAGCTACCAGAAGGTTAAGCTTGGGCTAATTTGAGGTTTGCTTCTGTTTCACCATGACGGAGATTGTGGATGCTGCTTGAGTAGGTTTTCACCTACCTGAACCGAACCAGTCATCCAATTTTCTACAAAGTGCATTGTATCCTAATACACTTGAAATAAGGAGAAGAGGATTTCTATCACGTCGTGATGGAGTACCTGTCCACCAGGCTAGAGAGCAGGCCTTTTTGGGGATGGAATATATGACAGTGTGCTCCTCTCACTTAAATGTTCAATTACGAGACACGTTTTCAAAAACTGAATTGCAAACACTGTAAGACAGCAGGTTAGAAACCGTGTACTTTTTTGAGGTGAAAGTTGACTTATAAAAAAGGGAAGAAAACAATGTAACATTTTGCAATAATTAAAAAAAGGATAGAGAAAGTGGCAGACTAGAAGTCCTCAAAGTTCTTATCCAACTTCAAATGCAACACTATGGTTTACAAATGAGGCACTGGTGCCATAGCATGCACTGACTTATTATTCACTAGTGTTTACTTTTATAATACAGCCATGTCGTTTGTCTCTGTACATTGTACCTTAGTCACATATAATGTTCAGACATTATGAAAAGTACATATATTGCTGTGTCTTTTACATTTTGATAATGTATTAAACCCTAAACTCCACAAGTCAGACGCCATAGGTGAAAGGGATAGGGAGGAAATATCCATTCTTTCTGATCAGGGTGGAAACACCGATGGTTGACATATTTAATGAATACATTTCTTTGCCAAAAAACGATTTTATCTTACAAAAATCTGTTTGTTTTAACGGTTTGCATTATTCACTGCATCGTATGACAATGCTTTTATCCTTTTTACAACTTTTTATAATGTTCAACAGTACACAGTAATATTTTAACTCGTATTAATTTTAAACATTGGTATTGTAAAAGAAGGAGTATGTGATATCACAGTTTATTGGCACTATTATCAACTACCGTACCTTTACAGGGCGGTATGTGTCTGGATGGAACCCAGCAGCCTTTGCCAAGCGGTGTAAGTTTTCTGTAACCACTGCCTTTGGATCCTTGCGTTTTGAACTGCTGAACAGGTTCAGGGAGCTGAGGGTTGCAATGTAGGAAATGCCACCTTCTCTTGTAGTAAAGCCATGTATGAAAATGGAATCTGTTGGGCAGATTAGATTTCTTCAATATAATACATCAATGTAGAGAAGATAGGGTATAAAAACATGTTCCTAAGGCTAGGTCATGCTTAATATAGACACAGGTGACGAGAGTGGATTACATCAATTAATGATTTTTCTCTGATAACAGCAACACTTAAGAAAATCGTATGGCGCTGTACAGTGAAGGATATACTCAGTAATGATGAATGAAACATACCTCACTGAAATCCTTAAAACCAATAAGACCCAAAATATGAGTCTCATTATGATGGTGGTCGGACCACCATCTGGCCGGGAAGGGGACCGACCTGCTAGCTGTCGGCGGTCTCGCCATTGGGATTAAGATGCGACTGCAATCACAGCGGTCGCAATCTGTATATTTTGTATTGCGGCATGTGCTGCGGACTGCAGCACACACCGTAGTCCAAAATAAAAACATTACACATATCCCTGGACTATGTGGCACGCACCATGCAGTGCCTGCTACCAGGTGCAGGGATATGTAGGGGGGCACCATATCGGAGGTCCAGGGGGAAGGGCGGCCATCTATAGGCCCCCAAGTCCCTTTCACCCTGCATTTACTTAACGGGTTAACTGCCATGAAACAGCCGGCGGAAAGGGACATTGTAATCCCTATGGCGGTGACTGAGCAGGCACTGCCACCATTGTAGGGATTGCAGTCCCTCCGCCGTCTGACAGGTTCCTTGAGCCCATTGGATCTGTGGCAGTCGGTCTCTCTGACAGCCCAATATCCACCAGCCATCATAATGCGGTGGGTGGACCTGCAGGGTCCGATGACGGTGGGACAGCCACCGACAGTCAGACAGTGGCGGTCCCACCGTAATTGTAATTGTGCCCTAAGTTCCAGTTAACACTTTTAGATACATGTGTAATGATGGACCATTAGCCCCATCTCAGTGGACTGTTGGGGTAGCAGATGACGGTTTTGCAAACTGCTTACTGCATACGACCATGGTTGTTCAACTTCTTTCCCTCAGAAAACTCATGCAGTGCATGAATATCATCTCATGCACAAATAGAAGCTGCCAGAGAGGCTCAGCAGAGAAGTACTTTCTTATTAGGGTTGGTAAAAGAGATAAAATAGTGGCTTCCATAGGTTGGGAATGACCATGATGATGAGGATCTGTTTTATCCACATTCAATTTTAACTAACGTTCCACAATTCATTCTCGGATGTTTGACAAGCTATGTTAAAGAGAGCATTCATCTCAGCAGAGGCTGGGCAATCGAAAAAGTGTGAGACACGATTCTAAAAAGTCACATAGTTAGTTAGCTATAAAAGGTTACTGTATCTTGGCTCTTCTTAGTATTTCCTAGGTAGGCGCTGCCTCTTTGTTGGCATGCTTACCTACTCTTCTTCTGAGCTCTTGGCTCTGCGTAGGGACCCCTCGTCTTGCCATCATATATTTCCGGGAGGGCGTGTTCTTAAGAGAGGTTGCGTGGGTTGTTGCTGGCGTCTTTCGAGCAACGGCATTAACCGGCCGGCCGTCTCACCTGCTCTAAATGAGTGCCTTCTTCTCAACACGAGATCTCTTGGCAGACATTCCCTCGATATTTGGAACCTACTGACGGAGTCTAAACCACCTTGTTTGTTTCTTACTGAGACATGGTTTGGAGAAGGCTCAGGTCCCGATCTAGCTAACGCTATCCCTCCCGACTATACCACATTTAGGAAGCATAGAGTGATAGGTAGAGGAGGAGGGGTCGCCTTGGCTGTTAATAAGTTCTTTTCCTGTACTACCTTCTCGATTGACAATATCCCTAACTGTGAGGCCCTTGGTTTCACTCTTACGCTGTCACCGCATCAAACGGTCGTGGGGATTTTACTTTACAGAGCACCTGGTCTTCTGGGCCCCTTCTTTGACGAATTGCAGGCGGCACTTTCTGTGCCTTGTCATAGCATGGAAGCATGCATTGATTCTTCCACTGATCAAGAAGACTAACCTTGATCCTCTTATCCATGCTAACTACAGGCCCATCTCTCTCCCCCTGCTCTGGCTAAGGTGACCGAGAAGCACGTGCATAGCTCCATTTCCAACTTCATTGAGAGTAACAACATTCTCCATGACTCTCAATCGGGCTTTCGCACGAATCTTAGCACAGAGTCCGCTCTTCTCGAGGTCACCGATGCCATCAGGGAGGTTTTGGATACTGAAGGGAAGGCCATTTTGGTTATGCTGGATTTGTCGGCGGCTTTCGGCACCGTCCCCCATGAAGGTCTCCTTTTAAGACTCCAGGAGAGCGGTTTTCGTGGGACGGTGCTGAATTGGTTTAAGTCATTTCTGACCGGCCGCCGGCAAGTGGTCTGGGCACCTCCGTTTTCCGCTGAAATGCCGCCGCTGGAGGTGGGGGTGCCACAGGGTTCCATCCTTAGCCCTACGCTTTTTAACATCTATATGGCCCCTCTGGCGGCGGTTGCGGAATCTTTCGGTGCCCAGATCATAACCTATGCTGATGACACCCAGTTGCTCTTTACATTTGATAAGGGCAGGGATTTTGACGGCCCTCGGATTAGAGACTGTTTGGGAGCTGTCTTTGCTTGGTTCCAGCGACACAGCCTAAAATGCAATTCCGATAAATCGGAATTGCTTTTTTTTGGATGCCCTCCTGATCCTGGCTGGAAGGCTTGGTGGCCTTCAGATATGTTTCCACCGGATGCCACCTCTTCCAAAGCTTAAAATCTGGGCTTTGTGATAGATGATGGCCTCGCCTTTGGCCCCCAGATCATTGGGCTGACTGGCAAATGCTTCGGCCTTCTGAAGATGCTGCGGAAATTTCTTCCGCTGCTGTCACTGAAGCATAGAAAGATCATCGTGCTGGCCTTGATAGGTTCGCGTTTGGACTACGCGAATGTTCTCTATCTTGGCCTGCCGAAATATCTTTTGGCTCGACTGCAGATTGTGCAAAACTCTGCGGCCAGAGCCATCTTTGGTCTCCAGCGCAGAGCTGGAGCCACAGAGTTGCTAAAAAAATTGCACTGGCTCCAAGTCGCCAAAAGGATCGCTTTTAAGGCGCTTACTTTTGCCTTTAAGGCCCTTCATCAGATAGGCCCCAAATATCTTCAGAAGCGCCTGGCTTTTTATGTGCCTCGCAGGACGTTACGTTCCGCGACTTTATCTAAAGCCTTGATTCCCCCCATTCGCCTTGCTAGAATCGGAGGACGCTCCTTTCGCTTTCTAGCGCCTCAAGGTTGGAATGATTTGCCTGTCCTGCTTAGGAAAGCTGATGATCTGCTCTCCTTTAGAAAAGGACTTAAAACCTGGCTTTTTGCTCAATAACTGCTCTCCTGCTTTCTTCCATTCCGTTGTGTTATGTTTCTCTTATTCCTAGGGCTCTTTGCCAAAGCGCCGGGACACTCCTAGGAGTAGCCGTGCGCTATAAAAGAGCATTTTTAACATAACATAACATAAGGGTGATAGGCCAGTAGCTGAAAGGAAAGGTAGTGTCAAGAATGATTTCCGATTGAAGGAATTATAGTTCATTTTTAAAGGAAGATGGAACAGTACCAAGCTCATTGAAAGAAAGCAGTAATGATGGGACCCCCTCAAAAAAGTAAGTTACGGCCAAGGAACAGAGGGGAAAGAAAGAAACAATAAGAAAGGTGTTCCCTCAACGGCCACAATTATTCAAAGTCTGTATATATCATATTCCTCATATAAACAGTGATAAATGTACAACAACCATGTTTTTTCAGTTTTTTTCAAAAAATATATATCATTTATTTTGTATTTTTTTTAAATATTAACATTGCTCTCAAGAATACATTATAATGTTCATTGTTGAAGAATACAAAAAGACATTAAATCACAAAATCAATCAATCAAAAAGATTTACATAGTTCATACAATAAAGAAAACCAATATTATAATAACATTACACAAAAGAAGAAAATCTGAAAAAAGGAAATGTATATGTAAAAGAGAACAATCCATGTGTCCCTGGAGGTTCTCACCGAAAAACAACATCCACACTCATACATACACATTCACATACACTACAAATGTCAAAAGGAATCTGGGTACTAGTAAACAGGGAGCCCCCTGCCACTAGAGCGGTCTCAAAATGAAATGTGAGACCCGCACTCTGGTAGTCGACGCGCGTTTCGGCGGCTCTCGGCCACCTTCCTCAGGACCTTTTTCCAGATGAACAGCAACCCAAAGAGACCCTAGAGGACACTGTAAGGTCTTTGTTTATATTCTAGACAATGGTAGCAAACCAATATGCCACAGGAAGGATGACTCTCGTTCTAATCAATCTCTCTTTGTAATTTTGGAGATGTCTCTATGAAGGTACCGAATTGATGTATGAATGATGTCGCACACGTTTAGGGGCTAAGTCCATATTTTACACTTCACTAGGATGAACTAGAGTTGTAAATCAGGATGCGTACTTTCCATAACAAGGAATTCCTTGAATTTCTCAATACACAACGAAAAACGTATCAATCATCAAGCCGGCTTTCGTGGAGTTCCCGTTTGACCCTGCACGCAGTGCATACACTCGAATCCTCTCTTGTGGGTCTTCGGTTGGAAACTGATTGATACGTTTTTCGTTGTGTATTGAGAAATTCAAGGAATTCCTTGTTATGGAAAGTACGCATCCTGATTTACAACTCTAGTTCATCCTAGTGAAGTGTAAAATATGGACTTAGCCCCTAAACGTGTGCGACATCATTCATACATCAATTCGGTACCTTCATAGAGACATCTCCAAAATTACAAAGAGAGATTGATTAGAACGAGAGTCATCCTTCCTGTGGCATATTGGTTTGCTACCATTGTCTAGAATATAAACAAAGACCTTACAGTGTCCTCTGGGGTCTCTTTGGGTTGCTGTTCATCTGGAAAAAGGTCCTGAGGAAGGTGGCCGAGAGCCGCCGAAACGCGCGTCGACTACTAGAGTGCGGGTCTCACATTTCATTTTGAGACCGCTCTAGTGGCAGGGGGCTCCCTGTTTACTAGTACCCAGATTCCTTTTGACATTTGTAGTGTATGTGAATGTGTATGTATGAGTGTGGATATTGTTTTTGGGTGAGAACCTCCAGGGACACATGGATGGTTCTCTTTTACATATACATTTCCTTTTTTCAGATTTTCTTCTTTTGTGTAATGTTATTATAATATTGGTTTTCTTTATTGTATGAACTATGTAAATCTTTTTGATTGATTGATTTTGTGATTTAATGTCTTTTTGTATTCTTTAACAATGAACATTATAATGTATTCTTGAGAGCAATGCTAATATTTAAAAAAAATACAAAATAAATGATATATATTTTTTGAAAAAAACTGAAAAAACATGGTTGTTGTACATTTATCACTGTTTATATGAGGAATATGATATATACAGACTTTGAATAATTGTGGCCGTTGAGGGAACACCTTTCTTATTGTTTCCAAGCTCATTGAAAAACAAATGATATCTAACAAAGGGGTGAAAAGCAAGTTTTTCCCTTAAGATATGAAGCGGATAGGAAAATGGCAGCTGGGAGGAAATGGTGGAGTAATGGAGGTATAAGTAGCTCAAAATCAGACCTACAAGAGACTATAGGGCCCGATGTAGGTAATTCTTATTTACCACTTCTTAAATACCGAATTTTACCGATTCTGTATTTAAGAAGTGTTAAATATGAAGGGGGGAGATGTAGGTATTTCCAGATGTGTAAATACCGAATCTTTAAGATTCGGTATTTACCGAATCTGGAAATACCAAATCGGTATTTCCTATTGATTCCTATGGGCTGTGAATTACAGAATCGGTAAATACCGATTTTAGCAAGGGTGCAGGGGGTGTCACTTTGACACCCTCTGGCACCCCAAAAATAGGCATGTGCGCCATGTGGCACACAGACATGCCCTAAGGGCATGTCTGTCTGTCACATGGCTAGGTGTGCATGCACACATGTGCATGCACACCTGAATTCGGTATTTTAACACCCAATTGGATTGGGTGTTAAAATACCGAATCTGAAAGGCCTGCGGCACTCAAAGATGTGCTACCTACATATGCTTTTACAGACTCGGTAATTTTACCGAATCTGTAAATACAGATTCGGTAAAATACCGATTCTGTAAAGCATGCTCCTACATCTCAAAATCCAATTACTGGTCGGTAACGGCCGAATTCGGCCGTTACCGACCGGTAATTGGCCACCTACATCTGGCCCTAGATGTTTCGAATAGAAAGGAACAAAAGTTTGATGTGAGAAATCATGCAAAATCCGAAGTCTAATAGCCTCAAATGTTCTTAAACATTTGCAGGTGAGATAATTACATAAAGACATCAAAGGCAGCGCCCCAGGAAACAGGTGTGATGTGAATGAGAATTCAGATATAATTCTGAAGATAATTTTTTTTGCAGTGACTGGTGGAGATTCTCTGAGTGTAATGTTAATGCTTGCCGCCTGAAGTTCATGCTTCTAATGTTTATGGGTGTTAATTTATTCAGCCTTTTTTTCAGGATAATATTCTTTCCTCAAGCAGTCTTCAGCGTATTTCGTGACAGATTTAAATAGGTAGAAAAAACACAAGTTGTACCAGGGGAATGAGTTTTAGAAGGTGTTGGTACTCTCACAATAAAAGGAATAAAAGTATTGAGAGTGGATAGGAAACTTAGACAGAGATTGTTAATTTTGTCAAAAGGGTAAAAACTTAAAAGTCGGATTCAAATGGCTGTGGTTAAAAGTGAATATAGATACGTAGGGCAACTTTTTCTCCAGTCATATCAAAAAATGAATAAGAGTGAAGAAATTTGAGGGGCGTGGCCAGCAGCCGGCGATGGTGGCAGCTTGAAGGGAGAGCTCCGTGATTGAAGCGGCCTCCTAATCGATCCGTTTATTTATCCGCTCTTCATTGCGCCCAAGCGGGCAGGCATCAAAGCCCAGGACCAAGCGGCAACATCCTGGCCGATCGGCATCTCGATCCGTGGTCGGGATCACGAGTTCAGATCGGCACCGGTGTGGGCCTGTGCATCGGATCCGGACCTGGGGCTGTCCTGGTTTGAGGGACGGACAGGAAGTGCACCATCCTGGGCGGAGGAGGACAGGAAGCGCGCGCCTGAGACGGACGGAGGCGGAGTAAGACTATTTACACCGCGCAGTACCGCCGACCTTCCCTGCCTCGGAGCGCCTGCCCGGAGGCCTGGCTGAGACGCGGAGGTGAGGAGTGGGGGGGTCCGGCTGGCTGGCTGAGTCGGAGGGCAGTGCGGAGAGCGGTGGCTCTGAATGTGAGGCCGCCATCTTGAGGTCGACTACTCGGCGCTGCATTGGCCGCACCAGCCCGGCCTCACAAGACAATCCCCACGTATCGCCGGACGGCGCAAAGCACCTTGCGGGGGGCTCCCCGCTGCACCGACACGAACCATACCGCAGTGCAACAGAACTATTGGGTGACACATCCACACTGGAGTCAGAGGACTGGGGGGCGCTCACAGGGGCCCGACGCTTCGGCTGCAGATCGTCTCCTTGCCATTGCCGCTGCCCTGAGCATACACGAGAGTGTGGGCGTAGTGCACCGAAGGACACGAAAAGGGGAAGTGGTGGGCAGCTTAAGGCGATTGTGCCCCATACAGCGCGGGGGGCCTATTGACGCGGCCGGCCTGCCGCGGAGCCGGACTAGTTTATTCTCCTGCTCCCACTGTGGTCTATAGAGGGGGAACGGTACGGAGTGGTGCCGAGAAGCCCTGAAAGGACTGACGCTCACCCACGGCGTCCAAGGGGGCCCTTGCGTGACAGCCGAAAAGCAGGAATACAACCGGGCGACGTCTGGTATAGATACCCATCCCCGATTTGGAGGCTCGAGACACCGACAGCGTCTGCGGGAGGAGGACACTACTGTCATGATGGCTGGCAAGGGCTCAAAACCAGGGGCATCGCAATCGCGCCTTGATCGTTTTGCATACGAGAAGTCCAGTTCACCTTCCCCAGAAGCCAGATCACAGCAGGGCAAGGTTGGCGAAGCCGGGGGAGGAAAGAAGGCAACCCTCGACGACGTCATGCGGGCGCTCACGCAAGTGCAGACTACAGTCGGATCCATCTCAGCCGAAATAACGTTGATAAGAGCAGACTTCCACAAGATGTCGGAAAAGGTGAGCAATATGGAAGTGGTGACTAAGTCGCTGGTGGAGGATGTGGCTGAATTACAGGTGGGGATGGAACGCGTCATGAAAGAAAATAAGATACTGCGTGACAAGCTTGATGATCAGGAAGGGCGCTCGAGACGGAACAACATTCGAATCATAGGTGTGCCGGAGTCGGAAGACACAAGAGCAATGGACTTATACGTGGAGGATTTAATTAAGCAAAAGCTACAGCCTAAGGGCCTCTCGGCATTCTTCACGGTAGAAAGGGCACACAGGGTCCCCGGTGGGCGCCAGAAATCGGGCATGAACCCCAGGCCGATTATAGCGAGACTCTTTAATTTCAGAGATCGGGATGCCATCCTCCAGGCGGCGAGAATTTCCCCCCCACTCAAACTCCAGAATTCTACCTTGGCGTTCTTCCCGGACTACACGGCCGAGGTCGCACGTAGGAGGAGGACCTTTTTCGAGGTGAAGAAGGAATTGAGAGCCCGGGAAATACCGTACTCCATGCTTTTTCCAGCCAAACTTCGGGTTGTGGCAGACAATAAGACTTGGTTTTTTGACTCCCCGGAAATGGCGCAGGAATGGCTGGAGGGGTGGAGACAGGTGGATCCCCCGCGTCGCTCTCATAGACAGAACAAGCACCGTAATGCAGGAGGCCGACAGGACTCACAATCCGTAGGAGAGGGGGCGGAGGCCCGTTCCCCATTGCCTGATCTTCAGGAAGAGGGTGCTGATGAGGACTAATATGTCGCAACTGATTTTTGGCTGACCTGATTGCATTGTCAACCGGCAATGCCGCTATGGACACTGGGCTGAGGGCCTCCGCGGCAGAAGTTGGGGGCCGCCGATACCGGAGAACCCTTCACCCCGACGAGCAAGTACTGTGTTTTGGGTTGGGTTCAAGCACTCTGCTGAGTTGGGGGGGCGGGCAGTTCTGAGTCCGTTGAGCAGGGGGGCAGGGAGGGGGGGAGTTGGGGGTAGGATGTCTTTTTGGTTTTTAAATGCTACACTGGGTCAATCACTATACAGTATGGAGCGAATGCGTAGAGTAGAGGTACGACTGCGTGAACTGCGATGTCACTTCGCACGATGTATGATGTGTGACGACAGCCGACTGACATGTCGCTTTATATGCTGTGATGGGGGAGGACAATAGCACGGGGAGGGCATCACCACTGTGCCTACTGTCTTGGAATGTGAGGGGCTTGGGAGATAAAATAAAGCGGGGGTTGGTCTTACAGCACATCAGGAGGTCCAACCCAGCCCTGGTCCTGCTACAAGAAACTCATTTAACTGGGCCCACCGCACGGGCCATGGATAGGAAGGGCTACAGTATGATAGTGCACTCTGAGTTCACTAAGGGGTCCCGGGGCACTGGGATTTTGATACACCGCTCCGCCAGGTTCATTGTACACTCAGTTAAGGCTGACACTCAGGGACGCTTTGCGGCGGTCCATGGACATTGGGAGGGGAGGCCGCTGAACATAGTCTCGGTATACATACCACCAGCTCTGCACACCGTGGCTCTTCCAGACCTGGGGAACTTTCTGCTACACCTCCCGGAAGGGGACCTAATAGTGGGGGGTGATTTCAACGCAGTGGCACACAGCTCTCAGGACCGTTATCCATCGCGCACACGCACTCCGGGGCCTACCAAACTGTTTGCATTCATGGAAGCACAGGGTTTAGTGGATATATGGAGACAGTTTCACCCGGACGTCCAGCAATACACGTACTACTCTGCAGTTCACGATAGTCTGTCACGAATAGACTACTTCCTCACATTGGGAGGGGGCCTTCTTAATATCACTGACACTAACATCAGGCCACGAGGGATT
Organism: Lissotriton helveticus; assembly: GCF_964261635.1. Taxonomy (NCBI): domain Eukaryota; kingdom Metazoa; phylum Chordata; class Amphibia; order Caudata; family Salamandridae; genus Lissotriton; species Lissotriton helveticus. The sequence goes on along the minus strand of NC_136069.1, from coordinate 431,999,510 downwards.
TCGGATCATTCCCCGTTAACTCTGACTCTATCCAGCCAGGTGCGAACCCACAGACGCCTCTATCCTATTTACCCAGGGTATTTTAAGGAACCTGTAATAACCAAGGCTTTAAAAGCAAGTACTGAATCCTATATCGCCGAAAACGAGGGCTCGGTTGCCTCACATGTAACATTCTGGGAGGCCTACAAAACGGTCCTTCGCGGGCAGGCGATATCGGCTATCGCACAACATAAACGCACGCAAAGCAGGGCGCTATTAGACCTGGAAGAACGTCTCGCCGATGCGACTCGGGCGCATGAAAGTGACCCGAGTGAGGACACACTTCACACGCTCCGGCTGAGTCAGCAGAGACTCACCGATCACCAGCGACGTATCGTGTTGGGTGGGATGGCGGCAACGGCAAGTAGAGTTTATGACGTGGGCGATAAGGCAGGCAAACTCTTGGTGTGGCTGGAGAGGAAGCGTGGGAATCAGAGAGCCATACTACAACTCAGGGACTCGAGGGGGGTGTTGCAGAATAGGCCTGACCGAATAGTGGACCTCCTCGCGGACCACTTTGAATCTGTTTATTCCCCCGAAACTGAAGTTTCGCGCGAATTGGTGGAGGGATCGCTCATGGGGGTACCGATTCGTGCTCTCCTCCCGGACGCCAGAGACGAACTTGATTCGGAACTGACGTCAGATGAAATACGGATAGCCATAGCGGCGTTGCACCCAGGGAAAGCATTAGGTCCCAACGGCGTGCCGATTGAATGGTACAAAATTATGTCAGAGACACTTTCCACTCCCCTGCTCGAAATGTACAGGGAAAGTCGGGAACGGGGGATCTTGCCCTTTGACCAGCGCATGGCCACCATAGTGGCGATTCCGAAGCCCGGCAAACCTCCCGAAGACTGCAGCTCATACCGCCCTATATCGCTCCTCAACGCTGAAAATAAAATTCTGGCGAAATTGCTGGCCGCTAGACTGCTGCCGCACCTGCGACACCTAATTCATCCGGATCAGTCTGGCTTTATGCCGCATCGGAGCACGGCGCTGAATCTGAGAAGATTGCACGGAGTGCTGGCACGCGCCCCACGATTGACGGAGCCAGCAGCGGTGCTCTCGTTGGATGCCCGAATGGCGTTCGACTTGGTGGAGTGGCGATATCTTTTCGCAGTCCTAGAACATATGGGATTTGGCCCCGGCTTCATCTCATGGATCAGGTTGTTATACACCGAGCCCGTTGCGAGGGTGACGGCCAATGGGTGCATCTCGCGGGAGTTCCCACTAGCAAGAGGCACGAGGCAGGGATGCCCGCTTTCACCGCTGCTCTTTGCATTAGTGTTGGAGCCCCTGGCCACCATTCTCCGCTCCACTCACTTGCTGAGGGGCATACGATGGGGCGACGGTTGGGAGGACAGGGTCTCCTTGTATGCGGATGATATGCTGGTCTACCTCATGGACCTAAACGCTGGCATTCCGATCCTGTTGGCCATCTGTGAGACCCATGGTGCTGCATCAGGATATAAACTAAACTGGTCCAAGTCCGTGCTGTTCATGATCCGGGGCGACCCCCCGGTGTTGCCTGATGGGTGCCAGTTGATCATAGAAACTCATACCTTCAGATACCTGGGAATCCAAATTGCGCAGGACTCTGAGACATTTTTAGAGCTCAACCTGGTTCCCTTGATGACTAGACTGAAGGCGGATGTGCGCCATTGGAAGGCCCTCCCCTTGACATTATTGGGTAGAGCGGCGCTATTTAAAATGCTGGCACTACCTCGCTTCTTATATGTCTTGGAAAACACCCCGACGGTGGTCCCAGCGTTGTTCTTCCGCCAGGTGATGGCACAACTGACCACGCTGCTTTGGAGTGGCAAGCCGGCCAGGGTGGCTCAGCTGAAATTAATCAGAGATTGGTATAGCGGGGGGATAGCGCTCCCGAGCCTTGAATTGTACTATTGGGCGGCGCACCTTAAGGTGATCAACCAATGGATTCATGGTGCCCATGATGACCCGGCGTATATGGCTGATAGAAGGCAACTAGGTACGGCTACCCTCCTAGCACCACTCTATAATAAGGGATTGGTCGGAAAGCTGGAAGGCCCGACAAAGCACACGGTGACTATCTGGCATAAGGCACAGAGACGGCTTGGATGGGAGGGGGTGATTACCAGACTCACACCACTATGGGACTCCAGGGCATTCGGTAATTTGCGTAACAGTAAAGGGTTTGATCGGTGGGACACCATCGGGATATCCACGGTGGGCGATCTCTGGTCGGGAGGCACAGTACTCTCTTTCGACTCGCTGAGGACACAGTATGACCTGGGAGTGACTGAAACGTACAGATATGTGCAAATTAGACACGCACTCCTGTCTGTGTTGGAAGTCGGGGCGCTGATCCCGGAGTCGGCTCCGTTAGAGGACCGACTGCTAACGGACTATATGGAGACGAGAGCTACCTCCCTCACGTATCGTAAACTGTTGAACAATTTGCCGGACCCGCTGGGGCGCCTGAAGGAAAAGTGGATGGAGGAGCTGGGGGATCTGGATGAGTCGGAGTGGAACGAGGCGCTGGCGTCACCCAGAGAGGCAGGCATATCCATGCGATTTCGATTGGTCCAATTCAAAATTTTACACAGAGTTTACTACACCCGCACAACACTCTATAACATACATAGGGCGGACCATCCTTATTGCTTGCGCAACTGTGGGGAAGAGGGTACACTGTTCCACACATTATGGGAATGCCCCACTTTACAGACTTACTGGAGACGCGTAGCGCGCACAATCAGCCAGACACTGGACACCCCTTTCACACCTACCCCTCGGGTATGCATACTACATGTGTGGGGCCCGACAGATCTAACACTACATGAGAAACGTTGGGTGGTGATTGGTGTGATGCTGGCGAAGCGTGATATAGCACAAAACTGGGGCGCGCCGACCACTCCGACGCTATCGCAGTGGTGCAAAAACATGGATATGCTTATGTTGAGGGAACGGGAGGTCTATAAACAGAGACTCAACCCGCGCAAATGGAATAAAATATGGACGCCATGGAACTCATATAGAGGGGATATTTGTGAGCCGTTACCGGAAGATGAGGATGCTGATAGTTCTGGGGAGGAGGATGAATTGGACTAATGTGACGACATCTGGGGTGGACGTTGGTGGGGGGGGTGCAGGGGAAATAGAACCGGGTCTCATGAGCGGAATAGCTATGGTCCAAACCTACAGTAATGTACGCATGAGCTCTACTCACACTGATATTATGATTGTCAGATGATACGGTTGTTATGCTTGACCCTTTTATGTAGTATGTTCTGGGTTGGGGTGAAAAGAAAATTTGAAAAGTTGCTCCACTGACTGACTACAGCTGAATGTTGAGGCTGCGATGCTATGCTGATGCTTATTACTGCTAATTTGTGAAGGCAACAATAAAAACAAATTTTCAAAGGGCAGAAAAAAAAAAAAAAAAAAAAAAGAGTGAAGAAATTTGGGAAATAGAAGAAATGGCTATATAAACGTAATTTATTGAAGGTCAGACCGTCCAACTGGAACAAATTTAAAGTTGAGTATTGTGGAATGTTCTTCAATAACTCGATAAGGAATCTGATTAGGTGAGTGACATACATGCGGTTTCAGCAGGCAGGGGAGAATCAGAGACTAATCGCAGATGGTGAGGGTCAGTCTTCTCATCCATATGTAGACTTGAAGTCTCCTATTTAAATGGGCATGGAATGAGATGTAGAAATGGCCAAAAGGAGTGTCCATAAAGTCTGGGAGAAACAAGACTAGGCTGCCTGGCAGATGGTAGATCAACATGCAAGAAAAAGAGCATTTTACAAGATAGCAATATCTTAACGGAGAGGACTTTTGCGTTAGTAAGCTAGTGGGAGGCTAGAAGCGTGATAGAGAAAAGATTATGAGTAAAAATGGCAACACCGAAGCCACATTTATCCCTACAGTAGTCAAGGAGGGAGATGGAAATGCCAGGAGAAGAGTTTCAATAATGCCAGACCCAACCAAGTGCAGATGGTTGCCCTTGATAAGACTGGAAATGCCCAAAGCATGTGTTCGAATAAAACGAAAATTAAGAAAAGCTACCCTGAGTGGCTAAATAAGGGAGCTGGATGAGGGTTGTGAGACTTTGCTGCTTTGGGGTGTACCAACTAGAAGACTGGATCTGATAAGCTTCTCTAGATTACTAGCTGAGAGCTGACTGTAGGTCTAGCGTTGAGCTAACAATTCATGTTTAGATTAAAAAAATAGAATAAGTGATGCGAAGAAGGGGACATACCTGACTGAGCATTGATTGACACAATATCACCACCTGTTAGCTGCAGACAGCCATAGAAAGGTTTGACTTTAGGGTGCTATAGGGGCATCTTCTTTACTAGTTGCATTGCCCTGCACACCAGGCAGGCAAGACATGCTGGGAGGTGGGGCCAGCCGCACCAGAGACATAGAAATAAAAGAAGTCAAAACAAGGAGCCAAATTTAGGATTGACCTTGAGCCCAACTGCTACTGGTGTGAGATGGTTGGGTCCACCACAGCACCTACTGGGAAAAGAAAGTTCGCTAAAATAAAGAGAGAAACAAACTATAATCAGTCAAAATAACAAAGATTATCAGGTGGTAGGCAAACATTAAAATAATGAACTAAATTCACTGGGCACAAGGGACTGGCTCCACCAGCGATACAAGAAAATGAAAAGGGAATAAATAAACAGAAAACGCTGTCTGATTTCAAGGTGGGCAGTATAGTAATCCATACTGGTTGCCAGGCTAATTAGGTCTTGTTAGGATTTGAACTCTCACCAGTATATAACTATTATAGCAGATGTAAGTTTTACCTCACAGAGCCATCTTGCCAGCATAATTACTATTACGTTCCCCAGTGAGGCATATTCTTCTTTTTTTAATAAACTTTACAATATCAAAAAGCGTTTCACTTGGCAGTGTGTGTCTTATACAATATCAAATCAAACCAATCCAAAATATTATTATTTAATTGTTTTCACAACACTTCATTTGGAATTTGATTTGTTGAATGACAACACAACCTTTAATTATAATTCAAGAAAGGAGTGGCACATTTATTTCGGTGCTGTTTTCAAAATTCTTTCTACTCTTCATTTCTATAACAGTTCATCAAGGTTAATAGTTTAACAAGGTTCAAGAAAACTTTGGGGCATTATCTTGGAAACTATCAAATCAGATAATAGCCATAAAGAAGCACCAAAAATGGCCTAAATGTCTGTGTGCTGGGGTTGACAACGATTGGTAACCCTGGCCTTCCATGCAGTAAATGCTGGAGGCTGAGTCCAATCTTTTGAAAAAAGTTACTTTTATATATTGTTAAAATGTAAAGGACATGAGAAAAAAATGGCCTCAAGTAGTGAATTAGGTATTGCAATAAAACAGTTAACAACATGAGCGCAAATATTGGTCAGTTTCTCCTGTTGAGAGAGAAATTGGGAGCCATGATGCAATGCATCGCTCACACAATGGGAAGTAATGAAGGAAAAGTCGTTTTATGGCCATGAGCTGGAGCATGGTCATCATCAATGTAAATGTCTTTCGCCATGGGTCTAAGATGCAGGGTTATATCATGTCTAGAGTGGCACAGTGGACAAAAATGTGATGGGCTAGAAAGCAACCAGATTAATTACCAGTGGCAGATATTAATTCAAGCATTACGTACATCAATTTCTTTGCATTTTTACGTGAGATGCTGTTAGTGTGATGGGTATGTCCAGACATGGGTCCGGGGCTCATTGTGCTTTTAAACTCAAGCTGCACTTCACTGATGAGGCCTACGTCAATCCAAATTGGTCTGCGGTGGCTTGTGCTTCAGCCTAGGGGGAACCTGGCCTAGCAGTTAGAGCTGGACTGTTGCTACTGAAGCATGATCAAGTCTGATTGACACATGTCTGGTCTCGGTCTAGACTGGCTAAGTGGACAAAAGAACAATGGACTGGAATCCGTCCGGGTAATCATCACCGGCTGAGATTAATTCAAGCACTCCACTCACCACTTTGCTGTGTTGCAGAAATGCAGGGAGAATGGAACTCTCAGAGCTTTCTTTAAACTATATTCAAAGTTGAACTAATAGTGAGGGTTAACAAGGGAGAGAGAAGAGGGCAAACAAGTGCTAGGCTGGATTGAGCGAAATGGCCTGGGACTAACATGGAAACCAAATGATGGCCGGCTATGGCTAGCAATCTGGTCCCTGAAATCTTTAAACTCGGTCGTTTAGACTACGAGACATCCCCTTAAAGAGGAACATGTCAGAGTTAGGAAACAGTAAACAATGAAGTCACTTTATATCCAAATGAAAGAATATGAAATGAAAGAATATGTTACACTCTGGGCACATAGAGGAGATACCACCAAGTAATGAGAAGGTACAACAAAGACCAGAAATGAAAATTCATGTGTCAAACTAGGTGTGGACTAGGGTGGAAATTGGTTAAAAGCACATATGAAAGTGTGCTAAATGTTTTAGACGTATGAGCATGGATTGTCAGGCAGGACTTAAGAGTCAATTAAATGTTCTCCCCATCCAGTGCCCAAATGTTTTTTTTCCTGTAATGAGGAAAGTTTATGGTGCAAAAGTAATCATGGTAGCCTGAGATTGGTCAGGGTCTCAAGATTCTGTTGGATCGGAACAGGCAATTACACCAAAGTTAAACAACCATGAAGATGAACTCATTCCAAATTCAAATGTTGCGTCTAAGGAACTGTTACAATGTCCAATGCTGTATTCCTGAGATCATGTATACTCAAAGTGAGGTGTGTATCAGCAGAAACAGGGCCACCTTTAGGGCAGCGCAACCTGTGCAGCCCCATCTCGCACTGACCTTAGTGGGCGCAGTGTTTAGAAATACCATGGGTTAAAAGCACCTGCTGCAAAGGTCCTTGTGTAGCCAGCAGTTTTCAGGCAACAATAAAAATGGTAAAATAACACTGGCGATTAATATTCCTGCTAGAGAGAGAGCAGAGTTTTTTCTACAGAGAGTTTTCACTCATCATAATGCAGAGCAGAGGGTTAATATGCCGGCTGCAAAGAACGTGTACCATGCAGATCACAGAACTGTATTTTATGTGGATAAGCCCAGTGGGTTACTACTTTTGTCACAGAAATACTTTTTTTTGTTGTATTTCCAGAGTTACAATCCTAATATAACACAGTGAACTATGAACTGGCAGAAAAGAGATGCATAAAAAGTGTATGGTGGTGTAGGTTATAACATTACGTGCTTTCTCTCATTATCCTAATGTTACCAAAAAGGGTTAGTTTAGGTAGAAATACATTCTTATAAGTAAAGCCAATCCAAGCCGCTAAGGTACTTTTTAAATCCTGAGTTTGCGCTTCTCCGGACCAAACACTCTTCAAATATACTGCCTACTTGTATGGATGGCATGTGATTCCTACATCGTGTAATCCGAATTGTTTTAAGCAACATTTCCTATAGACTGATTTACACACATATAATTAATTTTCTCTGTAGGTGTGTGTGATGTAAAGTGCTCTGACACCCTACTCTGATATGAGAAACTATATAAAACAAATGAAAAGCACGTGAGAGAGGAGCTATGAAGAGATGAGAGTCACTGTTGGAGGGTGGTAGTGGGGGAATCAGTGGAGAAGTAGGAGTGTGGTGGGTGCAAAGAAGATTGTCGCACTGGGCACAACCAGCACTAAAGTTAGCCCAGAGCGGTAACATTCAACAGTCTTTACTCTAGCTGGACACAATACTAGTGAAGACTTATAAAGATGAATATTTAGAAAATCAGACAGAACCAGCACCAGCCTGGTGCACTTTTCCTGTGTCTCTATTGAAACGTATTTCTGGATTGGCGCTAGGTCTCAGGAGATCTATACAGTATGTGCATAACTGGGACAGTGCAGTCCACCACTAGACAAGGGGAAGGGCAGGTAAAATGTTTCTCAGAATGGGCCACCAGCCATTGACCACCATCTTTTTGGCTGTAACTCCGTCCAGCACCAAAGATGCCTCGTTCTCTCACTCTCCATTTAGCCCTTCTACTTCATTTCTCCCTATAATTACGAGTTCTCCCTCCACCTATCCTGCATTAATGTTTCTCCCTCATTTTTCAATACAATGCCACATTGGTACTATAATCCATTGGCCTTCTTGGGCTGTGCTGACAAGTCGGGGAACCAGTACCAGGGCCAAGCCCAAGCCCCAGTTGGATAGCACTGTGGCCATTATGGTTAGAGGGTAGGGGGAGGTACTATGCAAATACACGTTATGTTAGAGGAAGCATTCTCTACTCAATGTCATCATTCCAACTCTGCATCTATCCCTACTTCCATGAACTGTTACTCTTTGAACTTCATGCTAAAGCTGGACCATTAGCACACGAATTCTTTGTCCGTCTTGCTAGTCAACGACACATGGCCAAGCCCTGTTATGGAGCAGGAAGTTGGACTGCCTTTAGAGGCTGACACAACAGAAACAGACTGGCAATGGGGGACAAACACTAGCGTGGGAAGAACACAAAGTAAAAATGAGAACATAGGCTAGGGAAGTATAAGCGAGAGGAGAATACATTAAAGCGAGAGGGGAACAGAAAATTAAACATAAAGAGAGCAAAAAACGTCAGATGCAGCAGTGGTTGAAAACAAATTAGACACAGGCAGAGCCAAATGTTCTGACTCTGCCAGTGCTCGTGGTTCCCCATAATTGACTTTTCTAATACTAGATGCAAGGCTGGACAGGCCTTTTATTCCACCAGGCATTTCCCCAGTGGGCTGGCACCTTTGGCGACAGGTTTCAAAAGCCCTGGGCCGCTCATGGTGCCTCTGTCTTTTCCTCCAGCTGCCCGAGGCTAAATGCAGCAGGTATAGGGAGCCCTCAAGAGAGAGAGAGAGAGAAGGAGAGGGAGGGAGGAGAAAGGTAGAGAGAAAGAGACTAGAGAGAGAAAAATGCGAGAGGAGAGAAGAGCAAGAGAAAGATGGATTGGAAGAGAGAGTTAGAACGAGGAGACACACACAGTGGGCTGGTAATAGCTTTTTTGCCAGGATTGCCTTTGTCTCCTCAGTCCAGGTCTGGTTAGATGCATTTAAAGCTGAGCCACAATGGCAAAGCACAGAGGGGAACGGTTTGTGACCACATATATGACGAGTTCATGCATATGTGGCACCGGCCATTTAAAGCTCTGCGTTAACCTCGATGAGAAGCAGTGTATCCAATCCTGCCACTCTGAGGTACCGCTACAACAGTTTCAGACTAAAAGAAAGAGGGAATACAAGAATACACTATAAAAGAGTCAAAGGGAGAATTTGGCCGAAAATCTTTTACTATTTCAAGTGCACTGTGTGTCTCCGACTAAAGTTCATTATTTGTGCTTATTGTGCTTGAGAGAAATCCTAGTTACCACTTTACACCCTGCATTACAGTCATTTGAAAGTGACAATGTAGAAACGTTCAAAAACAAAATCCCTCAGATTGTACATGAAGCGTATCTTTTGAGATGATTTACAAGATGAAATAACTGCAGGAAAGATAGGATTTTAGCTCCAGAGGGTCAGGTTCCAGGACAGTTTTTAACAACTGAGTAGTGATGCACAGGTAGTGTGACCATGATGTCAGTAACGTTAGGTGTTTTCCAAGACCATGAATTCTTCCCATAAAAGGGGAAGGTAACAGGGGCTCTGATGAAAAGGAAATGGAAGTAAAACAGGGACTAAGTGAGCAAGGGAATCCAGAAGTGATTGAATCACTTTGTGGCGCTCCACTTAAACAGAAGACTAATATAATAAAAATGAATAGTAATGTACTGTCATTGTTCATAAATGAGCAGAATTGATTGCCCCTTTCATGAGTGGTATCAGTGCCTTAAGTACTGCCTTTACACTTAAATCAAATGTTTAATCAGGGTCTCCTCAGGCGACGTCTTTCTGTCATTACTTGAAAAAACTTGAACTTAAATGTAAAATATTTTTTTTAAAGATTCAATTAAATTTGAGTTGCAGACTTTCATTAGGTTGCTAAAAACTGAAGAATTTCTTAAAAAATGCAAAATGACTCTTAAAAAACATTTGCAAATAAAATCTTACCTTACAGTCCTAAATGACAGGTAATTGGTAAAAAAAAGCACAGTACATCTATAATTAAATATATTTTCCTGAACTGATGACAACTCGCGTGAACCGCCAAGTGCACCACGGCAGAATCCAGTTTCTCATTTGTTTGTAAATACATTCAGCCATGTGAGCGTCACACAATTAGAGACACACACTAGTTAATGCCCTTTGACCCCTTGGCTGCTCATGAGGAGGTCAGCTCGTCATGAGCCACGGCACTCCGGTGCTCATGACGAGCTGAGCTCGTCATGACCGCGCCCGTTCAGTGGAACGCTCGCACGCTGGGCTGATTCCCCTGCTGTGCTGAGCGTTCCATGGGAACGGGTGTGGCCATGACGAGCTCAGCTCGTCATGAGCACCAGAGCGCCGTGGCTCACGACGAGCTGACCTTGTCAGGAGCACCGGAGCGCTGTATGCGCCGCCCCCCAGCACAGGGGGGGGGGGGAAACAGCCCGCTCCGAAGGTGTCAAGTCAAGTATTTCTATTTGTCTTTGAACGTTCAATATCAAAAGATGTGGGCAAGAAGAAAAACACTACTATCGAAAAAAGGCCCATGGCATCCTCAGAATGCTTATCAACCAATGTGAGAAGTTAGGCTGGCATATGATGTCCACTAGCTCAAGTGGGCACCTTGCACCAGTCTAATCGACCCTTATTGATGGTGGTTGTAAAGTCAACCTTATAGAAAGCTATCCTAGGGGTAGCAATGGTGAGCAGTCTTCAGGCTAAGACTTCAGAGAGCGAATTAAGCTAGTTGTTTTACCAATTATAATCTCTTGAGTACCAAATGAAAGCACACCACACAAGGTATATATCAAATATATATGTATTTATTCTAAACACAACCCCTCTGCACTCATTATGAGGTCAGAGGTAAAAGTACAATACAAGGAACTTAATTAGCATATGATAAGTTGCACAGTATAAGTTATGCCCTAGGGGCCTCACAAACCATATACTAAAATAGTGATATAAGAACCACCTGTGAAATAGAAAGCAGGCCTGGGGCCTGTGGAATCGCTGGGGCTACGCTAAACAACCAAAGGTTAGGAAGTAGGAGGCTCACAGGAGACGCGTGCAGTGTCTAAACACAGCCGCGGGTTACCATTGACTCTCTATGGGAAACAAACAAGTTACAATTTTACAATTTAAGGACACTTCGGATGGACTACGATGGAACCCTTTTAAACTAGGACACTTCGAGACTCAAGACCCACGTGAGCACCGGAGTACTCATGTTACCCCACCCAGGGAAGCCGGGTGCATAGGTGCCTTTTTGTGTCGGGTTTGGTAGTCGTTTTCAATGGAGATCGGCAAAGAAGTGCTGCAGGCGACCAGAGGAAAAGTGTCCGGGTGGATCCAAGGGTGGTTCGAAGATCTGAAGAACCTGAAAGCAGAGGAGACAGAGTCTGTGCCACTAGCCAGTGACCAGGGCGGCGATCGAAAGATGCCACCAGATGTCGGGTGCTTCCAGATGAAAAGGTGAACTTTGTCTCTTCTGCCACGAAGACCAGGAGGCATCAACGATGGCCAGAAGCTGGATTCGAGCGGTCCCACAAAGGATCTAGTTGACTGCGGTGTCGGTATCCGGATTAGACCCAACAATCCTTGGCAAACGCAACCCACACAGGATGTCGAGATTGGCTTTGGTGCAGACCACCAAGGTCTGTGGAACTTTTCCTTTGCAGGAAAGTTGGAGCAAGCCTGGAGCAACCAGGAAAGCAAGTTAAAATAAAGGATTGTCTTCTTGGGGGCTCACTAGCCAACGGACTAGGAACCGCAAAGACGCGTCGAGCAGAAATGCACATAGCAAGCCCACGGGCCACTCGTGAAGTGTGGAGCTCTGAGCTTCGGTGTAAAAGGTGCTCGGGTCAGGGGCTTTAAGCACCCCAATTCACACATTCGGGATACCTCGGGAAGTCGATACAGGTAGCAAAAATGCAGAATGTCCAGGAGTTCCAGTCCCACGTCTCTCATGTCCGCCAAGGGTCTCAGCTTTGCTGTGAGCGAAGGTCGGGTCAGAGATGTCTGGAAGTCCATGTCCTGTGTCGCAGATTATTCGGGATCCGGCGGGAGCCTCAAAAATGCAGACCAGCAAGGATGCTTTTGGTGCCTGTTTGAACAGGGTGGTCCCTCCTTGACCACAAGGGAGATGTCTTCCATCTTCCAGTCGAAATGGAATGTCGAAGGTCCTGGGTATATGTTTCAGCGTTTCGTCCAGGGTAATCTAAAGTCCTAAGGACTGGGATCCTATACTTATACTAAGTTTAGGGGTTGGACTAACTTTAAGGTCCCTCCTATGGGTGGACCTGGGGAGGGGGTGGTTACACCCCTTCCCCTTTGTCCAGTTTCGCGCCAGAGCTGGGGCTGAGTGCCCCAGCAACCGGTTTGAACTGGGAAATGCATGGAGCACCTAGTGTGCCCCAGGCAGTGTCTGGGAAGCACTCACTGAATGCAGCGCTCCCTGCCCCAATACACAAAGAGCCTGCCTGGGGAAGTGCCAGCACCTCCCTGGGCAGGAGACCTATTATCCAGGTCTCCCCTGCCGGAGTTTCGTCCAGCAGCAGGAGGGCAGACTCGTGTCTGTGGCAGCAGCATTCATTTTGTGATGCTGGGTCTCTGTTTAACTTTAACCGGGTAAACCAGTAACTACATGTCTTCTCCCTCTCGAAGGGTGGAATGCTACCCCCGCTGCCAGGACTGGTGGGGGGGGGGGGGGGTAGCATTCCACCTTACACAATATGTTTTGATAAAGCCAAACCAAAGTTAGCATTAACCACGAGGATTATACTGCACTTAAGAGTATATGGTATGGCTATATCATAGAACAGCTATATGGAGAAGGATCTGAAAGCTGCAGAGGGGCTCAGCTCATGCTAGGGCACCCTCTCACATGAAACCAAGCACTCTGCCTCCAGGATTGTCAAGGCCTGTCATAGGAGTGACTTGTGACTATATATATATATATATATATATATATATGTATATATATATATATATATATATATATATATATATATATATATATATATATATATATATATATATATATCAGAAGAAACCCGACAGCTTCTAGTCGCGGTCACAAGCGGGCGCAGACCACCTCTCCTCCAAAGAGTATTTTGAATAATATCAAAACGCCATCACACGATTAAAGTGTCAGCTGTGCAAATGCATTGCTTTCCATAGCATATATATATATATATAAGTATACTATATCTAAGTAAGGGGTGATTAAACCACCTTACCCAGGCTGTGGGAGCAGCCCTGTGGTGTCAGTTTGGAAGGCAGACCAGGGGTGGCACAATACATGCTGCAGCCCCTGGTAGGCCTAGGGTGCACCTATGCCCTGGGTACCTATGGTTCACTATAAAGGGGCTCACAAGGGTGACCCAGTAACCAATCTGGTATGTACCTAAAGTACATGGTATCAATTTAGAGAGAGGACAGCTGGGCAGTGGGCCTGATTAGCAGGTCCACAGCCACACTAAAGTCGAAAAACCAGAGAATCACAGCAAAAAGTGGGGTTAACCATAGAAAGCAGACCTTACTCTCCTACAACCAATACAATTGAAACATTCTGATTTTTAAAATGCGATTTTAACTAATTTTTCTGATTGGTTTGTCTTCCTCATATTTCCTTTGCTAGGTACACGGAATGGGCATTAAAAAGCAATTTAATATTCTAACCATTTAAGAAAAGTGTACATTTTTACCTGAAATCAAGGAGGATTTGAGAATAGTTAGATTCCCCATAAGACCTTGAAGACTTCCCAGAAACTTTGTAATATCACGCTGGGCATGCTGGACATCTTCTTCATTGTTCAATGCTTTCTGACATAAAGTTGACTTGTTGGCGCCATCTCCTTTCCACATTTTCTCCAAGATCTTGAACTCAAACCGGTAAACAGCAGTGAATAGATTATCCACATAAAAATCCATTGCAGGGACTGCAGACTGTGGCAAAATTATGTTCACAATGTTTACATCAGCCTTGTCAAGTTTTTGTTTAATAGAGTACAATACAGCGGCCTTACTTGAGTTCCACACAACCTCAAATCCATGCTTTAAGACTTGGAAGTTCTTTGCTGCCTTTAGTATGGTTTCTTCTTGACTCCCATTCCTTTCAGATCCCAGCATCTGAGAGCACATGATGTAAACACATTTTGTGCAGTTTCCATAATTTTCATCAGCACACTTGAATACATTCAGCATACATTTTGGATCACAAAAAAATTCAGAGTTCAATTTGATGTCAAATACGTCAATCAAGACTGCTTCTGCCATGCTTGTCTTCAAGGGATTCAGAGGATCATAAACTCTGCTGACATGAAAACAAAAAATGGATAATGATTATGATTCTGAAAATGTAAAAACAAACAAACCAAGTAAACAGTATATTTCTAATGGAAAATAATCCTACTGAAATTATCCAGGGCATGCTTTGGTTTGTACAGTGTTGCAGTGGCATAAACTATTATTCATCTTTCATTGAGGAACATGTAACGTGTCATCTAAACAGTATATGAAATATGCGTAAATGTCTTCCATAGTTCCCCTCTCCTTCTTATGCTACAAATCTTGTGTTTCCTTATAATACTACTTATGCAAACCTTGCATTTCGGGGTAACCAAACTTCATTCTTTTTCCAGATATGTAACCATCAGAAGTACCCTTATTCCAAGTTGCATTTCCTCACCTTTTGATGCATCACTATATGAAATATAATATATTTCTTAACAGTACGGCTGTTATATTTTAAAAGTAGTGGGCCACATCAAAAATTACGTGCAACCCTTTTAAAATAAACTTTCCTTTAATGATCTTCTGCAGCACAGCACAAGTTCGGCTCAGCTGCAAATACACCCAAAATTCCACCTGACTTGCTCTGCTTGCCTGATAATAGCATCCAAGCCAATCCAAACACTCCTCTCTTGCTGTTTACAATGCTAAACAGCATAAGAGCAGTGCTAAGATCGGCTGGAGCAGGCAAACACAGCCCTCGATCAGAGACCTACGGGATGTGCCTCTGCTTCTCAGATACTTTTCAGGTGTTGATTGTAGAAGCCTGAACTGCGCATGTCAGGCTGGCCAAAGTGAAAACACCAGCCAATCTGATATGAGCAGTTCAGATGACACAGTTCATGTCATCCCAATGAAGTGCTGTGATGCAGTCGGGAGGTCAAGGGTTCAACACCACCACCCATGTCTCTATCGACGAACTGCCCGAGCCTCTGAGTATTATAAAGAAACGGATAAAGAGGAGGAAGAGCACAGCCTCACAAAAAAGTCAACATAAAATGAACTATTTAGGGACGGTTTGGGATAATTAAATGGTGATCCCACCGCTGTAACATGATGGTGTGATCAGTCAGCCATAAGCTCTTTGTGAAGCTGTTCCTTAAATTGACCTACCGGTGGGTGACGAAACTGGTGGCTCGGGAAAACACTAATTGTGTGTAGTTGGCAATTGGTGCAGGGACAAATGCACTGACTTGGCAGGGCCTCAGTTAATGGTTTGGGGCTATATCTAGGGTTTTGGTTCTAAAGTGTGTGTGGGGTACATCGGTTGTAGTTCTAGTGGAACATTTTTTATTCAGTTCCATATAGAGCCAACTAGTAATGTGAGAGGTTTCCTTTCAATCAATCAATCAGTAGATTTGTTGAACGCTACTTGTCATCCGTGAGAGTATCCAGAGTCTCAGTGCCATCCTGTGGCGCAGCTAACAGCCTGGGAGAATTATTTTTCTTCCACTTGCGTCACTGCTCTTTGGTCATATAATCAGATATGCCCTCTGGGAAGACGAAGATTTGTAACCAAATCTGCGAAGTATCTGCTGAGGCTCGAAGAATAACTAATGTAAAATAGGAAATGTTAAAAAAAACATTAGACAATCTTTGGTCCTGATGGCCATGGTCAGTTCCTTCAATAGCTGGCTCATCCTCCAGTTTAGGTAGGTCCTCTCAAACACCTGTACATTCTTTTACCCATCTCACGTACTGGGGATGCTCTCGCAGCATTGGTTACAACAGTCACGTGACATCATGTTGGCTCATGGAACCGTTTCAACATACAAATGTTACCACCTATTTCATGGTTCCAAGACATTCTGCAATAATTCTTGGATGTCTAGCAGTCTCACCACTTTGTGAACTGTGTGCCAGCCCTACAGGACTGCAGTGATGTCCATAATTCCTCAGGTAGGCAGGATGAACCTGCCCCTTCCTAGGCTGTTGTCCAACTACACAGTGGGTTTAGTTGTACCTTAACAGCTACTGCTTTTCTGAGGAGGATAATACACTTTTATGACAATCTGAGACTTTTTAAGATGGTAATACAGGACCTTTGCTGGCTCTCTTCCACTGTATTTAGCTGGAGGTGCTTTTTATTGACCTCTAAGATGAAGGTAGTCTGTGATTGTTGTTCTTTAAATTCACTGTATAGTAAATCTTTATACACTAAGGCCCTAATTACGATGTTGGTCGGAGTTGCCTCAGACCAACACCATCAAAGTGTGGGAACTGACCGACTGTAGGTCGGCAGTTCCGAACACCGTATTACAATGCGACCGCACATGGTGCAGTCGCAAACTCCCATTTCCCTATGAGAGCTTCTGAGGTGATCGGACACCAGCCGCAGCACAAGCTCCCATGGAGAAATGGGAGTTTCTGTAAATCCCTGCACCGCGTGGCAGGCACCTCACGATGCCTGCCACATGGTGCAGTGATTTACAGGGAGGCACGGTAGGTGCCACCCAGGCCTCCAACCGGAGTCTGCAGAGGCATTAGGGCCCTACTAAGGGCCCCCAAAGTCGCTTTCCGCCAGTCTTTTCATATCGGAAATCCCGACATGAACAGCCTAGCAGAAACCGACATCATAATCCCGACGGCGGAAATGCAGTCGCTAGGGTACTATGTGTGGCTTCTGACTGGTCGACGGGCTCATTGAACCCATCAGTCCGACCAGCTGGTTTAAACTCTGACCCCTGTAATTGGGTGGTCAGATTGTAAACCATGGATGAGGGTTGGACAGCATCCAACCTGGGGTTGAAGCCTTTCCGACCAACATCCTTATCAGCCCCTAAATGTTATTTGGGCCTTTGCTGGCTGCTACAGGATTTCTAGGGATCATTACTCATGTTACCATCCACTGCAGTCTTCTTTTCTTGGACCTTCTTCTGCCTCAAACTCAGGTAGGCCAAATTCAGTAGTTAAACCATATAGCACTAAAACTGTCTGTTGTTCTTGAAACAGAGCCTTTACTATACCCACAAATCACTCTTCTAAGATTACTTCCAGCAGGATGAGTTTTCCTGCTTATATTTAGGACATTTATAATAAAAGGATCTTAAGCAAATTATACCTGGGATTCTGTAATCCCTGCATAAAAGCATGTCTCGAAATTCTTTATAATTGGCAACTAGTGACACACTCAGTCGCCGAATATAAGGAAAATATGTCAGAACTTGACTATTATAAGCAATTACAGTAGTGTTTTAACGTTACAATGCCTGGTGCCAGAGCCAGCAGCCGAGGTGAAAGCAAGTTAGGTCATGGCACATAAGTGAAGAAGATGTTTACAGCAACAGAAAAGGGAATGTTGCTTTTGTTTCTTCCAGTCTATTTTAATAGCTTACAAAGTCAAGCAGAGAGAATATGTTTATTTTTTGCACTTCTTAGAAAGAGAAAAGCTAGATGCCTGTTTCTAAACATTCCGAGCTACTGCAGCTTTTTTGTTTTTGTAAAAAAATTGACTTCTATTGAACTGTTTCTAATATCTACAACAAATATTTTTTTGATATGTTTAATTTTGTACTAGAGGTTTTATTTTTATTCTTCATGTTTGCAAACATGCTTGCTCTTTATATTATAAGGATATTGCAAGTCACCTCAGAGTTCCATAAACGTATAAAGGAACTCGGCCTTGGACTCATTCCACTATATGGTTTCAATGCATGCTCTCTGGTGAGTCTCCACTTTGTACCTCATTGATGGCTTCAAAACACTTTCTTCAACATATCCACAGACTGAATGTTATAATCAGCCTACTACTTCATCATCCTGTTCTACAACCTCCCCTGTCTGGTATTGGCTTTAATGCCAGCGTTCTCATTGTCTGTTACCTGCTTGCCTGTGGACAGTACTTGATCTGAAACCCAAAATTCTGTATTATAATTATTCTAACCTCAGAATTATTATTGTTTTATTACTGAAAGAGGTATTTGGTGTTGTTTGATTTATCAAAATGCTTGTAAACTGGGTTACTTGTACTAGAACCTTTTTGTTTCTTTCCTGCTGCCTATTGTCAATTCTAAACACAGATTGTTGTATTGGTGTCTCCGAATGTATGCACATACGTATGTGGTATTTGGACAGCGCCAAACGAACCAAAAAGCTGTGGCGCGCTCAACATCTCTAAAGGCAAATATAAGTCAGTGAGAGAATCGATGGGAAGCACGGTTTGTGTTAGTTATGATGTTGAGTTCTTTCAAGAGTAGTGTCTTCAGATTTTTCCTAAACTGTAGCAAGCTTATGGCAGTCCTGATGGATACAATGAAGTTGCTCCAAATCCTGGATGCATAAAGATGGAATGACCTGTTGCCTTGTTTTTATTCATTTTTGCCTTCTTTGCCTCCAGTCCGACTGTGTCCTTGAAGAAGGTGTGTCAAAAGCCTCCAGAGGTATTGCGCTTGACAGACAGATGGCCACGGGGCAGTTGTGATATATTTGTAAATGATGCAGATGGTTTTGAAGATGGTTCTGTCTGACAAGTAGAGCTAGTCGAGTTCCATCACAGGGATGGGAGGTAATATGGTCATATTTCTTCAGGCCCTTAATGAGTCATTCTGTGGCATGTATAATACCCTAAATGAGGGACTAATGTGGAATTTGGAAGGCATAGAACAGAACATTCACAATACCAACAAAATATAGTGTTCTCACCATACTCATTTGTATTGAAGTATAATTTGCATACTGCTGTACCTTCTGTCTGTCTCTAATCAGAACAGTAAAAAGAACGTGAAGAACAAGGCACTATGGTGAAAGCGGC
Organism: Lissotriton helveticus; assembly: GCF_964261635.1. NCBI lineage: Eukaryota > Metazoa > Chordata > Amphibia > Caudata > Salamandridae > Lissotriton > Lissotriton helveticus. The sequence goes on along the minus strand of NC_136069.1, from coordinate 431,980,350 downwards.
TATTATCAACAAAAGTGAAAAAAGGGGGGATAGATCATACACACTCTAGGATATTTTGGTATCCCATCATTGCACACAGAAGCGTGCCCAGTGTCATCATCTGGGTTTTACCAAACAACTATGTCAAGCTCTCTCTTCAACAATCGAGCGAAACACCGACTATAGTTGTATCCTCTTGTGGTTGATCACAAGAGAAAGAAGCAAGATAGGAAAAAACGTTCTTCCAAACTTACAGTGGAAAGGCAGTGCATGTAGTGAAACGTGTGAATTAAAATCAGATAAACTCCTGAGGTTCCTAATACCTCTATTTACTCAGTATATAAGGACAGTTATGGCTTATTCACTGACCACATGGACAGTGAATAAGCCATAACTGTCCTTCACCTGCATTTTCTGATTTTAAATTTGGAAAACTCCGTTGAACATATACTGAGTCAATAGAGGTATTACCTCTATTGGATCACCCGACCTGACCTGGGTGTGTCACTTCTTCTCACAAGACCTAAAAGCTTCTTTGAAATGTGGGCCTTTGCTCTTTGCTACTCAAATTTTCTTCTAGCTCACAACTAAGGCTTTTCCCAGGTCATCTAAACTGCAGGATTAGTCAATCCAGCAAATAGCACTGCAAATGTCACTGTCCACTCCCCGTAGTGCTGAAGGAGTGGGGAGCCTCATATTTAAAGATGGCGTCATACGCACACTTCACTCCAATAAAGGGCATGGGTGCAACCAAGGAAGAGGAGGGTCATTTTGATTAAAAGGAAACTGAAAATTGCTAAAAAGAAGGAATGAATATGAGTGTGTTTCGTTTTACGTAGACCTTGTGTCAACTAATTATTCATTCTTAGTCTTTGTTAATTTTGAATCCAGATTTATTTTTTCTTATTCATTCCCTTAATTATCCCAATTAAAATAACTGTGACTTTTTAAATTAATATTTTCCTTTTGAATAGGACAGAATCTGCTCCTCTGATTGCTTAGTTTATTCACTACCTAGTCTCTCAGGCCTCCAAGTTAATGGGGAAGAGAACGTGTCATCCATAAAGAAAGTTAATGTCACACTGAAAAGTAAAATGCACTAGGTGCATTTAACATGCTGCAACAGCATCTTTCAAAGAGCATTTTACTGTGAAAGTGTGCCACATGCCAACTCGTGTGGACATGGTAAAGATGTAGACGATTATAACTTTTCTAAATTATCACACATATCCCAGAGTTTAGGCGCATAGGCTCTTCAAAGAATAAGCTTCAAACCCACTTCCTCTCTTTGCAAACGGAATTTCCAGTGAGTGTTCAAGCGTCAATTAAAAAACACGCACTGGAATGTTTCTCTTTGCTAATACTTTAAGCCTTAGCTATCCTATGACTTTTTAAAAACATTGAGAAATAGCAATTTTTCATTAGTATTTTTTAGGTCCCAGAATGTCACCAAAAGTAGTTGCCACTACGTGAACACCGTGAGACAGTCATGACTGGACACGAAAATAGAAAAAGACCTTGTTTTCACAAGACAAATCAGCAGAATAGCAAGGGTGCCAGGGACACTAATGCAAGCAAGGAAATACACACTCGTCACCGACTTACTGGTTCATTCTTAAAAGGCTGCCCTGATGGATGTGCAGTGGAGCCTTTATACCACTGTACACTTGTGTCACTACCCCTGCTGCCCCATCTATATCAATACAGTTCCTACTGTGGTGTCTGCCAGTCTCCTCCCTTTTTAGAAGTGTAAAGCACTATTCATTTCTCTCAAGTGCTGAGACCTGCCCTCTGATGAGCATCAACCAGCCTTTCAGGCAGGTGGCATAGTCTATTCGAGAGCATCCCATGCTTAAAGTTTCTAATGGCCGAAAAGTGTCATGTTATTTTAATGTAGCATTGTGTTGTTTTAAGTTGTGTTATTGTATGAGTTTTGTGATGTGTTTTGCTGTTTTATCGTTTGTTATGCAGTGGTGTTATATGGTGATAGTTTTGTGTAGCATTGTGTTGTTATTGTGCTTTACCATAGTATTTTATGTTCAGTTGTGCTATTTTAGTTGTGGTGTATTATATATGTTCTATCTGAAGGCAGGGTTAAAAGTGCAACATGTAAAGAAATGTTTAAAAAAGGATGCCATAGGTTCACTGGTTTTGATTCAAGGGTTTTATATTTACCCTGGACCTCTTGCTGCTTTCTGCCTTCAGGACTCAGTGCTACTCTCCCCCCCTCGAATTTGAGCTCCTTTGTGGAACCTGTTGCTACCAGTTTATGAGACTCTCAGCTGCATCTTTTTAATTTGGACCCTGACGACCTCCTTCCCACTGATACTTAAGCTTTCTTCTTCCACTGTGAACCCTGGGGTGTTCCTCCATGTGTTATGTGTGCTGTATGTGTAACCTTCTGATGCCTTGGACTGCCACCCACCCTTGAAGCCTTTACTGTGCCCTCCACCTTGAATGCTGCACTACTTTTGACCCCCTCCCAATAATGCTAATCATTGGGTAAGGTATAGAAACTTGCAATAATTTGGCTATGATATTCTGTTCTGCCCGCATGGTGATGAATGTAACTGTGCACTGCAGACTGCCTTGTGGCATCTGTCCATGTACCAGTGCCTGGCAGAATTTCACCACTGATACCTAAGGAGGTACATGTTCTCCATTTCAACTGAAGCTTGGAAGAATCTATGACAGGGGGTGTTCAGTGGGCTAGGAAGGTCATGGCTATGACAGATTTTCAGAATATCCACTTAGACATTTACACGCAATTAATCCAAATTAAACTCCATTACATAGTCAATGGGTATCCCAGAATCTGGTATGGATCTGGGACTCCTGGACAATGTTGCACAACCCTGTTCTATGCAAAAGCCAAAATACTTGCCATCTCCATAGCTTGTTTCCCTTCCGCTATGCATCTTTTTGACACAGAGACACCCTTCCCTCTACCCACATGTGGCTACTCTTTGTCTTCTATGAGGCCATGTGAAATCTCTTGCCCATGCTGCACCTTCCCCACATTTGTAAAGGGAATTGAGGATTTATGAGGGTGCAGCTATACCTCACAATAGTCCAACTATGTGGCTCAAATAGGGCTTATGTCCATTCACAATACTTTTTAAAGTATATTTTGAAAAGTATGTCTTTCATGTCCATGCTTCTGTCAGACATGTATCTCCATGTGGTGGGTTGGATTGGTTCCAGAATGTTTTTTGGGAATCACTGCTTGCTTTCCAAGCAGAATTAACATCACGTTTTACCTCACCCCAGTCTTTTTACTAGTGCATCCCTTGTACTACCTTAAAACTGCAGGCAGTACAACAAAAGTCTTTACTTTGGAGGCAGTGCATTGGGAGTCTTTTCATCGCACCTAAATATAGTTAAGCAACGCAGTGGCGGTGCGTCCATTGGGGGCGTTCGGGCGTTGCCCCACTAGCCTGGACGACTGCACTGAATAAAAAGTATTTGCAGTATCACTGACTGTCAGTATTAAAATTAATTTAAAACGGAGCGCAATAAGGCCCGGGAAAAGCCCGACAGGGTCGGGACTGCATAGGGTAGTGGGCCGGCGGCGTGGGGGGCGGGGCTGCGTCAGAGTGACACAGTCAGGCAGGCAGACAGAGCACAGGCAAAGGGGTGCGCATGTAAAAGGCCGGAGTAGTCGAGATTTCGACTGGCCTGCGCATGCACACAGTTGAGACCTCCACCCCCCCCCCCCCCCCTACCAGTAGTGTCCGACATAGGCATGTACCCGGGGCCCGGGTCTTAAAATGGGCAGATATCAGTTTGCTCGTTAGCCAATCCCGGCACAGTGGCGCTGCCAACGCCGCGCCAGGATTGGCTACTCCAGCAGGATGGTGCAGAGCGTGGGTGTTGAATGCTTTAAGGCATTGTCGTCGTTGGTGATTGGCCACACACACTGCGCGTGCTGGAATCATGCCACGAGGCCCACGAGTCCGACAACAACAAGTAAGTCAAAACGAAACTGAAACTTTAGTGATGAGTCATATTAGAGTCAGTGGGCGCGTGACTGTTGTTGTTGTCGGACTCGTCGACTCGTGACCACCAGACGTGTGTGTTGTGTATGTCACACACTGACTGACTCAGTGTCTACCACTGGACCGCCTGCCTGCCCACTGTGGAGGGACCTCACCTACCTAGTGCCGTGCAACTGTCTGACATCGAGACCGACCGCGTCCCCCCCACCCACGTAAGTTATGCCACCACCACCACAATAATGTACTACTACTACGTACTACCTTGAGGTTTATGATGACCCGCCCCTTCGGGGGTATTTCTATCTTGCGCTGTGGCCTGGGCACAGGTGTGAGGACAGTCCGCCCCGTCCCCGACAGCCCTAAAGTCCATTTTAAAATCAAAAGGCTAGAAAGTGTACAGTACACATTCCGGTAACTTGCGCGGGGTTTTAAATTTAAAAGGGCCGGAGACGGCCACTGAGGTCGCACAAGGTAGTGTCTGTACTGGGTAGTGTGCCTATGACATGTCTGCCGGTTCCCCTGTCGAGCCTACAGTCAGTCTCCGCCAGAAACGAAATCTTTGTACAAAAATAAAAGGGTTGGCCAATGGCCGCTGTGTATATCATTTTTGTTTTTACATTAATATAAGGACGCGCTCTCCACTGCCGCACCAGCACACCAGCATCGAATCAGCTCACGCTTAAAAGAGAGACGGGGGTTTATAGCGAGAAAACATACTTTATATAAAGCCAAGCGACTATGATGACGTGGGACTGGGACTCTGGGAGTGATCTACTTATGTACACTAGTACCCCGACTACTTCACAAAAAATGTCCTTAGCTGGTAACTTAATAGATGAGTCATGAGTCATGCTGAGTGATGATTTTATGTGTGTGTGTGTGTCTATACTGTACTATTGATTTAATTTATAATTGCACGACGGGACTGGGACGAATAACTAATATATCCCCCACCCTCTGCATCCCCCAAATAGGGGTGGACCTATGGGTCACGTCGTCACCTGTTTTAAATCAGCATGAGCTTGACTCTGGCCCATCCAGTTGCTGAGAGTTGGTGTAAATACACATCTGTAGTGCCAGAATAGCCTCACTGCAGAGTTTTAGAATCTCTGGTTGTGAGGGTCCGCCTGAAAGCCCCTTTGAGTGTGTCCGACCGAGTCCACACAAAATGCAATGCCGGCGCGCCTGCGGGGTCTCTGTAAGATGCCACGTACGGTATGGTCATTGGGTCACCCTGGGCCCTTCAGCAGCTTTCTGAAAGCTCCCTCGCCATTTCCTGCAATGAATGCTTTAATGGAATGGGCTGTGCACCGGTTATTTTGCTAACAATTGTTGATGCTGCTTCTGCAATAGGGGTTTGACGTACTACTCAGCGGTGTGCGATAAAGGCAGTCTCATTTTCTTGACGGCTGTTATCTTTTGCTTCCACATTTTTTGTGTTTTCTTCTTGTAATCAGCAATTTTGATTTTCTGAAATGAGCCCAAACATATCCTGTCACTCTTCGTTGTCCCTCTCATACCCATTGGTGCAGTTTCACCTTCCGAGATGGGGGTGGGGCTGGAGGGGGGTCCGTGATAACTACTGTGTGATGAATGGCTTGCCTTGCCTTTCAGTGCATATGTGATGAGAAAAAAACACATCATGGCTGTCCGTGTACACAGCGGCGCGCATTGATAATTACCAGCTTCTGTATCTCTAGCTCTGTGGCTTCGGGCGAAACCTGTGGGATGTGCAATGTTTACTAATTCGGTACCATTGGCATATAAGGCGGCAGCACAGGGAGCTACACAACCTATGCCTGGGACAGCACTGCCAAGGGGAAAGCGTTCTCTGAAAGCAACACGTCTTTGTGTTTTCCTCAACACACAAAGGGGTTTACAGTCTTTTCCATTTGGCGATTACCGGGTAGAATGTTACCATGCATGCCTTTCCCACACTGCCCTTTTTCTGGTATTTTGCCATGTGATACTTTAGAACCTGTTTTTTTAAAGATATAATTACTATGTCATTTATAAAGTTTAAGGAGATTTGGGTATTAGGGGATGGGTAAGGGTTCAGGATAGGAATGGGTTTAAAGGGTTTTTTATGGTTCAGAGTTGAGTACTGCTTAGGTTATTAAGGGGTTTAAAAGGATTTTTAGGGCTCAGGGGCAGGTAGTAGTAAAAATGTATGGCACTTTTAGGGTTCAGGGCCCAGGGGCGGGTAGAGGTAAAGGGCGGTAATGGGTTTATAGGGTTCCAGGGTGGGTAGTGTCGAAGAGCAGTAAGGCATGTTTAGGGTTTAGAGGCAGATAGTGGTAAAGGGAGGTAAGGGATTTTTAGGGTTCAGCAGCAGATAGTAGTAAATACAAAGCATTGTAAAAGTCAACTCCTTGTAAAACGTTTGGTAATGACACACATAGGGTGTGAGCAATTTCTGAAATTTGCTTTCGTGTAATTGCATGAATTTTTTTGTACTTATGTAATGAGGCAAAATGCAAATCTGTAATTTAGCACATATTTAACTTAAAAATGCATCCTTTCATCAATTTGTGATGCAAGGATGCATTTCATGTTAAAAAGCACAAAAAACAAGTGCCATAAACACCAGAGGAGTTGGTCTAACGGCTAGGGCGCTTGACCTGGGTTCGAGTCTCGGTAACTTCCTGTGATTCTGGGCAATTCACTTAATCTCCCCGCCGTGCCTAAAATTAATGTATGTCCGTCCCGTAACTGGTGCTATGTAAAGCGCTCTAATACCTGATTCTGTTCGGGTCTAGCTAGCGCTATGTAAAACTCTGCAAAAGAAAAAAAAAGTAGTGAGGGCGAGGCCCGTGATTAGAACTGGCTACGTACGTCGCAATGTTTTCATACGTATTAATTTGCAAAAAAACTTGCCTATTACTATTAGCACCCAGTGCTGCTGACTGCAGCGCCTGCGAATCCGGACACAGTGTGTGATGCTGGGCGCTGTATTACTGACCCCTGGTGAGAATTTCACTCAAATTTTTAAAATGTCACACATAGCAATCTGAAACCTTGGTGGCAGCTATGGCCTAGGGGTAGTGGCACTGGCACCGTCACCGGTCGAGGAGCATTGGCACGCCCACGGGCATTAGCACATCCATTGGTATACATTTCCACCTATTCCTGGTCCCTGTTTCTGAAAAACATTGCGCAGTGTAGATTACTTCCTGGCTAAACGTGTGTGTGGCACATTGTTCTCATAGAATTTGTAAACTGAACTTGTCCGTCACCTGCGGTTACCAGCTGAAGCGGATTACAGGTCGAATTACTTCCCATCTCCTAACGAGGCCCAAAAGAATAAAGTTACTCGAAATGTCCCGTGATAGGCGCAAGAAGTCTAACTCCTCACTTTTATTTACCATTTTGTAATCCGTGCTAGAAGTGAAAGTGAAGGTACTCACTCCCTCCGAGTCTTTTACCCCCACCACCCCACTGTTTGCTACTGATTCGTTCTGTGCACTGACTCCCACATTAAAAGTATTGCGCCCCGGCAGAGAAGTGAAAGCAGTGCCTCTTTACACATTTTGGTTTTTTTAAAGCACAGGTACTCAGCAACTGTATTATTAGGCTACAGAAATACAAGGGATTTCACTGTCCCGGACCCTAGCTTCTCCTGCCATGAGTAAGGCTGCACCAGTGAGATCAGACACAGAGGACACAACTTACAAGTGGCAGCCGTAAGAGTTTACTGGAGGTACATAAAATAAGAATTGAAATTTACAAGTGCAAGTGTTATCCTCCTGTCATGAATAGGCACAGCACAGTTTATGAGCTGGCTGAACCGCCAGGGAGGCTGCTGCCCAGGGCTGAAGTTGAAGACTGCGCTTTTGCCGTGATATTATTGGAGTGCATTGAAGGAATGAGAAAACTTAAAGGTACTTCAGATCAGTATTTCGCAAGGCTTAGTGTCGCCATCTTAGGGGGTCTGTCAAGCTATGCATCTCTCAAATCGCTGCATTGCGTTACTGTGCCCTGGGAAGGCGTCCCAGGGGTGTTGAGTGGCTCTTCCTCTGGTGACTTGCTGCTCTGCGCTACGTTGCATTACTTTTTGCTAAATATGCCCCTTAGTTCCATTGCAATTCTGTACCTTCATTTCTAGGCTTAGTGTGGACGTGTCAAGAGTAATGATTGCTTTTGAGAGCTCAATAACTTTATTATGATTTTTACAGAATAATATCATGTATCAGTGGCCATTGCAAAACACTTGATGGTACTAGTGTCTCTACTACTTTTGTATACTTTAATGTCTGTGGAGCTGCAGGTCATATTACACCCTGTTGTCCGGGGTGAGGTACATCCTCCCAATGCAAACTCTCCTCTACAAACCCCCTGCAGTGGTGGTTAGGTGGCAAAACCATGAGTGCCCAGCCTCAGGGACTCCAGTCACAGGTACACACACACTCATACAACACTCACACAATCACCAAATAAACACACAGGCAGACAGTTACAGTGGGACCCCAGTGGGACGCTCACAGCCCCATTAAAGAAAGGGCAGCGCCATTAAAAATTATCCAGCTTTAACGCCTTAATCGTGGCATTGTGAGATTGAGAACAGATTACTATAGGAATAAGTTCCAATGTCGTGAGTCTTCCTTTTGCACTGGAATGCGAGTCTAATGAACAGAACAAGCATTGGCATAGCCAGCCTAAATGTCGCGCCTTTGGGCCCTTATAAATGTTTAGCCATCCAACACTTGCAGTTGCACCAAGGATATTGTTAATGTTTTTCCAAGAGAGAGATCAGAGTTTTGTCTAATGGAAGTTTTGACTCATGGAAAGGTAGCACAGAAGGTTAATGGGCCTGCTTCAAAGAACATGTACCTGATGCAGATCACAAAATTCTGTAAATAGGTCAGTGGGTCACTGCATTTGTCAGAGAAATCATTTTGTCACTTGCCGTTCGTAAGTACACAAATGCTAACATACAACTGTGAGCTATTGAAAACTGCAAGGTAAAAATTGTACCGTTAGGTTTCCCCCCCAGTCTTTGTTTGATTACCCCAATGTCTGAAAAAGAAATTGTTATATTTTTATTTCCAGCACCTGGTAAAGCCTGACAAGTCACAACCTCAACCTTTACCTACATTTTTGGGCAATTTTTGGACAAAGAACAAGAGGCCCCAACCTCCTTGCTGCTCTTTCATCCCAGCTACGACCCAGCAAACAACCGTGTTCAAGGTAAGGAAACTGATGATATTTTTTGTAGCTTAGAGTTAGGGCTATGTTTGTGGTCACTCACTCTACATGATACGGTACAATGTTCAGAATGTGCACCCACCCCAACCACCAATAATTTGGCATAGAACAATTAATTAAAATTCATGAATCTTTTATTCTTAAAAAACACTTTGACAATTGCTTTATTAACCTTCCTGCTTTCTCAAATTTGCTTGGAAATGCACCATTTTTCCACTATTTTTTCAAAATTTTCTCGGGGGGAATTCCCCCCGAACCCTCCTTAGGGGGTTCGGGCTCGCTCGCTACGCTCGCTCGCAACGGTGTACTATGATTATTACTTTACGCCCCACCTCTTTCAAATGTCACCAGCCGCCATATAATATATACAATATTTTATGGACTGAACCTTTACACATCCATAAACATGTAGATATATCTATGTATTTATAAGTAGCTATACAAAAATATAAAAAGAATAAATGGGAATAAGATTAGGTACATTACAAATATAATCTAAATGGAAAATTTACAGTTCAAACAATTACTTTAGGAAATAATTAATATCACATTATTAAAAAAAAGGGGATCCTAACAAAAACAACAAACACGTATATGTGTACAAATATATACTTACAAGTACATATTAAATATAATATTCTTTAATTAATCTTTTTTTTAATGTACTGGTTGTTACGTACACTTCTTAAAAGGTAAAATTAAACTAAGCAAAATTAAAGAAGAAAGTATTTAAAATATATGTTTAAACATGTAAGCATACAGATATATCTGTACACATACATATACATATATACACACACATGTAACACACACATACAAAACAACATATTCATTAAAAAAAAACATAAACCATCAAAGATGCGATGTAAAGGTACACCTCATGAAATAGTTTCAGAAGTAGTGGCCACAATATACTGACTTGCAAAGGAATGACCTACAACAATTTGGCCTCCCGTCTCACTTCTCAAACTGTCCTTTACATGAAAGAGGCTTTTTGCAATTGTGTTTCCCTGCTGCTCGCTCCAAGCAGCAGCATGGCTTTGATGGTTCCTGTAATCTGGCCTTACGATATATACCAATCCCTCTTTCATCAAATGCACACCCTTTACTATAAACATTTTCTCCTCAATAGCCCAGATCTATTGGCTTTACCATTGCTTGTTCTCGCTTTGTGCTAGCGCGTACTACCTGCTAGAAGCACTTAGAACTAGCTAAAAGAGAGCAGTAAATGGAAATGGAAAACGCAACCACAATTTGCCATCAGCATTAAATCTGCAGCAGTAGAAAAACGGGTGCAAATAGTGTTTGTGTCTATTTTTATACTACTATTAGTGGGATATTCTCAATGAAGTGGCGGTGAGAGGCGTTAGCCTCCTTGGCTTAACGCCTCTCATCGCCACTTCGGAAATGCGAGGCTGCACCATTTTCTCAAGAATGTTGTGCAGTCTGGCGTTTCCCCCTGAGATGGTGCTAAGTTTCACGACTTAGCGCCAACGCAAGCACCCTTGCACCAGAGTGCAAGGGTGTTTGGTGAAGGGGAGGGTTGTTCATGTACAGGAAGGTGACCCTTCCTGCACATGAACATTCCTGAAATACCATTTTGCTTTTCTCATGTGTGCTGCACAAGGTAGCACACATGGAAAAAGCAAAAACAAGGAGAAAGAAAGCATTTCTCCTCTTTCTCCTACTTAAGACCAGGATTTTCCTGGTCTTAAGTTCGGCGCTGCAACCAATTAACGCCGCCCTTGAGAATTGGTGGCAGCGTCGTGTACAATGGGTGTTGTTGTGGAACGCCCACCGCAACACCCACTGCACGCCCCTTTCATGCTAAGTTTAGCGTGAAAGGGGCCTTATTCACAAGGCAGGGTTAAGTCACTTAAGTGGCTTTAACACTGTCTTATGAATAAGGCGCTGACTTTATCGCCAAGGGAACGTAAGAATAAATGATGTTCCTGTGGCGATAGGGGCTTGAGAATATGACCCTTAGTGTTTAAAGAAGCCCCTAAACGTCTCAAAAGGTGTAGCTACTTTGCATAATGGCTCTAACTTGGATCTGTATATCTCAACAAGATCTCAGTTACTTCCACCCAGCTCCCTCCACCGATTAAACTACTATTTCCTACATTACAATGTCATACATACTGTAGCACACCTTGGAAGGTAAGTTTGTGTCTACTGCTAATTAATGTATCTATCATGAGGCAAGTTAACTGTATCATGTTTTCAGTCTGCTTTGCATAATGATAGTCACTGATCCGTGAGCTTCATTTCCATTATCTGAAAACAATTATAAGTGCATTGAAGAATAAAGGCCCACGTTCCAAATGGGACCAAATGTATTTGCAGATTTTGTTTATGACAGGTTTAGTTCTTTCTTTTGATCCTACGTTTTTGCCTAAGGTCAACTCTCCATGTCACAGTGACCAAGAGATTGTTTAGCCTGTTTTATAGTAGGAGGCCTCTGATTCTGACTCTTCTCTGCCTCTGTTGTGGTACATGTTCTGAACATTTATCTCTCTAAATCCTCAGAGTTCCTCTACCATGACCCGATGGGTGATGAAGGTTGTTTTCTCAGCTTATCTGGCTCAAGGTAGAGAATCACCTGGAGGTATCAAAGATGACTACTAGAGATATGTCAGCTTTTTGGGCGAAGTAGTCGGGTGTTTCGCTTAAAGACCTCTGCAGAGCTGCTACATGGTACTCGCCTTCCACTTGTATTTCCCATTATAGGTTGCATATTGCTCAGGGGTAAGAATTATGTTTTGTTTCAGGGATCCTGAAGGCCCTAAGATCTTCTTCATAGTCTTGTTCTTTGTGGTCTCACTGTTCCGCTTTTTGAATGTTCATTATTTCCTAAATTTGTCTTATTGGAGAGAGACCTTTTTTCTGGAAGTTTTTTTGTGCTCCTGCTCTATTTGAAAAATTAACAAATAAAGTATTTCTTCTTGCTACGTTTGTGTGTGCCTTGAGGTTTTTCCTGGGGCTGCTGAAAGAGGTTTTTGCATTGCCATTCCTCCACCAAGTAAGGAATGGGACGAGATTTGGAAGCAGAGGAGATAAGGCTCGGATTTCTTACCAGTAAATTTAATTACTATGCTTCTTCCTTACTCATCCCATTCCTTATGTCTCTATCTTTCATCAGCCTGTTTTGGGGCTTTGTATTAAACAGGAAGTGTAGAGGGAAGGGGAGAGGTTATATGGATCTTTTCGTTTGACCCTTTCATAGAAATGGAAGAAACAGCTTTACGGTAGTTGATACTGGGGAAATGAATGGGCACACTCACTGCACCAAGTAAGGAATGCGACCAGTAAGAAAGAATAGGAGTAATGAAGATTACCGATAAGTAATGCGAGCAGTATCTTCCCCTTACGGAAGGGTTTGTGAAATGGCTGATGCAGCCCCATACAAGAAGCAGTCTTGTGCACAGCAAAGCTCTGAAAAGAGAAACATTCTGAAACCAGATTATAAACCTTTCCCAACAGGAGTGAAATTTTGCATGGCATGAATTAGAGAGCGCCAAATGTGTGGTTCTCACTTGCAATGAGTGAGACTTGAGGACTCTGCAAATGCTATATAAGAAGCCCCTTACTTGTCACCTAAAGGTAGGTAAGCAGCTGTGTGTATTTTACCACCTTGCTCTACCTGTGTTAACAGACAATTGGCGAAGTTGTGAGTATAACATAGATCAACCCAGAGGATAAGGACAGCCATGCTGAGCAAGAAATAATAGAAGTATTATACCGCGAAGCGTAGCAGAATTATTGCAGATATGTTTTTGGCTGTTTTATATAGTGCTAACTCGACCCGACGGTATTACATTGCTTTACATGAGCAACAGTTGCATTACATTCATTTTTAGGCACGGGGACATTAGATTTGCCTAGAATCACAGAATGTTTGAGCCTCCCGCCAGACTGGAACCTAGTTCCCCAGCTTCCAAGTCGGCCGGTCTAGCCGTTAAGCTACATTCCCCATCACTTTAACAAATACATTTTACAATGTCATCAAATTTAATCTGATATTGTTTACTCAATGTGATACTTACATAAGAGCCCCGTCATACGCAGCGTCAGTTCATGCAAAGTCTTTATTTTGTGAAGTAAATGAACACCTTGCAGCTCGTGTCCGGCTCACTTCCTGATTGCTGGAAGAGGAGGAGCTCATGTAATCTGACAGCGATGACGTAGTGCCGGTAGAAGCAGAATTTGCTGTCTTCGTGCCAGGACCCGCTGTTGCTAGATCTCGTCTGTTGACTGACTCCCCCTCAGCTCTCGGTGGCCGGTACTAGTCAGTTATAAACCATGGAGTACGTGGTTTCCTCGCGTGTTTTGGAAAATCCGCGACCGCGCACTCCCCGCTCGCTTGCACGCAGAGGAAGTAATAATGTGCTGAACAAGGAACTGCAGCGCCGGCTGTGGCTGAACTACGTGTTCAGAGGGAAACCCGGCTCTTGCGACATATGAGCAATCTGTACTTTTTTTCACGGAGTCCCGAGACTACGGGATCCCTGAGCACTACGTTATTTCCTTTAGCTTCTTTTCTTGGTGCATTTATACTAAACGCATAATAAAGGAAAACCACACAGCCTACATTTTGCTGCGATAACATTAATCCGCAATATACATTTTGTAGGGAATGCTAAACCTATCGAAAAATCTGCAGAGCAAAAGACAGTTACCCACCAAGACAAGCATTTACAATGCAATAGGTCTCGCATTTACACGAGTTTGAGCTATTGACATTGTAAATGACAATACCTTTTATTTTTGTTTTTGTTTTTAAAACATAAATAAAAGGCATTGTAATTTACAATGCTAATAGTGTAAACTCACGTAAATGCGAGACCTATTGCATTGCAAATGCTTGTTTTCAAAGTTGATGCCGGAGCAATTGCATAATCACAATGAAAACATGAACAATCATCCACCAAAGCACATACTCAAGTCAGCTGTCAGATACTTCAGTCAGAGGGGTACAAAAAAAATGTTGGCAGGGTTTGCTAGTAGCAAGAGAGTAGAAATGATTCGCTCACGTATCACTAAATGGCTCACTCACTAAACATTTCTTGATTTGTGAACAATCTTCTCAGCAGACCTCGTTAAAACCTCAATCAACCAATCAGGGGTGAGTTCCCACACTTATTGTTTTTACCCTCGTGCTTCACACAAAGGTCAGGCGATGCCAGGGCTCTCTATTACAAGTTGGAATCTGGCACAGGGGAGAAACGCACACAGTACTCAGGTGCCTGGCCTGTCGTCGTCTCTACTGAGGGGCAAAACCAGCTTCTAGCTTTCCTTTTCAAAAACAAACATGAACCGAATGAGCAACGGGCCAGTCTTTTATATAGCGCGGACTTTACCTGGGCTCCGACGTGCTGGTATCCGGGACGCTGTCTCCCCACTGCACTTAGCAATGCCTCTGCGGCCGCCGACGCTTGTTTTTTTTTGCGATACATCATAATAGCAACACAGACAAGAAAAGCTCTACTCTAAAGATTAACTGGTGGAAGGGTGTAGAGACAAAGACATAAAAGAAGGACTAGACAAAGGTAAACATGACGCAGTTAAAAATGACAACGGACCAGAGAGGGAGCATGTCTGCAAGGAGTTCTGCCTCCTGATTGGCTGTTTAAATAGAAACCTGTGGTGAGGAGCCGACGCGGGAATCGAAACTAGTGGTGCGCGCGCACACCAGAGGAGCGGGGCAAGGGAGCGCGAAGACGCCGAGACGAGGTAGGGGATGTGTGTGTAAGTGCCGGGGGTTCTCTGCTATGTGTGTGCGTGCGTGTGTGTATGCGGGCGTGTGTGTATGCGGGAGGGGAGGGGGTTCTGTATGTATGTATGTGTGTGTGTATGGGGGGGGCTGTATGTGTGTTGTGAAGAGCCTGCCGGAATCGGAGCGCGTGACCTGATCCTGGCAGGCTGCTGCTGCGTGCTTGCTGCTGCGTGCGCGTGACAGTCTGTTGTCCTCTCCGGCTCCCCTTGAGTCCTTGAAAGCCGGAATGATGACAATAGTCTCGCTCTGCGACTGCAGGCCTTTGGCCTGCAATCGCAGGGCGAGACCTAAAAACGAGCATTGGCATAGCCATAGTCTCGATTTTGGGACCTTTTAAGTATTTAGTTATGCAGCACAATATACTTGGTGCAACAACATCAACTGTTGCATGGCTAAACACGTATAGGGTCCCAAAAGCGACGCCTATTAGCTATGCCAATGCTTGTTTGCCATGATATTTGTAAAACCTTTTTGTTGGGGGAGCTGCGAGGGAAATACACTGGCTAAAAGCACAAATATTTTTGGGCTACAAAAAGCACACAATTCCATATGTGGCACGGAAGGGAACAACTTGTGGCAATGCTCCTTGTGAAAGACTAGAATGCCGCCACTCACAGTGAAGATAGCCAATGACAGGAGTGGCCTGACCACTGCCACATGCTGTATGTTGTAATGGGCGTAAGATAAACGTGAATGACAGATCAGTTAACGAAGAGGGCTGGCTTAAAGCCCTTATAAATTAGCAGATTATATATAATTTTAGGAACATCAAAAGGTCTTTGCTAATGTCAGACCATAATATAAAGCATAATGCGACACTTAGTACAAACAACTCCGAAAGTTTGTTCCTGCAGCCTAAATGGTTTATTTTAATGTAAAATATGCAGTTTTCATACACTAAAGACATAGACGAGGTTCTGTAATAGGAGGTGGGTCTCGAATTGGCTGTTCTTTTTCCATACGACATGTGGCATGAACAACTCTTCCATAGTGTCCAGCTAAACAAAAATTCCTATAAGATGCCCCCAAAACTACACGAGGCCTATATTTATGTATTTTTATATTTTCATTAAAGTGAAGCAATGCCCGGTACACAGAGTAATGTGTTTCAGAGTACATATAAAATACATGGCCTCTACAAAACCTTTTTAAATGATAAAAACAAACAAAACAAAAATATGCAAGTCATACCAGTCAACTACCTCACAGATCTAATGAGTCTTTGTCCAATCCAGTCAAGGAGGATAGTGGAGAGATAGGAGCAGCAAGACGTATAGTTTCAGATAGGTGCATCATTTCACCATTCGATAGCTAGACGTAGAGTGGAAGGGGTTTCAATTGGCAGAATAGCATTTAAGAAAGACATCTATATTGAGTGCTAAAATGAGCACCAAATAGCTGCCACTCTCAACACAGAAGCAACCGACTATCAAATAACGAAAGATTTGCATGTTTTATAAGGTAAACTTAAGTTTCATATATGTAGAAAAAGTAAGTTATTGGTCTAAAACGCTGCCATAGATCTACATATTTAGCAGAGCTGCAGCCTAACCCACACCCTGTCCATTGATCCACTTCTCTTATATCCCTTTTCCTGGCCATGCTCATGCTCCTGTGAAAGGCCTTCTGCTTGATATTCTTCATCTGATTTTATGAATCTTGAATTCTTCATCTTGTGCAGAGAGATAGGATTAAGATGTCAACAAATGTAGGGTCTGACAGAGCACCAACATTAAAGTGGCCTCCCAGAAACTGGCCCACATTTGGAAATCCCACAGTCTAGTATGCCTTCAGTGTGTTGGACTCCCACAGCAAAGGCATGAACACCCTACAGTGCCCATTAGCCACTACTAATGTTTTAAGGGGAATTCGCCAACGGGCATTCATTGGTAGGTCATTCCGTGCTCACGTGACTAGGGGACGACCAGGAGTCGGAGAGTGGGTCATTTGTGTTCTACCACTTTTGGGGATAATGTGGCAGTTGATTTATTTTCAAATCAGAACTGCACCGCTTGCTGCTGCACACCCGTTAGGCCATGACGCGGCTCATTCGGTACCATGTGACCCACACCCCATGCTGCATTGCGTGCCCAATGTAACATTCAGTTGCCTGAGCAGTGCTGTCTGCTACTGAATCCTACTCATTATAGAAAGATGGTCACAACAGCAGTGCACATAGCAGCCACTAACCAGGCCCATCACAACAAAACTAGCCCATACACTTCCACAAAACCGGTCCCCACACTGACCGCTCAGACTGGCCCATCTGCCAGAGTGCCCTATAAGCCAGTCCCACCTTCTTTTTAGTGTACCTGGTTAGGGAGACATCAAAGGAACAGGATATTAGCACCCCTCTCTCAACACACAGGCTCCAGGCGGATACACTGGGCCTACCTATCCCCAGGTGTTGCGAGGATCAGCGCCCCATCTCCACTCTCTGGCTGGTCCAGGGACTCCACCCACACCCACAGGCAGTCAAACTTGGGAGGTTAAGATATTTAAGCCTCTATAACCTCCGTTGCCTTCTCTTCCGTTCCGGATAACCTTTGGTAGTACAATATTTGCAGTGGTTTTGGGTGCGCATGTGTTCTGATGTGTGAGCCCTCGTCCTCACAGGGTGCCTTGCGCTGCTTCTTTGCGGTGAGACGATATGTCCCTGCTCTGACTTTCTGAAGAGATAGATGCTACTGTGTGGTGGAGAGGATTACTCCTCTGGCCTTGTGGCGCGAGGGGAGGTGGGGGGCTCTGTCCGGACTGGCGGCCCGGGCACGCGGAGTAAAGGGAGGAAGTTGGTTCACTGACAGCATGCCCGACATGTAGTCTGAGGCGGCGGTGAATCAGTAGCCCTCTGCGGCTGTAAAACGAGGCACTTATCTTACCTTTCGGGCCCGTTGCTGGCACGGGTAGGCTGGGTCAGGCACACTTTCAGGGCTGCCTGTTGAAGCAAACGAAAAAAAAGCCTCGCGCTGCACCAGGGTAGGGGGCCTGCGCGATTTCCTTGCGGGAGCATGCCACCATATGGCTCCGCGCACTCTCGCAAGGAAATCGCCAGACGTGCACGTGTTGCCATTGCAAGCAATGCAACGCATGCACGTTTTTGCCCCCAAAGCTGTGCCGATGGCATTAGGTCTGTGATGGTTTTTTGTGGCGGCTCCTTCGCAATGGCAGAGAAGCGTCACCCCACTGCTTTTGAGAAGTGCAAAGCACGAAACATAAAATGATAATAACTTTGTGTTATTATAACTTTATTCTTCGTGCTGGTTTGTGGGTGGCCGGGGCTGCTCTGAGCCCATCAGCCCCCGGGATCTTGTTGAGCTCCAACTGATTCATTGCGCTTGTACCCCTGCTATGTTTAGCGGTTTGTCAAGGTCAGCTCTTTACAGAGAATCTAGGCAAGATTCATCCAGATATGAATCCAGGGCTATACCCTCTGCTGCTTCTACAGCCAACTATACTGCTTTGTAGAATGCTGCAAATACTGCATTATTAGCCACCTGCAAGGCAACTTTCTCACCTGCCTGCGACCGTATAGTCACAAAGTCGGGAGGTATCAGATCAGAGGAGTCATGCAAGAAATCGACCCAACCTGTCACCTTCAGCATGTTGTTAAGCAACATATTCCCAGTAGTCTAGTTACCCAAGCCAATTCATCAGCCTGCACTAGTGGCGCAGTTCAGAGAGTTTGGGCCCATCTCCCGGCACCACCCTCAATTTCACCTCCTCTACTCTGATTCAGTGCTCCAACACATCGATTTCACCCATTAACGTGCGCTTTATGCCATAGGAGGTCTTGATACATAGCCCCCTGATTAACGTCTTAAAATCTTCCCATTCAATGCCCCCTCAGATACCGTGCCATCATTTGCAGTAAAATATTTTTCAATGTGCACCACAATAGTTTCCCTGTGTGGAGTGTTTAACAAGGTATGGGTGTTTAGCTTCCATGTAGGTATGCATGTTCAGCATCTGCCCCATCCCACCACCACTTTGAGAGGGCTGTGAACCAATAGGGTATGGCCCAGGTACTCAGTGTCTTGAACCTTCATTGACATGGCCAAATTACACAACAATATGTCAATTCTCATATGGAGTTGGTGCATGGAGGAGAAGTAGGAGTATTCCAAACTATCGGGGTGCACTGTCCTCCACATATTGTGGATTCAAGCATTAAAATGATGCAATGTCATTAGACAGGCAGTGCCTGGTTGTGTGGGTGTTGACCTATCTGAGCGGACATTGGATACAGAGTTAAAATCCCCACCCCATAAACACAGAGCTGTTAAGTCATATAATAATTCATGTGGGAGGCCATTTAGAAACTGGGATAAGTTGAAGTTTAGAGCATATACTGCTATCAGTGCCAAGAGGCCACCATCCAGCTCCCCCTCGACCACCACCAACGTAGGTGTTCAGTCAGTCCATCCCAGTTATGTTGGATAACCAGTAAACTCGCAGCGAAGGTACCTCATCCTGTGTTCTGTTACAGTCAGTGTTTAACATGCCTCCCTCCATCGGGGTTCCCCTTCCTCTCCCCCTCCCCCTGCTACTGCCCCTCTGTGCTCTAAATTAACCACGTCATGCTCGATATGTCATCGGAAACACACATCAGGGAATCCTGAAGCGTCTGGAGTGATGCTGTATCAAAGCTGCCTTGCAGTCCAAGCTCCACCACCAACTTGGCTCAATCCTTAGCTGCCTGTTCTTTCTAGGAATTGCCTCTCGTTGCCCCGTTTGGTCTGTGCCGTGCCTTCTGCCACTCCCAGCCATAGTGTGCTACCGGGTGGCTGTCCACTATTACCCCTTTCACCCTTTTGAGCCAGTCACATGCTTCTGATGGTGATGCAAAAATGACAGTTTTCTGCGAGTCTAGTACCCGGAGTTCAGCACGGAACATCAGGGAGTATTATATGCCAAGGTGGCGTAGTTTGCGTTTGAGTTCCAGGAAGGACTTGCTGCAGTTTTAAACCTCCTTCTTGGAATCGAGGAATACTTGCACAGTTCCATTGTCCACCTGCCAAGGACCTTTAGTTCACAAAACTTGTAATATGTGGTTACTGTCCAGTAGTTGAACAGCTTTGCTACCACAGGACTGGGGGGGCCCAGGAGGGGGTTATCTGGCGGGAACTCTGCGGCTGCTCTATGGAGAGGAAGCGTGATTTCTTCCCCCACGAGACCGTGTCCGCCATTCAGTCCCCAAGCTACAGCTCCATGCTGGGGCCCTCTGTTCCTTAGGGTAGACCTATGATGCGCACGTTGTAGTGCCAGAGCGGCCCTCCACATTATCCATTTTTGCTTCCAGGATAGCCACAGCTTTATTCAGCTATTGAATCTGGGTTTGCATGTCTGTTAATCAATCAATCAATCAGCAATTTGTAGGGCGCACTGATTACCCGTGAGGGTCTCAAGGTACTGAGGGGGGGGTGCAGCTACTACTTGAACTGCCAAGTCTCCTGAAGGTCAGCAGGTCCTGGTTCTGTCGCAGCTGTGTGGGGAGGGTGTTGTCGATGCGTGGGACGGTGGCGAAGGCGAGGTAGGCGGAGCAAAGCTGGCGGGTGGAGAAGGTGAGACGTTTGTTGAGGTATGCTCAACATACGGCTTTGTGGAGTGTTTTGTGAGCGTTGGTGAGGAGCTTGAAGGTGATCCTCTTGTTGACTGGGAGCCAGCGCAGGTCTTTCAGGTGGGCGGTGATGTGGGTGTGGCAGGGTATGTCAAGGATGAGGCATGCGGAGGCGTTCTATATGCGTTGGAGTCTTTTCTCGAGTTTCACTGTGGTTCCTGCGTAGAGGGTATTGTCGTAGTCCAGTCTGCTGCTGACGAGAGCCTGGGTGACCGTCCTTCTGGTTTTGGTGGGGATCCATCTGTAGATCTTGTGGAGCATGCGGAGGGTGTTGAAGCAAGAGGAGGAAACTGCGTTGACTTGCTGGGTCATTGAGAGCGAGGAATCCAGGATGAACCCCAGGTTGCGTGCATGGGTGGTGGGTGTGGGTGCAGCTCCCAGGGCTGCCGGCCACCAAGAGTCGTCCCAGGCGGAGGGGGTGGAGCCGAGGATGAGTCACCTCTGTCTTGTCTGAGTTAAGTTTCAGGCGGCTGTTCTGCATCCAGTTGGCGACAGCCTTCATTCCTTCATGGAGGTTGGTTTTGGCGGTGTCGGGGTTCTTGGTGAGTGAGATGATCAGCTGTGTGTCTTCAGCATAGGAGACGATGTTGAGGTTGTGCGAGCGGACGATGTTGGCGAGCGGTGCCTTGTAAATGTTGAAAAGGGTAGGGCTGAGGGATGATCCTTGGGGCACGCCGCAGATGATCTTGGTGGCTTCAGAACGGAATGGGGTAGACGGACCCTCTGGGTTCTGTCGGAGAGAAAGGAGGTGGTCCAGCCCAGGGCATTGTTGCATATCCCTGCTTTGTGTATGCATGTGCGTAGTGTGTGGTGGCAGCCTAGAGGTCCAGGAGGATGAGGGCCACTGTTTTGCTGTTGTCCAGTATTGTCCTGATGTTGTCTGTGGCAGCGATGAAGGCAGTTTTGGTGCTGTGATTGCTGCGGAATCCAGATTGGGACGGGTCCAGGAAGTTGTTCTCCTTGAGGAAGTGGGTATGTAGCCTGTTGACGATCTTTTCGATGACTTTCGCCAGGAACGGAAACAGGAAGATGGGTCGGAAGTTCTTGAGGTCTTTTGGGTCCACTGTGGGTTTTTTGAGTAGGGAGTTGATCTCGGCGTGCTTCCAGCTTTCCAGGAACGTGGCGGCCTCGATGAAGGAGCTGTTGATAATCTTCCGGAGTTGGGGTGCAATGATGCTGTTTGCTTTGTTGAAGATGTGGTGAGGGCAGGGGTCGGATGGTGAGCCAGAGTGGATGGTGTTCATGGTCTTGATGGTGTCGTTGTCGTTGATGTGGGTCCAGGAGATCAGGTGGTTGGTGAGGCTGGGGGGTCTTCTGTGAGTCTGCGGTGTCGGCAGCTATAGGAAGGGTCTGGGCGTTGAAGCTGTCGTGGATGTCTGCGATCTTGTGGTGGAAGAAGGTGGCTAAGGAGTCGTAAAGGTCTGTAGTGTAGTTCCTATATTCCCAATAAGCTCTGCGCATTGGAATAATATATTCAGCAGTGTAGACGTAGGACTGAGGTCGACTAGGTCTCTACTGACTATATTAGACTTAAGTTTTTGCCAGCTAGCTCAGAGGTCACTAGAAACTTTCTCGAATAAACGAGGAGGAGTTTAACCTTCCTGGATAGACAAGAAGGGATTAGCTTCTGACAACCATATAACATGACAACTTTGCTCCCTCAGAATAAGAGTGTATCTCTAGAGTCGTGTGAAAACAATAGACAGCTATTTCACTCAGTCAAGTGTGCATACTTAGTTTCACCAGATTGCAGAGAAAAGAGAGACGGGCGTTTTCAATAAAAGGTTGTTATTTATTGAGCAGTCTTCTTCCTCATGCAAGGGAAATGAATTGCCACAATTGCAATACTCATAGTAAAGTAAAGTGCGTACAGTAAAAGGAGGATTAAGAAATAACGTCGTCCTCATCCTCCTAGACCTTACCGCGGCGTTCGACACCATCTCTCATGCCATTCTGATTAGCAGATTGGTAGACATAGGGATCTCCGACGTGGCCCTATCTTGGATAAAATCCTTTTTAACCGACAGATCCCAAACCATCGCTCTTGGTCCCTTCCACTCCAAAGAGAAGAAAGTTTCCTCAGGGGTTCCCCAGGGCTCTATCTTGAGCCCCCTCCTCTTTAACGTCTACCTCATCCCTCTCATATCCCTTATTGAGTCCTTCGGCATACTTGTAACATCGTATGCCGATGACACTCAACTCATCGTACCCTTGGAGAAAAACTCTACCAAGGCTGAGCTAAACCTCAAAAACTGCTTGAAAGCGGTCTTCCAATGGATGGACTTAAACCACCTTAAATGCAACTCCAGCAAAACGGAGATCCTCCCCATGGGAAAAAATACCACCTTCTGCCCAGCCCTCTGGTGGCCAGAAAACTCTGCTGCCCCTCCCCAGACCGTTACCACTGCAAGGAACCTCGGCGTCCTGTTTGACACCGATCTATCTTTTGACCATCACGTCAGGATCGTAGCGGGCCGATGTTTCGGAATTATTAAGTCCCTGAAAAAATTCTTTGACTTTTTACCACTTGACTCTAGGAAAACGGTAGCAGTGGCCCTAATAATCTCACGCTTGGATTATTGTAATGGTCTCCTTGCTGGAGCTAAAAAGGCCACACTCAATAAGCTCCAAAGTATTCTTCACTCCGCAGCCCGACTTGTTCTAAAGTTGCCCAGGAAATCGTCCATCTCCGCTGCTTTAAGATCTCTGCACTGGCTCCCACTTCACAAGAGAATATTCTTCAAGATGCTGCTTGTCGCCTTCCGGGCTTTCAATGGCTCCGGCCCATTATACCTTACCAAACGCTTCCCCCACTACAACCCGTCCAAATCTCTGCGTTCCTCCCATGACAATCTCATCCTCCCTGCCAGGTTCAATATGAAGACAAAAGGTGGCAAAACCTTACACCACTTAGCCTCTAAAGCCTGGAACCTCATGCCCAAGAATCTGAGATTCCAAACCCATGAAAAACAATTTAGAAAATTGCTAAAAACCTGGATCTACAGCCTTAAAGATGACTACACCAAAGCCGCCATATAACTTCTTCTCCCTCTAGGAAATGATCTGATCCTCTACCGGGAAATTTAGCGCCAAGATGCTCCTTCCAGAGCGACCGTTGCGCTCTATAAATACCCTCACAAATTCACAAATTCACAAATTCACAAATAATACTGTAAAAGCATTGATATGGTTTCTTAGCCATAAGATACTTTAAAATAGATAAAATATATACATACTTATATACATTGACTAATGTACTCAACTAGTGCTTCTAAATACGCCTACCCCGGTGTACCTGGCCTAAGCCTAATACGTGGGAAGGAGTAAGTAAGTAGCAGTTTAAGTTAAGTTGGTTTTGCCAAGAATCTGAATCAAGAATTCTCTCTAAGGTTTTAGTCAGCTCCGTACCTGGGTTAATAGAAAGCAGGAGGTCTTGTATCTCTCTCTCAGGACTCGATATCCCAGTAACCCGCGAAGGTATCTGGAAACACCGGAGCTGGATTTCTCAGCAGGAGAAAATACAGTATCTCTCTCAGTGCATCAAAGAGGAGGGGCAGCGTCCGTGGGCTCTCACGTCAGCTGGGCTCTCGGGCAAGTAGATAGCTGCTCTGCTCCAAAACCACCACCGTGTGTTTGCTTAAGGCAGCGTTGGTATATTTATACCTGAAAGGTGCCGGGTTTTGACGTAAGGTTGGACATAAGACGTCAATAAAGATGTCACTAAGAACGGGCCGTTCGTAGAGTGCTCACAGGAGTTCTAGGACGAAATCAAAACAAAAGCAATGGGGAATTCCCAGGTTGCTGGAGGTTTGTTTTGTTTACAGAACTCGTTGTACTTGCTAGGAGCCTGGGGAAGTAGCCTTGCTTAATTTGGACAGCATGGGCTATGACTAAATATGGATATGATTCTTATGCCTTTATAAGGATATTATTAATTATAACCACATAAGGGCATAAATCAGGACTATCGAATTTAGGGTCCTAGATAGAACTACAACACCCACTCCACGATCTAATGTCCCTCATTACTTAAAACTAAGCAAAAGTAAACATATAATGATGCATATGTTTTCCAACCCACCCCAAAATACATAAATTTGCATATTGAAATGGTATATGGTAATACACGAAAGTGAGTATTAGTGCTCTACACTTTTCAAGCAGTGTTATCATTCAGAAAAAAGGATTGCATATAATTATCAGCTGAATGATTTGCGAAAATTACACATGAAATGGCTCTTAATACAGAAAAGAAGGTCGAGACCATTCCATCACATATTAATACAAAAGGCTGTACATGTGCTAGAGGCTGAGGTAATATATTGTCTCTAGCGTTCCTAAAATAGAAGCTCTGTTCTCTAAGAATAGTTCTACTTTAGGCAGAGTACATGTGCCAGAACAAGGTAAATATTTTGGAAGTGGAAAAAAAATAATTTCGCTTCAGGGGAAAAAATAGTTCCAAATATTTTCAGTAGCTTTTGTTTATCAATGCTGAAGGCCGAATTCAGAGTTCAGGGAACGCTGTGTGCTCGTTGCTTAAAAAAGTTATTCTTTCTGTTCAGGGGAGAACATCATTTCAGACAGACTCTCAAAAAGTTATTCTTTCTGTTCAGGGGAGAACATCATTTCAGACAGACTCTCAAAAAGGTCGTACCTGGGTGATGTTGCTCTCATCTTGTACTTCACTACCCCCTAATCGTAGTGGTGAAGTCTCAACTAATGCCGTCATCAGAATGGGTAGCCGCTGGGGACAACACGATGCATGAGCCGTTACTGGACTTAGCAAAGTATCTGTATCCAATGGTACTGCTGATGGTAGTGTAAGACAGACGTCCAACACGCATTCTTCTCCGCATAGCATACATCGAAGCACAGGTAAGATGCAATGCTGCCAGATGGGTCTGAATGAAAGAAACCAGGTCATATTCAGATCCCTTAGCCGGGCTAATCCAAGGACTTTAGTTATGCGGTCCCTATAGCGTATAGCTAGGATCGTTTCTACCATCGTTGCTGGAATCTTGTCTGCGATTTGGCTTGCCATATCGGAGCAGAAGGATCAAAAATAAAATGCCTGCTACGAGTCCCTACAGAAGTGGTAGGCCGCCAAAGACAGAATGGACAAAATTAGGAAAAATGCCCAGAACTGTTTCGAACGGTGTTAACAGTCCCGAAAAAATTGTCTTAAATATATGTGGGATACCACTGGTATCTGACATATTTAGAATTTGGCTTAGCACTTCTACGAAATGCACGGGGCAATTTGTTGATAAAAGGGTATGTATCTCTGCCGTTGTCCTTGCAACTTGCAGATCATACGTTTCTTTTGATGACGTTAAGGGCACAGTTGTCTGTAAAAGGACAGACTTTATTCTGCTTAAAGTATCAATTCGAATAGAAGAGATATTCAAAGAAGGCCAAATTATTGCCTCCGTATCTGGAGTGCTGTTTGGATACAATACTTGAATACAGCAAGTGACCATGGAACTCACGCTCACGAGATAGGCTTTTCCTGGCACAATGCCACAACAGCTGTGGTCCACTATTAGAATGTAACTCCCGTTAGAAAGTCGTCTGAAGAATGGCTCTATTTGTGTTGCAGGTGTGCCGTGCTGGTGACATGAAAGGTAATTTGAAGTCCCCTCACAGGCCCCATACAGGTCAATACCTTGACACAGAAGTATACCGCTTAGTGATTGTTTACAATTTTTTCCACTAAGAAATACATTCTGTTTCTTTTCACTGTAACATGTGTGTGTATAAGGTAATTTCCATGATGACTTAATGTACCCTTTACCCAACCTTTCATACTGGCCCGCTGGTATATACTCTTGACAGAATTTAAATTGGAAAGTTGTTATCGGAATTGTGATTATTCCATGTATTATCCATTCAATGACAGGTCTTTCTGACATTGTCAATGGTAATCTCTCAAGTTTTTCAATGCTCAGAATCGTATAGTCTGCTCCTTTTTGTGCCAAACTGATTTGTGTATCAGTAAGGTTAAAGATAGAGAATAATGACGTTGTGTTTATTAAACGCCATGGCATGTAGCCTGAACTCAGATTTTGCAACGTCCCGCCAAGCTGTACAATAGAACGTAATTGGGACTGACCGTGTTGTAACATTAGTAAGTCCTGCTCTATGATATCAATAGCAGAGGATACAATACTGTCCAGTGAATATAGATACCCAGAAACAAGTGTCCAGGGATGGCGAAGACAGCGAAGATAGCAGAGAATCGAAAGAAGATGCTTCGCGGAACACGTAACTACATTTACCATAGTCCTTAGGGGCGATACCGCTGGTGTGTGAGTAGTGTGCGACCCTACCCCCAATTGTAATGATATATTTATAGTTGCCATCCCTTGTAAGGGACCACAGTGGGCCAGGTAAACACACGCTAATGGTTTATCTGAGATTAGAAGGGGCGTCTGTGCTGGTCGTTTTACTGTTGATACTTTCATTCTTTGGCATATTTCACATTCTAGAACATAGTTCCTAGTTTGTTTTCTCATACGCGGCCACCAATATCTCTGTTTTAATAACGATATTGTGGCGGAAACACCAGCGTGTGCAGAAGCGAGACCTTCGTGTGCCGCTGTAATTAGTCCTAACCTGTGTTCCATGTTTGGAATTGCCCTATCCCCCACTCTAGGGATTCGAGCAAATGGAACATTATTCGCATCAGTTATGTATGAGTACTTTACTGGAAAGCCTTTCGGGAGTGATTTTATATCATCTTTTACCGTAGCACTGACAGCTTGCATTATATCGCTGTCTATTTTTGTTTTTGACCGGGTGATAGCAGCTACGGAAGCCGTTTGCACAGCTGCCTTCGCGGCCTCATCTGCCAATGAATTACCCGCAACGTGAACGCCATCACGTTGATGACTCAGTGTATGTATCACGTGAGTCTTTTGTAGTTCTTTCTGTAAAAGAACTACTTGTTCCCAAAGCGTTTTATGCTTGATGGTGCCACCTTTTGCATCTTTGAAACCGTTTTGAACCCAGTTCTGCAAGTATTCATTATAAGACTGAACGCAGTAATATGAATCGCACACTATTAGTGTGGGGAATTTGCGATCTGTATTTTCAAGCGCCATCTTAAATGCTAGTAGTTCAGCTCGCTGAGCTGTACAATCTCCTAGAGATTGGGTTTTAGTGACCAATGGTCTAAATTTTCCTTCGTGCCAACGACCTTTAACAATCGCGCACGCAGCACTATAAGCTTGTTTACCTCCAACTGCGGGTTGTGCTGATCCGTCCGTATATATTACACAGGCGTAAAGTTGTAGAGGAAGAATTTCGATTGGCAGAGGATATTCTAATTCATATTTTAGATTTTTTTATTTTTTCATTTCCGGGTCAAAGTAGTATTTTACGTCTTCTGCAGCAAGAGAATTTACCCATTCGATCCATTTTGGATCTAATGCCACGTTAGTCAAATTGCGTGGGCTTGTTAATGCCTCAAAGGCTGATTCTGCTGTTTAAACAGTTATCCTTTTGCCTTGTGCTTGGGCTCTTTCTTTTGCTACAGCAGTTTGAACCGCTATTAGAATTTTTTCAGTAGAACTGAATTTCTTTTCCGCTTGTGTGTACAAGTGTGATTTGTAAGCTATTGATACCGTTTCTCCCTCATTAGAGGTCAGGTACGTGAATCCGCATCTTCCTGGGATGACTCGGATTACAAGGTTGCGTGTATTTTCGCGTGTTTGCAATTTTGTTTTAGCTAACATGTCTGTTTGCAATGATCTTAAAATTTCTGTGTTTTTTTTAGTCCAATTGATTGGTTTGAAATCAGGTTTTATTAATTCATAGAGAGGTTTAACCCTCTCTGCATAATTTAGAATGTATGTTCTTCCGAAATTCAGGAAACCTAGTATTGATTGTAAGTTCTTCAGCGTTTTTGGTGCTTGGAGGACAGCGCATTTCTCTAAGAAATTGTCCGCTAGGCTTTTGCCTTCACTTGATAATTCATATCCTATAAACAGGACAGTTAGATGGGCAATTCGTGACTTTTTAAAGTTGAATTTGTAACCCTCTGCTGCGAACCCAAGTATTATGGTGTTCACTCTTTTCAAGTGAGTGTCCAAGTCATCATCTGTGAGATAGATGTCATCGACATAAGATAATGCCTCATCATCATATATTTGTAGTAACTCTGTTACTCTTGCTGAGAATAATCCTGGGCTATTCTTGAATCCCTGTGGGAGTCGATAGAACTTTTTCTGTGACCCCATTATTGAGAAAGCGGTCAAATACCTGCTTTCAGGTGCAATGTTTTGACAAAAGAATCCATTAGAGATGTCTAATGTCGTTTTGTATTTTTTGCGCACGGTGTTATTCATTAGTGCTGCACTGTGTGAGTTTTGTACTGCAAATGTTTTGCAACATGAGTTAAGGTGTCTGTAGTCTAAAACTAGACGATATGAATCATCTGGCTTGGAGACAGGAAACAAAGGATTGTTCATTTGAGAGGTGCATGTTTCAATCACCCCCTGGTATTCAAGTTGATCTAAGATCTCCCTGACTTGCTTTTTAGCTTCTTGTTTGGCTGGGTACTGCCTTTGTGCAGTGTGTTGACATTTTAATTGGATTTTGTGAGGAGGAGAGTCCTCATCCCATCCAACATGATTTTTGTATAATGCAGGAGCTTGGGCTACTGCCCATTCTCTTGCATATGTATATTTTCTATGCATTGGAATATGATTTGAGAAGGCAGGCATAATCATTTCTTCGCCATTAGGGCACTCCCTGACAAACTCTGGTGGCCAGTCTTTCTCAGCTAAAAGGATGTCATAGCCTTTTCAAAGATTATCCCAAAAGAGACCCCTTACTTTCCTAGTCTTATCTCCCTCTATACGTAAAGTTATCTCGTATATTTTATGAGGTTTGCTAACTCTGGTATCTGCAGTTTCCACCTGAATGTATTCATTCGTGTCCACTGTCTCCAGAAGATTCATCAGGATCTTGCGAGCTATTGCCACTTCTGCTGCGCTGTCTAGCATTGTCTGGGCCCACACTCCGTTTTTCAGTTGTGTCCTCAGTATCCTCGGCATGTTTAATTATTTTAATACTGGCTACCTTCTTTCTTGGAAATTGTAATTTTTTACTTTGATGAGCAGGTTCTTTGTCTTTGGACTTGACATGCTCTTTCCTGTGTTCTGACCATCCTCTTCTTTCCGATTTCTGTGAGGAAGTCTGAAAAGATCGAGAGGGACGTGTATCAATATCTTGATATCTATCATGTTTTTTCAAATTATCCCTATTTCTAAGGTTGTATCTTTTATCAGAGGGCTCCCTCTGGGGAGACTTGTGTCCTCGGTCCGGAGATCTTTCTCTCCGCCGAGGAGACCTTCCTCTGGACTGGAATCTTCTTTCTTTGGGAGTGGATTGTTTATTTCCATCCCAGCTCTTTTTTGGAGTATTTAGATTATTTTTAATAAATATCTTTTCAGGATTTTCAGTTAGTTGGGGTTTTACTGGTTTCTTACCCAAACTATCTCTTCATAGGATTATTCTATGATTCTGGCAAGTTCAATTGGTTGGTCTGCTATATCTGTCTCTCTTAATTTCTGGAGGACCGCTACAGATGCTGCTTCTCCTTTTATGTTGGCTAATAATATAGCCGAGACCTGCTTGAAGTCTTTCAGTAGTTTCATACCCAGAGTTAAAGCAGGTTCTGGACCGTATTCATTTTGAATCTGTCTTAGCACATCTGGTATAACCGCCATGGACGGAACACCATGTGTTTTTGTGTAAGTGGAAGCAAAGACTGTGCCCCAAGTGTCACAGTCCTCCACATGTGGTGCGATCCCCATTGGAAGACAGATAGTCAGAATTCTGTGTTTCTCAGTAGGGGTAGTATCTGGAAACACTGCCTCTATTTGAGTGATTTTTTGTGCTAACCAAAATGGAATTTGTTCCCGTTTTGCGGGTGTTTTACCAAGACAGAATTGTACATTCTGTGGTGTTATTTTGTTCCCCTGATGAGGGGTCAGCTGTGGAATGTTAATTGCTGATTGGACTGTTGAAGACTCTTAATACAGAAAAGAAGGTCGAGACCATTCCATCACATATTAATACAAAAGGCTGTACATGTGCTAGAGGCTGAGGTAATATATTGTCTCTAGCGTTCCTAAAATAGAAGCTCTGTTCTCTAAGAATAGTTCTACTTTAGGCAGAGTACATGTGCCAGAACAAGGTAAATATTTTGGAAGTGGAAAAAAAATAATTTCGCTTCAGGGGAAAAAATAGTTCCAAATATTTTCAGTAGCTTTTGTTTATCAATGCTGAAGGCCGAATTCAGAGTTCAGGGAACGCTGTGTGCTCGTTGCTTAAAAAAGTTATTCTTTCTGTTCAGGGGAGAACATCATTTCAGACAGACTCTCAAAAAGTTATTCTTTCTGTTCAGGGGAGAACATCATTTCAGACAGACTCTCAAAAAGGTCGTACCTGGGTGATGTTGCTCTCATCTTGTACTTCACTACCCCCTAATCGTAGTGGTGAAGTCTCAACTAATGCCGTCATCAGAATGGGTAGCCGCTGGGGACAACACGATGCATGAGCCGTTACTGGACTTAGCAAAGTATCTGTATCCAATGGTACTGCTGATGGTAGTGTAAGACAGACGTCCAACACGCATTCTTCTCCGCATAGCATACATCGAAGCACAGGTAAGATGCAATGCTGCCAGATGGGTCTGAATGAAAGAAACCAGGTCATATTCAGATCCCTTAGCCGGGCTAATCCAAGGACTTTAGTTATGCGGTCCCTATAGCGTATAGCTAGGATCGTTTCTACCATCGTTGCTGGAATCTTGTCTGCGATTTGGCTTGCCATATCGGAGCAGAAGGATCAAAAAATAAAATGCCTGCTACGAGTCCCTACAGAAGTGGTAGGCCGCCAAAGACAGAATGGACAAAATTAGGAAAAATGCCCAGAACTGTTTCGAACGGTGTTAACAGTCCCGAAAAAATTGTCTTAAATATATGTGGGATACCACTGGTATCTGACATATTTAGAATTTGGCTTAGCACTTCTACGAAATGCACGGGGCAATTTGTTGATAAAAGGGTATGTATCTCTGCCGTTGTCCTTGCAACTTGCAGATCATACGTTTCTTTTGATGACGTTAAGGGCACAGTTGTCTGTAAAAGGACAGACTTTATTCTGCTTAAAGTATCAATTCGAATAGAAGAGATATTCAAAGAAGGCCAAATTATTGCCTCCGTATCTGGAGTGCTGTTTGGATACAATACTTGAATACAGCAAGTGACCATGGAACTCACGCTCACGAGATAGGCTTTTCCTGGCACAATGCCACAACAGCTGTGGTCCACTATTAGAATGTAACTCCCGTTAGAAAGTCGTCTGAAGAATGGCTCTATTTGTGTTGCAGGTGTGCCGTGCTGGTGACATGAAAGGTAATTTGAAGTCCCCTCACAGGCCCCATACAGGTCAATACCTTGACACAGAAGTATACCGCTTAGTGATTGTTTACAATTTTTTCCACTAAGAAATACATTCTGTTTCTTTTCACTGTAACATGTGTGTGTATAAGGTAATTTCCATGATGACTTAATGTACCCTTTACCCAACCTTTCATACTGGCCCGCTGGTATATACTCTTGACAGAATTTAAATTGGAAAGTTGTTATCGGAATTGTGATTATTCCATGTATTATCCATTCAATGACAGGTCTTTCTGACATTGTCAATGGTAATCTCTCAAGTTTTTCAATGCTCAGAATCGTATAGTCTGCTCCTTTTTGTGCCAAACTGATTTGTGTATCAGTAAGGTTAAAGATAGAGAATAATGACGTTGTGTTTATTAAACGCCATGGCATGTAGCCTGAACTCAGATTTTGCAACGTCCCGCCAAGCTGTACAATAGAACGTAATTGGGACTGACCGTGTTGTAACATTAGTAAGTCCTGCTCTATGATATCAATAGCAGAGGATACAATACTGTCCAGTGAATATAGATACCCAGAAACAAGTGTCCAGGGATGGCGAAGACAGCGAAGATAGCAGAGAATCGAAAGAAGATGCTTCGCGGAACACGTAACTACATTTACCATAGTCCTTAGGGGCGATACCGCTGGTGTGTGAGTAGTGTGCGACCCTACCCCCAATTGTAATGATATATTTATAGTTGCCATCCCTTGTAAGGGACCACAGTGGGCCAGGTAAACACACGCTAATGGTTTATCTGAGATTAGAAGGGGCGTCTGTGCTGGTCGTTTTACTGTTGATACTTTCATTCTTTGGCATATTTCACATTCTAGAACATAGTTCCTAGTTTGTTTTCTCATACGCGGCCACCAATATCTCTGTTTTAATAACGATATTGTGGCGGAAACACCAGCGTGTGCAGAAGCGAGACCTTCGTGTGCCGCTGTAATTAGTCCTAACCTGTGTTCCATGTTTGGAATTGCCCTATCCCCCACTCTAGGGATTCGAGCAAATGGAACATTATTCGCATCAGTTATGTATGAGTACTTTACTGGAAAGCCTTTCGGGAGTGATTTTATATCATCTTTTACCGTAGCACTGACAGCTTGCATTATATCGCTGTCTATTTTTGTTTTTGACCGGGTGATAGCAGCTACGGAAGCCGTTTGCACAGCTGCCTTCGCGGCCTCATCTGCCAATGAATTCCCCGCAACGTGAACGCCATCACGTTGATGACTCAGTGTATGTATCACGTGAGTCTTTTGTAGTTCTTTCTGTAAAAGAACTACTTGTTCCCAAAGCGTTTTATGCTTGATGGTGCCACCTTTTGCATCTTTGAAACCGTTTTGAACCCAGTTCTGCAAGTATTCATTATAAGACTGAACGCAGTAATATGAATCGCACACTATTAGTGTGGGGAATTTGCGATCTGTATTTTCAAGCGCCATCTTAAATGCTAGTAGTTCAGCTCGCTGAGCTGTACAATCTCCTAGAGATTGGGTTTTAGTGACCAATGGTCTAAATTTTCCTTCGTGCCAACGACCTTTAACAATCGCGCACGCAGCACTATAAGCTTGTTTACCTCCAACTGCGGGTTGTGCTGATCCGTCCGTATATATTACACAGGCGTAAAGTTGTAGAGGAAGAATTTCGATTGGCAGAGGATATTCTAATTCATATTTTAGATTTTTTTATTTTTTCATTTCCGGGTCAAAGTAGTATTTTACGTCTTCTGCAGCAAGAGAATTTACCCATTCGATCCATTTTGGATCTAATGCCACGTTAGTCAAATTGCGTGGGCTTGTTAATGCCTCAAAGGCTGATTCTGCTGTTTAAACAGTTATCCTTTTGCCTTGTGCTTGGGCTCTTTCTTTTGCTACAGCAGTTTGAACCGCTATTAGAATTTTTTCAGTAGAACTGAATTTCTTTTCCGCTTGTGTGTACAAGTGTGATTTGTAAGCTATTGATACCGTTTCTCCCTCATTAGAGGTCAGGTACGTGAATCCGCATCTTCCTGGGATGACTCGGATTACAAGGTTGCGTGTATTTTCGCGTGTTTGCAATTTTGTTTTAGCTAACATGTCTGTTTGCAATGATCTTAAAATTTCTGTGTTTTTTTTAGTCCAATTGATTGGTTTGAAATCAGGTTTTATTAATTCATAGAGAGGTTTAACCCTCTCTGCATAATTTAGAATGTATGTTCTTCCGAAATTCAGGAAACCTAGTATTGATTGTAAGTTCTTCAGCGTTTTTGGTGCTTGGAGGACAGCGCATTTCTCTAAGAAATTGTCCGCTAGGCTTTTGCCTTCACTTGATAATTCATATCCTATAAACAGGACAGTTAGATGGGCAATTCGTGACTTTTTAAAGTTGAATTTGTAACCCTCTGCTGCGAACCCAAGTATTATGGTGTTCACTCTTTTCAAGTGAGTGTCCAAGTCATCATCTGTGAGATAGATGTCATCGACATAAGATAATGCCTCATCATCATATATTTGTAGTAACTCTGTTACTCTTGCTGAGA
Source organism: Lissotriton helveticus (assembly GCF_964261635.1). Taxonomy (NCBI): domain Eukaryota; kingdom Metazoa; phylum Chordata; class Amphibia; order Caudata; family Salamandridae; genus Lissotriton; species Lissotriton helveticus. The sequence goes on along the minus strand of NC_136069.1, from coordinate 431,945,794 downwards.
ATAATCCTGGGCTATTCTTGAATCCCTGTGGGAGTCGATAGAACTTTTTCTGTGACCCCATTATTGAGAAAGCGGTCAAATACCTGCTTTCAGGTGCAATGTTTTGACAAAAGAATCCATTAGAGATGTCTAATGTCGTTTTGTATTTTTTGCGCACGGTGTTATTCATTAGTGCTGCACTGTGTGAGTTTTGTACTGCAAATGTTTTGCAACATGAGTTAAGGTGTCTGTAGTCTAAAACTAGACGATATGAATCATCTGGCTTGGAGACAGGAAACAAAGGATTGTTCATTTGAGAGGTGCATGTTTCAATCACCCCCTGGTATTCAAGTTGATCTAAGATCTCCCGGACTTGCTTTTTAGCTTCTTGTTTGGCTGGGTACTGCCTTTGTGCAGTGTGTTGACATTTTAATTGGATTTTGTGAGGAGGAGAGTCCTCATCCCATCCAACATGATTTTTGTATAATGCAGGAGCTTGGGCTACTGCCCATTCTCTTGCATATGTATATTTTCTATGCATTGGAATATGATTTGAGAAGGCAGGCATAATCATTTCTTCGCCATTAGGGCACTCCCTGACAAACTCTGGTGGCCAGTCTTTCTCAGCTAAAAGGATGTCATAGCCTTTTCAAAGATTATCCCAAAAGAGACCCCTTACTTTCCTAGTCTTATCTCCCTCTATACGTAAAGTTATCTCGTATATTTTATGAGGTTTGCTAACTCTGGTATCTGCAGTTTCCACCTGAATGTATTCATTCGTGTCCACTGTCTCCAGAAGATTCATCAGGATCTTGCGAGCTATTGCCACTTCTGCTGCGCTGTCTAGCATTGTCTGGGCCCACACTCCGTTTTTCAGTTGTGTCCTCAGTATCCTCGGCATGTTTAATTATTTTAATACTGGCTACCTTCTTTCTTGGAAATTGTAATTTTTTACTTTGATGAGCAGGTTCTTTGTCTTTGGACTTGACATGCTCTTTCCTGTGTTCTGACCATCCTCTTCTTTCCGATTTCTGTGAGGAAGTCTGAAAAGATCGAGAGGGACGTGTATCAATATCTTGATATCTATCATGTTTTTTCAAATTATCCCTATTTCTAAGGTTGTATCTTTTATCAGAGGGCTCCCTCTGGGGAGACTTGTGTCCTCGGTCCGGAGATCTTTCTCTCCGCCGAGGAGACCTTCCTCTGGACTGGAATCTTCTTTCTTTGGGAGTGGATTGTTTATTTCCATCCCAGCTCTTTTTTGGAGTATTTAGATTATTTTTAATAAATATCTTTTCAGGATTTTCAGTTAGTTGGGGTTTTACTGGTTTCTTACCCAAACTATCTCTTCATAGGATTATTCTATGATTCTGGCAAGTTCAATTGGTTGGTCTGCTATATCTGTCGCTCTTAATTTCTGGAGGACCGCTACAGATGCTGCTTCTCCTTTTATGTTGGCTAATAATATAGCCGAGACCTGCTTGAAGTCTTTCAGTAGTTTCATACCCAGAGTTAAAGCAGGTTCTGGACCGTATTCATTTTGAATCTGTCTTAGCACATCTGGTATAACCGCCATGGACGGAACACCATGTGTTTTTGTGTAAGTGGAAGCAAAGACTGTGCCCCAAGTGTCACAGTCCTCCACATGTGGTGCGATCCCCATTGGAAGACAGATAGTCAGAATTCTGTGTTTCTCAGTAGGGGTAGTATCTGGAAACACTGCCTCTATTTGAGTGATTTTTTGTGCTAACCAAAATGGAATTTGTTCCCGTTTTGCGGGTGTTTTACCAAGACAGAATTGTACATTCTGTGGTGTTATTTTGTTCCCCTGATGAGGGGTCAGCTGTGGAATGTTAATTGCTGGTTGGACTGTTGAAGTCCGCATTACATATTGGACCAATTGTCTATGTATTTTAATCAGTTGTTTTAGCTGTGCTAAAAGTTCTGGTACTGACATTTTTTCGATGTCTGGATGTGGTGTGTAGCTGGCTAGAACCGGCCACGTTGCTCCTGGTCTACCTAGTGAACCGAGCCTGGTGATGTGATTGTTATGTTTTAGGGCGCCATTAAACCAGAGCAGGTGCTCTTGGTAATTTAGTGGGATTTTCACCTCCTCGAAAGGGGTGTACTCTTCCGGAAGTTCCTCTATTTTGTAATAGTGGAACTCGTGTGTGACAGCGTTTGCTGCTGGAAAGTTTATCCATGAATAGAATACCTCTGTCTGCCGATATTCATGGGCCTCTATCACGAATATGACTATACCACCTCGTGATGTCAGTCCGTTTTCTATAGTTTAAGAGTTATAGTTTTCCTTATGTTGACCGGAATGAGTATAGCATTCGTGTCATTGTCTCTGAGACTTGTGTCATCCGCTAGGAGTTGAGCTGCTATTCTAGCTGCCTCCCTTTCGTCTTCACTTTCTGACATTTTTACTGACAGAAAGGTTTTTGTTGCAGATCAAGTTTCAAGGAAACAAAGATTAGGTGCACAATATTTTGGAACACTGTATCCTTCAACGTTGACTAAACCAAAAACTATACCAAACGTTGGGCGCCATGTAGTGTAGTTCCTATATTCCCAATAGGCTCTGCGCATTGGAATAATATATTCAGCAGTGTAGACGTAGGACTGAGGTCGACTAGGTCTCTACTGACTATATTAGACTTAAGTTTTTGCCAGCTAGCTCAGAGGTCACTAGAAACTTTCTCGAATAAACGAGGAGGAGTTTAACCTCCCTGGATAGACAAGAAGGGATTAGCTTCTGACAACCATATAACATGACAACTTTGCTCCCTCAGAATAAAAGTGTATCTCTAGAGACGTGTGAAAACAATAGACAGCTATTTCACTCAGTCAAGTGTGCATACTTAGTTTCACCAGAGTGCAGAGAAAAGAGAGACGGGCGTTTTCAATAAAAGGTTGTTATTTATTGAGCAGTCTTCTTCCTCATGCAAGAGAAATGAATTGCCACAATTGCAATACTCATAGTAAAGTAAAGTGCGTACAGTAAAAGGAGGATTAAGAAATAATACTGTAAAAGCATTGATATGGTTTCTTAGCCATAAGATACTTTAAAATAGATCAAATATATACATACTTATATACATTGACTAACGTACTCAACTGGTGCTTCTAAATACGCCTACTCCGGTGTACCTGACCTAAGCCTAATACGTGGGAAGGAGTAAGTAAGTAGCAGTTTAAGTTAAGTTGGTTTTGCCAAGAATCTGAATCAAGAATTCTCTCTAAGGTTTTAGTCAGCTCCGTACCTGGGTTAATAGAAAGCAGGAGGTCTTGTATCTCTCTCTCAGGACTCGATATCCCAGTAACCCGCGAAGGTATCTGGAAACACCGGAGCTGGATTTCTCGGCAGGAGAAAAGACAGCGTGTCTCTCAGTGCGTCAAAGAGGAGGAGCAGCGTCCGTGGGCTCTCGCATCAGCTGGGCTCTCGGGCAAGTAGATAGCTGTTCTGCTCCAAAACCACCACCGTGTGTTTGCTTAAGGCAGCGTTGGTATATTTATACCTGAAAGGTGCCGGGTTTTCACGTAAGGTTGGACATAAGACGTCAATAAAGATGTCACTAAGAACTGGCCGTTCTTAGAGTGCTCACAGGAGTTCTAGGACGAAATCAAAACAAAAGCAATGGGGAATTCCCAGGTTGCTGGAGGTTTGGTTTGTTTACAGAACTCGTTGTACTTGCTAGGAGCCTGGGGAAGTAGCCTTGCTTAATTTGGACAGCATGGGCTATGACTAAATATGGATATGATTCTTATGCCTTTATAAGGGTATTATTGATTATAACCACATAAGGGCATAAATCAGGACTATCGAATTTAGGGTCCTAGATAGAACTACAACAGGTCTTACGACGGAGGGATGTCGCTGGTGTTGGAGAGTTCCTTCACGATGTCGAAGAGCTCTTTGCTGTTGTGTGCGTTGTTGTCGATGCGTTCCTTGAAGGAGGTCCTTTTGGAAGCTCTGATGAGTTTGTGGTGCTTGTGGCTGGCGTTCTTTAGGGCTGCGTGGTTGTCCGGTGTCTGTTCACGGCGCCATCATGGATTCTGTACTGCAACCCGGTCCACTAACTTCCTGTGATCAGTGTGCAAGAGATCCATCTCAATCCTTAAAGCATCTAGTTTGGGCTCCAAATTTGACGTAATGTCCTTAATTGCCTGCAACAGCATCTCATATTGCTCGGTATGGGTCTGGAGTGGCTATGGGTTCTGTTCTCATATAGTCCCCATTGTGTGTGGTGGGCTGGTGCTGCATGTTCATGCCTCAGCACCAGTCTTCATGTCCTTAGGTCTCACCATGCTTTGTGGGGTCTCAGTGGAGGAGTGGATGGCAACCAATTTGTCTTGAGAGGGCTGGGACCCAACTCCCTACAGTGGGGATTAGCAAGCTCTCTCTTTGTGCACATTCCATACAAGTCTACTGGTTTCAGTCTCTAATAGGTTGTCAAAGCCCCCCAGATGCAGCCAACGGATGCCTCTAATCCAGCTGAGGGAAGGGAAACCAGTGGGGTGACCTGACCCACAGAGGGGCCCTGTTGCCTCCAGAATGGACACGTAGGCCCCACATGCCATGTCTCTATGCCAGTCCCACTCACATTGCTGCGCAGGTGAGTCACCGCCACCTTGCGGATCACTGGGACTGCACACAACTTCTGGCAGCGACGCATGCGGCACAGCAGCCAGTCGTTGCGTGGAAGAGCCTGAACCACGCTGTTGGTTCCATGCGAGCTGGTCCTCTGCAATGGGGTTCCTTTTATCACCAGGCCCCAGAGGTGTCTCATCCCAGCACTGCCCTCTCTGCAGCAGTGGAATCACTCAACACTTCTTTCTTCCGTGGCTCCACCCGGTTTCCCTGCTAGGATTTGGTGCCAAGCTCTGCTGCAATGCTGCAAAGGCCGCAGCTGTGGCCATTCGTCTGTGGTCCAGAAGCCTGTACACCCGGACATCAGGGGCCCCCACTCAGACGCAGGGCGGAGGAGAGGCTATTGGTTCCACTCAGCGGAGATCGGCTATTGGTTTGCAGGATGATTCACTTGGGTATAACTCAGGTGCTTGCTAGCGTGCGACCAGCACAGCCGCCATCTTGGCTGCACCCTGCTCTGTCCCTGTTCCCATCATGCACTGGGACAGGAACAGACTAATTTGCATACAGCCAGGTTCTGAAACTGGGATGGTGCAATGAGCTAAAAAACGGTGTTGGATCTAGCCCTGATCTCTTGACTGGGTGAGAGTATTCTGCTTAATTCAGAGACTCTGTCCCTCACCACCCCTTGTTGTAAATTATTGAACAGCTGTTAGGGCAAAATTTAGATACGTGACAGGAATATTTTAGTGCAGCTCTGCACTTTTCTCTTTGAACCGCATGGTGGACTCCTCGAGTCATGCAGTAAAGATGGCTCTTTGGCCCATTTAATACAGCTCTCGTGCTGGGGAGTGGAGTCTGCTTCCCCTGCTCTACACAAAGCGTCTTCATCTTGAAGTATACAAAAAAATGATGAATGGCAGGCTTGAATTAATGTTAGCCACAGGTAATTATTTGAGGTCACATCACAGTCCATCATGATTTTGCACACCATGCCATCTTAGTTTTGATCCAGCTGTTTGCAAATCGGTCTTGACCTAGCTCCAATGGGGGACAGACCAGCCTGAACTACCAGGACAGGCCCCTGCTGAACCAGAACACAAGTAACCTAAGACTGGTTTTGCATTTATTAGGACATATCAGTCAGGTATAGATTGGTTCCAGTGGCACAGTCTCCGGGGAAACAAACTCTACTTATACACGTTCCACTTAGGGTGTCACACTGAAGTATACACAAAGTGATAGAAGGAATGCTTGAATTAATGTCAGCCACTGGTAATTACTTCCAACCACATCCCAGTCCATCGTCATTTTGCACACCATGCCACTTCAGTTTGAGCACAGGGAGTGGGACAGGAGATGAGGGATGCTGTTGGTGCTCTGGTGGGACCACCAGGTTGTACTAGGAAGGCACGAAAACACCCGGGGGACTTCAAGCAGTTTTTCTAACTCTAAAGGGACGATTTCTAAAGTGGTGCTTGACACTGTAGACCACAACCACCTCCTTCAGTCTCTAGGGCTTAGAATTGGCCTTAATGGACCGGTCCTAATCTGGTTCGACTCTTTCCTGACTGGTAGTCCCAGTATGTAAAACTGGAGAATTTCACATCTGCAATAGAAAGAAGCATTTGCAATGCAATAGGTCTCACATTTAAGCGAGTTTAAGCTATTGGCAGTGTAAATACAATGCATTTTATTTATGTTTTAAAAACCAAAACATAAATAAAAGGCAGTGTCATTTACAATGCCAATAGCTCAAACTAGCGTAAATGCGAGACCTATTGCATTGCAAATGCTTGTTACAGCCAGTTGTGCCCCTGCAGTGTGCATGAACTGTGAAATTATGTCTTTCTGTTGACCAAGTAGAGCCCCATTGCAAATTATCGACTCGAGGCTGGGCCGACCCTCATTTTGATTACATTTCTGTATTAAAAAATATAGAAATGTTCTTCTCCAATGCAACATAATTTTAGAGCTCAACTGGCAAAGTGTGCAAAGACTGTGTGTGCCGTAAGGGTGGGTTTCTCCGCACAGTGTGTGTATGTGCTTTGTCACTCTGCTTTGATGCGTTTTCAGTGTTGTCTTCCCTTGGTGTGCAATAGAATGTGCGTGTGATAGTGCTGGCAAAGCAGAAAGCCATCTCTAGTAAGGACCTGGCGACTCTTCTTATGCCAGATGTGGGATACGGACCAACCCCAGTAAATCATCCCATTCTCCAGTACAGTTTGCCCAATAAAACACACAAGTATTGGCAACTCCAAGTTGTCTGCATTGTACTGTGTTAAGATCTCTGAGGGAAGATACCCGAGGAGAGCCACTTTCAGTAGTAGGAGGTGGGTGAGTGTACCTAGGGGAGTGGCAAGTCTCCAGTGTGAAACCCCGCGCAGACTAAAGGAGCAACTTCTGTTGCTGACAGATCTAAGCTGGCTGTTTGTGCAGTGAAGTACTTTTCCACATTACCAAAGCCATAATGTAGAGTCAACCGCACAGAGTAAACATCCGCAAAATGCTATGACCTTATATTGATCACGTTAGTGGTTGCAATAACCAACTTATGCCCTATGCTAAAAAAGACCTGTTACTGCTCCAGTATGTACAAGTACTACCAAACTCAATGGAAGTCATTATATTCAAGATAGAAGAACAAAAAAACGAAGTGTTAAACCTGCAAATAAATAAATGTATGAATGTATGTTATACGCAGCTGGGCATACATAACCATTTAAGGCACTTCACTTGAACTGGCATTTGTGACCTGCACGTTACATAATGATCGCCACAACAAATATTTTACTACACGAACAATTTCCACAAATGCAAACCTGTGACCTGCAGTGTTCTTCAGCAGATATATTAACCCACTTAAGATATATTATGATTATTCCAAGCTGAGATCAGAGATTAAGCACAAATCTCTGTACAACGTACATTATCAACCTATCTTGCTAAAAGGGTGGACAGCCAGCTCGTTCTCAGCAGTGTTGTCCCACTTTTCAATCTTTAATCCTGCTACATGGCACCAAATGTCCCTCATTTTGCAACTAGTAGGTCAAGAAAGTTCGGAGCTGCCAGGTGGGGCACCTCGATCAGCGAGGTAGGGTGTCCGACTTTCACTCTTCCAGACCTGTTAGAGCTTTAAAAGAGGTGCCTCTCTATCGTTGGGAAGGGGGAGCTCCAGCGTGGTGGGGTCCGTGCACAATGCAGCCTAAGGAGCAAATATACATTTAGAGATAGACGTATGTGGACACCTGCCGTGTACACATTCTTGAATGTGTGAATTAAACCGTGCTGGTGTTTTTATTTGCCTTCTTAGAAAAAAATATTGGTTATTTATTTACATTTTGCTGCTCTGGAACGGGAAACAACCTTTACAACGCAATCATTAAATCGCACTACATTTACAACACAGTCATTACATCGCAACATCCTTTACAACGCATGTAACTTCAATGCATCCATTACATTGCATGTCACTACAACGCATGACACTACACGCATGTCACTACAACGCAGGCATTACATCGCATGTCATTACAACGCATACCATTACGACGCATAGTACCCCTACACTATTTAACACTTACCCTACTGTTGCACCCCCTGGAGTTAGAATAGTAATTTTTACCCCTACACTATCCAACATTTACCTTAAATGCAATGTAATGGTATGCGTTGTAATGGTTTGCGTTGTAAAGGTATAATGCGATGTTTGGAATACTTTGTAAGTGTAGTTTTGAAAAATTCATTGTAGTGGTATGTGATGTAAATGTATGAGTTTTAAAGGATGTTGCGATGTAAAAACTGCGTTGTAAAGGCATGCGTTGCAAATGTATGCGTTGTAACGTCATATATTCTTCTGGAAGGGCCAAGAGCTGATAATTAAATAAATAAGCGTGTAAAAGCCTCGCTATACTTTTTAACATGGCAATTATCGCTCTGATTTAACAATCATTTAGTAATACTTTAGACAGCTCCCAATTACTTCATTTAGTAATACTTTAGACAGCTCCCAATTACTTCATTTAATAATACTTTAGATAGCTCCCAAATACTTTTTAAGTGATTTCTGTTTGTTAATTTAAATGTATATTTAAAAAAAGGGAAAAATACCATACTGATTTATCAAATTTGTTCTTACTGACCATGACATCAAATTAACGGCAGGATTTAAAAATACTGGCAAAACCATGGTAGAGTGCCAGTCCAGGAAATATGCCTTTGGAGTTTGTTTCTTCCATTAAGCCAGTTTCAAAGTGCTCTCATATTGTCAGATTAGTGGAGAGAAGGAAAGAGTAGGATTTGGTAAAGTATGTAAACTGAAGCTGCAATACAATACTGCTTGCTCCAAAAGCTATAAGATTACAGCGATACTGCATTTTAGTGAGCAGACCAAGAGACTGGGCCATGTCCTCCCACATCCTAGGTGAGCTATTCAGTCCGGTTTTTTCGAACCACAAACTGATTTTATCCTGACTCTATGCCCTCAATCTTGTCAAAAAATGAAGTATGGGGATAGGTTTAGTGGTTGACGAAAGAGCACACGCTTTGGCCAAATGGGGAGTCCTGGATTGAAAACCATGTCTCCGGGATCCACGGTTTTCAAATCGCCCACACCTAGGGTGGCAGTGATTCTCATTGCAAATTCAAGAGGGGCTCCACTGCCCGAGAAATGTTCCAGGCCAAGCCTATATTTTTGATAAAATGTTTATTTCTAACATAGCGTTAAAGCTGAGATTAGATGCCAGGGGCCAGATTTATGACATGCCAAAGAGCGACTCGCAATTTGCAACTCGCTATTTGGCAGGTACAACACTGTTTTGGACACTGTTTGCGATTCCCAATGGGGTTGCAAAATGCGAGGCTCATAAATATTAATGAGCCACTCGCATTTTGTGACCCCATTTGGAATAGCTGGCCCTCCCAGGGATGGTGGCCTGCTGGGCTCAGCAGACCACCATGTCTTGGACTGCTTTCAAATAAAGCAGTTCTTTTTTTTTATAAAGCAGCCCGTTTTTCTTAAAGGAAAACGGGATGCATTAAAAAAATATATATATGAAACGTTTTCGTTTCTTTTTGTAAGGGCAGGCAGTGGTCTCTGGGACCACTGCCTGCCTTCCAAAAATAATTTTGCATGCATTAGCGAAGGGGAAGGGGACACCTTGGGTCCCACAAATCATACTTTTTGTCATTATTACTGTTGTGAGCCTGCAAGGTGAGACTGGGATGCAGAAACTGTAAAGAATATCTCAAACACTAAAGGAATACAAATAAGACAGTTGTTTTACGTCTAGTTCACCAGCTCTTACATATACAAGACACACAGTAGACAATTAAATTAATAAATTGGATTGTATGCCAAGGCACCAAGATTAACATTATTCATTACTTCCTTCATTGCACTACTCCCAGTAACAACAGAGAAAGGAATCTGGATTGCTATCAACATTCTAAGACAGTGTAAAACCTCAGAACACGCAGCCATCTTCTTTCTTTTGCTGCTGCTAATCACAAATAGATATGTGCATGAGTGAAGTACGAGTATATTTGTTTTTAAGAGTATAAACAGTGGCTTTCTTTTGAATGATTGTTAATGAGTGGCTTTAAGGACTTTGCGGATAAGGTATTTTAATTAAATGTGTATTTAGATTAATATTAGGCTCGTAAATTTTAAGCATTTCGGTAAGTCACTTTAGTTGTGCTTTGCTTATATCATGCGGATGATGTTTTACAGATGTACTTTAATTTTAAAGTATTTTTAAAATATCAAGTATATTAGTTTAGATTGTGCACATTTACCAGATCCTGACTGGCCACTGCTGGTGAAGCTTGCAATCACCATTTGCAGGACAGGCGTGCCTCATAGGCACACATTCATCTGGAAATGAGTAAAATATTAAAGACCATATTTAAAGTTTGATTGACAGAGTAGACTCTGTCAAGGTGGAGGAGGACATTAGGTTCGCCATCCTGATAGACTTCTGTCTGTCAAGTTTAGAGATCCCAGCTGACACAGTGGTAATCCCTGTGATGGAGCAAGGTGGAGAAACACAATTTTGTGTACCCCTTGTAAAGTCACACTTCCATAACTATAACATGAACTAATGGAATGATATGTGTAATTAATCAACTTAGAATAAGAGATGCATCTACACGAATACACGTGGGAAATCATTTTGCTTATGTTGCAATCATAATTAACTAATCATGTGATTCTGTCATGTTGTAAACTAATAAGCAGCTTTTGAAATAACGGAATGCGGAATAAATGTGCTTTTGTTTAGGTATTTGTGGCAGAAACCAAAGTATAAGAAAGTATATTAAGCCTAAATGTTACTTATTTGCTAGGTAACTACTAATAGGGTAAAGCTTAGTAAGGGGGGAGGTAAACAGAATAGATAAAATTCAAAAATTAACGTTCATTTGTGTTTGTTTCTACGATAGTTTCCATTCTGGCCTGTGAGGCCTAATAAAAGATGGCTGACTTGCTGAACTGCGAATAGAAAATGAACTGAGCATGCGCAAGCCCGACTCCAAGTTCGAAAGCGAGCTGATTGTGCCTGGAGTGAATGTAGTTCAAGGACGACGTGGCCTGGAAGTCTAGATGGCTGCCAAAGATGAGCACAATGATTCTGAACGTGAGAAAGTTTAGCAAAGTTACCAAGTGAGAACAGGACTAGGCCGGACAAGGCCCAAAACAATGACCCATTTAAAATCTAGCTGACAGAAGCGAACTGAATAATGTAATGATGAGGTGATGCTCATCCACCCCAAAACTGTCCAATCAGAACTCGAATTTATGTTGAAAGTTACACTTTTAGATAGATGGAGCTAGTGAAAAAGGTATAAAAAGTGCTGATTTTAGTGAAGAAAAAACTCCTTTTCGATTTTGTCCAGAGATGCTGTCCGTATGCTGACTTTCCTGAGATGTAAGACTTTGAATAATTTTCTATTTCTTCTGAATGAGATTTGAACTTTAGGTGAGGTTATTAGTCAGAGAAATAGGGAGAAAGAATGAATTTTGGGAACTATCTGTCTTTTGCTAATACTTGCACTTCTGAAATCTAAATAAAATGTCTATTTCTGAATTTTCCTAAATAAATGGAATTATCTGTTTGAAAATAAAATCTTTATTTTCCTTTTTAAAATGTCGTTTTTGAATAAAGAAATAAATAAAGTGAATACATTTTAGACATGCTAAATCTGCTTTTAATAAAAATTAGATAAATGGAGAATTAAGCTGGTCTTGAGTTTTCCTACGCCTAATTTTTTACTAGCAGACCTGTCAACCTTAAAGGTGGCGTGTCTAAATAAAAGTTTTAAAAATGAAAACCTTGCTAAATTCATTTAAACTGCAGGTGTAAATAGTATAAATGTCTGGTTCCGTTTTAGACACTCCACTATGATACAGCAGCTCTCCTTTGAATTTCACCGATTCATGGAGTAGGGTAGGTGACATGGTTTTAGAAATTATTTCTGGAGAACCACTGCATCAGTAATTAGCTTGGTAGCAGAGCATTGGTTGCTATAGAATTAGCTAGGATTATGTATAAAGTGTTTTATAAGGGTTTTTGATGTGCAGAATTATGACTAACATCTGTTGAGTTCGTATTACGTTATATGTAGTCCTGAAAAGGCTTCCGAGTATTGCGTGAAGCTGGTCACTCTGTCTGCAGGCAGAGGAAGTGTGGCAATGAAGTCGCACATCGCATAGTCTGTTTCAAAAAGTAGTACCGTCGTATACTGCGGTGGTATCGCCGTATATCACAAGTGGTGTTGTCGCACATCACTGGTTTAGGGACTTTCCGTATGAAAGGAAAAATGTATAGCGAGGGCAGTCTATAAAATCTTGGCTTTCAAGTACAGGGATCATTGTGTATCCTGATTTAAAACTTACTGCTGGGAGAGTTATAAAGCTTAACCCGAGCTTGTGAGAAGGGTAAAGTAGAGGAAGTGGTGCTACTTTATTAGCAAATGTAAAATTCTGTGGTAGAGAAGAGGTAAGCGCTGTCTACTGGAAATGCAGAATACTTGTGTGATTGAGAACATTCTATCGCTTTATTTAGCGAAACAGACAAATGGAGTTGTTTTGTGTAAGTTACTAACCGATTTTGTCAAATATCTTGTAAATACGGCTTCTTGAAAAAATCTTGTAAAGGAGGGGTCAGTCGGCGCTGCAGAAGCCGGAGCGCTGGTGACGTCAAAAGTGTTGTGCTGGGATTGGTCCGTGTGACCAAGACAGGGCAAAGAGCTAATTGGTGCATCACAAAAAGCAGCGAAACTATTGGTTAAGCACTAAGGAGACGTATCTTGTTCTAATTGGTACGCTAGTGTGAACTGCACTTTGATAGGTTGGTGTTATGGAACAGCAACAGGGAAGTGCGCAATCTTTTTGAAAGACAAGGAATTTACAGAAAAATTGATTACTATTATGAAGAGGAAAAGAAAAAACCTTCATTGTTTAAGAAATTGAAAAATGTGTTTGTAATGCGATAGTCACAAGAGAGGGAAAATTACTTCTTCCGCCGAAAATGCCTGCTTCCTATATCTTGTCAAAATATGGGTACCATATGTGTGTTTGGTTAGAGAATTGGGTGAAATATACCAGAAATGATGGTGTGTTAGCTTTTCCAGAAGGAGGATCTTTTGATGTGGCAGTTTTGAGAAATTTGAGAGAATAGATGATGAAATTTGACCCGAGACCTGGACCAACTCAGTTTGAAGCTTTAGTTGAATGGGAGGATGAGATGCATGAATTGGAAAGCGAGAGGTTGAAAGGACATATCAGACCAAGAGGTAGATTTCGAAATTTATGGGGAGAGACACATAAGAGTAGAATGCGTAGATGGCGAAATGCTGAAATGTGTGATGGCATGTACCAGTCAGATTAGTGGATGATTATGAAGGGCGGAAATGCACAGAAAATAGAAAAAATATAGAAACAGGGAAAGAAGGTTATGGTGAAAGTGAATCAAGAGCTGCCTTTGGACGCTATGCAGTGGGATGCGGAGAACTCCTGATGCTCACCACTGGAATGTGCGGGGGGAATAGAGCAAGGGGGATTTCTCCTGACTGTATCGGGGGGGGGCGGGAGTGGGGGACTCCGGTCCTGTTTGGGTAGGCGCTCTGGCCACCCTAGCCCTATTCACTTGAGATACACTTTCGTTACTAGAGTTTGGATGGGGTTTCCAAGTTGGATGTCTGTCCTGGGGTGTGGGAGTTGGGGACGTTTACTTGATAAGTTTGGGGGGGAATGGGGAGGGGACCCGGATGTGCCAGGGGGGTCGCTGAGAGTGTGGTTGGAGTGCAACGAGCTATACAATGGGACCCGACCTAGGCTACAAATGTATCACATGGAATGTTAGGGGAATGCATACTATGCACAGACGCCACAAAATCCACTCCTATTTGATCAGAAGGGGCCTTCATTTTGCTTTCCTCCAGGAAACACATCTACTAGCTAAGGAAGGGAGGGCGCTACAACGGAGGTGGAGGGGGCAGATCTACCACACTGGCTACTCCGCATATGCTAGGGGGGTGGCCATTTGGGTGCGGGCGGGTGTTCCTTTCCAGTGCACCCAGCAACTAATTGACCCAGAGGCGAGGTATGTCATGGTGCGGGGCAAATTGGATGGGAGGGACCTTTCCTTGGGTTGCCTGTACGCCCCGAACACTGACCTACCGGTTTTCCTCTCCCTGCTGTCCAACAAGCTGGCCCCGTTTTTGGTGGAGCCTTTGATCCTTGGCGGAGACTTTAACAGCGTGCTTGACACTACACTAGACAGATCGCACCCCCCCTTACCTAACGCACCAGCTGGAAAACTGGCACTTGCGCGCTTTGCTTGGCAACGCCAATGGGGTCTGGTCGACTCATGGAGGGCTAACCATCCGTCGGACAGAGACTACTCGTTTTTTTCCGCTCTCCACGAGCTCCACGTTCGCATTGACGCCTTCCTGTGCTCTCAGGACGTGCATGCAGAGGTGTGTCACAGTGAATATCTTACGCGCACGATCTCTGACCATAACCCGCTACTTGTTCAGCTGCGCTGGTCGCGGTACCGCCCGCGAGTCCCAGCCTGGAAGCTGCGCCCGGAGGCACTGGACGACCGGCTCTTTCGCACCACTATAGCCTCGAACATCGAGGCGTACTTCCAACTCAATGCGGGCTCCGCGAGCTCAACTGCGATTGAATGGGACGTATTCAAGTCAGTGGTGCGGGGGCAATGTATTGCGGCGGCGTCAGGAGTTAGAAAGACCTTGCTGGATGACATTGCGAAGGGGGAAGAGAAGCTGAGGGGACTAGAGAGGGCGAGGCCGGAGCGGCCGGACATACATGAGGCACTACTTGAGGCGCGGGAGGTGGTGGCGGCGACGGTGGAGCGTCTCAGGTGCTTTGACTACAAGGCCTACCTCACGCGTGCACACTCGGAGCGCGATAAGTCGGGAGCTCTCTTGGCCTGGCTGGCCAATCCGGCTCGACGGAGCTCGGTCATCCTAGAGATCAGGGACCACTCGGGTGCGGCGCGGTTTGACCAAGGGGGGATAAATGAGATATTCTATGACTACTATACGGAGCTGTACCGCAGCAGGGTCCTACCATCGGCGGAAGACTACCAGAGCTTCACGGAAGGACTGGACCTGCCGGAACTAGGGGAGGAGGACGCGAAGCGACTCGGGAGCAAAATCGAGGAGAGGGAGGTGAGAGTAGCCATCAAGGATATGGCACGGAACAAGACGCCGGGCTCCGATGGGCTACCGACGGAGTTCTACCTGGCCTATATTGACCTTCTGGCACCCAAGTTGACGGGCCTTTACAATGAGGCGAAACGACTGGGCAGCCTGCCGACGTCCACTAGCGAAGCGCTCATAGTCCCCCTCTTGAAACCAGGCAAGCAACCGTGGGACCGGACGGCGTATCGCCCCCTGTCCATGCTCAACCTGGACTATAAAATTCTGAGTAAAATATTGGCGACACGATTGCTCCCCTATATGTCCAGGCTAATCCATGCGGACCAGTCTGGCTTCATCCCAGCCCGCAACACGGCGCTTAACGTGCAGCGGCTCCTGCATGTTTTAGAGGCTGACACCTATGACGGAGATGAGGTGGTGGTGTTTGCTGTAGACATAGAAAAGGCCTTTGACAGCCTGGAGAAGCCTTACCTCTTCCATGTCATGCGTACACTGGGCCTGGGCGAGGGCTTTGTGGATTGGACGGAGCTGCTATACCGGAACGCAACGGCGAGGGTCAGAACTGGGAGAGTTATCTCTGAGTTGTGTGCGGTGGGCAGGGGCACTCGCCAGGGGTGTCCTCTCTCCCCCCTCTTGTTCGCCATAGCCGTTGAACCCCTCGCGGCGCGAGCCCGATTGGGTCGGGCATATTCGGGACTGGATGTTTATGGGCAGGTGCACCACATCGCATTATATGCAGATGATCTGCTGATGTTCCTAGCGGACTCCGCGGACTCGCTGCGGGGAGCGAAAACCCTCCTTCAATCGTTGAGTAGGGTGTCGGGACTCAGGGTGAACTGGGCGAAGTCCTGCCTGTTCCCGGCCCGCCCGCGGAGGATGTACCCACAGGCCACGGAGGGGGTGACATGGGAGGAACGGAGCCTGCGATATCTAGGGACCTCAATCTTCCATGACAAGAAGGACATTCTTGAGGGAAATATTGGGTCGGCGATCAGACATACTAAGGAGAACTTTGATTTTTGGAGCACGCTCCCGCTGTCGCTAATGGGAAGAGTGGCACTCCTTAAGATGGTGACCCTGCCGCGGCTGCTTTATTTCTTCAGGACCCTCCCAATCTGGATCCCGGCAAGTTACTTCCGGCGGCTGCGGTCGTTAGTAATTGGTTTCCTGTGGGGAGCGGGCAGACGTAGGGTGGCTCACAGTACGCTCCTCCGCCCTCGAGAAGAAGGAGGGCTCGCGGTGCCGGATTACGAGCTTTACTACATTGCGGCCCAGTTACAATGGCTGACGCAATGGATTGCGAGAGCCAGACAGGGAGAGGATGGAGTGGGGGAGCCGGCGGGCCCGGTTCAGGTGCTTTCCCAAATTGTTCTGGGGCTCCCATTGGGAGATTTCCACCTCACTCAGGAATTTGCGACGGCCCGGAAATGCTGGAACAGATCTCGTCGAAGGGGCCATATTACGATCCCTTACGCCCCTGAGATCCCGCTCAGGTTGTGCGGGGCGCTACCGCATGGGGGCTCGTGGCACGGGCTCGGTGGATGGGAGCTGCACGGACTCTCGTCCATGGGGGACCTCTACGAGGACGGCGTCCTGCTGCCCTTTGACCTTCTAAGAGACCGCTTTGATCTGGCGGGCGAGACTTTCTCCTTCATGCGGCACTAACAGCGGCGATCCGCAGGCACTGGAAGTCGGGCATGACGGAACCGCCACTGTCCCTGGGCTGCCAATACGTGGTGATGATGGCGGGGACGATCAAGGCAGTCACGTGCCTATACAGGCGCATGGTCTCGGAGACGGTCACCCCACTGCTAACCCTGAAGGCGAAATGGGAGGCTGACTTATCGACGGAAATACCTGAGGAGGCGTGGAACGGCATAGTGGCCCGGGTCCGCAACGGGACGCGAAACGCTAGATTTCAGCTGGTGCACCTATATGTCCTACACAGGGCCTACCTGACCCCTGACAAACTACACACATATTTCCCGGCCCACCCGGCGGCCTGTCCGCGATGTCCGGCGGACTTGGCTGATTTCCGACACATGTTCTGGTCCTGCCCAGCCCTGGGTTCCTTTTGGCGGGAAGTTGTGGACAGCCTGAGGGAGGTTACGGAGAGAGATTTGCAATACACCATGGCACACTGCATCCCACACTGGTTCCCACACACATCGAGGAACAAGATTACTAGCAAGTTCCTGGACCTTGGGCTACTCCTAGCGAAGCGGGCCATATCGTCCCAATGGAAGGCGAACAAGGGCCCTGCGGTGGAGAAGTGGAAGGCCGAGCTTCTCAAGTGGGCCCGGTGCGAGGGGGAGCTGCGTATGCAAGCTGCTCTTAGGTCAGACAATGAATTGGCTCTGGAGGGGGCCAGGGCGTGGGAGGGGCTGATCTTGGAGTTCACACTTTTAGACGTAGACGAGGCGGACACCCCAGAGCATAGTCCGGCTCCGGTGAACCGGCCGCCTGATGAGATGGGGTCCTAGTCCCCCTTCCTAATTCCCCTATTTCCTAGGTGTTGACTGAATGATGTTAGTTGATTGCTCCTGATAGTCTGTTTCGGGTCTGGATTGATCGGGATGGATGTGGATGCGCACTGATGTTCCACTGGCACGTCTGGGGGGGTGGGGGGCAGAGTTAAGGGTGGGAGGGGTAGTTTCAGGGGGGGGGGAGAGGATGAGGCGAGGTTTAGCAGGTTGAACGGGTGGAGAATGTTGGACAGCAACGCAGAAGAATAATTACTGATCCCACTAGGAACTGTGCGTGGGGGGGAGACAAGGAGAACTGGAAAGTAGCATTGCCATTTCAAGGACGCCCAGATGCTGCGGAGTCATACTATATCTCCTTACACGAGTTTTCATTTCCGGTTGCGCCGCTCGACCTCCGGGGTGTGAGCTAAACGGCTGTGTGGAACAAGTACAGGAGACTAATGGGTATACCGGGCAACGGGGGGATTGATGCTAATGCTTTGTTTGTACCACCTAATTTGCTGCAATAAAAATATATTTACAAAAAAAATGGTGAAAGTGAATCAAAGGATGCTGTATTAGAAGAAATATTAAATAGGATACCGCCATCATATCAACCAGGTTCTTTATGGACTACACCTATTGCTCCACCCGTAGATGAAAGGATTAATGAAACCCCAAGACAATTTTCTGATTTCAGAGATGTACCAGAAAGAGTAGAAGTGAGATACAATCCGAGTACTTCAATAACAGAACCAAGACTTACCGGTACTCCAAAGCAAATTAACGAACGAGAAAGTGTAAACAGGGTAGGAAAACGAGTTGAAGAACAAGCAAGAACTGCTGAATATATACGGACTACAAATGCATTGACAGAGAAAATACAAGAACTTACGAAAAACATAGAAGCACTAACAGTCCCAGTAACGATAGGACATGTAATTCCAGTGTTTGAAAACCAAAGAATAAAAGAACCAAGTTTGACAATCCCTTTGCAAAAGAGTTTGCAAAAGGTGAGAGGAAATATTTATCCAGATTTGTCAGAACTCAGACGAACTAATAATGTAAATCCACCTGACTTAACTTTTAATTAGTTTACCCTATAAATATGCAACCGGAGCAGAGTCTGACTCTGCTACACCTTAAAAGAGTATAGAGAAAATAGATTTAAGGCAAACACCTGTAGGACCTTCAGAGCAGGAATTAAGTGATTGGTTTAAAACTCTGAAATTAAAAGAGCATGAACCCAAAGTAT
Organism: Lissotriton helveticus; assembly: GCF_964261635.1. Taxonomy (NCBI): domain Eukaryota; kingdom Metazoa; phylum Chordata; class Amphibia; order Caudata; family Salamandridae; genus Lissotriton; species Lissotriton helveticus. The sequence goes on along the minus strand of NC_136069.1, from coordinate 431,926,812 downwards.
TGGATGTAGCGAGATTAAAAGTCGATTTGGAAGAATTAATTATTGGAACAATTGGAACAGACAGATTAAAAACGTACCAAGATGATGAATTCATGTTCATGTGTAAAAGCATAACATGGAAAGCAAAGTCTGTACATGATCAGTTAAGAGGCTTGGCAAATAAATTTGAAATAGAATTTGCAAAGAATACAACATTGCAGAAATCCTATAGAGTGGATTTTTCAGAAAAAGACATTGAAAACATGAATACTGCCGGAAGGTTAACCCAAATAAAAGAATTAATTGTGCTGTTACGGAGATGGGGAGATGTGAATAAATGGAGAGTGAAATGGGCAACGAAGAAAGAAGAAGCTAGTGATAAATCTACATTAGCGTTTCCAGTCAGAGAAAAGGAGACAGTCGCAAATGAGTTTGCTATGAGAGAAATACCTGGAGGAGGATATGTACATGTTCCTTGGAGTAGACAGGATATATTATTATTTAAAAATGATTTCCCCAGATTGAGAGAAAAACCAGTAGAATGGTATCGATAGGTGGATCGATTTGTGAAAGTTTCAAAAGTGTTATGGGTTGATCTAGATGGATTATTTGACATAGTTGTGCCAGCAGATTTATGGACCGAATGCAAAATAACTGTGAATTGGCCAAAAGAGGAATATCCTCAAGATAAAGTAACAGGTGCTCCGTCACCTGAAGTAATGCGCAAATACGAACAAGTGATTGTGTTTTTGAAAATGACAGTGCCTGAGAGAGGAGGAAGAGTGTGTGCTTGGAGCCAATCTTGAGGTAGATCAGTCTGGTCCATTTGTAAACGGAAAAGTGAATGATGTAGAAATAACTTTCCTAGTGGACAATGGTGCTACCCGTTCTACTGTTAGGTCAGTGCAAGTCCAAAATCTTCCTCTATCAGGGGAGAGTATCCAAGTTGTAGGTGTAGCTAATAGGCAGATTAAAACTTCTTTGACACAACCAGTTGAAGTAGAAATTGGAAATTTTAAAGACAGGCACCGATTTGTGGTGTGTGATAGTAGCCCCGTGAATCTGTTAGGACGAGACATTCTGTGTAAAATGAACTGTGCCATATACTGTTCACCAGATGCCATAGAGATGCAAACCCCAGATGAAGATAGCCTGTATAAAATGGCAATGCTTATGATTGAAGCAGAGGAAAACAAATTGTTCCCTGTGTTTGATCGAGAAACGATACCTGATGAATTAAAAGAAGTAGTGAAAGAGAAAGTTTGGGATTTCACTGGAGAAGATATTGGGTTGATGAAAGACGTAGATCCTGTAAAAGTCTCAGTAAAAGAAGGTGCAAATTACCCGAACATACCTCAGTACAAAATGAATGCAGAAATAGTTGAAGGAATAACCCCAGTGATAAACAAAATGATTGAACAAGGCATACTGAGAGAAATAGAGAGTAGTCCTTGTAATTCACCGATTATGGGATTGAAAAAGCCAAATGGAACATTTAGAACTGTACAGGATTTGAGAAAGGTTAAAAAAATAGTTGTCCCATGATGTCCGATTGTACCAAATCCAGCAGTGATTTTATATCAAATTCCCCATGATGCAGAATGGTACACTGTAATCGATTTGTGTAATGCGTTCTTTACAGTTCCATTGTACACAGAAAGCTAGCCAATTTTTGCGTTCAGATTCAGAGATCGTATATTGGCATGGTGCCGAGTTCCTCAAGGGTATACTGAAAGTCCATTGATCTTTGATCAATTGCTAAAGAAATCATTAGAAAGTTTGAGCATGCCTGGAGAGTCTGTATTGGTTCAATATATTGATGATTTCCTAGGCGCATCAAAGACAAAAGATGCATGCGTAACAGATACTATTGCATTGCTGAATCATTTGGCAGAAGAGGGACATAAAGTGTCTCCATCAACATTACAATTTTGTCAGAAAAGAAGTGCAATACTTAGGTCTTAAGATTGCCAAAGGAATCAGAAAAGTCACTGCAGAAAGAATCAAAATGATACAAGGAATGCAGCCACCAAAAACTCAAAGGCAAGTGAGGATGTTTCTGGGAATGGTAGGTTATTGTAGACAGTGGATTAGTGGATTCTCATTGATTGCAAAGCCATTGCAGAGATTAACCAGAACAGATATCAGAGACCCTATAGTACTGACTAAAACTGAAATGGAAGCATTTGAACAGTTAAAAACGAGCCTATGTGAAACACCAGCTTTAGGGATGCCTGACTATGAAAAAGAGTTTGAATTGTACTACAATGAACGAGAAGGATGTGCATTGTCAGTACTGATTCAAAGACATGGAATACTGAGAAAGCCTATTGCGTATTTCACAGCTGTTTTGGACCCTGTTGCAAAAGCATTGCCAGGTTGTCTGAAAGCAGTAGCAGCTACAAGCGTCAGTTTAGAGCAAAGTGAAGGAATAGTGATGGGATTTCCTGTGAGAGTGTATGTACCTCACTCTGTGGAGATTCTCCTCACTAGGACAAAACAAAGTATTTGACCAACAATAGGATGACCAAGTACGAAAAAACAATTCTGGGAGCAGAAAATGTGACAATCTCTTGATGTGTAAATGTAAATCCTTCCACATTATTGCCTGATACTCTGGAAACTGAAGTGAGAAATGAGGTTGATCACAAATGCCTAGATGTTCTTGAATACTGTACCAAACCAAGACCAGACATCAGAGATGAGCCATTGCCCGAATCTGACTATGTGATGTTTGTAGATGGTTCGTGTCTGAGAACAGATGAGGGTGCTTTGAGTGCAGCATATGCTGTCTGTACAGTGGCAGATGTATTGGAAGATTCTTGTCTGAAAGTAATTCGTTCTGCTCAAATAGCAGAATTGATTGCCTTGATTCGAGCATGTGAGTTGGGAAAGGAAATCAAGGTAACCATAGTGACCGATAGTAAGTATGGTTTTGGAGTTGTCCATGACTACGGACAACTGTGGTCCCAAAGAGGTTATTTGGCTTCTGCCGGATCTCCCATAAGTAATGCAGAGTTTGTGAGAATGTTGATAGACGCGATTCAGCTGCCTGACAAAATAGCTGTTGTGAAGTGTGCAGCACACAAAAAGGGGGATGACTACATCACCCGAGGTAACAGGTACGTAGACTCAATTGCAAAGTACTGTGCCAAAAATTCAGCCTCAATTAATTGGGAGAGGGAAAAGGAGCATGTTTCAAGTCCTTTAATGCTAACAACTGTAGTTGAGACTTGGCAGGAGGTGAGGCAAATGCAGGAAGAATCTGTTGAGGAAGAGAAAATGTCTGGTTAAAAGCAGGATGTAGACAAAGAGAGGAAGATGAAATCTGGGTTTACAAAGATGAAAGGCCAGTAATGCCCAATAGCATGATCTCAAATATGGCCCGAATATACCATGGGCAAGCTCATATTGGGAGAGATGCCATGCTTCGCCTATTTAGACAGACGTGGTACAATCCCAAGTTCAGGATGATTGCTGAGAGCTTATGCCAGAGATGCCTTGTATGCCAACAGTTTAATCCAAACAGGAGAACAATTGTAAGTTTGGGACCCATAGGACGGGAGGGAGGTCCATTTACACGAATGCAGTTGGATTTCATTGAGCTTCTGCCATTTAACAGACTCAGATATGTTTTGGTGATCATCTGTTTGTTCTCCCGATGGGTAGAGGCCTTCCCCACGAGGAGGAATGATGGGCTAACTGTTGCAAAGTTACTCCTATGAGAAATCATCCCTAGGTTCGGCTTCCCAGTGACGATCGAGACTGATTGTGGCCCCCATTTTCAGAATGAACTCATGCAAATGGTATGTGAAGCACTGGACATTTGTCAGAAACTGCATTGTGCTTACAGACCTGAGGCTTCAGGAGTAGTTGAGCAGGTAAATGGAACTATTAAGAACAGGATTGCTAAAATTTGTTTGGCAACAGGACTGAAGTGGCAAGATGCTTTGCCACTCAGTTTGATGACCCTAAGAAGCATACCTGACAGAAAAAATGGATTAAGTCCACATGAAATCCTGATGGGCAGGGTGATGAGACAGGCATTTGTACCAGCTAATAAGTTGTTGACAATAAATGATGACATCATACTGGATTATTGCAAAAACCTATCTGATGTGGTGACTTCTGTGTTCATCGGGTGGTAACTGAATCAAACACGAAAGAGAAAAATCCAGCTCATGACCTAGTTCCTGGAGACTGGGTGAGAATAAAAGTACACCGCAGAAGAAACTGTTTGGTGCCTCGTTGGCAGAGACCGAGACAGGTCATATTGGTTAGCACCACTGCAGTTAAGTGTGCCGGAGTGAAGAGATGGGTACACGCAAGTCATACTATCCGTGTGCCTGAACGTGAAAATCCAAACGAAGAAGGAGAAAGCAGAACAGATTCTGACTCTGAAGGTGAACCAGAGAAAGGTCCAGATACTGAAGATCGACAGAAACGTCAATATCTGGAAGTAACAGATGCTAGCTCTGCGTCTGAAGGAGAAGGAGAAAATATTGAAGTACCGAATTCTGAAGATCAATCTGAAGATCAAGAATTGGTAGAGAATAACACCAGTAAGGACACTGAGCAGAGTGAAAACAAGACTGGTGATCAAGAACATACTGAAGAACAGTCTGAAAGCTCTGGAAGCAGGGACGAAAATCCAGACACTGGAAAAGGGGAAAAAACTCACAATAAGGATGAGATTCCAAGTACCAGCTATGGAGATGTTCCTAACAGAGTGAAAGAACTGTTAAAAGAGAAAACTGACTCTGAAAAAGGAAAAGACATTGTAAAGTTTGTTGTAAATGAAACTGTCGAGGACACTGAAAGTGAAACTGAAGATGAAATTTCATTAAGAAAGAGTCCAAGAAAAAGGGCTTGGAGAGTGGAACAGAACACCATGGAGCCTAAGACAAAAATATTTTGCAAAGGAGATAATTGGCCTAAAGGAAATGATGGACTAAGATTTAAGCTGGTTAACAAAGAAAGAAAGCCAGAGGATCAAGTCAATGAAATAACCAGTCAAAGAGAAACATTGGGAAAAAGGATAGAAGTTGTCCAAAGGCCAAAAAGAGTGAGAAGACCAAACCAGAAGTACAAATCACCTGAATGTACTTATATAATCTTACCTCCAATTGAAGAGTAGTTGGCCTAACGGCTAGGGCGCTCGACCTCGGAACTGGGGATCTGGGTTCGAGTCTCGGTAACGACGCCAAAAACCTCCTGTGATTCTGGGCAAATCACTTAATCTCCCCGTGCCTAAAAAATGAATGCGTGTCCTCATGTAACGTAACTGGTGCTATGTAAAGCGCTCGGATACCTGATTCAGTTCGGGTCTAGTTCGCGTTATATAAAACTTTGCAAAAAAAAAACAGCAGTCAAGAGAATCTAAACTGCACAAAGACAAATGAGAAAAGTGAGTAAAGAACTGAAGCACAGTGAAAAGTGATAATTGATTAAAGAGATAAGGTAAAGGTAAAACCTGAAATCCTGATAGAAGAGAAGGCATTGTAAGTGAAAAGTAAAATAGGTGACATAAGGGCGAAGAAAACTTGTTAGAAAATTAAAGCTTGTCGGTGACATAAGGTCGAAGAAAACCTGTTAGCAAAACTCGCTGTGTAAAAAAAAGAATTCTACTAATGATCATAAAACGAAATGTTCTATTTTTAGAAAATGGTGTCGATCATGTCTAATATGCACTGGATTACTAATATTGATATGGATAATTTTAGCTATTGTCATTCCTTTTCAGGATAACTTAGTAAAGTCAATACATAATGTGAGTTCAGGTGAACAAAATGTGGAATCAAAGTCTAACAAGCAGCATATATATAGGCCAGAAATACATCAAGATAGTTCTTTTAGTGACTTTACCAAGAATACATTTTCAAGATTATTGTCTGAGTATGTCAGGACAATGGATGCTAGTGACTGTTATGTGTGTGTAAAGTTACCTGCATCTGTTTCCAAGGGGGTGACCTATCATCACCTTCCACTTACATATGGAGTTACGTGTAGTGTGATTACAAGCCTGTTTTATCAAACAGGTAAACTGGAATACCATTATTCTAATTCGGATGAAGTCTTTGCAAAGCTGAAAATTGATAAGGCATTGAATAAGAAAAAGCCTGCTACAGTTATGGGGGAATATTTTTTTAGAAATAAACGAATTAAGTCATGACTATGCTTTTAAAAATAACCTCAGAGCGGTAATTGCAAACACAACAGTGATGGACAGAATGTGGATCAATGTCACACATTCACCCCAGTCCAAAGATCTGGGCCCAAATCCATCGTTTTTCCACTCCACACCACCCTGGGTTAGACAATGGCGATATGCAAATCAGCGCTGACCCTGTGCCCCATGGGAACAGTCCAGTCCGAACTACAAAAGCCATGTCCTTCCCAGAACGGAAACAAGCATCCGAGGACCGGCCCGGTTTCGAGGTAACACCTCTCATCAGCCCGGCTGGCTTGATTCCAGTGGTGTGGAGTGCCTGGGACTCACGTCTGAGCATCCCCAGTACACTTAGAGCGGTAATTGCAAACACAACAGTGATGGACAGAATGTGGATCAATGTCACACATTCACCCCAGTCCAAAGATCTGGGCCCAAATCCATCGTTTTTCCACTCCACACCACCCTGGGTTAGACAAATAACCTAACATGTAAAATGAGAGTGGAAGAAAAGGCATTTTTACATATGGTTGAGGAAAGGCGAATTGCTTATAAATGAAAAGAAAAAGTAAAGCATGAGAAATCTAAATATTGGACATTCAATTCAATGATGAAAATATTGATGAAAGAAATGTGAATGTAGCTATAAACATAGCAACTCCATTGTTAGGAAAAAATGTTATTAGGAGAGACAACACTGTATGACAATTATTTTGTGGGAGCAAGTCAATGTAAAGATACCTATAGAATACTAGGGGGTTGGGGATTTAAAGGGGGAAAAGATCCAGTTTTTCCTGGTGTTTATTTTATCTGTGGGAACAAGGCTTATTATAGATTACCTGACCACTGGTACGGAACCTGTTATGTGGGCTTGGTCTTTCCTAAAATCTTTCATGTAGGTAGAGGTACTAATGGCATCCATGAGATAGGCAAACCTTTGAGTCAAAGAAAAAGAGAGAGTGTCATAGAAATAATAGATGATGTTTTTGGAGCACTTATACAAGCAGTGGGAATATCTTTAAATGCAAATCGAATTCGAAGATTGTCAACGATATTAGATCATTTGTCAACAGACACAGCAGGTGGATTCTTAATGGTAAACCCCGAAATGATTGCTATGAGAACTATGGTAATGCAAAATCGTCTTGCTCTTGACATAATTTTAGCAAAAGAAAGAGGAGTTTGTGTAATTTTGAAGGTACAGCACTGCTGCACCTACATTCCAGATAACAGTCAAAACATTGAAAAGTACATTACAAATATTACAGAGTTGCATAGAGAAATTGAACCACTGGAGGTTGATGGTGTCCTTGAACGACTTGGTAAAAGTTTTACAGCAATTAAACTGGTTTCAAGAAATAGTGAGTTCAATTATAGGCAAAATACTAATTCCAATAACTGTGATAGTATTAGTGATTCTAATGATAAGATTATGTTGCATATACAGAAAAAGAAGGAATGTTAGAAAGTCATTAAAGAAGATAATTCAAGAAAAACGAGAAAGAGAGAGAGAAAAAGGTGATATAGGAATGGAGGAGTTCTGAGAAAAGATTTTCAAGGAGACAAGAGAAAAATATACTAAAGTATAAATATATACTAATCTGAAGAATTTGAAACATGTTCTGATAAATTTGCTAAATTTTGGGAAGTATTTGGTGATAAATCACCAAAGGGGGGAGTTGATGGAGCAAGGTGGAGAAACAAAATTTTGTGTACCCCTTGTAAGGTCACACTTCTATAACTATAACATGAACTAATGGAATGATATGTGTAATTAATCAACTTAGAATAAGAGATGCACCTACACGTATACACGTGGGAACTAATTTTGCTTATGTTGCAATCATAATTAACTAATTATGTGATTCTGTCATGTTGTAAACTAATAAGCAGCTTTTGAAATAACGGAATGCGGCATAAATGTGCTTTTGTTTACGTATTTGTGGCAGAAACCAAAGTATAAGAAAGTATATTAAGCCTAAATGTTGCTTATTTGCTAGGTAACTATTAATAGGGAAACCCTTAGTAAGGGAGGAGGCAAACAGAATAGTTAAAATTCTAAAATTAACATTCATTTGTGTTTGTTTCTATGATAGTTCCCATTCTGGCCTGTGAGGCCTAATAAAAGATGGCTGACTTGCTGAACTGCAAATAGAAAACGAACTGAGCATGCGCAAGCCCGACTCCAAGTTCGAAAGCGAGCTGCTTGTGCCTGGAGTGAATGTAGTTCAAGGACGACGTAGCCTGGAAGTCTAGATGGCTGCCAAAAGATGAGCACAATGGTTCTGAACGTGAGAAAGTTTAGCAAAGTTACCAAGTGAGAACAGGACTAGGCCGGACGAGGCCCAAAACAATGACCCATTTAAAATCTAGCTGACGGAAGCTAACTGAATAATGTAATGATGAGGTGATGCTCATCCACCCCAAAACTGTCCAATCAGAACTCAAATTTATGTTGAAAGGTACACTTTTAGATAGATAGAGCTAGTGAAAAAGGTATAAAAAGTGCTGATTTTAGTGAAGTAAAAACTCCTTTTCAATTTCATCCAGAGATGCTGTCTGTATGCTGATTTTCCTGCGATGTAAGACTTTGAATCATTTTCTATTTCTTCTGAATGAGATTTGAACTTTAGGTGAAGTTATTAGTCAGGGAAATAGGGAGAAAGAATTAATTTTGGGAACTATCTGTCTTTTGCTAATACCTGCACTTCTGAAATCTAAATAAAATGTCTATTTCTGAATTTTCCTAAATAAATGGAATTATCTGTTTGAAAATAAAATCTTTCTTTTCCTTTTTAAAATGTCGTTTTTGAATAAAGAAATACATAAAGTGAATACATTTTAGACATGCTAAATTTGCTTTTAATAAAAATTAGATAAATGGAGAATTAAGCTGGTCTTGAGTTTTCCTACGCCTAATTTTTTACTAGCAGATCCGTCAACCTTAAAGGTGGCGTGTCTAAATAAAAGTTTTGCTAATGAAAACCATGGTAAATTCATTTAATCTGCAGGTGTAAATAGTATAAATATCTGGTTCAGTTTTAGACACTCCACTATGATACAGCAGCTCTCCTTTGAATTTCACCGATCCATGGAGTAGGGTGTAAGTGTTTTGTGAGTAACTCGTAGTGTTATGGGCCCCACTGTCGAGCATATGTATGAATTTGTATTTCAGGGAAAGGTGACATGGTTTTAGAAATTATTTCTGTAGAACCGCTGCATCACCTGCACCTTGACTGAAATGTCACTTTTTGTCAAGGTACCCAGAGTTTGGTGTACGGTCGATGTTTTTAACGGCCGTCCACCAAAGATGAAAAAGTTTGTGTTTTTTCCAAAACAAACTCACAAAGTGGGAATTTGTCATTGAAAAACAAAAAGAAATAATGAACCCTCCACACCCAGGACGTTGTTCCCCTGGAGTTGGCAGTCATTACTTGTGTTTTCTGTCTCTCACTGCCAGAGGGCATTAAAAAGGGAAATTACACCATGTACCCTAAATAAGGCAGGCATGTAATGACCTTCCTATGACTGTTTCTTCTCCACAGGGCCATTGGAGAACACTTCATATCAATGGTGCCAGTGGGACTCATCAATGGAAAGCTGGCAGTCCACCAGACCCTAAATGGGGAGGGCAGGCCATCACTTTGGCAGACAGAGTACCTCGTTTGACAAACTCAAAAGCAGCCCCTAAGTTTATTTATGCACAATTGAAGGTACTTTGGGGACAGCTGCTGAACATGCACATGGCGACCATTGGTACATCACACGCATCTTATCTTAGTAGCGTTTGTCATGAGGGTTTTGTAGCGTGAGTCTTTGTGTGCCTACTGTGCTACAAAGTTGTTTGATCACATATGAGCTAAGGTGCCCTCAGATCTGCCGTATGGGTTCAGCCTGTGTTGGGCAGCAATGTTTGATCTTTTGGCCCATTACATTGAATTCTATGAGTTGGCCACTCTCATGCACATGCAGATTATCACAATTCTGTCAAATGAAATAAAACTGACAACAGTCTTGAGGAAGAAGTTTGCTCAGGTTAAAGTGGTACATAAAAGGAACAATTGTACTTGTTTTGGGTTTTTTACTCATTGGGATCGTTAGCATGATCAAAGAGTAAGGTAAGACAAGTATCAGTTTAAAGATAGAGGAAACAGTGAGTAAAGTTGTGGAAACAAGATGAAAGGTTTTACAGTAGGTTAGAGAAGAAACTGTATGAGCCTTTACTATCAATCAAAGGTTTGCAGAGAGGACAGGTTTTAGAAGAACAAAGATTTTGGCCAGCTGGTGAGAAAAGAATAGTGAGGATGGAGAAAAGGGGATAAACTTGCTGGGAAAATGTATCATCGAGAGATTCTGGTAGAGAGTAGAAAAGAAGAAATGCAAAGGAGGAAGGAAAACTGCTCTATAGAGTTGGCTATGACCAGCAAGCATGATAGGTTTGTTGTTATCAACCGACTTTCCAGGTCCATTGCATTATCACTACAGATTTTTAAGATAGCAAGCAGAGAAGAATTACTCAAAGTGGATAGAGTTAAAGGAGGGAGAAGATAAATTAGCGAACAATGAATGTTCAGCTGTGGAGAGAGATTTTTTATGAAAATCCATGTTTGGTGTTAGAATTTGTTGCAAGATGCACAGGTTAGGTGATCAGGTGTGGACAGGTATTCAGGGGGACATTCAATGGTCAAAGTGGACAAGAGGCTGCACTTAACTGTCTGGAATTGTTTGCAGGGTCTTTTGCAATTCGCTTTGTAATGACAGAGAGAATAAACTGCTGTGAAATTATGAAAATGGACAATGTATCAGCAGTGAGGTATATGAAAAAGCAGGGGCGGCTCCTCCGTTTGAGTGGAGGACTATCTCACCACTGAAATGCTTCCAGAGACAGTAAATAAAATGGTAATGAAGTTAATTCATTATCATTTTAATTTTTGTCACTGGTCTCGAATGGAGGGTCAGGACAGGGCCAGGGCTGCCAATGACTGGCAGCAGTGGAGAAGGCAGGGTACTTTCAGTATAAAGTGTGCATATCTTTTTGGCGAGCACCCCTCTCATGCTGGTGAGCGAAGCAACAAGATTGGCTTGGGAGTATCGAGCCTGTCTCCCTTGAGGAGAAAAGAGCATCGCAAATGTCACATTTGCAGGCAAGTGCTTTTAATTCACTTTTCTTTTTTAATGTCCCACCCACCCTTGGGACATGCCAGCCACTACTGTAAACAAAATTGTCCCATTTGAAGAGACTAGCAGGGATGGCTGAAGAGTATTATCTTGAAAAGGAAATCATGGTGCAAAAACGGAGTATATTCTGGAATTGGGCAATTGAGTCACAGATTGGTTGTTCCTGTATTTCTAAGATGCAAGCGATTGGAAAGAAAAGGTGGTGTCAGACCAGCAGAATGCTGGATGCCAGCAGGCAAAGAACCGCCAGGACTGGAACTTGAGCTCCCCCTCGAAACATTGGAATCATATCCCCTATGTGCTGAATCTTCTGGGGAGGGGGGAAGGCTTGCAACGATGATGTGTCCATTACTATTTGTCCTGTGAACGAGAGTCTCTGAGAGGGCTGTAGGTGAGACATGGGCACAGTGATGGAAAAGTCCAAGTTAAACAGCAGGGATGCTGTTGTCTGTAGGTGGTCTGACACCAGCAGCGGGCACCATGACCATTGCCATCACCTTTGCGAATGTAAATTATAACAAGGTCCACCCTATAAGCCCACCTGGACAGGGGTAGGTGTTATATATATGTACAAAGTACCGTGGGCATCATTCAGTAGGTGGGAATCATACCCTCAATACGTGATTCCATCACTTAATTCAATTACTGATACAATATAGACAAAACTTCTCAATTACAACACAAACAAAGGTCTCACAAGGGTTTTATTTGCTGATATTTATTCTCAACAAATCTCTGTAATCATCAGTGTACTTATTATATACAAAGTGCAAAAGACGCAGTGCTGAAGTGAATGTGATGGTACATAAATATGAACTCAAGACACTGTACAACCCAGGCTCATTTGATAATTTCTGAAAGAAAATATGTTAGCACTCATGATAATAATCATAATAGAAATGTGAGCCAGTGATGAGATGTCGATGTTTCGACGCAAGTTGACTAGAAGGATCTCCACAGGACTAAGTCGTTTGGCTTAGTACCACCAAGTATGTATAGAATCTCATGAAGTCACTTATATTCAATGGCATCATCACAAGAAAGGTGTAGAAACGGGTGCCCAGTAGGTTCACCCTTTTTCCAATGCCAATGGGTATCCCTCAATGGTCATAATATCCGGTAGTGTAGGAGTGACCGGAAGGGTCATTTCGGGACCTCCATATGTCTGAATGGAATCACTCACAGATGTCGTCAATGTAAGATATCCCTCCAGTAATTGAGCTCAGAACCGAGGAGAAGGAAGGAGGCTCCTGTTCACCCTGCTTTCCCACAATCTCAGAGATCGCTGTCACTGACTTTGCGATAGAGACAGCGATCTCTCTTGAGGTCATGATATGACCCTTCCGCCTACTCCAAATCTACAGTATATTACCAACATCGAGGGATACTCATTGGCACTGGAAACAAGTGGTCTTCTGGCTGAAGGGACTGAAGAGAGGAGATCTGGGGAGGTGCCTGTTGGAAAGGAACAACATATTCCCTTTCTGTGACCTACAACACCCACTGGTCTGATGTAATGGCCCTTCAGACCTTCCAAAAGGAAATTAGCCCCCCTCCAACTGGCTGCATGTGCTCCTCTAAGGGGAAGCTAAAGCATCTTTAAAAGTGCAGCAGGGGAGTAAGAGGAGGAGAAAAGCTGCTGGGCTTAGTGGCCTTTTCTTTTGTCTCTGTGCTTATACTGCTGCTTATATTTTCCAGCTGCTGGGGGGGGCTGGAAGGGCAAACCTCCGCAGCTTCCATGTCCTACAGAGAAAGAGTATACCTGACAAGCAGGCAAAAGGCATTCATCAATACAGGGGCTAGACTTCAAATCAAAATGTTTTTCTTGCACACTGCTTCCAATGTCCTGGACTCGATCTGGTGGAGGGTGTAGGAAAAGCGCACAGATTTTGCTTTGTACACAACAAAGCCTGCAGCACCAAATATTCTGGTGGAGGATGGAATGAGAGAAAGGATGGATCTCCAGGGGCTGGTCTTTTTCTCCGTGTAATCAGGCTGTTCATGGCTGGGGCAAGGTGGTCTTATTGAAAGCTGCCTGAATGGGTTTGAGCAGAGCCTCATTAAAAGCAGGCTTTAGGACCTCTGTCAATAAGTTGGACCTAGTTTCTACTGTTGGAAGGGGCAGCTACAACACTTCTATCACCTTCTTAATGACAGCATGGAAGGAAGTCACTTCTGCAGAATTGGAGGAGGACACTCCATAACCATCCTCGGCAATGTTTCTATCCCGCTAGCACTCTGTAATGCCAGGTTATCGACAGTGTCTGAAGATGGATTGGGGAGCAAGCTTGCTTCTTCACTGCTGTTATTGTCTTCATGACATGTTTATTTGGACCACTGCAGACCCCTAAACTTAGACGGGTTATAAGTACATCATGGTAGGAGCATATTCCTGCTCTTGATTCCTATGGGTATGGCTACAGTGATCAGCTTACACACAAACTGTTATAAAGGACTTGAAATCTTTATTGAGGCATATGCAGCCACATTCGATTCGTACCAGGGTTTAGCATTCCCCTCCTGCGCTTTCAGCTATACCATATGGAAAAAATGTATGTGACTACAGTACTCCTCTCCCTATCATCCCAAGGGAAACGTGGTAGCGGAGAGAAGGAACAAGGACATAAGGCAGTCTTTAATAGGCCTGGGTGGTAAATTCCGTTCCGCTCGTGGAATTTGGGGTATTTGGGTGATTTCGCGTTCCGAGGAGAACGCGGAATTGACAAAAATTCTGCGATCCACGGCTTCACGGAATTTTTTGCTTGTTTGTGCTTGCTTGTTCGTGGAAATTGGTTACTGTTTTGCGGAGCACGACTACGCAAATTCCACCCACCAGCAACAGTACAAGGTTCAGTTCCCAGTTGGGTTCACCAGCTGAATGGGGGCCAGAGAGCTCTAAATAATCTGCCTAAAAAATCCCTGGGTGGTCGGACTCCTTATGAGATCCCGTTCAGGGTTAAGATATGGGTTTCAGACCTTAAGAGTCCCATTACAGTGGCGGTGGAATCACTTTTTGATGTCAGTGAACGTTTGGATGTTTTACAGGACCTGAACAAGTTCATAGAAGCTCAGAGCAACATACAGGAGAGATATTCTGCTACTAGTGAAGTGAAAGAAGCACCACCAACTCCTGGTTGGATTCCAAAGACCAGTGATCTGGTCATGGATAAGATTGTGGACAAGAAGGAATTCGGACCATTATACAGAGCACCTGTACCTATCCTGGAAGCTGAAGGTACCAGAACTGTACTTTTAAGCCCCTTGCTGGTAGCAAACACAAGAGCTCAGTCTGTTGTTTTCATCAAACCACATCATGTGGCCGGTTGTATTTAGTAGGCCAAAAGGTCACCTGCCTGCTCTTACTAATCTACTAATTTGCAAGAAGTCAGTAACATGCTTTGATCGAAGATGAAGACATCTAACTCTGAAGTATCACTTCTTTCTGTTACATCAAAAAATGCCATACAATCATCATGTATGTAAACACAGATTTCAATTCTACAAACAATGATGGTGCCTACTGCAACATATCGCCATTAGAGCCATCTACCGGTTCTACCCAGTTACACAAGCGTCCTGAGTTTGTGCAAACAGCCTCCGGCTACTTTGTTGACTTTGATGACTTCTCTTAGGATTCGCCAGACCCAACTCCATCTCCACAAAGGGAACCAGATGAATTTACATTTGGCTAAAAAAAACATACTTTATCCCACCATGGATATACGTTTGGATTACTATTTCATTACTTTTCTTCATCCTTTGGAATGGTTTTGTAACAATATTTTGCCTGCTTCTGAATGGACACTATCTCCCAGACCGATCTGCTGTTGAACTGGTAAGCATAGTTTTGAAACCCTATTTTTCATGACGCAAAATGCAAAGTGAACATTTCAGCTGTTCCGGTTCTCAATGGAATTGTTTGGGAAAAGGTATCATATGATATATGTAGACCGAATTAAACTTTTCAAATACCTTATGTATTCTGTATTTTCTTAAATGATGTCCTTATTCCTGAAGCTATCGCTGATTATTAGAACATTTAAACAGTACATGAAATGCTTGCAGGTTCAGAGCATCATATTGTTTTCAATAATAAAAAGATGTATTATGGTACATCTACATATGATGAACTGTTCTATTTTTACCATTATGGTCACCATTATATACATAAAGAAAATATTCCATGTGCAGTATTTAAGTACACACAATGGGAACAATGCCCTACACCACTACTAAGTAGTTCATAAACATTTGCACAGTAATTTGCATATGTTTCTGGTCATTATTCAACAGATACAGAGTTGCATTATTATAAATGAACACCTTCTCCAGCTAAGAAAATTATGCTCACTGATACTAGGTTGATTTATTTGGCATCTTTTATTTCCCAGTTGTCGACACAAGGGAATAACTGTTGAAGAGACACTATTGCTTTAAAATCTATATGGGGGGACAAAGAATTGTCAGGTTCAGGGGAAAAAGGGTTTATTTAGAGCGTGCCTTATACCGCACCAACTTATTTTTCTGAATAATACTGTGCAGCAGATGTCAAGTCTAGGTCTACCCAAGATAAATTATTTTAATACACCAAAAATTCCCATATTTGCACGTTTTGAGAATCAGCGAAAGTTAAGAAATTACACAGAGGAAACATCAGACAGCATGCTTAGGGATGGGGCATACAATTCTTCATGTTCCCATCAACAGGGATGGTTAGAGTGGCCATTAGACACTAACAGATATCAGGCATGTTTTCTTGACAACACAAAAGGGTTTCGAAAAAGTTGGCCAGATCCACGTTAAGAGCGACACAACACGCAGGAGTAGTAACAAAATACAGCATTGGAAAGTTGTGCTGAGAGTGGCTAAAACATTCAACATTGTCTAATGTGAAAAACACTTGTCCCTTCTTTCAATGACATGGGTCTACAGGATTTTTTACTTGGTCCTCAAAAACCATTCCAAAAGCACTTTCTGTATGCAATATTCAATGAAGAGTGGAAAGTTTCACAGCAGGAAGCTGCTGAGAGACTGCACAAGATTGACAGAGCAAATTTGGAAAAGGCTCTCACATTAGTAGACAATGGTATGACCTCCTTATCCGCTAGGATATATTCTCTGGGTAACATTGTGTCATCTACTATCGACATCATGCAGAGTGACATGCCCTCTTTGCAACATGGGCAATCACAGCTTAGGTTTATTATGCAACTAAGTTGGACTCTACAGATGTTACGGACTGGTCGCATCCCATGGAAACACCTAAGTGCCAGTAGCTTCTTTTTACCACACAATCTAACTAAAGAACAGACCACTATAGCTAGTAAAGGCACAACATAGAAAAGTTGAGAAAATTACCATTCAATGTTGAAGAAATTCCATCAGTAGATTGGTTAATACACAGATTTATTTCTTTTCCAATCTCAACATTTCACTTTAGATACTACTTACACCATCACGTGGGCACATATGAAGCGCTAGGAGAGGGGTTTGTACCCAAGTCATTGATCTTACCTTTCACATACAGATGTAATAGTGGTGACACAGAGATGTTTCTTAGCTGTACAGACTGCGAGAATACTCTGGGCCATTCTCTAGTTTGCATGGAGGTTATACTCCATGGGTCATGTAATGCGCTAAAGACGAATTTGTAGTATTTTCTGAAGGGTTCCCCAGCTGCTGTGAATCATCATTCGTAACATACAGCAATGTCTCAAAGGGGTGTCAATGGAGGGACAATAAAATTTGTACCAATAGTTACTGAAGGATAAATCCAGAAAGGGGAAAAAAAGGGAAGAAACCAAATGTTTTGCAAACAAAAATGGTATCTTCACATATTTGACATATTCAATTCCATATGGTCAAACAGAAAAGTTGTGCTGCATTACATTAAATGGCATGTAACCTGTTGGATACTGTTATGTTATTTTTTGTTAGCTTCGGTTTATATAGCGCCAACTCACCGGCAGGTCTCAAGGCGCTCATGACCGAAGGACAGAACAACTGTTAGCAGATCGGAAAGACCAGTACCATAATGCGGACTAAATTGAACCCAAAGCCTCCCTGAATAGAAGTGTTTTTAACGATTTCCTAAAGCGCAGAAGATTTCCTTCTTTGCGAAGGGACTCGGGTAGTCTGTTCCAAATTTGAGGAGTTAGAACAGAAAAGGATCTCCCACCCTTTGTTGCTAGTTTAAACCGTGGGCAAACTAACAGCTGAGCATCAGAAGACCTCAGCCTTCGTTCAGGTTTATACACCTCCAACCGTTCTTTAATATAGGCAGGTGCTTGCCCATAGATTGCCTTATGGGCCGTGCATAAGCTTTTGAACTCTGCCCTTTGCCTAATGGGCAGCCAATGAAGGCTCTGTAACAAAGGAGAGGCGTGGGATCTTCTCGGGAGCCTGAAGATGAGTCGTGCGGCTTCATTCAGGACAACCTACAATCTATTGGCCAAGATTTTCGGCAGACCTAAATAGAGAGCATTCCCTTAGTCCAGCCTCGAGATGATTGTAGCAGAGACTACCGTGCGAAGCATGGATGGGGAGAGAAGAGGAACTAACTTACGCAACTGCCTAATTAGACCAGTACAAGTCCCCACAACGGAGGAAATCTGGCTGGCCATTGACAGTTCGCAGTCAATCTTAATACCAAGACTTTTCACCTTGTCACATGGTATTGGGGTGGGACCTAATTCCTGGGGCCAATATAGATCACTCCAGGGGGAATTTATAGTCGAGACCACTAGAACCTCAGTTTTTTCAGGATTAATTTTCAACAGATTTGCAGTCATCCAACTGACTGCATATCCGAGAATATCCTGCGCGTATTTTTGCGCGGAGACCGTATTGTCTATGCTAAGTAGCAGCTGGGTGTCGTCGGCGTAATTAAACACACGGCAACCCATATTGGCCAGGGAGTTAATCAATGGTTGTAGATAAAGATTAAACAATAATGGGGATAGTGCGGAACCCTGTGGGACTCCGCACGTCAAGTTACCCACCTCCGATATGCCATCCCCCAACTGAATCCGCGGTGTCATTCCCGACAGGAAGGATTGAAGCCACTGAAAGGCAGTATCCCGAATCCCAAAACTGGCCAGTCTATCCAAGAGCAGGGCATGGCTGACAGTATCGAACGCCGCTGATAGATCTAGAAGTATCAGGGCGCTCGGTTTCTTACTGTCAGCCATCCCTCTAAGCTCATCCAGCACCGAGAGAATCACCAACTCGGTGCTGTGGTGTGCACGAAACCCTGCCTGACGTTCCTGGAGGAGATGGTGTGACTCCAGAGACGAGGCCAGGGACTTCAGCACATGTTGTTCTAAGATTTTGGACAAGAACAGGAGTTGGGAAATGGGCCTATAGTTTTTCAAAATAGTGGGGTCAGTTCCTGGCTTCTTTATCAGAGGCTTCACTCGTGCTTCCTTGAAACTGGCTGGTAACAGCCCTGTTTCCAATGAGTTGTTCAGGAGGGAGATGATATGATCTTCTAGAATAGGGCGTGCCAAACGGAAGACACTAGGGGGGCATGGATCTGCTGGAGAGCCTGATTTAGTTTTGCTCATAAGTTGCTCAAGACTCACCGGATCTATCAATGGGAACTTTGAAATAAGGACTTCCGAAGAGGTCTGGACATCCTGTTACATGATAGATCCAGTCACAGTACCATTCCTAATATCACAGAGAATGGTTTCCACCTTCTCCAGAAAGTAGTCTTGAAACATATTACAACTAATTGTTGTTTCAGTGTTTTCAGGTTTTTTGCTCAGCTCTGTTAATATTTTGAATGTTTCTTTCTGAACATTCTCAGCCTGGTTTATACGGGTGTCGTAATATTTTGCTTTAGTAGCCAGAATGAGTTTTTTGTATGAGTTGAGCGGATTTTTATACTGCTCTCGATCCCCTTCATCTTTTGTTCTCCTTCTTTTTATGTTCCCTCAAAGGCGGTGTAAACCATGGTGCCCCCCTTTCTGCTCCTTTAGCTCTTTGTAGCCTCTCCGGTGCGATCTGATCAATCGCTTTACTCAGACTACACACTATGTCCCTATAATCCTGATCTAAATTGCCATTAAGGGCCATTGGTTGAACAAATTCCGAGAGGGTATCCGTTAAAGTTTGTAAGTCAACTTTCCTCCATTGACGGACTTTCTTCATTTTAGAGGGTGGTTGTGTCAGCTTAGCATCAATAGGGATATCACAATAGACCAGGTGGTGGTCCGACCAAATGCAAGGTAGAATGTCCAAAAGAGCCACCTTAGGATCTAAAGTCCAAATAAGATCAAGGATTTGTCCCTTTATGTGTGTCGGAGCTTCTACCAGCTGCCTAAAGCCCAGTGAGGACATGGTTGTCTCCAAGAATCGAGCTGCCGGCTCCTTATGAGCCTTGTCCCAATGTAAATTAAAATCCCCAGTTACCACTACTTTTTCATATCTTGAACAAATGTCAGATATAGTGGACATAAATAGGTCATTGAAGGCTAAGGTAGAATTGGGTGGACGATAAACTGTGAGAATCACAAGAAACAAATTATCAAACATGATTTTAACTCCAAGAATGTCGGCTAAATCCACTGTTTCTGCCACTATTTTAACTACTGTTAAGGTTTTTTTAAACAGAATTGCTACTCCCTCCCCTCGAGCATTATCTGCACGATTGTGCCATACTACATCATACTCATTCGGAAGAGCGGCTATGATGTCTGGCAGTGAATTGTCCCAGAGCCAAGTCTCGGTAAGAGTTAGGACATCAATATCTTCATCCTGAAGCAGGGAGAATATTTCTAAATTGTGTTTGTGCAGTGACCTTGTATTTAAACAGGTCAATTTCAGGGAGCATGGATGGGATCCAGTCAAACCAGTAGATGATCTTACAATGGACATCTCGTCCAATTTAGTCATCGTGGCTAAATCTAAGGACTGTCCCTCCCTATCAAGCTGGTGTAGCTCTCCCGAGGTATAGACACGCCGCCGACCAAGAGTCCAGGCCCCCGCGCCCGTCCGTGCGCAGACGGACGCAGACGGGCTGGACTCTGGCGTGACTACGGCGTGCTCAGGCTGTGCGCAAACGCTGGCCACCCTAAATAGCTGCCTATGGACACTAGCGCGCCAACAAAGATGGCGCCGCCGAGCGTCCCGTGTTTCCCCAAGATGGCCGCCGGTAAAAAGAGGGATAAAAGGGACCCGCCAAAACGCGGTGCGTTACAGTATTGTAGTGCAAGTAAGCTGGGATTGGCCAAGTTTAAAAACAAGGGAAATATAACGAAATGCAAATCAAATGAAAAACGGGTAGTTTAAAACTCGCTATTGCCCACCGCAATATGAGGCCTGAAACGCGATCTCCCAAAGCGCTGAAAAGTTGAATAAAGCGCCCTACCTGGTCAGGCTTGGACCCTGATTTGCCCGCCCTAAATAGCTGCCTATTGACACTACCGCGCCAACAAAGATGGTGCCGCCGAGCATCCCGTGTTTCCCCCAAGATGGCCGCCGGTAAAAAGAGGGATATAAAGGACCCGCCAAAACGCGGTGCGTTACAGTATTATAGTGCAAGTAAGCTGGGATTGGCCAAGTTTAAAAACAAGGGAAATATAACGAAATGCAAATCAAATGAAAAACGGGTAGTTTAAAACTCGCTATTGCCCACCGCAATATGAGGCCTAAAACGCGATCTCCCAAAGTGCTGCAAAGTTGAATAAAGCGCCCTACCTGGTCAGGCTTGGACCCTGATTTGCCCGCCCTAAATAGCTGCCTATGGACACTAGCGCACCAACAAAGATGGCGCCGCCGAGCGTCCCGTGTTTCCCCCAAGATGGCCGCCGGTAAAAAGAGGGATAAAAGGGACCCGCCAAAACGCGGTGCGTTACAGTATTATAGTGCAAGTAAGCTGGGATTGGCCAAGTTTAAAAACAAGGGAAATATAACGAAATGCAAATCAAATGAAAAACGGGTAGTTTAAAACTCGCTATTGCCCACCGCAATATGAGGCCTGAAACGCGATCTCCCAAAGCGCTGCAAAGTTGAATAAAGCGCCCTACCTGGTCAGGCTACTGTGCACAAGTGCTCGTGAAGTATTGTGACGGCGCAAGTGACAACGTGAGGTGGTATGTACAGCGACTGTGGAGGTCGCAACGGCAAACAAGTGAACTTAAAATTGTACAAATTCAGGATACTCAAACAGTCAATGAAAGTGTAACATACAAGTAATTTGTGTAGGTATCCATGAGGGGAGCGCCAGGAATTTTGCTGTGAAGTCGACGGCGTTTCGGCTGTAGAATTTTTAGGCCATCATCAGGACCAGGTTACATTGATTTATATCACAGTGGTCTGGGGCCACACCGTCAATAGTCCAGGGTGGAGGGGCGTAGGTTCTCAGGGGAACCTATGCGCACCAGGGCTGGGTTATCCCGCTTGTAGGTCCCCAACACGAAGTGGAGACATGCTCAATGGCGTGTCTCAGACGAGTCCAAGGCTGCAGTGCTGGAAGCTCAATAGGATGCTGGAGAATGTGGATATAGAGCCGGCGTCAGTCAGGCTCTATGTGGCAGGAGTCACTTCACGAAGCCGGCAGTGGAATGAGACCGGGAATTGTGAAAGTTTCCGCAGTCATGACCTGCTGTGATCAAGTAATGTTTCCACCTACCTATACAGTTAGAAATTAGACAGTTTGGCCTTCGATTAAGGTTTCTAATGTGAACTTTGATACTTTAAGCAGACAGTAAGCCTCTTTGCTTCAGAAGCACATCCTTATAATCTGCAAGGGAGACGTTTGATCTTCAAGTAGCAAGGTCTTCCTCTGAGATACAGTTCTTTTTCTGCACTGATTTCCCACACCATTTTGGGGAGTGAGTGCACCACATTTTTTAACATTTCCAATAAATTAGGGGTAGCACACTTTTGAAGACAATTAGATTTGAGTAGGTTAGCACCTTCCAGACTCTTCGGAGTTAGTCCATCTTGCATACACTCCATGCTTGAAAGCATTTTTGGAGGCTTACCGCTTGTCCTGTTCCTCTTTGTAAGGATACTGATTTTATTTTATCTACTCCACCATGGATGTTTTATCACACGGCCAAATGGGATGGCACTTCCACATGTGCTCCTGAGTTGAATGAAACAGTTCTTTGACGCACACTTGTTCCAAGAACTAAACAATGACTGATTCTTGTCCTTTCGGCCTCTCTGGCAGCCCGTATTGTGCTGTCTACTGTCCACTTTGTCCTGGACATATGCTTGGAAATTCAACCAGTTCAATCTATGAACATAGAACTGCTGGTGAGTCCCATGGCCCAGTGTACCGTTGCTCTTCGCTTCAAAATGCATATTATGAGCCTTCCTCGGATGCTCCACCTTATGGTGATTTGGATCCTGGTTCATCCTCCGCGGATTTATTGCTGTCTGTTCCTCCTTTGGCAGCTGCTGAGGGGGTTGGATTTCAACATGTAATGCTCTATGCAGCTAGTGCGATGGGTGCCACAGGAAACATTGTCTGCAGTTGCTGGGAACAGCAATGTTTTGTCTACTCCTCAGAACATTTAAGCAAATGAGTAATCAAGTAGTGCTGATATTTTTGCATTCAGCCTTGTATTTTACTGCTGAAAATTACTTTTTAAATATACCTTTTTACTCACTTTTTACATTGATTTTACTGCAATTTGACTTGCTGTATGCTTTTATTATTAAAGAGCACAATGATTTTAATGGATTTGAGTTTTTCGTGACCACATTTTTTTTTTAAGCCAATATTTTGGGAATCGTTTAGTCACCTTACGTTCAAGGAGTGGGTGTCATGTGGTCACGTTAGGCCCGAGTAGGTACACCACCATTTTACTTGCTCATATTTTAAAGTTGCCATATTTTCTTAAACATTGAAATTTGACACACATTTGCTTGTGTGCCTGTGCAGGATAATATTCTCTGAAATGGCTCTGCTTACATTTACACTTCTTCATAGACATTTTATCAAGTGCCTTGAACATTCTGTACGAGGGCTAAGTTCAATGCGCAAATTGTTGTTTGTTATTGTCCATTCGGCGACAGACCTATCCGAAAGAATCAACATTAGTGACTTGACTGGGTCTTCGGGATGATTACATAAGTGAAGTTTATTATATAAAAAACATCACTCCTTTGTTAGGCAGAGGAGCACTTCGCTGACACTGTTGAGGTTGCCCCATGCTGGAATTCCAGCGCAGCGAATTCCTATTTACCTCCTGTAAGGGATGGTGCTGAGCTGTACACCAAGACAGGCTCCCAGATGACACTTACCCACAGGAACGCAGAAGTTAGATTACCCTATGGGGATTCTGGCAGATTCACCCACCATAGTGGGTAGAAGCATAAAATATAACATTACTTACATGCGAGCATTTATCCTATATAGTAGCACAATGGTTGAATTATTTTCTTTACCATTCATGTAATGCCGATTTTACAATTCGGTTTCCTTCTATTAATAATTGCAGTTCCTGTATTTTGCACAAGAATTATAATGCTTCAACAAATTTTGAAATGCCATGTTGTGGATCTATTTGGGTATGCACAAGTTACCAAACAAAACAGTTCTAGACAGGGCGGCTCCTCCTCTAAGGCAGAAGAGCAGTGAAAAAAGGAAAAGCTACAGGGCTAGTTTAAGGCAGGCAGGCTGGGGCTACAGGGGGAGTGATGGACACACTCTAAGTGTGCATGACTGTTTGGCCCGCCAGCTTGGGCCGCCCAAACCGTCATGCACACTTTGCATGTCCCCCATCAGGCTGTAATGCACAGATTGGTGGGGAACAAACACAGGCTCCAAGTCCCCGTCTGACCAATCACAATGCTGCATAGCAGCATTGTGATTGGCTTAGGGAAGCTTGTGTGCTTCCTGCTTCTGAGACTTACCAGGAAGAGAAGAAATGACCGAGGAGAGACAGCGGCCGCGAAGAGGTGTTTTTTTATTTATGGCTTGTTTTTTGCACCCTCCTGCCCTGCCACCCCCGTTCCCTGCCAACTGCCACTGGTTCTAGATCTGATTCCACAATTTGCTTGGGGAGTCATGGTTGTCACGTTCTGAGGTTGCACATTCCACCGGATACATTGCCAGGTTAGGGGTAGAGCGGGTGTACTGTGAGCTGGCAGAACTAAGGCCGTTGGTGTGCATGGAATCAGTTTTGCACAGTTCGGATGTTTATGTTGTCCAACAAATGCACAGGTTTACTGAGATAATATGAACCGTACGACAAAGGTCTTGGGTTGAATACGGTGACAATTGATGCAGGTTTTGCTGTCATGGTTGTGCTCAAGACACCAGAGGTAGACAAGGTGTGAATCTGTCTCAGACGTTTGCCGGTGACGGGCACCACAGGGTTCAAAACCGCCTTCTTCTTGGACAAACGTGCCACATAAGAAGACAATGTCTCAAAACAATTATGACAAAAGGCTGAAAAAGACCAGTCAAAAAGTGACTGGGGTAGCTCTTCTCCAGATCTGAGCTGACTGGCACGGAAAGAAAATAACTGACGTCAGTGCACTGGAGTGGTGCCTTGATAGGCACCGCGTACGCCACTTCTGGCATAGACGACGCGACATAGAGTCGAACTTTACCACATACCGTACTGCTCACAAAAAAGATTTCTTGCTCCAGTCTGACTTCTGTGGATAATTCTAAGGTAAAGAATCTGTGGCTAGGAATGTTTCTCAGATAATTTAGAGAAAATCAAAGGGTCCGGTTCAGGAAAGTAAGTGGAAAAGTATAGATGGAGTTCTATACTGCCTGAAAGTAGCAAAACTGGTGTAATAGTACAACTGGAAATCCACACTGAGTTTTTCAACCATTCTGTTGCACGTCTTTTGACTTTGTGAAGGTGACTATTTACAACATATGTATTTGTACATTGCACACTTTTGCAGACTGTCGGAAGGGCAGCACATTTTAGGCCAACAGTCTGCACAGAAAAGTCAATGAGTCATTATTTGATTTCCATAGCAAATCAATACCGATTAAATGCATTAATATGTGACAGGAAACCACCTAGAGGAATATCCAATAACTATTTAATTTACTGTGTTCTGATTATTCCAAAGCATACAACTTATATCAAAGAGCTCCAAAGATTTGGCAAATAGAAATATCTTTAATATGAAAGAATGTAGGCATTTTCATTGTTATTTCAGATGTTTTAATAAGAAGAGGCAATTCATAAACCTTTTTATGCAACAATTTGTACTTGCAAGGACAAATGGCTGATGTGAATTCCTAGAATCAGATAATATTTAAACTTATAGGTGAATCTAAGAAAATACTCAGCTAGGACTCATTTTACAAAGTTGTTCAACCATTGGCCCACACGACACCACAACCCTCATGGAGCATCTCCACTTCCAGATCCAGACCAACCCTAAAACGACTCTCCACTGAACCCTCAGCTACAGGCCGCCCAGCCCCGCACTCCTTTCACTGACACCATCGCCAACCTCTACGCACCCCACGGCCTCGCCTCCACAGTCTAAATCCTACTTGGAGACCTAAACTTCAACCATGACAACCTTGACGATCCCAACACTACCGCTCTCCTAGAGAACCTCGCCACTATAGAACTGAAGCAACTTGTCACTGACCCCACACACAGAGCAGGACACACACTCGACCCTGTCTTCACAGAAGAAAACAGCGTTTCTCACAGCCACACCACAGAACTCCTCTGGACTGACCACCACTGTATCCACTTTTCCTTCAGAATACCCACCGTACACAAGCACGCCCACGCCTCCCCCTTAGAAGCTGGAACAAAGTCACCAAACTACAGCTCACCTCTGGCCTCACCAGCACTCAACCTTCAACAATGCCAGATGCTAACATCTTGGCACACAACATCCACCACTGCATCACGAACTGCGCTGACACACTCGCCCGTCTCAAGAAAGCTACAGGATGACACAGCAATAAAGCAAGCTAGTTCACCCCTGCACTCCAAGAATCCAAGCGCTTCTGCATACAACTCGAAAAGACATGGAGGAACAGCAAAACACCAGAAACACGCACCGTCTCCAGAACAGACCGCACAGCACACCATCAACTCATCAAATCCACAAAGAACTTACTCCAAGACAGAATCCTCACCAATGCCCAGAACTCCAAAGAACTCTTCTCAATCATTAAGGAATTTGCCGAACCCGGCAGCCAAACAACAGACGTCCCACCCTTCCAAGACGTCTGCCAGGGGCGTAACACAGGCCCCGCAGCCCACGCGGTGCTGGGGGGCCCCTAGCTCCAAGTGGCCCCCTCGGCACTGAACTCTGGCCGAGAGAACTCCTGATTGAGCCCGGAGGGGGCCCCCCTAAGTACCGTGCAGGGAGGCCCCCTCACATTTCGTTACGCCAGTGATGTCTGCAACAGGTTCAACACCTTTTTTCACCTCAAGATTAAGATGCTCTATGACAACTTCGACAACCAAGACCTCTGCACCGCTCCAGCTCCTCCCCCCAGCGACACCACCCAATGGACCCAACTCACGACTGAAGACACCTTAAAGACCATGAAGAGCATCCACTCTGGATATGCTCATTTCACACAGACAGAACTCAGAGAGTCAGACTCTTGTCCTACCTCTCGGAATCAACAGAGACCAGATGTGGAGACCCCTAGGGATCCTCCCTCAGCCCCCTTCTTCAACATCCACATGGCCCCCCTCACAGCCATCATCAGAAACCATGGGCTCAACATCATCTCCTACGCCAGAGACACCCTGCTCATCCCCTCACCAAAACCCAAAATCCGTAGGCACAACTTCCAAGAAGGGACTTACGTTTATAGAAGGAGAGGGTTTGTCAGCATGAGTGTTGGGGTTATGTAAGAGCAGGGGCTGCTCCTCCATATGGGCGGAGGAGCATCGCCCCACTGCGTTCTCACAGTGCGAGAAGCAGAAACATAAAATGGTATTATCATACCATTTTATGTTTCTGCTTCTCGTACTGCGAGAAAACAAAAGGGTTTGGTGGGGGGCAGGCAGGTGGGTTGGCCTGCTCGAGGACAGAGGAGGAGTGGCTAGCCCAATGCTGTGGGCCCTGACTGTTTGGTCGGCCCTTTCGGGCCTACCAAACCAGTCATGCGTTCTCTCCATTTTCTACATGTAGGCTGCATGCAGCCTAAATGGAGAAAATGGCCTCCCACTATTGCAGTGTTGTTATTGGCTTTGGGGAGGGGCGGGGAGGGCATGGAAGCTACTTGCTTCCTACTTCAAAGGACGGAGGTGGACAGGGCAAGCCAAGTTAAGTTTTTTATTTTAAATTAAACCCCCCCCAATCATGTGAACCCCCGCCATGCCACCCGCGAGTCATGCCGGCTGCGACTGTGTAAGGAAAGCAGTGAAACATGAAAGACCGGATGTCATCAGGCAAATTCAATTGGACAGCTACTGGGTTGATGAACTGCTGAATTGGAAAAGGTACCACAACTCTGGGTTGTAATTTCTTTAGTCCAGACAATTGGAAGTGCTTAGTGGAAAGCCATACTAAATTACCCTTTGATATGTGGGTTCGGATTTACAAGTTTTGTCTGCTTGTTGTTCATCAGTTCTTAATATCTTCTAAATGTTGTTCTATAGTTTTTTTAGGTGAGAAAGAATGTTATGATGCTTGTCAACCAAAGGGACCTGATGTTGCTGGAATCTCAATGGGTAGAGATTTAGGATGCCTATCAGTTAAACAGGAAAAGGGGGAATAACGTATAGCAGAGTGATCAGAAGTGTTGGATGGAAATTACACCAGGTGTAACATGTTCTCCTACTCAGGGGATAGGGTCGAGAGAAGACGTTACAGGATTTGTTCCAAGGATTGGTTCACTCATAACGTCTGCTCATCCATTTGTGGATGATAGGCAGAAGAGAGTCTGACGTCTGTGTCCAAGGAGGTGCATAGTGCTTGCCAAAATTTTGACACAAACTGTGTATCTCGGTCAGATATTATAACGGACAGGAGTCCGTGAAGTCTGGCAATATGTTGAGTGAAGAGGTTGGTTAGATCTTTTGCCATTAGAAGACCTATCACTGGATTGAAGTGCACCATTTTATAAAAAAGATCCACCATCACCCAGCTAGTGGAATACGCATTGGACTATGGCGTTCTGTGAACAAACCCATACTAATTGTGTGCTACGGGTGAGGTGGTTACTGACAAAGGATGCAATAATCCAAAGGGAGCTGAATGAGATGTCTTATTTCTTATGCATATCGGACAGGCTTGGAGTTAGTCTTGCACATTCTTGGACAAAGTAGGACACCAGAACCATCTTTTACAATTTGTTATTGTTTTGTTAATCCGTAGATGATGTGTCATGACACTAAGGTAAAACCTCCTGTCTTAGTCCTTCTGCAGGGAGAAACAACTTTTGTTTCTGGTACAATAATCACTCATGAACACTATCTGTCATATTCTTTAACCAGTTCTCTAGGTGTATTTTTAACGTTGCTTTCTTGAGTTGACTTAAGAACTCACCTTCTCAGAGGAAATTACGTTTTGGGGATATTGATTTCTATTCCTGAGGAAGAATATCCTATTTGGGAAAATGTGTTGGCTTTAGTTTATTGAGATCCTGGTCGATAGGTGATCACAAAGTCAAATTAATTATAAAACATCAACCAAAAAATTTGTAATGGGGTTAAAGCTTTCAGGGACTTGAAGAGTTGTACATTTTTGTGATCGTTATACATTGCTATAGTGTCTCTAGCTCCTTAGAGGTAGTGTTCCCATTCCTGTATACTTAATTTGATGGCCAACAAGTCCCTTTCTGCTACTTTGTAATTTTGCTATGCTGGAAATAATATTTTTAGAAAAATAGGCAATTGGATGTTACTATCTGGTGTTCTCATCCCGCTGAGAAAGGATCCCCCTACCCCATGCCCGCCCCTCCACCCCCCGCACACTGTGTTACTGGAACTATGCTATACCTGGATGATAAGCCCAAAACAAGTTGCTTGTGTTCCTGTTCAGGGAGGACCTGGTTTGGAAGTTCGAGCTGGACTGTTCCCATTGGAACAGGTTCAAGACTGATTTGCATTAAACTGGGTCTAAACTGTAGTGGGTCCAAAAAAGCTTCTGTTCAATGGATCGTAAAGGTCTGTTGGGCATGTAGCATGTAGGGGGTCAGGAGTCACTGTAGAAGTGGAAGCCTCTTGCCATGCATTGCTCGGTGTACCAGGCTGAGAGATTGAATTTAATTATTTTAGATATTGGTAGCCAGTGAAGAACTACAAGGGCGGGGGGGCAGAATGATACATGGGTATTTTTTGCAAAATATGTGCTGCGGCTTCAGAACCACCTGCAATCGCTTAGTTACATATGCTGGGCAACCCAAATAAACTGAGTTCCCGTAATCAAGCTGGCATAGTACAAGGCCCTGGACGACAGTTGTGCGAGTGGTCAGGGGAGCCAGGTCAGAGCTTTCCTCATCAGCCTGAGTATGCCAAAGCAACTGGCCCCCAGATTCTAACATGAGGCTCCATTGTCAGGCAGATGTAAATCCAGAAGCCTGTTCTCTAATTTTCACGGGGGGAGCAGGTCTCCAAGGTTGTCGGGCCAACATAGCTCTGAACAGAGGGATGGATTGTTGCTGACCACCAGGACCTGTTTTATCCCAATTTAATTTTATATTACTGTTTGACATCCAGTGAGTAATGTCTCTTAAGCAGTTGCATGGAGAGTACTGCAGTTTCTGAGGTGAGAGGGATAAATATTGGGGTATCATCTGCGTATGATAGGTAGGATTGCAAATACATGTTCTGTTATGCTATCAGCCAGTGGTCGGACATGCATATTGAATAGAGTGGGTGTTGTGTTTGCATTCTTAGAGTTTCCATGTATTAACATTCCTTATGATGCACTTGTAGAGCTTTGTAAATGTCACTTTGAGAATGTTGTAATGTCATGAAAGAATGTATTTTTTGTAAGTGGTAGACGGTTACATTTCATGCTTGAAGCTGGATGCATGCTGGTTCAGCTCTTTGACTTCAATAAAGGGAAATTTATCATAATGATCCAGAATCCTTTATTACACTGGCGACGGGCTTTCGAAGAGCTGAAGGACCTACGCAAGCTACCTCATTGATAAGAAGCATTTTCTTCGAATTTTTAATCATCATTAGATACGTCCTTAAGGAAGTACCAAGGAATTCCTTGACGATTCCGAAATCGACGTGGGAGTTATCTGTGAGTAAGTGAATCTACGTGGGAATTATCAGTGACTTAGACACTTTCTTTTTATTTCAAAAGTAAGCGATTTACCTTCTTCCACTCACACTCTTCTTGCTGCTCGAGCACTTTACAACTCACAAGACTCACTGCTTCTTAGTTACTGTTGTCATTACAACACTCACGTCTTTTTTGGGATGACGTCTGGATGATCTGTGTCCGTAGTTACGTCTGCATACGTGTACGCACACGCTAATCACGTCACGTAACCTACGCATTGGACATTTTTTGTTGTTGCTTAAAGTCATTTTTACAATGTTTTGAATCGGAAGATTCTGTACCACAGCAGACTTAATATTTAACGACCGGCAGTATTCAGCGGCATCATTGCAAATTCGTTCATCATACAACGGGCAGTATCCACCGTATGTAATTTTGTTTATTCTTCTTCAACTACCTTCACAATGACTTGGAACTTTGATCACTTTACGTCTTTTGAGTACTTTACATTACAACTTTTACTTAACTACTGATATTACGCTACTTATACTTACTTACTCTAGACTTGGAGAACATTACAAAATATACTGACAATTAATATTGATGACTATTAATTCTTCAGCCAATTTTTTATTATTTTTTCTAATACTGCCAGATATTAACTGTTAAACAGTATGACCCAACCAAATTACAACATCAATCCTCCACAAGCACTTTGGGTTTCTGGAACTGAACCCCCCTTAAAATGGTTGGAATGGAAACCTTATTTTTGTAACTATATTGATGCTTTGGACGAAGATGGAAAAATGTCTTATGCTAAAAAAAAAGATTACTTTTGCATGCTTTAGGTCCTGTTGGGTTAAAAGTGTATGAGAGTATGACAAAACCTTGCTTTCCAGATGACCTAAATGTATATGCCTTGGCCTTACTTCATCTGGACACATATTTCGCCCCCAAGGTTTGTATTGGAGTGACGAGGTATAAATTATTTTCTAGGAAACAACATAAGGAGGAGAGCATTGACCATTACTTAGCTGATCTCAAGAAATTAGTTTTAGACTGCAAGTTTGGTGTATTACAAGATGATTTAATAAGAGATCAAATAGTCATGCACGCTTACAATCCTACCATACAAGACAGACTATGGATTAATGGTGATGCCCCTTTGGATGACATTCTTGCCATTGTACGGAAAGCAGAGATTTCTGGCAGGTGTGCCAGTATTCTTAAACAAGATAATGTAACTACTGATGTGGTAGGTAAGGTGAATGTCAATGATAGAAAGAAATCTACAACTAATCCTAAGGATAATTCGTATGTTAAGTCCAATTACAATAGGCGTCCAAATCCGAGGTTCCCCGGAGCAGCTACGTCGTGTGGAGGACTGCGGCCTGTCCTGGCGCCAAGAGCCGGGGTCTTGCGTGGAGAGTGGACCCGAGGTGCCCCGCACCCTGCGCCGCCTGCCGCACCCTGCGTGCATACCAAAACGCCATCGGCAGACCAGACGCACTCCCGCCCCACCTACGGGACCTGCCAACGTCCCCGTGTGACACCTGACCCCCCGCGCTGGTTCGGGGACTCGGCCGGGCTGCGGGCGGTGACGGCTGCTGGCAGGAGGGACTGGGGAGTGAAGGAGCCTCATTGAGCCCCACCGCCACAGCGCCGCGCAGCGTGAAGGCCCCACTGTCCAGCCGCGGTAGGCTCCTGCTCCGGAGACTCGCTGGGATTAAAGCGGCTCGCACCCCACTGACTGCCATAGGGGTCTGGTTTTCAAGACATCCACAGCGGCCCTTGTTCGCCCCGGGTATTCACGACCACCGCAGCGCCGGTCTAGTTGGGGGACTGCAACTACTGGCAGGCAGAGGCTGCGAGAAGACCACGCAACGAGGCAGACAACACAATAGCCCGCCAGAACCACTTGTGGGCGCACGCCGCGGTGCGCCCCAAACAACTTCTTGCACACCACAAACGACGTCGGCGGCAATGAGTGGCAGGGGTATGAGGGGTCAGCAGACCTCGAAACTGGACAAGTACGCCTATAATAAGGACCCGCCGGATGCTGCGAGGGGGGACTCTGCTCGAACACCACCCCACTCCGGGGTAGAGGGAAACAACACAGAAAAGATCACTCTCCACGACGTCATGGCGGCCCTAAAGACAATGCAATCCTCCATGGGCACCATCTCGACGGACATCTCCCTGATTCGCGCTGACTTCGCTAAAATGTCTGACCGCCTGGAGACGGTCGAGAAGACAACTACAGACCTTGTGGGAGACACGTCGGCATTAAAGCGCAAAGTCCAACGGCTGGAAGACGACAATCTCATGCTAAAAGCGAAACTGGATGACCAGGAAGGCCGCTCGAGGCGAAATAATGTGCGCCTGATTGGCGTTCCGGAATCAGAACGCGGCCCGGCCCTGGACCTCTACGTTGAGGACCTTGTCACTAAGCAGCTCCAACCTAAAGGACTCTCGAAGTATTTCTCGGTGGAACGTGCCCATCGAGTCCCTTGAGGTCAGCCAAAGCCCGGGGCCCCGCCTCGACCTATCCTGGCACGCATTTTCAACTTCAGGGACTGAGACGCCATTTTACAGGCAGCGCGCACTCGACCTCCTATCCAAATTGACAACTCGGAGATCCACTTCTACCCGGATTACACAGCGGCAGTGGCTCAACAACGTCGGAGCTTCACGGAGGTAAAGAAAGAACTGCGTGCTCGAGAACTCAAATACTCGATGATTTTCCCAGCGAAGCTACGTGTAGAATCCGAAGGCAAAACGTGGTTCTTTGACACGCCACAAGCGACTCAGGAGTGGTTGGAGGGATGGAGACCGGCAAGAAACCTGAAGAACCGAAATCTGCAGCGCAACCCCGGAGAAAGGAGCCCTGAACCTAACAATGAAGCAGAATGAGCAGGGGACGTCGCACTACAATCTCCGTTAGGGTCACCACAATCTCTCAACCTTTGATTTCCACGACAGACGTCAATCCCCTCACCAACCTGTTGGCGAGTGCCGGACATCCAGTGAGATGGTGAGGCGGAGGGCCACTTACGGAGGGCCAAATATGGTGAAACTATGATTCAACGGGGCAAGACCCATGCAGGTAGGACTATATGGTTAAGACTAGCACTGCACGAGTATCTACAGAGAGGGGGGAACGACAACGGACACAGAAGTCTCACCCCCATGAACAAATTTCATGTGTTGGGACTGTAAGCACTCTGCTCAGTTGGGGAGGTGGAAGGTTCATTGTCCGCCGGGCAGGGAGGCAGGGAGGGGGGTAGGGGTTCTTAATGTTTTTACCTTGTTTAGTTTTTGTTTTAATAGTCTCTTTTCAAATTGGTTGGCTACTTACAGACACACGCAACACATACACGGTTTCTTCTTCATGCACTTAGGCTCAATGGCCTGGCCGGAGCGACCACCCGGGGGCTTCCGGTCTCGATTCCTTCAAGACGACACCCACCCCACAGGCACACGGGAGTATGTTCTACACTCCCACGCACCTCGGTCCGCATCCTGAATCCGATGACACTGACGCACCTGCTTACCGATGATCATGGCTTATCACGAGGTCTCTACACCGACCCCCCAATCACAACCACTAGTAGCCCCCACACTCACAGTACTATCGTGGAATGTCAATGGCCTAGGCCATAAGATTAAAAGAGGCCTGGTCCTCCAATATCTCAAGAGAAAGGCGCCCACATTAGCTCTGCTACAGGAAACACATCTAGTAGGAACTACCTCCAAGGCCCTTAATCGCTGGGGTGGGATGGTCGCACACGCTGAATTCTCGGCGGGTTCCCGTGGGGTTGGAATTCTGGCCCAAAAAAATGCCCCACTCCTCATTCAACGCACATGGGCAGATGACCAAGGGCGGTTTGCGGCGATCCATTGTCAATGGGAGGGACGACCCTATAATATACTTTCAGTATACATTCCCCCCACGCTACACCAAGGGGCATTCCAAGACCTGGGTAAATTCCTGCTTGAACTCCCGGAAGGCGAACTGATCATTGGAGGAGATTTCAATGCAGTATCAAATGCAGCAATTGATCGGCAACCTCCTCGTGGATCCACTAGATCTGACCAACTGTTTACCGACTTCCTAGAAGCAATAGGATTGGTGGATATGTGGCGACTTAAACATCCCCATGACCGTCACTACACATTTCACTCAGGGGCCCACAACAGTCTCTCTAGAATAGACTACATAATAACCCTGGCGATCCCCCCAGAAAAGATCACGGCCCTAGAGCTCCTCCCCAGAGGGATATCAGACCACTCCCCACTGCAACTCACCTACACGACACACCCCACTAGACGACGAAGAATATTTCCGATTTACCCCGGTTATGTTAAAAACAGGGCTATTTTGAAAGCACTAAAAACTTCCACCACGCATTACTTTGAGGAAAACCCAGACTCAGTAGATTCGCCCTCAGTTCTATGGGAAGCATTCAAGGTAGTACTCAGAGGACAGGCTATTTCCACCATTACCAGGCACAAAAAAGAACAGCGGGCGGCTGTGGAAGCACTGGAAACGGCAGTCCAAACAGCGGAACTGGCCCATGCCTCTGTTAACTCGGAAGACACAGCGCACACATTAACATTGGCGTCACGGGAATACAAAGCATAAGTAGAGGACATGACCAAGACAAAACTAACTGGCACACTGCATAGGATCTATGAGTTAGGTGACAAGACTGGTAAGATGCTCGCATGGATTGAACGTAAGGAAAGAGCCAATAGATGGATTGCCACATTAGAACGCTTAGATGGCACACGCACGACTGCTCCCCGGAAATTGTAGAAGAACTGGCCACATATTATGAGACCGTATACACTGCACGGGGTGGGAAGACGGAGGAAGACTGCTGCCGGTACCTGCAGGACAGACCCCTGCCCACATTGCCGCAAGAGGACGCACAGACACTTGAGGAAGACTTTACAGGGGAAGCGACGGGGCCCAACGGCCTACCAGTTGAACTCTACAAAACACTCTCACGACAGTTGATCCCCTACATGCTCCTGATGTATAAAGACTGCCTGTCGAGGGGTGAACTCACGGCCGACCAACGGCTGGCCACAATAGTCGTAGTACACAAACCCGGCAAACCACCTGACCAGCCATCTTCCTATAGGCCGATCTCCCTAATGAATGTGGATGCTAAAGTTCTGGCAAAAATTCTGGCGCTAAGACTACAGCCCCACCTCACAGACCTAATACACCCGGACCAATCGGGCTTTATGCCTGGTAGGAATACCTCACTTAATCTGCGGCGTGTCAATGGGGTCCTGCACCGTATTCCCATGCTACAGGAAGACGCGGCCATCCTCTCTCTTGACGCCACCATGGCCTTCGACCTGCTCGAATGGCCATTCCTATTTGCGGTCCTCAGAAAAATGGGCTTCGGCCCTAAATTTTGCAATTGGGTCAAACTTCTCTACAGCAAGCCGACGGCGCAGGTAGTAGCCAATGGCCACACTTCCCGCACATTCACACTGGGACGAGGAACAAGGCAGGGATGCCCTCTATCCCCGCTCCTCTTCGCTCTTATTCTAGAACCCCTGGCGGTGCAGGTGCGAGTAGACTCCGTAATTAGAGGAATCACATGGGGGACTGGATGGGAAGATCGCATCTCCCTCTACGCGGACGATGTCTTGATTTATTTGATGTCCCCCACCCAATCCCTGGCGGCTTTGATGGACCTACTCAGGGCCTACGGCGAGGTATCAGGTTACACAATTAATTGGACCAAATCACTTCTTTATGTCTTAAAAGGAAACACACCGACGCTGCCCCCTGACGGCACCCTACAGGCGGTCACCGGGGGATTCAAATACCTAGGAATCTATGTCACGCCACTGGAATCATTATTCATGGCAGAAAACTTGATGAAACCCCTACTGAGGCTAAAATCTGACGTCACACACTGGCGCTCGTTACCGCTTACATTGCTGGGGAGGGCCGCATTATTTAAGATGCTATCACTCCCTAGATTTCTTTACGCATTGCAAAACACACCTTTTCCGGTCCCTCTCACCTATTTTAAGTCCATAGACACGGAAATCTCAGCACTACTGTGGGATGGAAAGCCAGCCCGTATAGCACACTACAAATTAATCCGGTCCTGGTATGACGGCGGAATCGCCCTGCCTAATGTTAAATTGTATTACTGGGCGGCACAATTAATAGTGGTTAATCAATGGTTGCACGCCCCACAACTTGACCCAGCCTTCCGCCGTGACCGAACTGTGCTGCCACCTGACCGACTCATGCGGGCGCTATACACGAACAAGCGACGCCACACCTTTACAGGCCCGACAGCCCACACGATCAAGATATGGCATGTAGCACAGAGAGCCCTGGGATGTGAGGGAGTGCTCAAGCTCGCCACGCCACTTTGGGACACGCGGCGTCTGGGTACACTGGCAAACACAAAGGGTTTTCGGCAGTGGGACTTAATTGGGATATCCAAAATCGGGGATTTATGGAACAGGGGTGAAATAATCACTTTCCCAGCCCTTAAAGAAAAATACGGGATGGCAGACACCGAACACTATCGCTATGCGCAAATCAAGCATGCACTACAAGGGGCAATTCCGACAGGCACACAACTGATTGAATCCTCCCCCCTGAAGGACAGACTCCTTACTGACTGTCTAGAGAAAAAAGCGATCTCCCTTACATATCGCAAGCTTATCAATAACATGCCTGACCCCACGGCTGTCCTTCGGAGCAAATGGGAAATAGAACTAGGGGACATAGAGGATGAGGATTGGCTGTACGCTCTGGCATCTGCCAGGGAGGCTTCCATCCCATCACGCCTCAAGTTAGTGCAATTGAAAATATTACACAGAATATTCTACTCCCGCACACTCCTACACCGGCTGGGCCGCATCCCGGAACCTATCTGCCTGCGCGGATGCGGCCTCCCGGGCACATTCTTCCATACTATATGGGACTGTCCCAGGATCCAATCATACTGGGGCCGTATACTCTCTGAAATATCGGAAGCAAGTGGTGTTGAACTATTAAGAGAACCCAGATGTTGTTTATTAAATATTTGGTCGCCCACGGACATGAATCGAGGACTGCAGACGTGGGCAATTTTGGGTCTAGCCCTTGCTAAACAGAACATTGCCAGGAATTGGGGATCGGGTGTGACACCCACATGCACTCAGTGGGGGAAAGATATGGACATAGCGATGTTGGCAGAAAAGGCGGTGTATGTTCA
Organism: Lissotriton helveticus; assembly: GCF_964261635.1. NCBI lineage: Eukaryota > Metazoa > Chordata > Amphibia > Caudata > Salamandridae > Lissotriton > Lissotriton helveticus. Next base: position 431,889,084 of record NC_136069.1, on the reverse strand, counting down.
CCGAGGATGCCCCAAAAAATGGACTAGGATATGGGGGAAATGGAATGAATATAGGGGCCAGCTGTGCGACCCCCCACAAGAAATGTCTGATATTGAAAGTAGCCCGTGAAGGGAATGCCCTGAAGTGCTAATGATACAAGGACCCAGGGGGGGGGGGGTTGCCAAAGGGAGAGCCAAGGACCCTATATAGCTATCAACGGGCATGATGGGGAAAGACTAAATATGAATGACATCAAGATATCCCTCTTCCTTTAGGTTGATGTTTGGGAGCACCCATGACCCGATGTGTTGCTGTATCTCTAGCTGTGTCAAAGGACAACTGAACTCTGCCTGATGTATGAGAAAGGGATGTACATTGCAAAGAATATGTGAATGTATCCTATATTTAAACCGAAATGTCAAGTGTTGTATGTAACATGTAAAAGTCAATAAAATATGTTTATAAAAAAAAAAAAAAAAGAGCTTTGGAAATCCTCTTGTACAATAAGTGGGTGAACAATTATGGACCCTGACATTCACCCTGAAGGTTATGGTGGGGAAACCATTGATCTTCCTGGTTAACATTGGTTAATTTTTACATTTAAGGGAAGAGAGTGTACAGGCAAATTGTACATTGCAAAAAAGGGACCACCTGTTCTTGGTTGGTTTGATCAGAAACAATTGCATATCATTTTAGACCCCAATAGCAAGGAACAGGACAGTAATGTAATTTGCAAAGATATGTTAGTTGAGTTTCCTAATGTTTTCAGCAAAGTTCTGGGTAATCTAAAAGATTTTGAACACAAAATCATTATCAAACAAGATGCTTCTCCTAAAATACATAGGTGCAGGAAGATTCCTATTTTAGTAAGATATGAAGTAAGCAAAGAATTAGACAAATTTGTTTCAAACATCGAGCCGATTGATGCGTCTGATTGGGGTTTCCCGGTCGTCGTAGCAAGACGTAGTAACGGTAAAATTCGGCTCTGTTTTGACCTGAGGTACCTAAATAATAACATAGTTGTGGATAAATTTCCATTACCAAAAATTAACTAAATGGTGTCAAGTTTGAATAATGCTAAGTGGTTTTCCACCATAGACTTGTAGTCTGCGTATCACCAGATCTCTTTGTCCCCTGAGTCAATGAAATTTACATCTTTTGTCACCCCCTTTTGGTGCTTTCAATATAAATGCATGCCCTTTGGCTTATCTTTGGCGGCCAAACGGTTGACGTTCCACTTATTTTAAAAGGAACAAGGTGTTATGTTTTTTCAAGATGACATCCTTGTATTTGGAGGTGCTGAGAAGGAACATTTAATGAGACTTAAAAAAGTTCTGAGCATTCTGGAAAGCAAAGGCCTTACAGTAGAGCACTCTAAATGCAAATAGCCCAAAAAAGTGTAACTTATCTTGGTCACATCATCGATGAACAGGGTGTTAGACCTAAAACCTTCAATGGTTTCTGCCATTTCTGAAGCTCCTGTACCAGCCAGTAAGGATGATGTTAGATCGTTCTTAGGCATGGCTGAATTTTGGTCAAAATATGTGCCTAATTTTGCTACCAAAACGTATAATATTCACCAACTCCTTAAAAAAATGGTACCTTCGAGTGGTCACAGGGATGTGACATGGATTTTAAATAATTAAAGAAGCTATCGCAAAAGCTACTGCTCTTCACAGTTTTGACCCTTCACTTGAGAGCGTGATTACTACAGATGCCAGCAACAAAGGCCTTGGGGCAGTTTTGTCACAAATTAATGACAGGGTCGAGGAAAAAATCATAGCTTATGCATCAAGGTCTTTGTCTCCATGTGAAGAGAAGTACCCAATTATAGAGAGAGAGGCCTTAGCCTGTGCGTGGGCATTGGAACACTTTAAATCTTTTATTTGGGGAAAATTGTGCACACTACGTTGTGATCACAAGCCATTGGTGAAAATTTTGACAACTGAAGGTGTTATTGGTGCATCCGCTAGATAAGCTAAAATTTCTATGAGGATGCAAAATTTTATTTACAAAATAATTTACGTTCCTGGTAAAGACAATATAATTGCCGATTTTTTGTCCAGAATGCCGGTAATGTTGGAACATTGTGAGAAGAAGGAATGGAATGAATTACAAACTGCATTTGAAGGTTGATGAAGGGTAGTCTGCTTTTAGCACAGAGGAGTGGGACAGTGAATATTTAAGAGACAATACCTTACAAGCTGTTAGTTCCCATGTAATAAATGGTTGGCCTATAAAAAAAGAATTATTGAACACAAACTACACACTGTTTTGGGAAATTAGATCTGAGTTATCTATTTCATACAATACTCTGTTAAGGGGTGAGAGAATAATTCCTCCTGAGAGTTTATGTGATGGAATATTGAGCTTTGTCATGAAGGTCATCCAGGAATTGTTAGGACTAAATCCTTAGTGAAAAGATTATTTTGGTGGCCAAGTTGTGACTCCCAAATTGAGAAGAGAGTAAGGAATTGCATTTCTTGTTCATCTTCTGATAAGACTTACAAACATTCCGTCCCCCTATGTCAAAAGGATTTTCTCCTAAAAATCCTTGGGAATGTGTTGCAGCAGACATCATGGGGCCTATCCGTGAAGCTGATGGTTTTCATTGCTACTTAATTGTTCTTATTGACTTATTCTCAAGATGGCCAGTTATTAAAATTGTTGAAAATGCTGACACTGATTCTGTCCTACTATTCTTAGATGAGACATTTGTTACAGAAGGTATTCCTTCTTTTATTCTAACAGATAATGGAGTACAATTTTTATCATTGAAAGCTAAGACCTATTTAAAAAAACTGGGAATCACACATAAAACCATTTCGCTTTACAACCCAAGTGGTAACGGTATGGTGGAGAGGTTTAATCGAGTTTTAAAAAACACCATTCAGTTATCATTGAATAGTATTCCTGATTGGCCTACTCAAATAGGAAAAACGGTGTGGACTTACCGCATTACTGTTAATGAATCTACGGGATTCTCTCCCTTTGTACTTACGAAAGGTAGGAATCCTTACTCTAAACCCATTCCTACATAGATATTTTCTAATGAAATACAACCATGGTCTAGAAGTGAAGTGGAGACATGTATGGAACCTAACAAAGTTCAGAAAGGTGATTTCCAATTTTCAGAACCTTTTCAGGTAATTGTAGTCCTACTTAATGCTGTCAAAGTCAGTGATGGTAGAGTTTGGAGCTTGAATAGAGTTGCTAAGTGTCAACCCAATCTTGTCAACCACAATTGGAAGCCTGAGGATTTAGATGCAGATGCTTCTGGGGACACTCTTTCCAGCAAAAGCCTAAATGGCAACTTGGAAGTGTCAAATAATGAAGATGTTGGTGCTTCTTCAGAGAACATTTCTCAAGGAGACACTACTATTTCCATAGAAGAAACCGCTTCTTCTACCTCAGCAACCACTTCTTCTACCTCTCAGAATGATGGGCCTGATTCTCTTCGTCATTCATGAAGAAAGGTGGTGCCTTCTTGGTTGGAAGAATATATTATTAGCAATAAATAGTATCATAAGTTGAATTTTTTTTTTTTTTTTTTTTTTTTTTTTTTTGTGTCCAAAGAAAGGGGGATGTTTTGTGTTTGCATTCTTAGAGTTTCCATCATTAACATTCCTTATGATGCACTTGTAGAGCTTTGTATATGTCACTTTGAGAATGTTGTAATATCATGAAAGAATGTATTTTTTGTAAGAGGTAGACGGTTACATTTCATGCTTGAAGCTGGATGCATGCTCTTCTACTTCAATAAAGGAAAAATTATCATAACGATCCAGAATCCTTTATTACAGTGGGGTTTAGTGACAAGCCCTGTGGTACACCATATTCCAAGGTCAGGGGGTCTGAATGGAACGTTTCTTCAATCACTTGTAAACTTCTGTTACTTAAGAATAAGGTCAGCCACTTGAGAGTGGTACCCTTAATTCCTGCTTCTTCTAATCTAATAAGTACTTGGTGGGAAACCATGTCGGAAGCGGCACTGAAACCTAGACATTGGACTGCTGCTGAGCCTCCTGAATCTAAGATTTGTTTACGTTCAGCAGTCACAGCCAAAGTGGTTTATGTGCTGTTTCCTGTTCTGAAACCACTTTGAGTAGGGTGAATTGTACCCTTTTCCTCCAGGTATAAGGAGAGATTTTGATTGAAAATGTTCTCTACAATTTTGCTAATACCTGGGAGCAGGGAAATAGATCTGTAATTTTCTGGCCGGTTAGGGTCTAGTGAGGGTTTCTTTAAGAGAGGTTCCAACGTGGCATGTTCCCATGCCGGGCGCACTATGCCATTCTGAAGAGAGAATTTATGGCAGAATGGCTAGGACTGAACAAATGAGTTTTCAAACTTTCAAGAGGATATTGAAAGGAGCCGGGTTCAACAGAGATCCTGATTTGATAGAGATAACTAGGCTTTCGATGTCTTCTGCTCTAATCTTTGGGGAGGTTGAAAAACTCTCCTTTACCTTCCCTACCTGGTGCGTTAATTTGCCTTTTGACACCAATATTGTAATCTAGGCCTTTCGGCAAAGTGGCACAGATTTTATTAACCTTTTCCACAAAGTCCCTAGCTAGCTCGTTACATCTGGCCTTAGAGGCTTTAGGGGCCTATCTACCTTATGGATGGCATCAAGAATTAATTAATGATTGTGAAAAGCTCCTTTGCGGAGTTGGCAGCATTATCAATCTTAGTACAAAGAAAGGAGGCTCTAGCCTTCCTTATAGAAGAGTGAAAAAATGTTACGCTGTCCCTGTACTTTTGTTTACTGACTGCATTGTAGTGTTTTCTCCACTTTCTTTTCTTTTACATTCCTTTTGAAGGATTTTGAGGTCATTTTTGAACCAAGGAATATGCGCCTGTGTGTGACTGCTTTTCTGTAATCTCTTAGGAATTTTGAGATCTAATGAGTTTTCTATCCAATCTACAAATGTGGAGTATATTTTGGTTATATCTCCATTCAACATGGGGAAAGAACTAAAAGTGATTTCCGAGTCATTGCCAGCTAATTTCGACTAGCTTCGGTCTAAACTGGGTTGCTGGCTCTGGATACGTTTATTTCTTTCTCTCTCAAGATAGAAGGGAATCATAGAGGGGTCTGACAAACAAAGTGAGATAGGATTACATACTATTAGATTAGAGATATTTGAAAGTATTTGAGAAGATTACCCTTTTTGTGAGTGGACATCTTCACTTTCTGGGTTAACTAAATGGCCTCTAAGTCATGTGTTTGGTTTTGTGCATTTGTGCAACTAGTGTCTTCAAAGTGTAGATTAAGATCACTTAGGAATATGAAGTTAGTCTTTTGTAAGCTTTCTTATGCTACTATATCGGGCAGTGCTTGTATGAACGTGGAGGGGAGACCAGGTGGGCGATATACCAATATCCCTGAGTACATAAATGTATGGTAAAGTTCCAATGAGAACTCAAGATAGTCACATATTGGAATGGGGGTGGGAGAGAATTTTCCTTTTAGATCTTTCTTATAAATAATAGCGACCCTTCCTCCTACTTTATTTAGGTGGTCTGTGCGCAACATACCATCAATAATGATAAAAATATAACATAAAATATAATATATAAAAAAATCCCAAAGCAGCAATAAAGACTAGGCCACCAATCAAATCTCCTATTAACTAAGTACATATGCTAAGGACATATTGCTGTTCATTTCCAGACTAGCCTGTGCTATTTTACTAGAGGCAATACATCTATAAATTGTGTGACAGATCATGTTGTTTTGGAGCAACTAAAGATACTTCAGTTCTGCCTTGCACTCCCTTATGTTAAGATTCCTCAGTAAGGGTCTTAGAATGTGCATTCTAAAGTCTTTATAAAGCTCATAGAAAAAGAACAGGTGCAACCGAGATTGGGACATTATTGAGTTACATGAGCATGGAATAAGATCTTGGTATAAACATCTGAGAGGTAAGATACCAAATAGTGAACCATACCAAGTCTAAATCTTATCAAATAAAACCTCTGGTAACGTGGCACCTTGACTAGATATGGTTCCATATTGGGGGTGTGAACAACAGGAGATAGCCTTCAACTGACTTCTTCCTCAGTTCCATTGCCACTCTTTTCCCTACTATAAAGATTAATATTTCACTTGTCACTGAGGTTTTGGTTGATTGATTGATGATCTGTGGGTTTTTGCACAGATGCATCCTACCAATAGCCCGCAGATCATTTTTTACATACATCAGCCATCTAATATTGTGAACCAGTGACAATCTTGAGTAGTCAGTAATTACTGCTTGGCTAAGTACAGCTTCAGGCCTGCACCAGACTGAAAGCAACAGCATAGTTGGCGCTAGCCTTATGATATCACCTTATTACTGGAGCCCTAGTTCCTCATGGCTTGTTTGAGTCGGGACCCTGTTAGTAAGAGACAGCAGTCTTCGCAAGAAACAGTTTTTTGTAACCTGCAGGTGTGAATGATCAGTGTGCCTCCATACCAGTGTGCCATAGGAGACAATCGATATAGATCTAGCTTTGTAGATTTCAATAACAGTGTCAAGTACCATGGACCCTAACTTGGCAGCAAATTGAAAGAGCGAGGGTATGGTATGTTTGAATTGCATTGTCCTCATGCTAATCAAATGCTTCTAAGAGCTCGTATTGTGAAATGGGACTCACAGGTAAGTAAAGTGCAGTGCCATCATTAGGGAAGGGAGCAATCCTGCTCAAAAGGTGGTCACCAAGGCCAAAGATTTTACTTTGTTAGTTGATAAACCCAGCTCAGACATAAAAGCCACATAATCCATCTAACAAACTCTGGAGTCCGTGCCCCATTTTTGCCATGAGAACACAATCATCAGCATACATCAGTACTGGTAACATTGAAGTCCCTGAGCTAGGAAGATTAGTGTTTAACTCAATCAGATAACTGTCAAAATCATTAATATAGAAGCCAAAAAGAAACTGGACCAACACGCACCCCTGTCTAACCCCTCTTATCTGTATAAGTGATGTGCATTCACCGTTTGGCCCAAACCTAACACTACCTTCCACACCCTCGTGGATCTGAGAAAGTAAGTGGACAATCTTTGGATCAGCACCCTATTTCACTAACATGCTCCACAACATGCCCCTTATAACATTGTCAAATGCTGCGCTAAAGTCCACAAAGCCCCCCCAAAAAAAGACACCCTTCTTTGGCAAACACATATTTACTGATTAGTAGGTGGAGATTCAGACACTGGTCTTTTGTCCCTAATCCCTGTTTGAATCCATACTGAGCTGTTAGGATACCCGTCTTGTTTGCCAAATTCTCTAGTTGTTTCAGCAGTACTCTACCCAATAACTTAGCTGTAGAGTCTTTTAAAGATATTTGGTGATAGCATCGAGGGTCACCCATTCCCACCCATTTTAAAAATAGGGACAATGATTGCTCTGGACCAGGATTTGGGAGGGCCAGCACGAATCCCACTATAGAGCACATTCACCGAGATCGGAGCTAAAAGTGCCAAGTTGTTCTTAAAGAGATCAAATGGGACCCTATCAGACCTGATGCTTTGCTGTTCCAACATCTTTACACAGCAGCTATCCTTGAGAGAAATTGTTTGCTGATGATTGTTCCCTAAGCTAGTTGCCTTCTTCAGAGTGTGCAGTCGTTGCACGCAGGATTATGGAAGTCATATACATTAGTAAAATGATTGACCCAAATGTGCTCTGGGATGGTCACATATAGTGGTGAGAGGGCTATTTGCAAAAAAAGGTGCATTCACTACCTGCCAGAATTGGTTGCTCCTAAACCTCCCTTCTAACCTTCTCTTTCCATGTCATAATGGCTCCCTTATAAAGTTTCCAACAGGTTTGGATTTCCGCCAAACCGCTTAGTGAGCTTTTAACTGCTTGTAAAAGTCTGCTATGTGCTTGTGAGCATGATTTGCAGCACAATCTTTTGCATCTTGGGGTTCGGTGTGGTTGGGATTCCATTAATAGCTCAGCCGCCGCCAAGGAAAGACATGCGGTCTTCACTTTGGAGGCCCCCTGCGGGCCCCCAAAGTGAAGGAGGGGTGGGGGGTGCACACCGCATTTGCATAAACAAAGCGTCAGGCACCGCGCGGTGCCTGCCGCTTTGTTAATGCAAATGCGTCACAAGCATGTTTAGCATTGTGCCGGGTAGGCCCGACTGCACCGCCCACCACAATGCAAAACATGCAGGATGCGCCTGCCACAGTGGCGGGCGCATCCTAATGCCCCCCACGGGACCCCCGCCCTTATGGCGGGCGGTCCCATTCACCGATGGGATGGCGGGCGGACTAAGTCCACCCGCCATCCTAATGACCCCCTTAGTGCCAGCAGGTTATTGTCACTCATAGGGCTCTTTGTGATATAAAACTTGTGTACCTTCCATACCTTAGATATTGTGATGTCGTTGATCAGGGACCCTTTTCCCCTGCCCGTGTATGTTACCTTCTTGAAGTCTTCATTAGAAGCCAGGTATATACTAAGTATAAGGGCATGGGTCACCATCAGCCTGTTCACTTTATCACCAAAAGGATTGTGTTCAAAATGTGAGTGGTTACAAGATTCATTGTCACCTGGGCCACAATCACAATCATTAGAAATAGGGCATAATCTAAAATTAAAATCACCCCCTCCATATTATAACATTTTCACATACTTGTTGAAGTACGAGGTGGAGACAATCGTATTACAGTAAAGCGTATTTATTCAAAATGCAACAACTCCCACGACCACAGCGTCTGGCAGCTGCAGATCCTCAGCACGAACAGAAACGTTGCTGAGAAATACACAGTTGGCGAACCGCCACAGAGCTTGGAATACAATTTCAAGAAATAACATGTTTGTCCCTGTGGAGGTCGCATGCGCCCACAATGGAAGGCTGCATGTGCCCACCTCGTGAACCGTAATTGCAGAAATATCACAAAAATGTCTTCTTAACAGATGAAGGAAGGCAAAACAAAACAAGAGAGAAAGACCAGCTAAGGTAAAACATAAGAAATATTAAAATGCAATAAAGAAAAGCACATGTAATAGTAACAACCTGTAAAAGAAAGAAATAAACATGTTAGCTTAGGATATAATCCTTGCGTTTGTCAGGTAATCTCAAGTGAACACTACTTTTGTAACATGTCATTTCACATGTAGAAGTAAAAGGGCTGTGTGTCTCATGTGAGGAGGAAGGGACAGGAGCGGACAAAGTGGAATCCACGGGCGGCATGGAAGCCAACGTATCCTGTAACCAACTATGAGACTGTATGTAATCTGCATTTAAAGCAGGATGATTCATGATGATGTCAGCTTAGGCGTTAGTGAGGAGGACCAGATTCCACTTGTTCCACCATCCTCTGTTTGCTAGAAGAGCTGAACCTCTACTCACATGACTAACTTGCACGGGTAAAGAAAATCTGGAAGTGCCTTTTATTACTTTCTTAGGATTTTTTATTAAGATCCAATCACCAGGTTTGAGCGATTCAGTACTAAAATATCTGTTAGAATCAAAATGACACTTCATGGCATCTTGATTAGTTTTGACCCTAGCTTTAATGACATCCAAAGACTCTGGCTTACAATCAACCCTGCTGGATAGCCACATTGGACACTTGTTAGAGTGTACTCTCCTTCTTCTAAGTAAGGTGAAGGGTGCAACTCCAGTGGTGCAATGGGGAGTGGTGTTATAAGACCATACCTTAGCCTTCAATTAGTCTAGCACATTTAAACCTGATGAAATTGCAGTTTGTACATCCTCCTTAATCAATCTGTTACCCCTCTCCGCTAGAACATTGGAGGAGGGTGAATAAAGAGCCACTTTGAGGTGTTGAATATCATGATGTTCTAAAAATCTAAGTATGCGTTGGGAAATAAAATGAGTTCCGTTGTCTGTGACAAGTGATTTAGGAGCTCCCTCCACACTGAAGATCTGTTCTTAAAAACCTAATGCCATTATCAGTAGTGGGACCATCACAAAACCATTAGAACATCCACTTTGAAAAATATTCTACCATAAGGAATAAGAATTTGTTGTGGGCAGGTAACAACTCATAAGGACCAGAAAAATCTAGACCAACTTTATCCCAAGGGCCAATAGGAGGATGTAAAGGAGTTTGTAAAGTTTTCCATCTCTTGTCAGGAAGAAGGCATTCTGCACAACTCTCAATAGTTCACTTGAACCTCCATGGAAGGCCACCAATAAAATTCCTTAATGCGTTGACAAGTTTTAGAGATATCAAGGTGACACTGATGAGCTATCTGAATAATCTTCATGCGTAAACGTTCAGGAGGAATGACCAAGTCATGACGCATGCAATTGACAATTCATTGGACACAAAAGCAAAATTCCTCATTTCACCAGAAAGTGTCCTACTTTCTGGCCACTTCCTTCATGATAAATTCTTGGACCCTATTAAGGTTGTGGTCCTTGGCATATTCTTCTCTCCATGTGTTCTCAGAAATGGGAAAGCATTCCTTGACCGCATCTTTAGCTACCAACACACACTCAGACATTCCTGTCATTCTCATGCTCTTCACATTCTAAAGACATGCGAGATAAACATACTGCTCCGTAATTCTTACCACCATGAAGATGCTTTATCACGAAATGATTCTCTTGTAAGGTAGAGAGCAAGCGTGCCAGCCTTGCAGAGGCCTTATTGGGACCGGCACCAGTGAGAATGTATACCAGTGGTTTGTGATCAATAAAAATGTCAAATTCACGCCCCTAAATTTAAGATCTAAACTTATATATATATAGCCCAGACACATCAAAGTACCTCTCTTTCGATGGTGCTGTAATGTGTTTCTGTGGGTTGCGGTGTTCTGGAAGCGAAAGCAATCGTCTTTGCCTCCAACCCATTGACCAAGCATGCACCCAACCCAGACAATCTTGCATGCACATTCAAAAAGCATTTGCATTCATCCTGAAAAGGTTGTAATGCAGGAGCTCGCTCAATGATGACTTTAACTTGGTTAAAGGTATCTTGCAACTCATCATTCCATATGAATTTGGCACCTTTTCTAAGCAAAGCTCGAAGGGGTTCCACAATTTGGGCATAGCCATGCGTGAAAAGGGCATAGTACTCGGATAAACCAAGGAAAGAGGGTAATGCATCCTTGTCCTTGGGTGGTGATGCATCACTCACAGCATTAATGACAATTTGGGCCTACTACCTTCTGGAGATAGTGTGTGTCCTAGGAAGTACAGATCTTGAACGCCAAACTTGGATTTGTCATGTCTAATGGTCATGCCAGCTGTGGACAACTTGGAAAGGACCTTGGACAAAGTGATGTTATGTGTCTCGCGACTGCTAGCATGAACCAGCATATCATCCTGGTAAGCCTGGACTCCAGGAATATTTTTTTTAAGTGTGTCCATGAGCTTCTGGAACATGCTAGCAGCGGAGGCAAAGCCAAACGGGAGCCTGAGATTCTTGAATGCCACAAAAAGGGGTGACAAAAGCTGTGAGTTCTTGGGAATCAATGCTAAGGGGAATCTGATGGTATGCAGAGCGTAAATCAATGAGGGAAAATACTTGGACCCGCCCAGGCCAGCCAAAAGGTTGTGGATCTTAGAGTGGGGATGACAGTTTATGATGTTGTTCCTGTTCAAGGAGCGCAAGTCGGCACAGAGTCTCACCTCTCCAGATTTTTCTCGTACGACGCTGGGAGAAACCCAAGGAGAAGAATCACATGGGGCAATGATCCCCTCAGAACAAAGGTTGCATAGAACGTTTTTGAGATCATCCCTGACACTAAGGGGTAAGGGTTGAACTTTGTGTGCAACAGGTTGGGCATCAGGTTTGAGTCTGAGTCTGATTTGATGTTCAAATCCTAAAACAGTGCCAACTTTATTAATAAAAACCATTGGAAATTAGTTGACAATGTTCTTGACGTCTGAAGAAACATCTGAAAATTAAGAGTTAGCAATAGATATAGTATCCACATTGTATGCATCATCAGCTATGTAACCTTGAGGTAAGTCATCAAGGACGATAGGATTGTCTGAACCTGGTTTTAGGTAAATTACCATTTTAGCTAGACCCTGCCAGCCAACGATGTTCCTGCCTTTAACTGAAACATACATTTTGGTAAAGGCATGACGCCCGAGGCATATTAATTTAGATTTGAAATAACCAAGCATATCAATCTCTGTTTCCCCAAAAGCCTTAGGGTTAACATCTGTCAGAGTTAGTGGTATAGAACCATGCTATTCCTCCTGAAATTAAATGTCAGACAAAATTGTTATGGGTGAACCAGAATCAGCGATGACTTGAAATGGTACACCAGCTATCAAAACTTGACACCAGGGACCCTTAGCTGTACCTATATTGCTTGTCATATTGCACTCGATTGTCAATACAACATTACTGAGTTTTTCTGAGCATGCATTTTTATTGGTCTTCTGGTACTTCTGCATACAGCCTGAAAATTACCAAATTGTTTGCATGATGTGCACTTCATGCCAATGGATGGCCAATTAGGAGAGTAGCCAATATGTAATTTAGAACCACATCTGTAACATGTTAGTCTTTTTAAGTGCAGATCTTCCAGGACTGCTAAAGGTGGAAATCACATTAATAGAGGCTTCAGGCTGAGAGACAAGTGAATTAACAGATTGTCCTTCATGGATAGCCTTGAAAGAAATCATAGAGCGTTTTATTGCTTTGGCTATGTCAAAGGTCTCTGATGAGGTGGGATTCCTGCAACTCAGTAATCTTTCCTGAATTTTGTGAGAAAAAAATGCAAAGATAAATTGATCTCTAATGGAAATGTCTGCATTTGTTAAAAATTCACACGTGAATGCAAGTATTCTCAGTTCTGCCATGTACTCCTCCACTGTTTCGTCAACATTTTGTTTTCTTTTAAAGAAGTTGTAACGCTTGAGCATGATGCTTGGCTCTTCGTCATAGTATTTGTTTAAACGAGCTAATGCTTTCTGAAAGGGATCCCAGTTCATCACCTGACCCTACTTGGGGTGCATGAAGCAAATTGTCAAAAAACCTTTTGTGCAGCGAGGCCAATGCAACTATAAAGAAAAGCTGCTTTACGTGTAGGTGAAAAACATATGTCATCGATTGCTACCGAATAATTATCAAAAATGTTGATTCATTGATGCCATTTAACACTTGGTTTGCCTGTGGACTGCAAAAAAGGTGGAGGAAGTGTGGTTTGCTTTGCCTTGGTTTATAGTCACAATTATACACAAATGTAAGTTAAGCAGTAAAATATAGTAAAAGTGATTCCTTTTAGGAATGAAATGAATAATAGTGCCTGGGTTAAGTGCTTGACCTGTAGAATAAGATGCAAAGTGAAGAGCAAGGTAAGTAAAATGACAGTACCTGTGTGGAGATTGTAGAGGCTGCTGTAGTTACAGAAATTGGTACCTGACACTGAGAGGGTACACATTTGCAAAAGGCTCCTGCCTAAAAGTGTTGTGTGCCCTGCTGCAACGTAGAGAAGCACAGTACAGCGCTGAAATAGGGAAGATCCAAAATGCAACCTCTTGATGCAATGAAGGGGGGGTGTGTGTTGGCAGTCGGGAGGCACGTTGAGACTTCCTGGTGGGTGGCGTGTTCCCAAACTGCGTCCTGGGACTTCCTACGGGGGTGCCACTGACAGGAAAGCAGCCGGCTGAGAAGATCCCACGGGGAAATAGATCCAAGGTAGCCAGAAGAAGCAAGACGGTGCTCTGCCTGATGAGCCGAAAAATTGCGGGTCTGTGGGTGCGAAAGCAACATCCCAATCGTTGCCAAGATGTTGAAGTACAAGGTGGAGACAATCGTATTAATTGAAACTGCTCAACATCTTATTATTATAGAGAAAGATGCAATAGACCAATTAGAGGCTGAACTTAAGAACTGCCCTGCATTAGAAGAGGCAAAAAGAAAACTTGAGGATATTAATAGAGATGTGGAAGGGTACAGTGACAATCTACTTAACAAAAAAACAAATAAACTGAAGAAAGATATTGAGCATTTTTCTGAGGAAAGAGTATATCCCTACTTAAAAGAGAACTATTACCAAATTAGAAACGATGGAAACTGGGAGAGACCACAAAATAAACAAATTTACTCCAGAGGAGGTAGAAAGCAAGTCACCTTCTCTGAGTCATCTGGCTCTAGTAGCGAAGATGAGGGTGGTCAGGGCAGCGAGAACTCCGGGAGAAATATGCGCGATCAGGGTCATTTTTTAGAGTCACGCCCGAGGAGAGCCCAAAGATTCAATGGGAATCAAGGGAGGGGCCAATACAATCGTGGTCACCAGCAACAGTACAACCGGGCACCTCCTCAACAGGAATACATCAGCACCCGGAGCAAACGCTATTGGCATCCAGCCGATTACCAGTGATTAATTTATCTACAAAAGATCTTAGTGAGGTAGAAACTGTTTCTTATGAGACTGATGGACGAAACCAGATCTGAACATTGTTTTCCAGTTGTAACATTGTTATTGGATTTGATCAAAATTTATTTTGAATTTTTATGAAAGGTATGTGCACGAACATGATATGGTATACGTAGTAGTTTTGTATATGTTGTGTTCACACACTCACAGAGACGTAATTCAGCCCCATTTATAAACATAGAGACACCGATACATTTTAAGTGATGGTATTACCTCCTTACGTAGGTCATGTAACATTCAGACTCTGCCGCCTGAGAAACACGGAATATACCCGACTAGTATCAATAAAGTTACTTGAATATTGGTTGCTATAGAAACGGAGTACGCTCTCCAAACATAGAACTAGGGAGTTGGAACCTCTTCGATGTCCATTACACCACCCACGTGACTTACACTGGTACATAGAGTAGAGACCATAGAGACGTCAGGTAGAGAGCGTCGCACGCCGACGGTAGCGAGGAGTATGGAAAGGGCGTACCTGAACAAAGAAAAGGTAAGAGCAGTACGGATGTTTTTTACACAGTTAGTGAACCTTTACATATATCCCAAGGATGTCTTTTTATTCCAAAACTTAATACCGACATTTATTCATTAGACAGTACAACGAGAACCTCCACAGAAGTTAAAAGGTCAGTGTAAACATCATGTTGATGAGATTCTCACGGTGAATACACAAATCCAACATAATACTGGGATATAAGGTAAACCCGTGCACATAAACAACAGTCCATATAAACGCTGAACAAGGCAGGCTCAACTAATAGCATTTGACAAACAAATATCGAATTTATGAGATGTGAATTATGGACTATTATGAGATAGTGAATGCGCTCGTGTTATATATATGTAGAGTACTGATAATTGCTTATGATACTGTTTTCAGATATAAAGAAGTCCCCTGATGAAGGGCTATATGCTTGAAATGCATTGGGCAAATGAAAAAATTACAAAACAAGTATGAATATGAAGTAAAATATTCACATGAATGTTCTTAAAAATCCAAAAAATCTTCGTTACCAATAAATTTAAAATGAAGTGATGAATACATTTGTACATATGGATTAAATATTGAGGTATTTTAACCTGACCATCACTTGTGTTGCGCCTGGTGAGGTGTGGGCTCACATTACACTAACGTTCATAGCTTGATGCGGCTATAGTGGTGTGTTTTTTGTGATATCCTAACAGTGGGCATTAATTCTATGGATAGATAATCGTTGTGGATGTGTTTGGTATATATAACATGAACGCGTAATATATAACACGAACGCGTAATATTGGGCCGCATAATGAGTGCTTTTTTTAATACCTCCTACACAAATGGATATGTTACTGCATATGTGTTTGCCGTGTGGCCTACGCTTAGGGCATTTACACATACATTGTATCTGAATGCGATCACTATATGACGCGTTTGTAGATGGATAAACGTATTCGGCTTGCAATACCTAGTCTTAGCATTGCGCGATGTGTAATTTAGAAGCGGCATCCGTTATCATGGTGGAATTGCAAATCTGATGAGTACTCGATTTCTAGCTATCATATAAACTCCATATTTGAATAAATTAGAAACTTGCTGGAGTATGACATATGGAACTTGGATAGTCCTATTTCTACTCCGATGACTTGACTAGAAACAGGAAGTATGAGATCGAGAGAGATCCGGATATCCGCAGTTGCGACGGTCTACCGCGGTTTTTATGAGTATTTAAAGGACAGCCGGTCTGTCTTTTGGTTTCCAAGTCTGCAGGCTGAAGACTTATTACACGCGGGACGCCGGCGATTTGACAATTACGGTAATAATAGCTGCGGGTGTTGCTTTATGCCGGTCGTGTTGTAGGCATGGATTTGACTCCTAAGTGTGTCCGTCTCTTGGCGTTTTAGGTGGTATTCTATCAAGAAATAGGACATACGAAGGAACCGCCATCACGTAGCTGCTGTGTGCCACCGCCTATAAGTGTGCCTGATTAAAAAGAAGCCTAACGGAGGTTTATTATGTTTACCGCGTGTCTAGGAGATAGTATATTTTAAAGATGTGAGTGTATGTTTACTTCTATTAAGGAATGACTGTGCCAAAGGAGGCATGTATGCACCCTCGACTCATGGGTTACTGTTCTTATCTTGCAGTATTTACTGGAATCGTCATTAGCTCAGTGCTGTATAACCAGAGATATCGATCCTGGATTTTAATCATATTGTAAAAATAAGCACCATGCAAGGTGGGTCTACTTTTGCATATGTTGGTGTTCATGTAGCGTTTTAATAACTTAAACGCGTTTGGGCTGTATATACATTACATGCCTTTATGCATCTATCTTTGTAATCATAGATTGCCGGTTTTGAGGCGTTCCTTCTCGCAGGACGAGAGGCACTTGAAGGACATAGGAGGTATCTACCCCGAAGTATCAATTTTGAGAACTAGTACGTGAGGTATGTGACCGTAGAAAACATGGTATAAGTTCTTTATCGATAGGGTGGTCCTGTTCGTTCACCTCAGTGAATTACCTACCAGGATCAACTAATTTATATTCCTCTTAGAATGTGAAAGAGGTAGTTCTGCCTCTGTTATCAGATTTTATCAGTGGGCCCTTATGACTAGTATTAGGCTCATGTTTAAAAATGAAATGGGGCATAATGTAAATATGCTCCTCAATGTAAATATGCTTAACAATAAGTGATTATTTATGAAGCTCTAGAGGGGAGCACTTAGAGAGAATAAGTACCCTGGTGATGTATATAACCCTAGAGAAAGGTTAGATATATTGAGAGTGATGTGTCCTCTAAGTAAGGAATATCAGGGATATCCTTGTCATTCTAATGTATTGTTCTCTGTCAATGTTATGAAAATTTGTTTGTGCTGATTAAATGCTGTAAATTTTGTATTTTGTTATGTGAATAAATGCTTTGTGATACTTCTAGATAACACTTGAGGCAATGCAATTATGAGTTGTGCTTTATTGCATGTTCATTGTGTATATACATTTTTTAAAACAATTTTTTTTTTAAATTACAGAACTAACTGGGAAGACATTATATGTATGCCTGATGAAGGTTGCTTTATTAGAAGGTCCGCCGAAACGCGTCGATGTAAAAGAGAAAGGAGGATTGTGTTCTATACTAATTGAACACAATTCTGACGCTTTGTTGAATTGATTTTCTGTTTGGTACCTCCTTTTTATCAATAGGAATTTGAGTGTTTCCTTATTTTAATTGTCTGTCCCCCCTTAAAATTATTTTGTAATATATTGTAATATGAATAAACTGTTCAGTATATTCTCATAATTTTGTATGTTTTTACATTCTGCTTCGCTAGTACAGTATCACGTTAGTATTGTTGTTTTTGTTCATGTGTCCTGAGAATATATGTTCCAACAGTAAGGTGTCCCAAAGGGAATATTTGTTTGACGGAAGTCCATTGTGGTACTCCATCCCTTTGGTTGTGGGGTCCCTCTCTCTTTTACTAGAGACAATCGTATTTAAGTCATGGGTATTTATTCAAAATGCAACAACACCAGCGACCACAGCGTCCGGTAGCTGCAGATCCTCAGCATGAACAGAAACGTTGCTGAGAAATCCACGGTTGGCGAACCGCCACAGAGCGTGGAATACAACTTCAAGAAATAACATGTTTGTCCCCGAGGAGGTCATATGTGCCCACAAAGGAAGGATGCATACGTCCACCTCGTGAACCGTAATTGCAGTAATATCACAACACCCCTGCTAGCACCTTGTCTAGACCATGAACAAGTGAATCTACAATTAAAACATTTTTGTTGTCAAACTTATTATGATATTAACAGTATTGCAAATTATAACTGTTCTTGTGAATATTTATTACGGGTATTTCTTGTCATAAATCTGCTTCAACATATTAGATATATACAGAGTGTGTATTCTACAGGTCCAGAGCATTTGCTATGTGTTATGTGTATTTTGTAACTGATTGGATAGTGGGGTTATCTTAGATTTCCCCATTACAAACATGAAGTGGAGATGGTATAAATGTAAGTTGTTATTCAAGAAGCTTGCAGCTGAAGAGTGATCGATTTTCTGGTATAATACATTATATTACCTGTACTAAAGTAGGAAGGAAGGAATTTTCTTGATGCAAATAAGCAATAACCAAAACTAAAAGCTAAATATTTTCAGTACATGCTGTCTTACAATTAACAGGTTTATTATCTCTCATCTGTTGCCAAGGGAGATGGACACCCCAAAATACTATGAAAACTTCACACAAGTTAAATACGTCTTTTAGATAAGATTAAACATGTTGTTTCCTAGTAACTTATTTCTATTTCACTGGTGAGAAATATAACATTTACGCACAATGTTTATTGAAGCCTTCTTGAATGTTACTCTGTCATGCCAAGGCATTTCTTCAGTTCTGCTGCTGTTTTTTGCATTTGCTGAATGTTCCATTTCCGCTGTCGATTACTCAATTGAACTTTATTCAGTTGACAATGCAAACGTTTTAGAATAGCCTCGTACCGTTTGTTTTGCACCTATTTCAATTTAAGTGAAATAAAATATCTTTAAATGTATTTTAGATATCCAGTGAATCAACAAAAGTAACATGCACTACTGTGGCATAAAAAAGTCTATTTGAAAATAGTAATGTTCACAGGAATTTTGTGAATAAAACTCAGACTTATTTGCAAGTAGCAGCTTCTAAGGATGGCAATTCTTCCGGCCTACAAACAGTCCTTCAATCTTCCAGCATTTAAACTAGACAAATAGTGTCATCGCATTTTAGCCCTCGGACTTGAACGCATTCTAGCTGCGAATTCTACAATACTGCCTTTACATGAATGGACTGGCAATTCAAAAGGAACTTTGGCAGAAATAGAAGACATTTGTGACCACTAAGTGATTCAGTAGTTATCCTTAGGATAGTCTATAGCATGGGTGCTCACAAACTTTCTCTCGAGGGCCAAATTTACAGTGTGGTTTGTAGGCGAGGGCCGCACCAGTGGGGGCAGAGTCAGTGGGGAGGGGGGCGGGGCTAGAGCAAAAAAAAACTGTGACCATGAGGAGGAACACAGGCCCCTGCAGCGGACACATTCGTCTACTGAGCCACCAGAACCGGCATACACACATCTCTCTCTCTCTCCCTCCCTCCCTCTCTCTCTCTCTCTCTCTCTCTCCCTCCCTGTCTACCTCCCTCTCTCCCTCCCTCTGTCTCCCTCTGTCTGTCTCCGTCTATCTGTCTCCCTCTGTCTGTCTCCCTCCCTCTGTCTCGCTCCCTCTGTCTGTCTCCCTCTGTGTTCCTCACTCTCTGTCTCCCTCCTTCTATCTCCCTCCCTCCCTCTATCTCCCTCTGTCTGTCTCCCTCTCTCTCTGCCTCCCTCTCTGTCTCCCTCCCTCTATCTCCCTCCTTCTATCTCCCTCCCTCTATCCCACTCTGTCTGTCTCCCTCTCCCTCCCTCTGTCTCCCTCCCTCTTTCTCCCTCTCTCTGTCTCCCTAAGGCTCCCTCTCTCTCTGTCTCCCTCCCTCTTTCCGTCTCCCTCTCCATCTCGTTCTTTCTGTCTCTCTGCCTCTCTGTCTCTGTCTGTCTCTGCCCGTCTGTCCCTGTCTCTGTCTGTCCCTGTCTCCCTCTCAGTCTCTCTGTCCCTGTCTCTATCTCTGTCTGTCTGTCGGTCTCTGCCTCTGTTTGTCTCTATCTCTGACTGTCTCTGCCTCTATCTGTCACTGCCTCTATCTCTGTCTCTATCGCTCTCTACCTCTGCCTGTCTTTACCTCTATCTGTCTCTGCCTCTATCGGTCTCTGCCTCTGTCAGTCTGTCCCTGTCTCTATCTAGCTCTGTCTGCCCCTGCCTCTATCTGTCTGTGCCTCTGTCAGTCTGTCCCTGTCTCTGCCTCTATCTAGCTCTGTCGGCCCCTGCCTCTATCTAGCTCTGTCTGCCCCTGCCTCTAGCTGTCTCTGTCTCTATATGTCTCTATCTGACTCTGCCTCTGTCTGTCTCTGTCTCTATCTGTCAGTCTGTCCCTGTCTATCTCCGTCTCTATCTGTCTGTTCTGTCTCTGTGCCTCAGGCAGTGCACACTTACTGTCACTACACATCCCCATCACCAGCCTAGAGACAGACCCCCACTTCCCCCTCCCTGTGTAATGTAAAAGCCAGCTCGTTTTCTCCCTGAATTTGCTGTTTCACAGGGTTTGTGTCCCACCACTGGGCCTGGGGTCACATATGTTGCTGGCCTTAAGTCTGACTCTCATCCCCGAGCTGTCAGATCAAAGCCCCCCTTTGGCGTCAGTCACCTGAGTGTTTCACAGGTCTTTAAAAGACCATTCACTTGTTAATGAGGCTTTGTTGTATTTGACCTCTTCTTAGCGCCCCTGCATCTCCACTCCGGTGGTGCTTGCTGACACTCTTAAAAAAAACACAGGTAAGATGTCTGCAAGGTCCGCAAAGGAAGGCTTGCCGGGCCGCTGACGGCGGGCCATACTATGAGCACCCGTGGTCTATAGTAAAAGCATTTTTTGATTGCTAATAACTTTGGTCATCTTTGACTAATTTGTATGAAACTTTCTAAAAGAATACGTTACTTACCTTTTAAATGCTTTTCTGTTAGATGGTCTATACTCTATCGCTGAAAGGTGGTTCTATTGACCTCCATTGCAACTATGTCCCACTTCCTGACATGCCATCATGAAGCCACCAAAAGGGCCCCAGTGCTTTTTTTTTCAGCACCCAAAGAAATTGATTCATAGTTCTACACATACAGATTTTGGTTTCCTCAAATTTTCTAAACTTTACACAAACTTTGGCAATGAGGAGGGAGGTCACCCCAGAAGACAACAGTTCTGAAACTGTGCAGCATGCTGGAAGCAGGTGTGAGTGATGGACCCATGCACTGGCTTCCTATGGATTCCTCTGGAACAAGCATGACAAATGCTGTTTTATGCAGACTTTGAGAAGGCACAGGTTGTCAAGTCCATCCAGAAGAAGAGAAGGATTACGCACCCAAAGCAGGCCTGATGCTAAAGTCTGGGTCACTGCCAGAGCTGCAGGGGTTGTCAGTTGTTGGAGGAGTGAGACAGAGAAATTTTGCACGGCACAAATTGAGTGTTTTACATTTGCGATACTATAGAAGGGAGTCAAGCTTCATGTCAGCAAGCAGTGGTTGAAAGATACAATGCTGGCCTGGAGGATAGACCACTTTATAGTGGGCCATGAATCCTGATCAAGAAGCTAGCAAGAGGTTAGTGGTTTCATTTGTGCCCAGGAGTTTCCTATTGTCACAGTCCCATCATGTGCTGTACATAGAACAATTGGACATTAGAAAAAGCTCAGGATAGATTGGACCGACTATTCTTCTGGCCAGGGATATGCAGAGGTACACAAAAGTTCAGCTGAACCTGTCCCACGTGAAAATAAGTGATAAGTCATGAGGTAAGACAAAAGCACCATTAGTGCCACTGCCAGGTCTGTATGAGAGGGCGTGAACTTACATTGTTGGTCCATTTGAACCCCCGTCCGTTTCAGATAAGAAGTACATTTTCGTTATGGTGGCTCACACCACCAGGTATTCCAAGAAGCTACTTTCTCGAATGTGGCTTTTCTAAGGTTCGATTTCTTTGGACAATATTTTTCAACCAAGAGAGCCAGCTTTGTCTCCTCATACATGAGAGATAGTGTGACATACCACTTTTTCACAACATAGCACCCAGATGAATGGGTTGATGGATAGATTCAATAGGACTGTTAAGAGCTTGACTGGAATGCTAGCAGAGAACCTCAGGCGGAAGTGAGATCTCCTCCTGCCTTACCTACAAATAAATTACTGTAATTAAACTCCAGTCCCAGTATGGTGAGTGGAGCCTGGCCCCACTCACCTTATTCAGAAAAAGGTGGGAAGTCATTTCTAAGTCACCACAGAAGGATGTGATGAACTATGTGGTTGGTCTCAGGAAGTTGATGGCACAATACACAAGTCAGTTGAAGAACAACCTTGAGGCAAGCCAAGAGCTGATGAAAGTGTAGTATGACAAGAAAGTGTCGCTCACTGGGTACCACGAGGGTCAGAAGGTGTTTGTGGTGTAATCCACTTGTTCAAGAGCTTTGTATATTAAACAGAGCAAGCCATAAAAGGTAGCGCAGAAGATTTCTCAGGGTAACTATTTGATGAACACAGGTGCCACAAGGGATCCAAAGGGGGTGTTTCACGTGAACTGGCTCTTAATATCATGGTTATGAAAGAGGAGTTTGAGAAAGACAGTGAACCTCTTCCTGACCTCCTGCAGTCAGGAGTACAATGAGCTTCTTCCTAACCTGCTGCATAATGATGTGCAGGATGGTTCTATGAATGGGGTACAACTTGCCCCGGAGCTAAAGCCTAAGCAGCAGAAAGAGTATAAAGAGGTCCAGAACAATTGACCCATGTCTTCTCACTAACTCAAGGGTTGATATCTCTCTGCGTCAGTGACACAAACACAGGAGATAGTCAGCCTGATACATACAAGACTTACTGGATACCTGCCTGAATGTAAGAATGCATCAAAGCAAAGATGGCCGGCCAAGATGTTGGGATTGGGAATGATTGAGAATTTCCATGGTCTTTGGGCCAGCCCAGTGATGTTGGTCTCACTTGGCTGGTCCAGACTTGTGTTTTTTGTGAGCTACCAGGCCCTTAATGAAGTCACTAAGACAGATGCAGGCCCAATCACTAGAGCTGATGAGCTTGTGGAAGAGGTGGGTGCTGCCAGCTATCTGGGAACCTTTGATTTGACCAGTGGCTATTTTTAAATAGCTTTTAGCGCTTAGTGCCAAGAAAAAGCCTACATTCTCTATGCCAGAGGGATTATACCACTTTAGAGTAATGGCCATTGAGCTGACAAATATGTTTACCACTTTCTAGCACCTGGAGAGCTAGGGTCTATCAGGGCTACAAGAATTCTGAGGCCTACCTGGACGATATTGTGGTATTTAAAACTTAATTGGAGGACCACCTGTTGCTAATAGAACAAGTGCTCGTCAGGAAACAAAGAGAAAAAGAGACCGCCAACAAATCAAATGCAAGATGGGGGCAGTCTACTGTAGCCTACCCCCCATCTAGGAATGGGTGAGAGCCTTTTTAAGACTCACTGGTTACTATGGGAACTTTGTGGGGAACATAGTTACCCCACTGACAGCCGACATCCAACAAACAGCTCAAGAATGTACTGAGCAGTTTCAAAAATCATTTGAGGACCTGCTGAGAGCACTTATGCAGTGCATCTGTATTTAAGGCCCCTGGTTACAGCCAGTTCTTCATAGTACAAACTGTTGGCAGAGATAAAGGAATTGGAGCAGTGTTGAATCAACTTGATGACAAGAGTAAAGAACATCTGGTGGCCTGTTTCAGTCACAAACTACTCCCTAGACAGCAGAACTGGGTGGCCATTGAAAATCATGCTTTCACAGTGGACGAAAAAGATGGAATGAATCATAGGAATAGAGATGAACCTTTCTACTACCAACTTTACAGATCCAAAGTAGGAGTGGCCCCAGAACATCAGTGAGAAAATACCTCAACCTCCATGGTTGAAGCCCAGTAGCCCCGACCGTCCCTGTAGCCCCCCAATTGGGGTCTGACACCCTGTAAGTTCAAAACACATTCTTAAACTATTGTCTAACAGGAAGAGCCCCATCTTTTAGGATCAAGTGATAGACCGATCCCCTATACTCACCTAACTTCTCACTGAAACCTGAGCACATTATCTTCAATTTGTCATACAAAGTAAAGAGGATAATAGGACCAAAATATACCATCCCTATAACTAGTGTCCACAAACGAGTATCTGGTCCCTATGTAACTTTAAAACAAGATCTGTTTTGAACGATTCCTTGAGTCTGGGGTGTGGTGCTCAGTTTTTCCCTAAAAAGGAGAAATGTCCTCAACTACCTAGATGGCATGCTTCATCACTGGGCCACTCCTGACTATAAATCCCATTATTAGTGAGTGTGGTAAGCTCTACTCTGAGCTTTTTCAGAGGTTGTACGTGTTTTTCATGAGTTGTTTTTGTTGGCACTTTTTAACTTGTCAGGTGAACTGGAACCCTATTTATAAAGATAAAAATGCATACAGGACAGCTATTAGTTTCATTGGCAATTACCAAACACACCAAACCACATTAGTGTTCCTTATGTTAACGTGGCCTCCCATCTCATCCAATGAGTTGCCTTCCTCCATCAATTTATGCTATCTTCATTTGCAGGGAGAAGGTTCCAGGGACCCGAGCACCATAAACAAGGTACAATATACCAGTCTTTTCGAGGAGGTCCCAATCGGTACGGAACCCTGGATCCTCCCTGTCTCTCTCCAGCCAATCATTTATACTAATCTGTTGAGTGGCTCAATCTCAGCGGTGCATGCGCGTGCCTTTGTCATAAGGAAACCTCATGATTTTACTTGCCCAAATCATAACTATATATTCACAAAGAAGGCAAACATCAATAAGTACAAAAAGATGGTTCTGTAACATAGTTTAATGTACACGTACATCGAAAAATAATACAGCATCTCTGTGTAGATCTTGTCCATATGCCAAAGGTGGTCAGGTGACCGGCACAGTGAATAGTAGATCAAGTGAGGGCAAGTGCACAATACGTGATAGGATGGATAAAGTGAAAAAACATGTAGAAGAGTACGTATATATTGAAGTCCATTAGTTAACTCATTTGGAGTTCACTACACAGAGAGTAACAAAGTTTCGACCCCTTTACTGATCTAAGTTCCTCAGGGTCTTAATCAGGATAATAAAGCGGCAGCTAAAACAAGACAAGAATACAACAACTCTTTGTGAGGTGGGTACATAACAAATCAGTAAACTTCTTTAAGCCGAATGTACATATCACACTTACCCAGAATGATAATTACTCAAGTGTAAAGGAAAGGGTGAATCATCCTCTTATCACCTCCTATTTAGAAACATAATCTACGAAGTAACCAAAGAAAAAATAATTCTCAAGATTGAAAAAGGCACACCACATCTTCCTTAAAAAAGTGCTAATGCCCATACACACCAGGCCAAGCATCTCTGTGTATTGGCTCTCAAGATGGGGGTGAATGTTTGAATTGTTCAGCATTCTGTCCATCATTTGTTCCTTTTGTTTTCGTTGGCCTAAGTGGGTAGGGTTTGCCCAGAAGTGAGTCACGTGCTCACTGCGACACTGGATTCAAACTAGCCTGGCTAATGAGGGGTGATGCCCCGAAACTGGTCCAAGGATACTTGTTTCCGGTCCAGGACCTGGCTTGGCAGTTCGGGCTGGACTGCTCCCATGAGGCAAAGGGTCAAGACTGAATTGCATATGGCTGCGTCCAAACTGGGGTGGCATGGTAAGCAAAAGAACGATGGATTAAATCCAGATCTTTGTGACTGGAGGTGTTTGCATTTTTCAGCATGCCGTCCATCATTTGTTCCTTTTGCTTTTGTCACCCTAAGTGGGAAGGATATGCTCAGACGTGGGTTCCGTGCTCACTGCGCCACTGGATTCAAGCTAGCCTTGCTGATGAGATGTGATGCCCCAAAACTGGTCCCAGGATGCTTGTTTCAGGTCCAGGGAGGCTATGGCGTGGCAGTTCAGGCTGGACTGTTTCCGTGAGGCAAAGTGTCAAGATTGATTTGCATATGGCTGGGTCCAAACTAGGGTGGAGTGGTGAGCAAAAGAACGATGGATTGAACCCAGATCTTTGTGACTGGGGGTGAATGTTTGAATTGTTCAGCATTCCCTCCATCATTGGTTCCTTTTGCTTTTGTCACCCTAAGTGGGAAGGATATGTCCAGATGTGGGTCACGTGCTCACTGCGCAACTGGTTTCAAGCTAGCCTGGCTGATATGGTGTGATGCCCTTAAACTGGTCCCAGAATGCTTGTTTCCGATCCAGGAGAACCTGGCTTGACATTTCGGGCTGGACTGTTACCATGAGGCACAGGGTCAAGACTGATTTGCATATGGCAGGGTCCAAAGAGGATGGTAAGCAAAAGAACAATGCATTAAACCCAGATCTTTGTAACTGGGGTGAATGTTTGCATTGTTCAGCATTCTGTCCATCATTTGTTCCTTTTGCAATTAAATATATAGAACTGTACACCTTTACACAATGTGGTGCCTCAAAAACACTGCAACAATAAACAGAGACTCCCACAACCCAATAGCATCAAGGGCAATCTCTGTGG
The DNA here is from genome assembly GCF_964261635.1 of Lissotriton helveticus. Lineage (NCBI taxonomy): Eukaryota > Metazoa > Chordata > Amphibia > Caudata > Salamandridae > Lissotriton > Lissotriton helveticus. The sequence goes on along the minus strand of NC_136069.1, from coordinate 431,862,566 downwards.
GAGGGGGGAGGAGTTGGTTCACTTTGCAACATTAGTGCCTGTTTATATACACACAACGTTGGATGGGCACCTGCTTATCAGAGGAACTCGGGGGAATCCCTACGCCAGGGTTCCCTCCAGCAATCTTAGCAGCAGCACGCTGCAGGCCACCCACACTCCTCTCGTCTGGGGAGTAGATCTAGCGCTCTTTAGAATAAAAGTAAGGTGCTCACAAGGCGCTAGAGTCCAAAAGTCCAGGGGGGCAAAGGCTGGGCCCAAGCAGGCCAGCACACAGAGCCCTCCAGCAGGGAGGCAGTCCCTCATGGCGGTTCCTCTTGGAGCCCAGCAGCAGCAACAGACTCCCAGTGACAAGAACAGCACAACCACTTCATGGGGTAACAGCCCCTATATGTATAGACCATATTTGCTTTGTCTTCCCTGGCACAGGGCTTGGGGAACCAGCCTAAACTGGTTCTCGGGGGAATTGGAGCACTTTGTTTACAAGGCTTCTCTTCCCCTTTGTCAGTTGGGGGCTCGTCATCAGACACACCACAGGGGGGGATGAATCAGCATCGTACAGGCTACACACAGACCTATTAAGGGACCAGGGACTTCTCCTCCCACTACTCCAAATGCAGATGTCCCATTCAGCCTAACGCTGACTCAGCCTGCCCCTCCTGGAGCCACACACACCTCACCAGCACCTGCCACTCAAAAGCCAGACATGCAATTCACATCAGGCAGGCAGACACATAGCACACAGAAATGCCAACTTCTAAAAGTGGCATTTCTAGAATAGTTATAAGAAATCTGCGCACACTATCATTTATTATTACTATTCCAAACATACCAAACTCGACAATGCTGCTCCTCTCATATCAGGAATTACCACTGAAACACTTATCAGGGAAATCCCCAATCCATTCCTATGGAAGGGCAGCCTCACAGTAGTGAGAAACCAAAATTGCTGTTTGTCACTACCAGGACATGTCACACACTTAAGGTACATGTCCTATCTTTTACCTACAATGCACCCTGCCCATAGGGCTATCTAGGGCCTACTTTAGGGTTGACTGACATGCAGTAAAGGGGGGTCACAGACATGGCACACACTTTAGGTGCCACGTCACAGCGGCAGTAACACTGCACGCACATGCCCTGCAATGGCCTGGGATAGGTTTGCAAGGCTACTTTGGTGGGTGGCAAGCCCACCAGAAGCATTTCATTTACCAGCCCTGTGTATATGAGATACCACTTTACAAGGGACTGACAGGTAAATTAAATAGGCCAAACGAGTGTAGACCAATCTTACCATGTTTACCACAGAGAGCACACACACTTTACACTGGACAGCAGTGTTAAAGTGCCCAGAGTCCTAACACCACCAACACCATGTCAGTAAAAAGGCTAGGAGAAAGGCAAAAAGTTTAGGGATGACCCTGCAGAGAGGGCCAAGTCCAACAAATCTGATATATAATGTGAGTCATGGACCAAAGCGGAATTTATAAAGTATCTGAAACAAGACACCAACTCAGCCAATCAACCACCTTTTTAAAATTAATGAGTATCAATGTGCCCCTGCTAGTCATACATTCATTTACATTTTGGTTAATCAATGCAAGAAATACTTCAATGAACCGATTGGTTAATAACTCGGACAGCACCTTTGTATTAACTTGATTAGTGAAACTGAGCATCATGAGTGACCCTCCGGGTTTGGCCAGGACTGATGCTATAACCAAATAAATGTATAATCGCAGTAACCGGAACTTCTGTGCTTCATCCATCATAGTTAACGGTGGGGCAAGATAATTAAAGCATTTAAGGAATTCCCCAAGGAAAGCATTCGGACCAAGCATTTTGCCTGCTTTTCTACCAGAGATCGCACTAGAGATTCCGTCTTCAGGGAGAGGGTGCTCAAGCTCATATTTATCTGCACTGGATACATTTAGTAATGGGAGGTCCTGCCGCAGTGTAGGCAATACTTAGCACTCAAATATGGGACCAGCTTTGTAACTGGAGATATAAAAATCCGAAAATACGGCTGCAACATCTGTTGCTTCAGGTTTCAATGCTCTGAAGGTGTGTCTTGGACTTCCAGAATTACCCTAGTGATTAGCTTCTATGCTAGCTAACCAATATAGGAGCTTACTAGATTTATCCCCGTAACTGTATACTCTCCTTTGGGATGTCATTGACATTAGTGTAGTCGTGTACTCGCAAGTTGTCATAGCATTTTATTTTCACTTGAAAATAAATTATATTTTTCGACCTTGAATATTCAAGCCTCAGGCTCCACAGCTGGTTCCTTGCTCAATTTCTCTTCCGTAAGGAGATAGGCTTCATTCTTACCCCTCATAACATAATATGCTTTTTTGTCAACTTATAAATATTCTATAAACTCATCATCTACCAACCACCATGCTTTTGATTGTGAAACACTAATGCAGGCCTCTCTTCCCAGGCCACATGCAATTCCATGGGCAAATGATCAGATATTCCCCGTGGAAGGATTTGTGACACTCTAACCCAAGATTAATCAACTACAGGAATGACAAAGTAATCAAGTCTAGAGAATTAACCATATTTAGGGGAGTAAAGAGTAAATACACTTACCTTTTCAGGTGTGCTAAACATCGCACAAATGCAGTGCCAATGTCCAGGTTACATAAGAGTCCAAGTCTATACCCATAATTCCTCGGAAATCTCTCCCAAATCACCCATTATATCAATTCTGGAAAAAGTGGGCATCATTTCCCTCGGACACTGCGTGATAATAGTGGGGGATGTAAAAGCTAACCGATGTACAAGGGTGAATTGCAACTGTGCCAACCAACAAAATATAACCACCACGGCTGTCTATCTTGACTTTTGTAACTACCATGGGAAAAGATTTCCATAACAAGATTGTCACTCCACTTCCCCCTTTTGTAAATCTAGGTTAGATTACTCTATCAAAACCATATTGTTGTAGGAAATTGCACCCAGAACCCAATATGTGTGCTTGCTGCATTAGCAGTACATCTGGTGAATCATGTTTGGCATACTGGAGCACTACCTCCTCTTCAGTTTATGTAGGAGCCTATTCAGGAGAGGTGTGGCGCCGCGGCCAGGGCGACTGACGCTGGAATCTGGGGACCACGGTTCGATCCCCGGCTCCGGCGGCAGGTTAGCCCAGCACCGTGTGACTCTGGGCAATAGCTCGCTTAATCTTCCCGACGGCCCCCAGCGCCTAGAGACCCTTACGGGTGATTGTGCGCTTTACAAATGTGGACTTTCATGTTCAAGGACATAATGCAATACCCATCATGATTACCTTAGATGTAATATTGGTGAGGCAACTTCATAGGTGATTTTAGGTAGTCGTATGCTGTCAGTGTTAAACATTATTAGATCTTCTATAGTAACAGACAAATATAGTGAACACTCACGCTCACCCTCTCTTGCCTGTACTTCCACCCCAGAAGCACCTGTCGGCTGTAACCTGTTCCATAAATTATGGAGATATATGGGGTGTTCCCTCATGCACTCTACGACGCCTATGCAATGTTGAAATTACTACAAGTCACTGATCTTTCCATTGGCAGGACTTGCCTCACTGCCCCTGGAGAATCTTCCGGACCTGGGGCTGCGCTGGGAGCAGGTGGGTTTCCGATACCTGGGGATACAGGTTGCGCCGACAGACACACAGGCGCTGGCATTTTGGAATACCCTTCCACTGTCATTCATGGGTAGGTTGGCCATCTCTAAGATGGTGATGCTTCCCAGGACTTTATATGTTCTACAGAATTCACTATGCCCATTACCGACACATGTCTTCAAAACCCTGAATATGATTCTCACGTCCTTGCTCTGGGCAGGACGGCAAAGTAGGGTAGCCCTAAACACTGTCATACGCAGCAATGAGGAGGGTGGCTTGGAAGCTCCACATTTTCATTAATATTATTATGCCACTCAATTACAACCTGTGGCGCATTGGCTGACTGACGCGGACAATTGGGAGAAACGCCTTCTGTCAGGCAGGGTGGATACCCTGGCACTTCAGGAGGAGCTGATGCAGGGCAGGGGAGCGGAGGCTACTCTCTCCTTTGTGGTGAGACATACGGCTGACATGTGGCAGCGGTTTGTCGGAAAGGTCTTAAGGAAAGCTACATTTCACAGGGAGCTACAGATCTGGATACTGGCACCCTTTACAGACATGGGAAGGCATATGTCATTTCAAACCTGGAGGGAGGGCGGCTGCGAAGTCCTTGCCGACCTTTTTCCCAATGAGACATTTATCACTTATGAACAGATGGAGGAGAGCTTTAGACTCGGACAGGGCCAAATCCTACACTATAGAGGTATTCAGGCGGTGGTAAAGGTCACCTGGCCACAATACCCGCACATTCCAGATCTGACACAAACTATAGATATCCTGCTTACGAGCAGTGCCGGTCGCAAACTGATCTCTCTCCTCTATGAAGCTATAAAACAGGACTCCACTCCCCTAGTGCCGGAGTCCAGGGCTGCCTGGGAGAGGGATCTAGGCGTCCAGTTGGAAGAGAAACAGTGGGCATACAAGGGCATCCTCACAGGCACTGTCTTCTGTAATGCCAGATTTAAACTGACGCACTTCAATTTCTTGCATCGCACCTACCAAACCCCAGTATCGTTAAAACGCATTTCGTGTGACAGGGATGATAGATGCCCGAGGTGAGCCATAGAAAAAGTGGGCTTTCTGCACTTGGTCTGGGAGTGCGCAGAGATCAGGCATTCCTGGGCGGGGGTGGTCGGCAGAATTAGTGCAGCCACTGGGCTTCAGGTGAGACTGGAACCCTTGAGTTGCCTACTTGCGTCTGTCAGGAAGCCCAAGAAAAGGAAACTTCCATATAAATTGCTACAATTAATGCTTGTGCTAGCTAGGCATAGGGTGGCCATAACATGGATCGGACAAAGGGGCCCGGAAGTTCCGGTCTGGCTCAAGGATGTACGAGAGTGGTCTCTACCGAAGAAGCACATATGAAAATTACCCAAAGGGACGAGAGGCTACAAGCGGACTTGATGATCTGGCGAGAAATGTGTACTTCGGGGTTGGCGGAGGGAGAGCCCTCCGATCACAGTAATCAAGAAAGTGGGAAAAGCGGGTCGGATGTGGAAGACCAACCTGATCATGATGGGGGGGCGAGAGAATTGATTCCAGCAGCAAGCGGCCTGGGTGTCATTATTGTGTCCCATGCTTATACCTCACTGTGTTATACTCACGGATAAATATGTACCTCTATTGTGCCTTTTTACCTCCGATGCTACCACCTGTACCAAGTATTGCCATTCACATCAACAGTATGCTCCTATATGTTGTTTCACCGTCGATTTGTTTTAGCTATTGCAAAATGAAAAATAAAGTTTTAAAAAAAAAGTCAGAAAAAAAAATCAAATTACTATTGACCCCTATACTAACCATCACGAAAAAGATCAGTTGATTGTTTTGAGGTTATCCCTCTTATCCATTATTTGAAACCAAGGGGTGAAGCATTCAAAGGCAGCCGTCAGTTGGTGAGATCTGAGATTGGCCTCCAGGAGATTTGTACTTTTTCCTCACCCACTAAGTGCTCTGTTCCTTCAGGGTTGGTATGTAGCTTTGCACTGTCCCATCACATGCTGTCTCCCCACCAGTCAGTTCTTTTCGGTCTCTGTGAGTGCCTCGGGCATGGATTTGCTTTCTGCCTGTTCCATGTATATGTACTGAATGTGAAACTCTTGCTGCTCCTTCAGACAGTCCCATGCAGATTCAGGGTTTTCAAAGAGATAAAGCTTGCCTTGGATTATCACTTTAAATTTTGCTGAATATAGGAGCTTGTAGGCTTCATTGCTCAAGTTTCTTTTTAATTCCAGAAAATACTCTTGTTGATTTGCAGAAGATATGCCCTTTAGTCCTGGCCACTTTCAGAATAATGTCCTGAACATTATAGTTAAGGAGTCTTACAATCAGATGTCATGAAGGTGGCGCCCAGTGGAGGTTTGGATGAGATGGCTTGATGTGGCCTTTCTATGATAAAGAATGTCAAAGGCATCTACTCTTGAACCCAAGTTCAAAGCCCGTTTTAAAAAAATCACTTTGTATTTGACCCTTGCGCCTCCTTAGGTATGCCTGGAATTTATAGATTTCTGTACCGTGTGCATCTCTCTGCACACTCTAAACTGTCCTCAAGTCTTTGAGTCATCTCCACCAGTCACTGTCCCATAGCACCAAAGGTCTGCAAGGAATCTCTGCTTCTGCGATTCAACCTTCCGCTATTGTGACTCGTTCAACTACATTATACAAATCCTTGCACAACAGGGAGAGGTATGTAGCCAGTTCCTCAATTTTTGATTCAAGTGACATTCTGGATGCCTGGATGGCCTTTATGATAATGTTTGTGGATGAAACTAGGTGCAGTACACGTTCAGACTGTTCTGGTTGAGAAGAAGATTGAAGATATGTGTCATAGGAGACATTTGGAAATTGCTCCATTTTTGTCGGTACTTGCTGTTTGGTGGTTTTGTCTTTAACCATGGTGCAGTTACGGGATATATTTAGTCACAGATTGTAGTGTTTTGTTGAGGCTGTTTCTTGTGATACTCTTCTTTATCCTACTGCAAGTGGAACCTCCACATGTGTTTTAATATAGAAGTCCTGATCCAAAATACAATGTCTTGTTACCACACTTTACAATTTTTGTACTTGTATGTTAAAGCGCAGAGTAATGTATCAAGGGCCATCCGCATTGCATCGAGCGGAATCGTTTCCGATGGGGAGGTGTGAGGGCTGTGATGTGAGGCCCTGCATTGGATTGCATCACGCTGCATTGGTTCCGATGAGGAGCAGTGAGGGATGCGATGAAAGATCCAGCATCAAGTTGTGTCGCGATGCGTCGTTCTGATGATAAAACCCAAAGTATGGCTGATGCCAGCCGAGGGTCTAGGCCTTGGGTGGGGGGGGGCTCCTGGGGATCAGGACTCAGTCCAGCAGAAGCCAGCAGCAGGGCACATATAGGTCTAGTGGAGTCAGGGCAGCAGGGCAAATGCAGGCAATTCTCCTAAGCATTTCCCCACAACATGTTGAAGTCCATGTTTTCTTCAGGCAGAGTCCCTTCTACTTGTGTAAAGCTTAACCTCGCCTTGAAACACATTCTAAAAGATTAAAGAGCTTCTTTGTGAATCATACATTATTAACTTGAAAATTAATCAACTAGTGAATAGACGTATGTGGAAAATGTACCCTAATCTTCCGATTTAAATTAAATGGCTTCTTACAGCTGCATAGAAGCCCTTATCAAACCCATCACATCGTTAGATGAGATCAATCTGTATTTGCTTTCATACATATTATCACTTACAGTCTGGTAAAAAAAATGTAGGGAGGGATGTGGAACTGCTGAGTTGACTGTACTGAAGGTTTTATACTTGCAAGACTGCAATATGATAAACCGGAGTCCTTGCAAGTGCAAAAACCCCAATAACAATGTGCTAAACAGACACTGTGATTTGCACCTGGCTTTGACTGATAATGTCCACAATGCAAGTTCTTGCGAATGGTAAAGAAGACGTGATAAGAGAGGGGTGTTTCACCTTCCTTGCAACTCGCAAAGATATGTATTAACAGTCTGTGACCACTTCCCTGGTCGTAACCCATTAATATAATATTGACAACTGAAATAAGCTGTTCTTGAGGCAACACTTGCACAACATAAATGCCAGCTACAAGCACCGAGAGGTGCAGGCTACAATCCATGGAATCACTGCACGCTCTCCCCAATATCCCCTCACACAGTGATAAATGTTTGTTTTCATTGTAGTCCCTTATAGGCATGCAATCACATAATTTTGCGATTGTAGGGTTGGAGGTCTCCACTCCCTCACAGAGATCCATCCATTACTTATTAGTCATTCACCTGGATTCACAGAAAGGAAAGCTACCATATTAACTGATCTGCAAGTACTTGCGAATGTCCTACTTGCACTGTGCTAGGATCATGCAAAGGATCAGAATCGCAGAGCACTGTGCAAACACAGTTCCTGGTTTTTGACGTATTTCTTGATACATTTGGCCCATATTCCCTACAGCTACACTGCTGTAAAGGACTTTTATGATTTCATGATCACCTATGGTGCTAATCCTGCATAAGCAATACACGTACCCGAAACATCATTAAAGTGTTAATAATCACCTCTAGTCCATGAAACCCAAAATAGGTTCACAATCATATATATCATTATAGTGAGCACTATACCCTTGGGAAAGATTCACAAAACAATATAGAATTATAAAAGTTGTAAAATTCTGAGTAAATTCTTTGTTGCCTTTTGACTAGGTCTGAGCTATGCAAACACCGGAAACACACATACTAATTAACACTCATACAAACATTCACCCCTTTCTACCTCGGTCTTTAATTGCTGGTGCAAATATTCAAGTTATGCCTCGCATTACATCGGATCACAGCCCTGTAGTTTTAGACGTGACTTGCCTGTAACCAACACGTCTAATACGTGCATTTACTTTTAATAAAAAATGTATTAGTGATGAGGAGTTTATAACTCATATTAAGCTTTGGGCTGCGCAGTTTTTAGCAGATAATAGAGGCACTGCTAGTCAACCGATAGTGTGGGACTCTTTTAAAGCGGGGATCAGGGGGGAAACATGTAGCTATGGCTGGGCCAAGCAAAAAGAACAGAAAGCTATGATAGCAGGGCTGATTGAGGAACTTAGAGTGGAAGAATGTGAAGTTATGTTGGTCATCCAGTCTAATGCTGATTCCCAAGCGGCACAAACTCAGGTTGCTAGCTGTAAAGCCAGGATTAATGGGGTTTGGAGTCAAGATATAGGTGCTCAGTATAAGGTTTATAAAACTGAAAGATATGAATATGGCGAGGCAACGGGAAGATGTTTGGCGCAAAGAATGCGGGGCAGACAGGCGTCTCAACTGATTGATATGTTGGAGGATGAAAGAGGTGAGCCGATTGAAACTATAGATGGTATTATGGAGGTTTTTCGTGGGTACTATCAAGAATTATATACCCAAGAGGTAATTGCTCAAGATCAAATAGAAACTTATCTTCAAGGCTTCGACTTTTCTAAACTTGGGCCTTCGGAGAGGGAAATGCTTGAGGCTCCAATTACTATGAAAGGAATTGCAGCTTGCAGTAGAAGAACTAGCGCCAGGGAAGGCATCCGGCCCTGACAAACTACCTTTGGAGGTTTATCGACTATTATTTAGCGTTATAAAAGGCGGATAAGCTCGCCACTTTTATTATGGCTCAATGTGGAAACCCGCCGGCGTCTTGGGGCGATGCTAGCATAGTCGTCTTAAAAAAAAAAGACAAGCCCCCTCGGCTGCCGGGGTCATACAGGCCCATATCATTAATTAATGCAGATGCAAAAGTCTACTCTAAAATATTGGCTACACGGCTGGTGCGAGTTACCCCAATGCTTGTATCTTGCCATCAGCATGGGTTTCTCCCTGGTAGAAGCACGGTAAATCATCTTCACCGGGTAATAGCACTAATAGACTATGCAACTGCACTTCAAAAGAATATGGGTATTATTTTTTGGGATGCGGAAAAAGCATTTGACCGTGTTACGTGGATGTTTTTATGGGCCATAATACGCAAAATTGGGTTTGGTCCCTTATTTTTGCAGGCTTTACAAACTATGTATAGGAGTCCTCGGGCTAAAATATGTACTACGGGACAAGAATCACCGCTGGTTCATATTACCCGGGGAACACGGCAGGGCTGCCCCTGCTCGCCTTTGCTTTTTGCTATCTATATAGAGCCACTGCTACAACTACTGGAGTCCACCAATCGAATAAAATCAATGTCGGTAGGCGAATACGAAGTGCGTGTCCTCGCGTTTGCTGGCGACATTGCGGTTGTGACCTCGGAACCTGAGTCAGCATTGAGGGAGGTTGAATGTCTGACGCAAGCATTTGGACAGGCTGCTGGGTACAAATTGAATACCTCTAAAACCCAAGTTATTTGCACAACAGGGCTGTGTACGAATGAGCCCCAAGTAACGAAAGAGGCTAAGCACTTGGGGATTAAAATTAGGATGTCCATACAGGAGATAATTGATGTAAATTGGAATGATATAATAAGGGCTGTCAAAAGTCAGCTAGAAAGGATAGAATCTTTACATTTGTCAATGGTTGGTCCTCGTAATGTGCTAAAGATGTGTATTCTCCCCAAAGTGTTATACTACTTTCGGACGGTTCCTTTGGAGTTGTCCAGGGCACAATTAATGCAGCTACAAGGTATTACGAATAGGTTTATTTGGGGTTGGAGGAAGCCCCGTCGTGCTTCAAAATACATGACGTTACCTCTGCTACGTGGTGGATGGGGGGTCCCAAATTTTATCTTTTATTATTTAGTATGCCTTATACAAAATGCGAGGTACATGGTGATGGGGGGGCTGCACGGCAGTTTGAGTCACCTAATATCTACCAGATGACACTGGGAAATCCGGCGTGTGAAGCCTTGTTGAAGTTCTACGAGCCAAGTTACTTCAAGCGTACTAGATTTAAAATCATGAAGGCAAGCCTACAATGGGTGGAAGTGGCTTCGGAAAATTCTGGCTATTCAACGGATTAATTTCTATACACCTTTAGATTTCAGGGGCATACTACCGTTCATATTTTGGGATACAAAGATGCGATCCTGGAGAGATAAAGGGGTTTGCCGTCTATGGGATTTTAAGGATGGTGCACTGGTTCAATTTACGGATTTAATGGAGGCATATGCAATCACGAAGAATGATTTTTTAAAAATATCTTCAATTATGGGATATTTTATATAAACAACCCCAACCACAGGGTATTGTTAACATTGATTTTATCGAAGCTCTTCTAAAAGGGGCGAAGATTGAGGTCTTGTACGAAATTTCACTTTTAAAGCAACCCGACGATATTGAAATACAAGATGTTAAATGGCAAAATCGACTGGGTTGGTCGGGCTCATTTTTACAAGATTCGATTGATATGGCGGCAGTAATAGTTTTGTCTGCAAATTTACGTACCCAACATTATAAAACTGTGTTTAATTTATACCACATGCCAGCTAAAATGATGAAGTGGGGCGATATTAATGATGGAAAATGTTTCAGATGCCAAATGGATGAAGCAGATATTGTTCATGTATTTTTTGATTGCAATGCACTCTCTCAGTTTTTTTTTAAGTATTGAGGAATTTCTGCTTGCAACAACGAAGGTGCAATGTCATATTAGCCGTGAATTGCTGATTTGTGGGGTGGGAATGGACATGGGAAGTGCACAGAATCATTATCCCCACCGATATTTTATTTTTATGGCAATGGCGGTAGCCAGGTTATGTATTGCTACAATGTGGTTGAAACCTGAAGCCCCTGTCTTTGAAATGTGGAGAGCTAAGTTCTACAATGTGTTCCATCTAGAATTCAATTTATAACACATTAAATCTATGAGAAAAAACAACTAGGGTTGAAGATATGGAAACCAATGCCCCAACATTTTGAATTTTCACTGTGAGAGTATTGTTTAGACATTTTTTAGAATTGTTTTAATGTTATTGTCTTTTTCTCTCTCGCTTTTTTGTATGCTATGAACTGACAATAAAGATTTTTAAAAAACTAAAAAACATTCACCCCTATCAGGCACTGATAACTCTCTGAGCGCCTAATGCTACAGCGGAAATCCAGGCCGCGTTTTTACTTTCACCGCCAGTAGCCGTGAGCCGCGAGAGAGAGCAGAGGACACAGAGCGGCAGCGGCTCTGATAACGGTGTGGGCGGTAACCAGTGATAGCCGGTAGCTTGCTGTGGCCGAATTTTATGACCCTCGCCCCCCCCCCCTGCTTCTCTGGTACCCCTGCTGACATTTCCAGCTGACACTTCTTGCGGCTCCTGCGCCCAGGGAGGCATGGTTGAGTTATCCTGTCATGATCACGGCCAAGTGCAACACGTGGGTCTAGGCATCAGCTTCGGAGCAGCACCCCCGGCTCCGACCATGCCTCAGGCCCCAGCCAAACCTGTCTATTATTGGAGCTTATTTGAGGCAGGGAGACGGAAAGGTGCACGGCCTCCCTGCAAGGACGAGAGACAAGAAAAGGCAGGCAAGGGGGACGCAGCTTGTCCCAAAACGGACGTGAGCGTACTTGCAGGTGCATTGTGGTACCAGGTCTCTTTGGGGAGAGTGAGATTCAGGACATAGACCAAGTGGATTTTGTGTTTTGCAAGAAACTTCAGAAACTGAGCATTTTTGCACGTTAACAAGGGGAAATATAAAGTGCATAGGGAGCCTGGAATTGTAGTGCACCTAAAGAGTAGCGGGCTACTTGAAGATAGTGAAGGACAGTTCATCAAAAAATCACATATCCCGGAAGGAAGGAGCCAAGACAAGTAGAAATAATGGCTCTAGGGAAAAGTAAACCCCAGAAAGCCCCGAAAAACCTAAATAAATTAGGAAACAAAAGCCTTGGGATGGAGGATATGTCTGAACTACCTAAGGGTTCGAGCAATATGAATGGCGACATGGTGACACCCTCCGGAAGTAAAACACCAGGGAGGGGGTCAACCCCTTCCTTGGGCCCAAGCCAACAGAAAACGCCCACAACTTCCAAGGCCGTAGGCGCAAAAGGTGGTTCGGCAGTTTCAAAATCCATCAAAGACTTTATTGGCAAGCATTTTAAACCAAAGGAGTTGCCAAGATAAGGAGATGAGTTTGATAGAGACTCCGCAAGTCATAGAGGACATTGTAGCTATAAGAGTGGAGTCTTTGAACCGGACTAATTTTGATATTGCAGAGATTCCGATAGAACCACGCTTGTCTTCCCCGCCATGGTTATTCCAGTCGATATTTACTCAGGACAGGGAAGTAGAGGTGGTAGAGGAAGAAAGCGAAAAACAGAGTAAATCCCTGTGTGAGCAAGACTCTGCCCAGAGGGTAGTTAGTTCGAATGGGAAAGCAAGTTTTGAAATCCCCTATGCTGCCCAAATTGATTTATCAGGCCTCCCACCTCATAGTCTAGATGTGACAGGTTCCTCCAGTTTGTCTATGCTTGAGGTCATGCTGATGCTGCAGAAAACCTTGCAGGGCATTTTAGAGGTTTCTGTGTTAAATAATGAGATTTTAAAAACACAAAGTACCCAGTTTAGGAATATAATTGGGGAACTGACACAGATTAAAAGTCTAATGCCCTGTCTAGTAAGATCAGTAGAAATACAGGAGGAAATTAATGCAGATAGGGGGATTGATGTGGTAAGAGTGAGTTGTCCTAAGGAGGACGAACCATCAGTATATATATATCCCGTTGCCCCATGATTATAAAGAGATATGGGGAAAGGAGGGGTGTAAAACAAAATACCCGGTGGCGAAGCAGGGGGAAAAAGGCTACATCCAAAAACCAACCCATAAAGCAACAGGAGAAAGGGAAGGGGTTAATTTTAGATCAAAGGCCAAGTGATAAGGTAGTAAGGCCAGAAACAAAAAAGCTAACCTTTGCAGATACAGCAGCGAGTACCTGTAGACCTCAGGGACAGCCAAGGAGGGAATCAGGAAAAAGTATGGCAAAGAGATCTAAGGGTACCAGGAGGAAATACCCCGGAGAAAAGGAGGATGTAGCATTAGAATGGGGGGTGGAGTCGGCTGGAGTTGCAGAGCCTGGTAACTCAATTCCTGGGATGAGGCGCAGGATAAAAGGCAAAGAAGAAGTAACTTACCAAGGAAGGGAAGATACGCCAGAGGAAGGATCACCAGATATGCAGTCAGTCAGGCCCTGAGATACCTGGCTATTTGTAGAACCAATAGGACAGGGCGAGGGGGGGGGGGAAAGAATTAAGAAATTAAACCCCCTAAATCGGTCCCAGCTCCTCTCTTCATTTGCAAAATGTCCTAGCCTAAGATACGTTAGCACAGATCTAAAAGGAGTGGGGTTTCTGATAAACACCAAAGGGGAAGAAATAACAAAAGTCTTACTCCACTCAGCATTAATAAAAGTTGCAATGGAAAAGGCAGAAGCAGAGATGCAAAGGGAAGGAATTAGGATAATAAAAAGAGAGGATATGTTGATGGATATACAAGGGAAACCATTCCTTAGTAACCATGCGGGGTTGGGAGAACGGCAAATAAAAATGATCAGTTCAGGAAGGGGTATGAAGAAATGCCCTTGAAATCACTATCTGGCAGATGCATCAAACAAAATAGCTCCCGGTAAAATAGTGAATCGGTAAAACAGGCCGTTACCGAACGCAAAACCTGAAATTCCAATGCATCATCCCCATTACCGAAAAAAATAAAGAATCGCAAAATAAACCCAGCTGTAAATTACCGAATCGCAAATTAGCTAATCGGTAATACCAAGAATGAAATCTGCCCACCGGAAATACCGAATCGCTATTAAGAAGTCGCTACGGTATGCACCAAAAATCGCAAATAACGAAAATGCACCAAATCGCTATTTAGCATGAGCAAAATAAGGGAAATCTCAACCAGGAGGTAAAGTTGTATGAATGCAAATACATTTTTTTTTTAAAACACAGACAGGTGGAAACAATCTGGAACTCTTCAAATATGCCTCCAGAGACCCTGTTTGTCTTCCAAAATGGCTGCCCTCACGTACTTGCTAGGAGGATAAGACTCAATGCTGCTGCGCAGCGCAGGAGGAGGATCTAGGAGAGGGTGTTCAGGGTGCGCATCTCATTGCTGGGCCAGACAGAGGAACTAATCTATGACAAGTACAGACTGAATTGGGCAATGATCATGCGCCTCATTGCTGACCTGGAACAACTACTGCAGCACCATACCCGTAGGACCAACGCCATCCCTGCCCACGTCCAGGTCCTAGTTGTACAAAAGGGTCCTATGCAGCCTGCACCTGCTGGTTTCCAGGGGCTTGTAGCAGTAGCCGGAGGTGTGTCGCAAAGCGCACTTTCACGCTTCTTCCACAAATTCCTAGATGCCATGCTGACGATGATTCATACCCACATCACCTTCCCCACAATCCCACAGCAGTTGAACCGCACCAAACATGACTTCTCGATGGCACAATTTCTCCATGTGACAGGATGCGTTGACTGCACGCATGTCCCCATCTGTCCCCCCTCAGCCAACGAATACATATTCCGCAACCGGAGGTCCTATCACTCCATTAACGTGCAGGTCGTGTGCAATGCCAAGCACATCATAACGGACACAGTAGCACAATTTCCTGGAAGCACACACAACACATACATATTCTGATACAGTGGCATCCACAGGCGTCTGCTCAATGGTGAATTTGGGAAGGGACACCAACTAGGTACATACTTATACCTCATCATTAACTCCATCCTCATATATGTAATTGTATTCATGCCGCTAACCCTTTGCTACCCACCCTGCAGGTGACAGCGCCTACGCCTTGCGTAAATATCTACTCACTCCCTACCTCAACACAGCAACACCTCAGGAGCAGCGCTACAATGCAGCACATATCAGTACCAGGAATGTGGTAGAGCGAACCTTTGGCATCCTCAAGAGTCGCATCCGGACCCTACACAAGACAGGAGGTGCCTTGAAGTATGACCCAGTGACCTGCTGCCGGGTAATAGCGGTGTGTGCCATGCTGCACAACATTGCCACAAGAAGGGGGATAGCAATAGAGGTGGACGGAGATGGCGACTTTCGTGCACAGCAACCCCCCCCAACACCAACAGGTGTGCCTAACACAGCTGAAGGTCGACGGAGGAGGAAATACATCACACAACAGCACTTCAGAGACAGGTAAGAATGAGCCATCACAACATAATCTGGTGTGCAAATGCTTAATGCACATGAGCACTTGTCAGGTGAATATAAATGATACGTCTACATGATGCAGACTCAAAAATAGGTGAGGATACATGTCCGTTGTCATCACGGGAGTATCTTGTAGTAGTTTGGCTGGCCCATGGTTACATCACCATGGCCAAGACCCTATGGAACATGGCTATTTGCGCCTCACCACGATGTGTGTCAGTGGCTGTGGAGCTGCGCCTCCTCTCGCTGGCCTCCGGCACAGAGACGCTGCTGACGCTTGATGCAGCCTCACTCCACTCCCAAACTGCTGCCACTAAAAGTCCCAGACTGCAGATGCTCCACTGCAGTGGTCACTTGGCCCAAGGCCTTTGCCACATCTCCACAGTAATGGCCCAGGTCGACCTGCAGGGACACAGATCTCCGTGACAGTACAGCTGTGCTGTTGCAGAGCTTTGTGATGGCCCTAATGGAGGCATTGGAAGGGAGCAAGTTCTGGCGATGCCTCCTGCGCTCGCTCTGTTGCCCTGCTATGACGGCACGTGTGAGCTCCTGTAGGCACAGTTTTATGTCTCTGTTCCCCTCAGCAACGGCTGTGGTCCTTTCATGCACAGCGTCTGTCATGGTGCCCAGTTTGTTTGCCAATTTTGCCACGTTGATGTTAATAGCACCCATGTGTCTCCCCTGCAGGCGCTGAACCCGCAGCATCCGTGACTCAACCACACAGTAGCCGTGTGTTGGCTCCTCAGATCTCTCTGCAGCTCTTCCCAGGGGCCTGCCCTGCTGTTGGACTCAGACACATGCTGGTCTTTGAGCTGGCGGAGTGACAACTGACTGCCGTGGAACATTTGTGGCTGCTGGCCTCTGCTCCGTCGCCATCACCTGGAGGGCGGGGACATTTGCCCTGCGGCTTGGTGGTGTTGTCCGCGGTGGTGGTGGTGATGGGTGGTGGTAGTGTTGGTGGTGTTGTGGGATGACGTCCCTGCGGAGTCTCTGCATCGGTCCCTGCCGGGGTTTCTGAGATTATGAGGCGTCCGCGGTCATCTGAATCCAGGGGTGATGCATCTGTGTGTGAAACAGTGCATTGTTATTATTTTGTCTGAATGTATATGTGTTGCGAACTTTCAACTACATAAATGACATATTTGGACTGACTATTGGCCCTGTGCTGCTGGTCTCATTTCATTTACATTGGGGATCATACATGCACACTTTGATGATATGACTACAACCCCCATGATGCAACACTTTGGTGAGGATATATGCGTTAGGCACTACTACATGTGCACTATGATTGACCTGGGGGAATGGGCAGGGGTAGACAACACGCTGCGTATCTGCACTGGCATGCATCTTACCTTGTTCTCCTGCCGCAGCGCTGGAAGTGTCCAATTGGGTGACCCTCACAACTGCTTCAGGCTCAATAGTACCCTCAACGAGGTCCTCAAGGGCTGTGTTGGGTGTGACGTTGGATGTTCCCCCTCCTGTGCCAACTGCATCCTTCAACCTTTCTGCAATCCTCTCATTTGCCCTTTTCCTGAGGTCATACCACCTCTTTTTCAGGTCGTCTATGCTGCAGTGGGTGACTCCTACAGCATTTACCCTCTCCTTGATGCGCAGCCAGATCTTGCGCTTCTCCGCCTCAGGCACCTTTAGGGACAGCTTGCCAAACAGCCTGTCATGTTTGCTGCTCACCCCTCGATTAGAAGTTCAAGTTCTTTGTCTGAAAACTTCCTCTTCCTCTTTCTGGGCGTGTCCTTGTTTTGAGGTGCATCCTTCTCCATCCTGAAATGCAGTGGAATTGCAGGTTTGTGGTATCAATGTTTCTCTCCTCAACTCCTGTGCTCTGCCTCCTCCTCTGAGCTCCTCAGGGCACTGAATGAAGCATGGGCTGGGAGACTTCCTGGTTGTGATGTCATCAACCTGCTTCCAACGTGACCTTTTTTTTGCGAATTCGCTAATACCGAAATCGGAAATACCGATTCGGTATTTGGTAATTCGGTATTTGCTATTCTTTATTTTGGACAATCGCCATCGTTGTTTTGGTATATTTTACCGTTTTTTAGCGATTCAGTATTAAATACCGAATCTGTTGATGCATCGCGGAATGCGAGTCCTTATTTGCGATTCCTTATTTTTCGCAAATAAGGACTCGTTTTACAGAATGTTGATGCATATGCCAATATAACTCCTAAAAACCCAGGGTGGGAAGATATAGATGTTCTGGCCGGAAATAGATTTAGAGAATTGGCTTATATGGCTGGTGAAGAAGACGGGTATTTGAGTAATGTTGATTAGGAACTAGGGTCGTCGCGCAGCCTAGCCATCCTGACTTGGAATGTCAATGGATATAAAAGAATATTGGGTCACAAAAGTTTTAAAGATACTCTTAGGAAGAACGATATTGTCTGTTAACAGGAGACTTGCTGTGCGACGAAACCCCTGTCACGGAAGGCTTCATGCACCATGTAAAACCTGCAAGAAAGAATATGGTCACCTGATGGTAGGCCATTAGGTGGTCAGATGACACTGGTTTCAACAAGGATTGCGAGAGATATATAACCCCTTGAACTTAAGTGTAATTGGGCATCAGGTAGTAGGGTGTTGACGTTAAATAAGAATGCAGGTGGGAAAGCCTATGCATTATAAATGTGTACATACAGGAAGGTAGAATAAATGAGTATAAAGCGGATCTGGAACTTTTAAAAAAGGACTTGGAGGGCTTACAAGATATTTACCCTAGAGATGTGCTGCTGCTATTAGGTGATTTTAATCATAGATTAAACCCCCCAAAAACCGACTCTTGGCAGAGGGAGCTGCTAAGAGTATATAATATTGAGTTTGCTAAATTCCCTAGGTGTGACAGCTCAAACCAAGATGTGGAGCTTGGTAAGTGCCCTATAGATTATCCATGTATCCATGCATGGAGCTTCCATCTAATCAATCACTTTGAAATAGGCAGAGCAGAGGGCAGTGACCACTACCCAGTGCTCATAGAATTACAGGTAAATAGGGCCCCGCAGAGACAAAAAGCGTTGCAAGTAGAGGTCGAATACCCTAAGCGTCTCACAACTAGGATTAGTGAAGAATATATAAAGAAACTGAGTGCACTCCAGTTAACAGTGGGGTTAGAAAATCTACCAACAGGAGAGGATATATCCTGGTATGAGGATATGCTATAGCAACTGGCAGAATGCCTCAGGATAAAAATTAAACGGGGTAATCACGGAATACAAAGTAAAGCTAAGGTATATCCTAATAATAAACCATGGTTTGACGACGATTGCCGGAAAGTAACGGCCATGATTAGACGGCATGAAAGATGCCTAAGAGGTAGTTACAATGAGGTATCATCACGTGCACTTAAGAAATTAAGGATAAAATATAAAGTAACTATCAGAGATAAAAAGATAAATGCTGGATGAATTTACTGGAGGCAATTGAAGATAAAAATGTGAAAGGCTTCCGGAAAATGATACAATAATGTACAGGGAAAGCTGTAGGGACCCTGAAGTGTTCCGTTCCGGAAGATAAGTTGGTAGTTTATCTAGAAGAAATCTATGATAAATGGCCAAGGAGGGGGGAAATATTATTAAATAACTGGCCAGGTGTCAGGGAAGATGTGAAACAGAATTTCTCCCCGGGTCATATTAGGAGCATAATAGCTGGGCTAAACTTAACACGAGCTGCAGGCCCAGATAATTTACCAGCAGTCATTATAAAACGAATTCAGACTGGTGGGCTGAGTTTTTCTCGAATATGTTCCAGAGGATACTAAAGACAGGAATCCTGCCAGATAGTTGGAAAGGGGCGATCGTTAGGCCAATACATAAAAAAGGTGACGTAAATTCCCCCAAAAACTAACGCCTAATAAATCTCCTGGACATAGGTGAAAAAGTATTCTCCAAACTAATCCTGGGTTTGTTAAAGGATTGGGCATATGATAATCAGATAGTACCCCCAGAACAGGGTGGGTTTAAAAAAGGACATTCAATGGTTGACCACTGTTTTGCTCTCTGGTCCATCGCGCGGACGTTGATAGAACAGAGGGGTAACTTATTCTGCTGCTTTGTGGATTTCTGCGCGGCATTTGATCTTGTGGACAGGGAGCAGCTGTGGTCAACCCTGGTAGGGTATAAAATACAGGACGATCTTCTGGCTCTGATTCAGGCCTTACATACTGAAAACTGGGCCCAGATAATCTTGGATAAGGAGGGAGGATTGTCTGGGAGGATCCAGATTGGAAATGGCTTGAGGCAGGGGTGCATACTTGCCCTTTACTCTTTTCCTTATTTATAGCCGATCTACCTCGAAAACTGGGAGAGGCTAGAGGGGCTAGTCCGAAACTGGGAGGAAACCATGTAACCTGCTTATTATATGCAGACAACCTGGTGATTATGGACCAGACGGAGATAGGTCTCCAGAGAAAATTAAACATGTTCAAAGAATATTGTTTAAATAAAAGGTTAGTAGTGAACATGGAGAAATTCTATGTTTCGGGAGGAGTAAAATTAAGTTTTCTTGGTATCTTGGCACAGAATCTCTCGAGAGGGTATTAGAATACAGATATCTAGGAATGTGGTTCACGAGTAATTTAAAATGGTGCACCCATCTGGAAGCTTTAAAATTGAGGGCAGCGTCTTCTGTGAAGGGACTAAAAAGATTTAACAGTGTTTATGGGGAAATGTGGGACAGGCCGGTCATAAAGGCATATCTAGCAATGGCCCCTCCACAATTTCTGTCTGGGGTAGAAGTACTTTTATTTAAGCGGCAAAATCTGTTGGGATAAAGAAGAGGGAAATACACTAAAAAGCTTGTTCTCGCTGCCAAAATCATCAATGGTACAAGCAGTAAGATTAGAGTTGGGAATTACCTCTTGGGGCATAATAGCCTGTATGGCTCTAATACGTTTCTGGCAGTGCCTAGGAGCAGAAGAGCCCCATAAAATTTCCCATTGGTGTAAAGCTGAAATTGCCATCAGTGAGCTTACCTGGGCAAAAGAGACAAGAGCCTCATTAAGGGAAGCATATGGAGCATTAGGCGTATGCCTCTGCCTGCAGCTAGGACATACACAAATGGATAAGAAGGAACTTAGTTCACTGGGTCGTGATACGTCCCGTATACATGATCAGGAGTATCTCTCGCAAAAAACTTCAGTGCCCCACATGATCCTGGCTTGGGAAAAGGACCAACATTATCCTTATGTGGATAGGTTACCTAGCCACCGTTTACGACGTGAGGTGTTAAAAGCGTGAATTGGGATAAATCCCTGTTACGCGAATAATGGGAACATAAACTTTATGATTGGATATAATGGGAAATGCACTTGCACTTTGGGCACCCCTAGTGATATTTTACATGTCTTACTTGATTGCATGAAATTTTTAGATATACGAAAGGAGATTTTATGTCCAATTTTAAAAAAATATGGGATTTTGAGGACGCACGCTTTAGATTTTTTACTGGAAATGATGACCTTAGACATAGCCTGTGCCATGGGAAAATTTATGTGTAAGGTCAAAGTGTTCCTCAAGTGCACTGAGTAAATAACGTATGTGTTCCGTGACGCTAATGCGTGAATTGTGCATTTAAAGGATTACAGTACGGTACTTGATTTATCGGAAATATTGGATGTTTATGTATGAACTTTTTGGTTTTATCATTTTAGAAATGTAATTGATTTTAACAGGCCACAGGTCATTTTATATGTGTTGAACATGTGCTACATTTTTTAGGAATTGATTTGCATGTTTTTTAACTGATGGATAAGATGTAAACTGTATACTTTTATGGTTGTAATTAACCAAATAAAGTTTTTATTGACTGACTGACTGACATACAAACATCATTTACTAAGAAACGTTTTGGCTGAAAACTAAGATGTAAAAGTTCGTGAAAGTCTGCAAATTAGTCAATTGCTGCCTTCAGCATTACTGAACCATAATAATTTATCCACTGTCAATTCTAAACAGAAAGAACCATGTATTTGTTGTGTGTCCTATGGTAAGGTTCTGCTATGCAATGATGTTAACACAAAATATAATACGTATTGCAAAACTCACCTCAATTTCCTTTGCAAGCCTTGCGTGCACTTCTTTCTCTTCGTCAAGCAAAACAAGGTGATTATCGATCTCTTGCTTAACTCCTGTTATTTCCTCCCTTATAGTTTCAATCTCTGCCTGGTGAAGGGAATCATAATTAGCGCTCTCACTTGCCTCAACTTAGAAAAAGTCGGTCAAATAAACAAGTTACTGATCTTATTCCATATAGGACACGATGTTAAAGTCAAATGAACTGGGATGGGAAAGTACAAATAACATAAGATACAAGGAAAGTATATGTATTGTAAACCACTACTGCGGTATCAAGTCCAACCAAAACAACAGTTGAATCAGAATTTAGAAACATTTTACTTTCTTCGATTTTTCGGAACACCTCGGGCTTGGTTAGTGCCGTAAATTCGATTTTTTTAAATTCCATTAAACAAGGGAGAAAAATAACAATCAAAAAGAAAACACATTAAAAGTTTACTTAATATAAAAAAAACTATATAACAATAGCATTCACAAAATTAAATACATTTGGCAACTTTTACAGGGTTTTTTCCTCACTGTTATGGTGAGATTCTGTCAATCTGTAAGGTTCAAGGCAATAAAACATTTAGGACAATTGGATAAATTAATTACAGACTCAGCCATGGTGGTAAGTCATCTGCAAGAGAGGCAGCCTCTAGTGAAGATACTTGCAAGCCATTAGGACATCTCACTGATTCCAAAACAACATTATACAGTCAGCCCTTTGCATGACACTGAGAAGTTACAATGGTAGAAAGTAGAGATATTTAATATAGTGAGCAACTGAATATTTTTTTGTTTAGGTATCTCTTTGTGAAGTGCTTTTTCACCATTATTGCTCTCTTGGTGATGACAACATCAACTTAAGAAAAATGAGAGGCTTTAGGATTCTCGAGGTCTGAGAACATCTAGGTGGTTCTAAGACATATACCAAAAAAATATGAAGATTTTCTGAGGAGAGAACCCTGTCTTGGCTCTCTAAATCCAAGAAGCCAGAGGGAGAGTGAGAGGGGTGTTCAAAGATATTTGCCTGGATTGTAAACAAGCATTTGCAACACAATCGTTTTGGCATTTGTTGGAGTTGGAGGTAAAGCAGTGTAAATGGAAATGTTTTTTATTTATGTTTTTTGTTTGCAGTTGAGGAATTATTTAAAGAAAAAAGTGCACACTATACCATATTATATGCTTTATGGCAACTATACAGTAAAGCTATGGTTATGTTAACGTAAAGGGGTGTGAATAGATTAAAAAACTACCAAAAAATGATATTAAAATGCAGGATGGAATGTATAGCATCTAACAGGGGCTACTTATTATTGAATAAAAATACATATAAAAAAAAGAGCCCATTCACAGAACGTGAAACCTGCGAACTTCAGGATAGTGGCTAGCAGCAGCGTGGTGACGTTTTGCATGTGATAGAGCTAATCGGTTTTCACTTAGACAGCGCTTCGGTTATGCAAACCCAGGTGGCACTTATAGGTTCACAGTAATAATTGTGGAATTACACACAGCGTGTTACACTATGAAACATTCCCACAGAAACATTTGGTGCTGAAGGTTAACCAACAGACATATATAGTTCTAATCCTAGTTTCCCTGTGGCCGTGTTACATTTGTAATGGCCTGAAGCATAAATGCTGAGTAAATCCCTATAATTTAGGCTGAAGACTATAATACATTTTTCATAAATACTTCATTTTTAAAAATGCTTTGAGGTGCACAAGTACGTCAATAAAATATTGTAACAAATTTGCATTGTGTTAAGTGGTGCTTATATTTTGTTTGTTTATTTATTTATGTTTATTTTATAATCTTGCGTTGATGCTTACAAACCTTTTTAGTTATGCAACTACGTTTGAGTTGGAAACCCAATAAATATGAGTCCTTTGAGGAAGAAAATACACTCTAAGGTTTGAAGAGAGTATGAAACCTCACTTTAAACTTATTTTATATGTTTGCACTTCGAGATGCCAAATGTATCAGGTATCTATACATAAAGCAGTAGCAGAGGAGCACAATTAAAGTATTCCATTACACTGGAAACAGCATGGCATAAATGCAATTTGATAGTAAACACTAAATAAATTGCAGGGCAAGTCGCAAATGCAAGTTTGTGATTTATGTTTTGTTTTGGACAGAGAATGAAAGTAATTTATGTCTGGCATCCCCTCATTGATTTCGGCACTTAGAGGGGCCATGAACCCTTACATAGGGGCAGGATGCATGGGGTGCCACCGGCATGGTCCCGAGGAGAGGGTGATAAAAGGGGTCAAGTAAGCCGGGCACGCAGTAGCGAGGGAGAGCCCGGGATGCATGTGGTCGGAAAGCAGTGAAAAGGGAACACCACCAGCTGACACACTTATGACCCCTCTGCAGACCCAGTGTCTTTTGCAACAGGAGCTGCTGGTGGAAGGTCTAAGACGCTCTGCCAGACGCTACTCACCAGCCGCCTCACTCTCTGGCCTGTTGACTTTTGATCCAGCGAACGATAAATTTTCACAAATAAAGGCCCTTTTACGCTACCCAACTAATCCCTTCATGCTGGGGTTCAGTGTGATGCAGGTTTATGCCCAACTTACCAAATACACAATAGAACCTGCATATTCTCTTTTCAATATGTATATAACCGTGGCGATGAACCTTTTCAGAGTTGAGAAGTTGATAGCAATAATATGTACCTATCAATAACTAAATAAACAACAGACTCAGTATAACATTTATAATATCTGTCGTAAGTAATGTGAAATAAAATGATCATCAAGTACCATCATACAATGCAAATTTATAGATTATCATGGAGAAAAAGTATTAGCAATGTACAGAATCAAACTCATGCCAAATAAACAATGCATTGAAGGAGTGGATAGGCGAAGAGAGAAACGTTTCAGAGAGAAAATACATTGGCAAATGATTATGCAAATTCAGAATATTATTTATACTAACTCAAGTAAGAATCAGGGAAATCTACCCTCTGGCCAAAAAGGGCAGTAAGGCCTTCGAGAAGAGTCGAGTGGCACAAATTAAGTCAGAAATCAGGAAACAGGTAGGCCTCTATCTGGAAAGAGCAAACCGATGACAGAGACAATCTCCCGCTACCTAAACACCAGCCAACCACTTCTACAAACCACACCCATCGGGGCACCTCAATTATACCCTAAAACCTAAATGTCCAACTCACATTTGTTTCAATATGAGAATAAACTCTGTCTCCCATTGGCTAAGGAAGGGAGTGTTCTGTCACACCACTCTCAGCATGATCATTTTATTCAATGTCCTTTTGTCTTAAACTTTCAGCATTACAACAGATTTTATCCAGGAAACAATTTTGAACACAATCATAATACACATCTCCTAGAGCGTATTTTCATGTATCAAGTCTTTCACTCTTTCTTTGCCTCTGCCATCTCATGAGGAAGTTGCTCGCTTCTACCATTTAGCTTTTTCTTTTCCGTAGCGTTGGCAGTCATACAAGGACACAAGGGACACGCACGGCTTTTGTGTTCTCTGTTCTTCTTTCACTATCATCTTTTTGGACATTTTATATTTCTACCAAATGTTATCCCCAAACTGGCATGCAGGAAAGTAGGCCCATGCTTGCTTTTTCTACAGAAAACAACACATTACATTATTATTTTCATGTAATGTAATTTCATTGCACACCATCCCAGCATTGCACTAACCCATGCACAACCCGTATTAATATTATTTCCTAGCAGTCATTATTGTTTTTCAAAACTGTTAAACCTAGCAGTCATTATTAAGGTGCATAAAAGCAGCATTAGTCTTTAATTTTCTTAAAGCCAAAAGTGTCCGCGGCTTAGTTCCATGCATTAGTACATGCATGCTCAAAAGCATTTCCCCTTTGTTGAGCATTTATTAATGATATTTTTCACAGCACACTGTTAATGAATGTTACTGAGGGTTCAATCCGAGCAGGTTTTAATTTCGCAAAACCCTGCTCCATCACTTTCCTAGGACTGAAATTGGAAAACAACACCCACCGTCTCTGAAACAAGCAGAAAAAAAGCGCATTTACTATGGAAAGAAGCCAAAAGCAAACCCAGCCTTCAAAGTCCATGAAAGTGATGGTTGTTAAAGATATGCGGGTGCCTTTAAAAAACTTGAAATATATTGTTTTAAATTCCACGTAGGGCACAGATGAGCTGTCTGCTGCGTCATGACTGGCAAGACATTATCTCTTTTTAGTCAGCATACAGAGTGACGGAACAACAGTAAACATGCTTTGCTATTTTTTAAAAGTGATTCAAGCTTCAAGAGATTACCTCCAAGGGAATGCAGAGGTGGGGAAAAAACAGGCACCCTGCAGTGCATGGCTGCGTTGGTGTGAGCTAAAGCATCTGAACCTGTAGCCTCCTCTCCCTTTCTCTCGTACACCGCGGGAGCGTTTATAATTATGTGCTTGCAGAAGTAGCACCACCTTTGTTTAAAGTTAAATGTGAGCAGGAAGGCATTTCCCTGTTCCTGAAACCACAACCAAAACTAGTGCTCAGCTAATAGAAAATTCATCTTCCATGTGTTAGGCGGAGCCCGAGCTTAGAAGTACATGATGTTTGTTTTTTTAACATGAAAGCGGGCGCCGTGCTGAAAAAAGCGGGGCACCCGTGTACATAAAACCTATGTGCATGGCAGCCCCAAATAAAACACATCAGCACCTACAGTATAATGAAACTGTAGTTGATCGGTGCTACTGGGCTAAAAACGGAAATTATGTATCGCCAGCACCAACCAATAGGGTGCCAGGATATAGGAGTGATGCAGGAGTGAACCAATGCCAAGCAGAAGGTGGAATTACACTCTGTATTGTCATTACTGCAGGTCTTGCAGACAGCACATATGTGCTGTCTAGGCTCGACCTAAAAACAATAGGTTTTCCAAAAAATGTAAAGGTCATCCCACAATGGCATTTATCTGCAATCTGAAAAACCTTTGAGAACACGTTAATTGCCTTCAGTAATGCTCTTTATGGTGAACACTTTAACCACAGACTCTTCAGTTTCAACTTCCTCCAGACAGGAGACAGGATCCAGAAACATTTTAGCAATGATGCTTAAGGCAGTCTCTTTCTACAGGTGTAATCATCATAAAAGAATTAACTATTTAGAAAGTGCACAAAGGAATGTACCGAAAAGAGTGTTTTCAATGTTCATGATGACATTACACACAATGTGGTTAAACCCAGCAGCAAGATGGCGCTTACCTTTATCTGATCATGGCTGCAGGACAGCCAAAATGCTTCAGGATAGCACAAGAGCACTTTAATAAAAGTATGCATACAGCAACACTCCTAAGCTTCGGTGATCCTTGTTGGAGGTGAAACCAGGTGATATATCTATCTATCTATCTATCTATCTATATCTATATCTATATCTATATCTATATCTATATCTATATCTATATCTATATATATATATATATATATATATATATATATATATATATATATATATACTTTAAAAACATGCCAAGATACTCACTCGAGTCTGGTCTAAGTTTATTTCCTGGGAGAGAACAATGAACATAAACATGATCAAATTAATGTAATACATTAATATGCAGACGCACTGGTATCATATTGCAAAATAGACTTGCAGAAACTGTGAATTAAAATCCACTCTCCTGAATGCCAGGATTATGTGGAAGCGAAGGTAATTCGCCAACACCCCCTGAGGTAGATTTCTACACACAAGTTATTTTACCAGGGTGAAAGTGAAGCTACTCCAATAGGAAGAGGAGCTCGGATGAGAGAGAGAACGAGAGGGAGAGAGAGATCCACTCCCAAGGGACTTCAGGTCTGTTCAGATCGACAGTGACGTTCTTTAACCTTCTTTTCTCTTTCTTTTAGACCACTGGGACTATGCTGCTTTTCTATTAAATCTTCCCTTTTTGACCTCCGCATAAGAAAGAATTTGAGAATAAGATCTAACATACAAGGTATAGTACTAGGTCTTAATGAACTGAATAACCACAATAAGCAATTGTGACACTTACTAATAACCTTGGCTGAATGCCTTACACAAAAGAAAGTCACTGAGTTTACTCTTTTTTAATCATACTGTATGCTATCTTTTTTTTCTACTTGTAATATAAAGCAGAATGTTAGCTATCATAACAACTTCAAATAACAATCAGCACAATACTCTTTTATCTACTTGAACTGAATGATAACCTTTTTGCTTTTGCGAGAACTCAAATGTTCTTCTATTGTTCATAAAATGCCACCTTGCCTACAGCTTGGCATATTGTTACAATGATGCAAATGTAAAGTCTCCACTTAAGGAGCTTGTGATGCTCCTTGCCAGAATGACCTGATTATTAAGTTTTAGATTTCAACAAAATAATCCTCTGTTGACATTTTCCTTCAAAATGTAAATTCATGTTCACTAACCTTTTCCCACAGGCCTTGTGATATTTTGCGGATTTGGGAGTCAATATTAATCTTGCTTACCAATTCCCAGTGACGGCTGCTACCAGGAAGCAGCAGTGAGGTGGGGAGGGGGAAAGAGGAGGAGGCTTAAAAACAAAAACCACAAAAACATCCCTTACCTCCCAGCCAGCTGGCTGTCCGCCGCCATTTCTCCTCCATCCTTTTCCTGGCTTTTTCTGTGGAAACAGGAAGCACCCGGTCTCCCTGTAGCTAATCACAACGGTGCAATGCAGCGTTGTGATTTGTCTGAGCACTGTGCCAGGCAATGGGAGCCTCGGCATGTTCTGAACGCAGGCAGTAATGCAGTAAGCATGGAGAATGTGCAAAGTGCGCATGAATATTTGGCCGGCCCAAGGGGGCCAGTCAAACATTCATGCACACTTACATAATGCCCACCACTCCTGCCCCTGCTCTGAGAGCAGAGCAGATCTGCCTGCCCCGCCGAGACACTGCAGCAGGAACAAATAAAAGGACAATAACGCGAGTTATCATTTTATTTTTCAATTTCTTTCCACTACAAAAAGCAGTGGGGCAACACTCCTCCGTCTTAGCGGAGGAGCCACCATTGCCAAATCCTCTCCCCTTTTCAGGTGAAGTGAGAAGATGTTAGCAGGTAGGGTTGAGGAAAACTCCAGAGGGAGCACAGATTAGGGTGGGCTGTGGCAGGTAAGCCGTTTCATGATCCTCTCTCGGTGGGGTATGGAAAGACAAGCAAGGCTTGGCTGTTTGGGTGTTGTATTTAGAATACTGCACTCAAAATTGGCACCCCTCCTGAAAGAGAGTCTTCCGAGAATGGGAAAGGTTTTTGTTCATAAAAGAGGCCTTTTTAAAAGGACCCTCCCGCCTTTATCAATTTCGCAATTTGAGAAAGTTTCGCGAAATCACCTTAGGAGAGTGATGACCGCAATATTTTTCATTTTGGCTGCAAAAGAACAAAAAAGGCCTCCCGGCAGATGCCAAGAGCGGGCAGCCCTATCTCTGCCGCCAGGGTCCTGGCAGCATGTGTAGAGAGACCTTGTGCTACCGCCGCCGCTCAAACATTAAGTTAAAGCCTGAGAGTGCATGATGCCTTTAATAAGAGGAAAGGATGACTCAGTGATGTTAATTTTATAAGATTTGAGACCCTCAAAACCGACAAGCTTCGGCAGGAGAGTGCACGGAGGGTCCCATGTATAAAAGGAACTCTGGCGCGGAAAGCCCAGTGTGTCACGGTGCTCAGAGCTGAAGCAAGTACAAAAAAATCTGAGTTCATGTGTTTTTTTGCCATGGCAAACTGGGTCCATCCAACACTTCCTCAGTGGACATCAAGAGCCACAGCTGCAAAGTGACTTTATGTGCATGTCAGCATTCAATGCAAATGGTACAAGCCCAAACAATGGAATGGAAGATGGTTTTACAGAATTTTACACAACACTCTCAAGGGCTGACCCAGAGTGTTAGGTCTTGCTTACGGGTTGTGGATACTTTTTAATGCCAGCAGACTTTTGCAAAGTTCTTGATTTTCACAATTCGCTAGTGGTGGAAACTGGATGATTAGTAGTGGTAAATATACATCTACCACTGGCAATGAGGCCACTAACACGGTCTAGGGCTCAGAATAGGTTACAGAAAATTATTCCCATGCTCAACCCTTGGTAGCTTGGCTGCGAGCAGGCAGTATTAACTTCAGAGACAGGTATGTACAGCATTTAAAAACAACATTTCAGTACATAATTCAGACACCCCACCCAATAAAAATCCGACACCAATTTATAAAAGTAGGAAATATTTTTATCTTGAAAATGAGACCAAAATGAAAAGAATACAATATAGGGAGCCGAAGATATTAATTTTTTTAAAGATTGGGACATCTAGTCGCGTTAGACTGGAACAAAGTCAAAGTTTCAGGCTGACCGTGATGGAGCTCTGCATGGCTACCCCTCACAGGTCTCGGTCAAAGTTTTTACCTTCTGACTTACAACTTTTCTGGAGCTTCTCTTAGCCAGTACGGATTTGGTGAGGGTTTGCCATCTTGTCTTGCGACGAGCTCTCGGTTAAACCTATGGAAGTCAGACCTCCAGAGCTTTCCAGCGGGACGAACCAGAGATCCAGGCCGGCTCGCAGTTGAAGGTGGACGGCTTGACTCTTGAGGTTGGTCCTGGCCACTTTTTCTACGTTCAGACTTAGAAACTTTTATGAAGCTCTTTCTGCCGGGGCCCCTCCATGCTCTTCACCAGGCCAGATTTGGTGAGGGTCTGCCTGCTTGGGTTTTGACCTGCTCCTGGTCAAACTTTGGAAGTCAGGCCTCTGAAGTTTTTCAGCAGGATGAACCTGGAGGGTCGCCGGCTTGGCTGGCCAGGTTTAGTCGGTCCACTTATGGAGCTTTTTTTCAAAGTTGCTCCAAAATTCTGGAACTTTTTCCTGGGTCCCAAAGTGTCCAAAACTTACTCCAAGGACCTGGAAACTCCAAGATGGTCCTTGAAAGTTTGGGACTTCAATTCCCACAATCCACTTAGACAAAACTCTTACAAATCCACTGGTAGTACTCCGGGCTGGTGTTCCTTGGTGGTGATTGTCCGGATGAGCTCTGTTAACCTGTAGCTTGCAGGGAGTCCATTCCTTAGTCCTTTTGAAGCAAGTTATGTCCACAGGGCTTTAGTTCCAGATTGTGCAGCAATCGCAATCAGTCAGAGTACAGGGCCTGGTTGGTGCAAATCAAACTTCTCAGCATGGACCCTTCTTCTTCCTCTTGTTTCAAGCAGATCGGAGAGGCCCTGCCCCACTCAGATACTTATTCAGTGTTATCTGGGGTCACACCGGAGGGCACTCCTGTCCAATGAGGTACAGGGCAACACCCCAGTGCATGACCTTTCCCCCCAAAGTGTGGCACCATGCTCTCCCAGGAAGCACTTTTTCATCAAAATTCAATATGACTGAAGTCTCAGCAGAGAGGCAAGAGCTGCCTAAATCAGCCTTGAGGATGGCTCACCTCCCCTGGCATCTGCACATTAATTCCCTAAGCCTGCCATCTGGCTGGGTTCAAGGAGTAGGGGTGTAAATGAAACTGGCTTCTTCTGCCTGTCCCCTCCTTCTTTGGAAGATCATGGTTTACAACCCCTCACCCTTGCTCTGGCATTTTTATGCAGCATAACCCTCTCCTCCCTGAGTGTCTCTTCACCCCAGGGGCTACTTATCACCCCATCAAAGCAGCGTGGCTAATCTACTTAACTCTGACCAATCAGGGCGGATCACTGGAAGGGTGAATTTTGGCTTACAGACAAGAAAGTCTTATAACTTCTTGTCTGTACATTTTAGGATGAATTCAACAATAGCATATTATTGGATTTATCAATACTATTCTTGTAAGTCCTTGAATGATCTTTTCTGTGTTTCCTGGCGGGAGTTATTAATTAATAACTTCTTGCCATGTTAACCAATGTGGCTGGGGATCTGTAATGGGGAAAATGGGCAATTTCTCCAACACCAGGGCTTGTAAAACAATTTTTATAAGGACCTTGCCTATATCTACAGGACCCCTACCCCTGAAAACCTAGGGGAGACTTTAGGGGTTCTAAATATGTAAAAATATTGCAGATCCTCACTTCACAGTGCTCCTAGCACAAAAGTACATTTTGGGAAACACTTTACTAAAATGTGGGAAGTGAAATGTGTAATTTCACTAAACCCAAGGCGTACAAAACCTATTTTATAAGGGTCCTCCTTAATCTGATTCCCACCACTGGGACACCTTTAGGAGACCCTGGGGGTACCTAAGATGCCACAATATTGTAGTGTATTAATGTTTAAATGCCACAAACACCAAAGTCGAGTTTGGCCACAATTTACATGTTAAATGCAGTCCTGCAATACAGGGCTGCTTTTAAACTGACCTCAGGCCTCAGCAGTGCACACATGCAGGGGTAGAAAGGGCTGCTGGCCTCAAAACTGGCATGCCCTATTACATACTAGGGACTTAAATTTACTTTTGATTCCCTTGCCCTATTATTTACTAGGGTCTTATAGGGGAGGTCATGCCAATCATAAGAGTACCTAAACCCATTGTGTACCATAGTGTATCTAGGTGTTTTCACTGTATTCTAAGTGTGTTTACAGCATAGCCCTGGGCCTGGTTAGGCAGACCTCAAGGACAGTCACAGTCAGTTACCACCATTACCAGCCAGCAAAGCATGGGGGTGCCAAGGGCACAAGGATGACTTTGCAACAGCTAGTTTGCAATGTTTGGTTTAACATTGCCTTTGCAGAAGTAAAACATTTCTGTGCAGTGCAAGATAATTTTCTCTGCACCGATGCATCATTTCCACTCTGGAAAACAGCAGCCAAGATCGAAAATGGATGCATGATTGTTCTCTACAGATTTGATATTTCTTAACACAATGACAAATGTACAGCAATTGACTCTATACAAGTTTACATTTTGGCAAATGCATTGTTCTAAAAGTCCAGAATTTCACAGAACTGCAAAACCTTTGATGGAAAAAGCTTTTAAACCTACAGCTGCACACTGGCCTAAGTAGAAATTAGGAGAGGAAAGTAAGGCACTTGTAAGGGCAGAGGTTCATTGACGTATACAGAAAAGTTTCAAATACTGACGCCAAAGCCTCAGATTGAAAGGCTTGTAGAATTGGAGTAGAGTCAATTACATCATGTAAGGGTCCTCAGGTTTTTAGAGGTATCATACACCTTCCGGATAACAGCCTATTTGCCTGTGCATCTTTTCCAATTAGAAAGCCGTAGTTGTCGAGAAAGACACAGATGAGGCAGGGTCACAGGTTGACCAAAGCATGCATGAAATGGAAAAGGCTTGCTGGAATCTAAGCATCCTAGCATCATAGGAGGGGCTTAAATTACTCTGGTAGTTCTGGGGACTATAGGAGATCTATATACAGAATAAGGATCTCGTGGGGTTCACAGAGTAAACTGACAAGTTTTAATTGCGGGGTTGTTTTGGAAATGATGTGAAGGTCTTTCCAAACAAATGGCACGTTTGGAAAGGCCTTTCAAGAGGTCAACACTTGGAATTTTGACTTACATTACTACAAAGACACCAGGGCCCCCATTAGGATGACGGGCGGACTTTGTCCGCCCGCCATCCCATCGGAAAAAGGAACCGCCCGCCATAAGGGCGGGGCTCCCAATGGTGGCATTAGGATGCGCCCGCCACAGTGGCGGGCGCATCCTGTATTTTTACAATTGCGGCGGGCGGTGATGAAAGCGCCGCCCGCCGCAATGGTAAAAATGGTAAAAATGCACGTCGTACATTTCAAAGCACATGACAGGCACTGCGCGGTGCCTGCCATGTTGCACTTTGAAATGTGGGGGGGTACCATAGGTACCCCCCATGTGCACCCCTCACCCCCAGGAGTCCCTGGGGGTCCGCAACGGGCCCCTGCAGGGATTCTCCGCATGGCTTTCCGTGGCGGCAAGGCATTCGAATTGGCCCATCATAATATGGCTGGTGGTGTCTCATAGACACCCCCACCATATTATACCTTTAAGGCGACCGGGGCGGAAAAGCGGTGGACGGTCTTACCGTCCGCCGCAGTCCCCCCGATCCGCCCGCCATCTTAATGGGCCCCGATGTTTGCAGTTTTTGGGCTTTCTTTTTTGAAAGTCATTGCTTCATGCATGTTAGTATCTTGTCAAATTAAAGTCCAGGATCGAAAAAGTTAAGGTGCTGTTAACCCAACCACTCACTTTCCTGCAGGTATGGCTTGAGCAGTCTATCATCGGAAATGTGGCTTCTTAGCTCCTCCCACTTGTCATCAAGTTTACAAAGTCTCTTGTATCCATGTTCTCTCTTCTCCTCTTTCACACTTCTGTTCCACGATTATCTCTATCCATGCCTGCTTATCATTCTCTGCTTCTAGGCCTCTTGAACTGTCATTCTTATTGGCTGCCCGCCTCCTCTCCTACCCCCTCCACCAAAAGCTCTCATCCAAACAATGTCTGTCAATTATCTGCAAAATTATAATAGCTCTGTAAGCTATTATTTTTAAACCCCCTTACAATAAAGTTACTGTCAAAGATGGCATCATTCATGGGCATTGGACGATGTTTGATTAACTGTGCATCATCACCTCGTCATGCACTCCTCATCCCATTCCTTACTTTTGCTGTGTTAAGGCCTTGTATCCCTTTAGCATCCCTTCACAAGTGTCATTTTTCCCTTTCTTCAACAAAACCTAGTACTGTATGAGAGATCCCAACCACCTAATTAGGAGATTGCCAGGGTGGCTTCAGATTAGAAGATTCCCGCACCTTACACTGCATGGCAGAGGATGAAGGTGTTTTGCTCATCATTCTGGAGGGCACGGCCTGGGTTTAAGGACAAGCAGTGTGTAGGAGAGTGGGGTCTGCAATCCTATGGTCACCCCAGATTTTTGCTTTTTGCTTCACTGGTTTACGACTTTCCCTGGCTGTGGGCCTGCTAATCAGACCCACAGCCTAGCTGTTCTCTCTCTAAATTGACAACCATGTACTTAAGGTGCATTTACCAATTGGTACTGGGCCACCTTATCAGTCCCTGTACCCAGGGCATAGGTGTACCCAGGGCCTACCAGGGGCTGAAGCATGAATTATGCCACCCCTGGCTGGCCATCTAAATCTGACACAACTGGCTGCACGACAGCTGGGGCAAGGTGGTGTAAACACCCTTTGCTGTAGATATAGTATACCTATATCTAACCCTAAAATGGACACATATATTCCTATCAGTCACTCCTATGGAAGGCCTTATCAATCCTGAAGGCAGAGTGCTTGGAATGATGTGAGATGGTGCTCTGGCATGAGCTGAGCCCGTTTGCAGCTTGCGGAACCAAGTCCTAATAGCTGTTCCATGATAACGCTATACCATATACTCTTAAGAGTATTATCAACCTCGAGGTTAAATGCCAACTCTGGTATAACATTATCAAAACATGTCGAGTAAGGTGTCATACGATTTGGAATACTACCCCCTCGCCAATTCAGGCGACGGGGGTAGCATTCCACCCTTCTAGAGGGACACGATATGTATGTAACTGTGAACCCTGGTTAAAGTTAACTCGAGCCTCAGCATCACAAAATGGATGCTGCCACCACAGACACAAGTCTGACCTCCTGCTGCTGGGAGTCCTTCCAGCGAGGATGGCTTGGACAAAGGGTTTCCTGCCTAGGGAGGTGCTAGCACCACCCCAGACAGGATTTTGTGTATTGAGGTAGGGAGGCCTGAAAGGGATGAGACATGCCTGGGGCACACAAGGTGCCCTGTGCATACACCGGTTCAAACCAGTTGCTGGGGCATCCCAGCCCCAGCTCTGGCGGGAAACCGGACAAAGGATGGGGGTGTAACCACCCCCCTTCCTGGTCCCACCCAGGGGAGGGACCTAGTCAGTAGTGCAGCCCCCTTTAGGAGAATAAAGGTAGGAGCTGGTCCCATTCCAAATTAGATTATCCTGAACTATTCAACAAGAAGAAACTCTGGCCTTCGACGTTCTGCTCCACGGAAGACTGAAGAATCTCCCTTGTGGGCAAGGAGTGTCCACCCTGCAACTGCAGGCACCATCAAGTGTCCAGCGGCTTCACTTTGTCGTCTTCCCTCGAGGATCCAGACTTCAGAGCCCGACGAGACCCGGATTCCCAGACCTCTCCGACCTCTACCTACATCTGCAGCAAAGCTGAGACCCGTGGGTGCGACGAGACACGTGGGACCGGCCATCTTGAACGAACCTGCACTTTGCTTCCAGCACGACGTCCGAGGTAAACTCGACCAAGTGCTTTGGGGCCTGAGAAGCCCCAGCCCCGAGCAGCCCCTGCACCGAAGATCAGCCCTCCAGCATCCACGAGATCTGCGTGGGGCCCTTCTGCTTGGTTCCTGCTCGACGCGTTGTCTGGGCACTTGCCGGCTGGCTAGTGGCCTCCTAGACGACGAACCTTTGAATTTTCACTGCTGGTCTGGTTGCTCCAGACTGGCCCTTGCTCCCTTCCAAAAGAGGGGCACCCCGGACTCTCCTAGTCCGCACCAGACGCTTTCTTCACTCACCGCGTGGGTTGCCTTTGCCAAGGCCTGTTGAGTTCCAGCCCGGATCCGACACCGCCGACAGCGAGAGCCTGCGTGGGACAGCTCGTGCCTCCATCCTGGTTGTCAAAGACACCTCCTGGTCCACGTGGCTGCAGAGTCAAGCGTCCACTCTTCACCTGATCGCGACGTCAACATCTGGTTCCTTCCTGGTTCCACTCCAGTCACTGGCTAGTGACTGTGAACATTGTCCCCTCTGCTTTCAGGTCTCCTTCTTCAACAATCCACCCTTGGATTGCACCGGACATCTTCCTCCTGGTCGCCTGCAGCATCTTTTCTTTCAGGCTCCATAGACTTGAACGCGAGAACCCGACGCACTTTGACACCTATGCACCCGCGGCCCGTGGGTGAGGTAACACGAGCATGTCGGTGCTCAAGGGTAGTTTAACTGTCCTAGTGTCGAGTTCCACAGTCGTTTTAGTCCTACTTAGTCAGGATTGTCCGTACTCACCTTTTTCTTGAACTGTACTGTCCATAGACGTTGTTACGCATCTCGCGTGTGAGTTCACACTCTGCACACGCGTTCCGTGGACCTCCTATTACTTACCTGAAGTTAGTATAGCGTGGTCCCATCGATCCTACAGCCTCTGGACAGCTCCATTTCCTTTATCGACTTTCACATTCCACTTACTTAGTATATGGTTTGTCGTGCCCCTAGGGCACCATTGTAATTTTGTGCGACTTGTAGTATTTTTCGTAAGAGATTGTCATGTGCTTAGCCCTCTGACCTCATAAAGAGTTCAGAGGTGTTGTTATTAATAAATATACTGTTTATTTTCATAACAACCTGTGTGGTGTCCTTTCATCTGGTATTCGAGGGGTTATATTGTGGTAAAACAGCTGGCTTCACATGTCAAAAGAGTTTAGCCTAAGACTGCTTTGTCCATGCTACCATTAGGATAGCTGGTCTATAAGGTTGACTTACAACCAATCACCATAAGGGTTGTTTGGACTGATACAAGGTGATCACTAGAACTAGTGAGCATCATATATCAGGCCAACTTCTCACATTGGTGTGCAGCGGTTGGGATTTGAGCTTGCTGTTATTTTTACCACGTATAATCTTGAAATATCATTTGAAAGATCACATAAGGTACCTAGGTACATATAACAAGCTTAGAAATACTCTGAGTTCTACTGAACCAGCTGTTGTAGTAGAAAGGGCCTAGCACACCCTGACTGCAACTCTTAGCAAGGGATCAGTAGGAAAACCCATAGTGTAGGTAGGTGCATCACTACACCTCACTAGAAGCATGTCTACCCATAGAGAGTCTTCAGAGACTCTCCAAGTGGTTAGTGACCCTCCACAGGTCCTTTCCAGATATGCAGCTCTCAGTTTCCAGGCGATGAGACAATTGTGTACCTCCAGGAAATTGAAACAGGGTTCTAACCCTACCACTCCTTTTCTGTTAGGTCTCTTAGAGACATATGATGCTAGAAAGGCTTCTAACACAGAAGGGAGCATGCCAGCCTTAGAGGGCACCCTTGGAGATCCAGACCTCCCTGAAACAGAGAATGTAGAAGAGGAGGAGGAAGAAGAGGACACCTCTGGGGATGAGGCAGACAAAGGTCCTGAGTTAGTCAGCAGACTTACAAGGGCCAACTTAGACCTACATAGGGAAGGATCTGGGGGACCCCCAGTACTGACCCTGAGCAGGCCTAACTTTGGAGTTAGAAGAGATAGGTCTCATTCTAGGGACTCCAATAGATCTGTGCACTCTCATGCCTCTGCTCAGAGGAGAATGACTTCTCCCCAGAGGAGAATGACTTCCCCTCAGAGGAGAGAGCATGAAGCAAGGATGAGACAGGCTAATCTGAGGATCCAGAGGGAAGAACTTGCCCTTGCCAAAGAAAAGCTTGCCTTTGCTAGAGAGCAACAGTTAAGTGGGGTAGTCCCCACTGGTGGCAGCACTATCCCTAGGGATAGAGACAGGAGTTTTGATAATAGACACCTGAGTAAAATAGTGCCCCCCTATAAGACAGGGGATGATATCCACAAGTGGATGACTGCTTTGGAGAGAGCCTGCAAAGTACAGCAGGTACCCCAGAGTCAGTGGGCAGCTATATTGTGGCTCTCCTTTGAAGGTAAAGGTAGAGACAAGCTCCTCACTGTTAGAGATGAGGATGCTAATGATTACCACGTCTTGAAACTTGCTCTGATTGATGGGTTTGGCTTAACCACTGAACAGTACAGGTTGATGTTCAGGGATACCCAGAAAACTCAGGCTCAAGATTGGACTGACTTTGTTGATTGTGCCACTAAGGCTCTGGAGGGCTGGTTACTGGGAAGTAAAGTTACTGATTACACAGGATTGTATAATCTAATTATGAGAGAGCAAATCTTAAATAATTGTCAGAACCAGTTGTTGCATCAGCACTTGATTGACTCAGATCTGACCTCTCCCCAATAATTGGGAAAGAAGGCAGACAGATGGGTCAGGACAAGGGTCAAGCAGCAGAACCAGAACCAGGGTGGTGGCCAGAAGAAAGCAGACCAGAAGGGTATGAGAATAAGCAAAATGACCAGAAGTCTTCAACAGGGCCCCAACAACCTAAGGAGGGTGGGTCCCAAACTTCCCAAAAGAAGAAGAATGATGGTCCTAAGAAACCATGGTACCAATACTGTAAAAGTAAGACTCACTGGTTTAGTGAGTGCACCAAGAAAGGCCAAACTCCTACCACTACTGTCCCTAAGACACCTGCACCCCCTAGTACAGTTAGTAGTGGTAGTGTACCTCCCAAGGCTATAGTTGGGTTAACCCTGGGAACTGAGATGGGTTCTGACTTAGTCAGAATTCCTACTCAGGCAGTTCTAGTTTGTACTGGGGACATGGATATGGCCCCTACTGTAAGTCCTAGTACTCTGGGCAAATACAGACAAAAGTCTTTGATAAATGGAAAAATGGCTCAGGCCTACAGGGACACTTGTGCCAGTGTCACTATGGTGACACCAACATTTGTGGACCCTGACCAGATCATGCTAGGTTCAGATTACCTAGTGACCAATGCTAGCAATGTCACTACCAATCACAGTATGGCAGTTGTTAATTTCTCCTGGGGAGGGGTAACTGGCCTCAAAAGGGTTGTAGTTAGTTCAGACCTCCCAGTAGATTGTCTTTTGGGCAATGATTTGGAATCCTCACTGTGGTCAGATGTGGAGTACAGGACTCATGTAGAAATGCTAGGTCTCTCCTCACATGTCCTTGCTGTGACCAGGTCACAGGCCAAGAAATGCCCAGCTGAACTAGTGCTGGATCCTGGAAGAATGGACCAGACACTAACCAAGAGAAAGAGCAGTAGGGGTAAGGCTGAGCCTTCCCCCCTGCCTCAGGTTGAGGATCAGCCCTCTCAGGAGGCTGACCCCAAGACCCCAGAAGGAACTGTCCTAGAAGAGCTTGAACCTGAACAGGTTGAGTTTCTTGGGACAGGGGGACCTTCCAGGGCAGACTTGAGGCAGGCCCAGTTAGACTGTTCCTCTCTTGAACCCCTCAGACAGCAGGCTGCTGCTGAGGCTGCAGGGAATGCTACAGGTGCCCATAAAGTTTATTGGGAAGATGGACTCCTGTACTCTGAGGCAAGAGACCCCCAGCCTGGTGCTACCAGGAGGCTGGTCATCCCCTTGTCTCTTAGAGGTTTCCTTCTCACCTTAGCCCATGAGATTCCCCTTGCAGGTCACTTAGGCCAGAACAAGACTTGGGACAGGCTTGCCCCACACTTTCACTGGCCTCATATGTCTGAGGACACTAAAGAGTTTTGTCGCTCATGTGTCACCTGTCAAGCCAGTGGCAAATCAGGTGGCACAACAAAGGCCCCCCTTATACCACTACCTGTGGTGGGGGTTCCCTTTGAAAGAGTGGGGATTGACATTGTTGGACCAATGAACCCCCCAACAGCATCTGGGCACAGATTTATACTGGTGGTAGTGGATCATGCCACCAGGTATCCAGAAGCTATTCCCCTTAGGACCACTACAGCTCCTGTTGTGGCCAGGGCCCTGCTTGGAGTTTTCTCCAGAGTGGGGTTTCCTAAGGAGGTTGTCTCTGACAGAGGTGCAAACTTCATGTCAGGATACTTGACTGCTATGTGGAAGGAATGTGGTGTCAATTATAAATTCACCACACCCTATCACCCACAGTGCAATGGGCTTGTTGAGAGATTCAACAAGACCCTCAACGTGATGATAAAAGGATTACCTGAAAAGCTCAGGCGAAGATGGGATATCCTTTTGCCCTGCCCCCTGTTTGCTTACAGAGAGGTCCCACAGAAGGGGGTTGGTTACAGCCCTTTTGAGCTTCTGTTTGGGCATCCTGTAAGAGGACCCCTCTGTCTTGTGAAGGAGGGATGGGAGTTACCTCTCAAAAAGCCTAAGCTTGACATAGTGGACTATGTACTTGGTCTCCGCTCCAGGATGGCAGAGTACATGGAGAAGGCATCTAAAAACCTTGAGGCCAGCCAGGAACTTCAAAAAGCTTGGCATGACCAAAAGGCTGTCCTAACTGTGTATCATGCAGGACAGAAGGTGTGGGTGCTGGCGCCAGTGGCCCCAGCAGCTCTCCAAGACAAATGGTCTGGACCCCATACCATCATTGAGCAAAAGGGAGAGGTCACCTACTTGGTGGACATGGGAACTCCCAGGAGCCCCCACAGGGTGCTTCATGTGAATAGGCTCAAAGCATTTGTCAACAGGGAGGACATGGGCTCGCTCATGGCCACAGATGAGGGGCAGGAGGAAGAGAGTGATCCTCTCCCAGACCTGCTCACTCAGAACCCTGATGATGGGTCAGTAGATGGTGTAGTCTTTTCTGACAGCCTCTCTGCCCATCAACAAGAGGATTGTAAACAGGTTCTTCAATCCTTCAGGCAAATGTTTTCACTGACCCCCAGTCAGACAAACTGGTGCACCCATGAGGTGGACACTGGTGACAGTCTGCCTGTCAAGAGTAAAATCTACAGGCAACCTGACCACGTCAGGGACTGCATAAAGAAAGAAGTCCAAAAGACGTTGGAATTGGGAGTCATTGAACCCTCAGAGAGCCCTTGGGCTAGTCCTGTAGTTCTAGTGCCTAAACCTCACACCCAAGATGGTAAGAGAGAGATGAGGTTTTGTGTAGACTACAGGGGTCTCAATGCTGTCACTAAGACAGATGCCCATCCAATACCCAGGGCAGATGAACTGATAGATAAGTTTGCTTCTGCAACTTTCTTAAGTACATTTGACCTAACAGCTGGTTATTGGCAGATCAGGTTAGCTGAGGATGCCAAGGCCAAGACAGCATTTTCTACCCCAGGAGGTCATTACCAATTTTGTTGATGCCCTTTGGTTTGAAAAATGCACCTGCCACTTTTCAAAGGTTGGTGAACCAAGTTCTCAATGGGTTAGATGACTTTTGTGCAGCATTTCTAGATGATATTGCTGTCTTTAGCTCCACCTGGGAGGATCACCTGATCCACCTGAGGAAAGTTGTGGAGGCCCTGCAAAAGGCAGGCCTCACTATCAAGGCTACTAAGTGCCAGATAGGGCAGAGTCAGGTTGTGTACCTGGGCCACCTTGTGGGTGGAGGCCAGGTTCAACCATTGGAGAGCAAGATCCAGGCCATAAAGGACTGGGCTCCTCCAACCACTCAGACACAGGTCAGAGCTTTCTTGGGCCTGTCTGGTTATTATAGGAAGTTTGTCAAAAAATTATGGGTCCATTGTGACACCACTTAATGACTTGGCAAGCAAGAAAATGCCAAAGAAAGTTCAGTGGACAGTTAGCTGTCAGAAGGCATTTGATGACCTAAAGCAGGCCATGTGTACTGCACCTATTCTCAAGAGTCCTGACTACTCCAAAACCTTCATTGTCCAAACAGATGCATCTGAGTTGGGTGTGGGAGCTGTTCTTTCTCAACTGAATATTGATGGTCATGACCAGCCCATTGCTTTTATAAGCACAAGGCTGACCCCTAGAAAGAAACGTTGGTCAGCTATTGAGAGGGAGGCCTTTGCTGTGGTTTGGGCCCTGAAGAAGTTGAGGCCATACTTGTTTGGAACTCACTTCAAGATTCAGACCGACCATAAGCCCCTCTTATGGCTAAATCAGATGAAGGGTGAAAACCCCAAACTTCTTAGGTGGTCCATTTCCCTACAGGGGATGGACTTTACAGTGGAGCACAGACCAGGGACTGACCATGGCAATGCAGATGGTCTCTCCAGGTATTTCCACTTAGAACAGGAAGACTCACCTGGTCAAGGTTAGTTTAATGTCCCTAAGTTTGGGGGGGGTTATGTAGGAGAGTGGGGTCTGCAATCCTATGGTCACCCCAGATTTTTGCTTTTTGCTTCACTTGTTTACGACTTTCCCTGGCTGTGGGCCTGCTAATCAGACCCACAGCCTAGCTGTTCTCTGTCTAAATTGACAACCATGTACTTTAGGTACATTTACCTATTGGTACTGGGTCACCTTACAGTCCCTGTACCCAGGGCATAGGTGTACCCAGGGCCTACCAGGGGCTGAAGCATGTATTATGCCACCCCTGGCTGGCCATCTAAATCTGACACAACTGGCTGCACGACAGCTGGGGCAAGGTGGTGTAAACACCCTTTGCTGTAGATATAGTATACCTATATCTAACCCTAAAATGGACACATATATTCCTATCAGTCACTCCTATGGAAGGCCTTATCAATCCTGAAGGCAGAGTGCTTGGAATGATGTGAGATGGTGCTCTGGCATGAGCTGAGCCCGTTTGCAGCTTGCGGAACCAAGTCCTAATAGGGGTTCCATGATAACGCTATACCATATACTCTTAAGTGCATTATCAACCTCACGGTTAAATGCCAACTCTGGTATAACATTGTCAAAACATGTCGAGTAAGGTGTCATACGATTTGGAA
This sequence comes from Lissotriton helveticus, assembly GCF_964261635.1. NCBI lineage: Eukaryota > Metazoa > Chordata > Amphibia > Caudata > Salamandridae > Lissotriton > Lissotriton helveticus. Next base: position 431,819,370 of record NC_136069.1, on the reverse strand, counting down.
TGCTACCCCCTCGCCAATTCTGGCGACGGGGGTAGCATTCCACTCTTCTAGAGGGACACGACATGTATGTAACTGTGAACCCCGGTTAAAGTTAACTCGAGCCTCAGCATCACAAAATGGATGCTGCCACCACAGACACAAGTCTGACCTACTGCTGCTGGGAGTCCTTCCAGCGAGGATGGCTTGGACAAAGGGTTTCCTGCCTGGGGAGGTGCTAGCACCACCCCAGACAGGATTTTGTTTATTGAGGTAGGGAGGCCTGAAAGGAATGAGACATGCCTGGGGCACACAAGGTGCCCTGTGCATACACCGGTTCAAACCAGTTGCTGGGGCATCCCAGCCCCAGCTCTGGCGGGAAACCGGACAAAGGATAGGGGGTGTAACCACCCCCCTTCCTGGTCCCACCCAGGGGAGGGACCTAGTCAGTAGTGCAGCCCCCTTTAGGAGAATAAAGGTAGGAGCTGGTCCCATTCCAAATTAGATTATCCTGAACTATTCAACAAGAAGAAACTCTGGCCTTCAACGTTCTGCTCCACAGAAGACTGAAAAATCTCCCTTGTGGGCAAGGAGTGTCCACCCTGCAACTGCAGGCACCATCAAGCGTCCAGCGGCTTCACTTTGTGGTCTTCCCTCGAGGATCCAGACTTCAGAGCCCGACGAGACCCGGATTCCCAGACCTCTCCGACCTCTACCTACATCTGCAGCAAAGCTGAGACCCGTGGGTGCGACGAGACACGTGGGACCGGCCATCTTGAACGAACCTGCACTTCGCTTCCAGCACGACTTCCGAGGTAAACTCGACCAAGTGCTTTGGGGACTGAGAAGCCCCAGCCCCGAGCAGCCCCTGCACCGAAGATCAGCCCTCCAGCATCCACGAGATCTGCATGGGGCCCTTCTGCTTGGTTCCTACTCGATGCGTTGTCTGGTCACTTGCCGGCTGGCTAGTGGCCTCCTAGACGACGAACCTTTGAATTTTCACTGCTGGTCTGGTTGCTCCAGACTGGCCATTGCTCCCTTCCAAAAGAGGGGCACCCCGGACTCTCCTAGTCCGCACCAGACGCTTTCTTCACTCACCACGTGGGTTGCCTTTGCCAAGGCCTGTTGAGTCCCAGCCCGGATCCGACACTGCCGACAGCGAGGGCCTGCGTGGGACAGCTCGTGCCTCCATCGTGGTTGTCGAAGACACCTCCTGGTCCACGTGGCTGCAGAGTCAAGGGTCCACTCTTCACCTGATCGCGACGTCGACATCTGGTTCCTTCCTGGTTCCACTCCAGTCACTGGCTAGTGACTGTGAACATTGTCCCCTCTGCTTTCAGGTCTCCTTCTTCAACAATCCACCCTTGGATTGCACCGGACATCTTCCTCCTGGTCGCCTGCAGCATCTTTTCTTTCAGGCTCCATAGACTTCAACGCGAGAACCCGACGCACTTTGACACCTATGCACCCGCGGCCCGTGGGTGAGGTAACACGAGCATTTCGGTGCTCAAGGGTAGTTTAACTGTCCTAGTGTCGAGTTCCACAGTCGTTTTAGTCCTACTTAGTCAGGATTGTCCGTACTCACCTTTTTCTTGAACTGTACTGTCCATAGACGTTGTTACGCATCTCGCGTGTGAGTTCACACTCTGCACACGCGTTCCGTGGGCCTCCTATTACTTACCTGAAGTTAGTATAGCGTGGTCCCATCGATCCTACAGCCTCTGGACAGCTCCATTTTCTTTTATCGACTTTCACATTCCACTTACTTAGTATTTGGTTTGTCGTGCCCCTAGGGCACCATTGTAATTTTGTGCGACTTGTAGTATTTTTCGTAAGAGATTGTCATGTGCTTAGCCCTCTGACCTCATAAAGAGTTTAGAGGTGTTGTTATTAATAAATATACTGTTTATTTTCATAACAACCTGTGTGGTGTCCTTTCATCTGGTATTCAAGGGGTTATATTGTGGTAAAACAGCTGGCTTCACATGCCAAAAGAGTTTAGCCTAAGACTGCTTTGTCCATGCTACCATTAGGATAGCTGGTCTATAAGGTTGACTTACAACCAATCACCATAAGGGTTGTTTGGACTGATACACGGTGATCACTAGAACTAGTGAGCATCATATATCAGGCCAACTTCTCACACAGTGAATCTCACAGTAGTACCTGCCTCAATAAAAATGTACTGTCCAGTTAGGTCAACGCACGACCCACAACACCTGATCCTTCAAAGTTACACCAGTGCCAAGGTCTGGAATGCTTCTGACAACTATATAAATCACGTGGCATACCCCTGCCTGGTCGGCTTTATTGACAGCAGATGTAGACTTAATTTTAACTGTTGAAAGCCAGTGGCTTCTTTGCTGAACCACATCCCACCGTGGTAATTAAAAATGTGTTTGTGTTGAGTTGTGTATTTGTTTTGGAATTTTGCGTAGTCTTGATTTATTTGTTGATATGACTCGTTGAGTTCAGCAGGATTCCTTTTTCCTGTATAACGAAGAAACCCACCCAGAAACTTTAAACATGCCTATTTCAAAGTGGATTAGCCCGCTAAAACACGTTCCATTGATTTAAGGCTGACAATGAATGTTTACAAGTAAAATAAAGTGCCGCAATAATGCCTCAAAATTTCAATTTTTGTGCCACAAAATTTGCAAATCTATGCCACAATATCCTGGGGTAGTAACAGAATGCAGAGGGGCAGGGTATCAATCATAATTTTACCTCCATTGTAGCCAGGGGGTCAAGAGAACAGGACCTAAAAGTTGAATAAAGCTACAGTTGGGCAAATATAGCATACACTGCAACTTGACCAGGGTGTGACATAAGTATTGGTGTCACAAAGCACAGCACTGCACTAAGGGGAAGACATGGGTTAAGTAGGCACACTATTTTAAGTAAGAGGCTGACTCACTCAAAATTTGGAGCGAGACACCTCATTGAGGAGGCGGGAGAAAATCTCCCAGTAGTTAAACACTACATGTAAACAAGGCGGGTTGAGATTAATCTCTAAAAACCAAGGTACGGTCGTCTGCACCACAAAATGTTGCACCTAGAGGCCTCCCATTTACTTCATCAAGGAAAAGATGTCTCTGCCATTAGTGTCTCTGATTCTCTTCGCCAGTCACTCAAGGGAAGAAGAAGCCATGCTTTTAAGGCGGTCACAGAAAGCAACATTGCTTCTGCTCCATTGCACCATCCATGTAGATGTAAAGCTTGAAACATTAAACACTAGCGTCATTCCACTGGACAGAATCTATGGAGACATTTTTCACATGTGAATCAATGTTGTCAGACCTGGTGTTTAAATCCTGCAAGATATTAATCTAGTATAGTTGGGGAAAATTATATCAGTACTGAAAACTTCCTGAATATGCTGACTGATGTTCACATTCTGATGACTGTTGTGACTAAGAGATGAAGAGTTAATCAGTTGTAACATTTGTCTGCACCTAGATATGGACAATTCAATCAGTTCTATCAAGATCAAGCCTTAGTCAGTACCATGGTCAAGGAATGTGTTCAAGGAGTTAAAGTAGTTAATCCTGGGGGGTCATATGGACGTGTTGGTGGTTCTTATCTTATCTTATCAAAGTTTTATATAGCGCTCGCACACCCGAGGGTTTCATGGCGCTGACCAACAGGAGCTAAATGAATGAAAGATAAGCAGAGGAAAAAGAAATATAATTAGACGGAGGAGTTGACAAACAGCCAGGTCTTCAAAAGCTTTCTAAACGAGAGCAGAGTAGGGGAAGAACGGATTTCCAAGGGAAGGGAATTCCACAGTTTAGGAGCAAGGGTGGCGAATCTTCTCCCACCCTTGCGTGGCAGAACGTAAACGGCGAGAGGGGGTGTATCTAGGTAAGAGATCTTGGATGAATTTTGGACTACGAGTATGCAGAGCCTTAAATGCCATACAGGCAACTTTGAAGATGACACGCTGAGTAATAGGGAGCCAGTGAAGTTGCCTCATTAGAGGTCTGACGGATTGCCAGCGCGGGAGGCGATATACGAGTCTTGCAGCCTGATTATGAGCCATCTGCAGACGCCTGCTAAGGGTCGCAGGGAGGCCCAGGTAGATGGCGTTGGCGTAGTCTAAATGAGACAACACCAAGGCCATCACTGCCTGGGTCAAGGCTGGCTGTGTAAGCATCCGGCTGGTCTTTTTTATTTTTCGGAGCTGAAAGAAACATGTCGCCACCACCGAATTGACTTGAGGTTTTAGTGACAGATCTCTGTTAATAATCAACTCCAGACTTTTAACCGTGATGGACGTAGTGGGAGGGGGGCCTAGTTCAGATGGCCAATAGTGTGGGCCCCAGAGTAACTGGCATTTACCAAAAAGGACCAGTTCCGTTTTATCCGGATTTAACTTCAGTTGGTTACTGTCCATCCAATGGCGTATGAAGAGCATAGTATTCTGAAATGAATGAATTGAATAAGATGAATTGTCAATAGTGAAAGTGAGTTGCAGATCGTCTGCATAATTAAATGTGGTGACTTTGAAAGATTTGAGGGACTGAAGTAGAGGGAGCAGATAAATGTTGAATAAGATAGGGGAAAGTGAGGAACCCTGGGGAACCCCACAGGTAATAGGGAGTGCAGGAGAAGAAAAAGGGGGCAAACCAACTGCCTGCGAGCGGTCACTAAGAAATGACCTGATCCAGTCGTGGGCTAAGCCACAGATGCTGGCTAGTCTGACACGGTCAAGCAGAATATTATGGTCGACCGTGTCAAACGCAGCCGACAGATCGAGAAGTACCAGGGCCTGGGGGATGTTCATATCTGCATTGTGACGCAGTGAGTCCAAGACTGCCGTAATGACCGACTCGGTAGAGTGGGCCGGTCGGAAACCGGCCTGGGCAGGGTCCAGAACGTTAGTTTGTTCAATAAAGCTAGAGAGGTGAGTGGTGACATGAGCTTCCAATACCTTAGCAAGGAATGGAAGTAGGGAGATTGGCCTGTAATTTGCTAAGATGGTAAGGTCAGCTCTAGGTTTTTATAGGAGAGGCACCACAACTGCTTCTTTGAACGAGTTGGGTACCATGCCTAAAGTTAGTGATGTGTTAAGAAGACCTAGAGTGAGAGATGGAAAAGTAGCAAATACCTTTTTTAAAATAAAGGATGGGCAGCAGTCTCGAGGAGAACCAGACTTTACCATATTCAAAAGGGTAAGTAGACAGGGGACATCCAAGGAGGGGAAATGATCCAATAGGCTGTTCTCATTGTATTGTTCTGAAATGGCCAATGCAAGATATTGGAAGAAACAGACGTGTATTATTATAGAAATATGTCAGAACCTGGAGAGATATCTAATATATTGAACCATGGGAAGTAGGATCTTAAGTGTCTAATCATAACAGTGTGGAACAGTATCGACAGCTACATTTCATACAATTGAGTTGGTTCAAAGGCATGTCCTCATTTAAACCTAGTGTACAGGGTTTTAAATGAAAGACCCACCTTTGTTCCCTGCCTACAAGGATGGCTTGGGATCAGAATGTGAGGCTGGGATCCATGGTTTGTCAATGATTACCCAATAAAGGTATTTTTCGGTGTCACCCATCTCTTGAAAATGTAATGTGAGACAATTCATGCTCTTTTTACATCTCACATTGCTCCTGTGTTTGTTCATTTATATTTTAACTTTTCTCATTGTCATCCTGACATACTTCCGGCCACAAGGACATATAGTCAGATGGATGACATATTTTGAAATGCATGTCGTAGGTTTATTAGGTGACCAAGGATTTGATAGTCCTAAATTAATTTTTTTCCCTGGGGTTGTAAGGTGGCATAAGCTGCAATTAGTACAATGAATATCTCCCCTGACTGGTCTTAGACGCCAAAGAGTGGTATTAGTTTTAATAGCAAGGGTGAGGGGTCTTGTGTATACTAGATGATCCCATAAGTTGGCACTTTTTCTGTAGAAGTTCAGTTTGTGCAATGTTAAAAGCACCAGTGCTTATTTATGTTCCTTTGTATAATGTTTGATGATGTTTTGTAAGTTGTGACACAAATCAGTCAATCTTGTTTCTCTTGTGAGGTTCTCCTTCCTATTGTTATTCCTGACTCTCTTTTGTGCTTTGTTGATGGTATGTTTTAGATACAGTTTATCATGAAGTTTGGTAGACAAAGTCTCTGATTGTTTTTTTAAAATCAGACATAGAAGAACAGTTCCAGAGAAGGCGTAAAAAATGTTGCATGGGTAAATTCCCCTAATGGTCAATGAAGAAAATGATCAAATTAAGATAGACTGTTTCTGTCTGTCTCTTTGCGATCGAGGTAGATCTCAAGGGAGCCTGGCAAAGGAGAAAAATCATAGGTCAAGAAAGGCTAGTTCTTTATTTGAGATAGTGCAAGTGAGTTTAAGGAATGCATTATGATTAATAATCCATTGTAAAAAAATCATCCATCCCTTGTCTATTGCCTTGCCATATCATAAAGAGGTAATCAATATGCCAATGCTAGACCTTTATGTTGTTTTAAAGGGATCGGTGTCTGTATAAAGACCCTTTTGAATTTATGGACATACAAGCATGCCAAAGTGGGAGTGAATGTACTTTCCGTAAATGTCAAATGGATGTATAAGTACAATTTGCCTTCAACCTCAAAGAAGTTCTTGGTAAGGGCAATTCTGGTAAAATGTACAATAAAGCTTCTCAGTGTAGAAGAGTCTCAGTCACTGTAATAAAGACGTTACTCGCAGAGTCTCTTCTTGTGAATTCTTGAGGAGAGTGAGTCTATGTCTAGACCCAAAAGTAGTTCTGACCCTTCTTTAAACTGTAGATTGTTACATACAGCACACTTTTTTTTGGGTGCACACCATAGCTTTTCTCGTATTGACTACCTCCTCACGCCAGCCTCCCAACTTATCCATATCCAAGAGGTCCGACACATGGCGTGTGGGATCTCTGATCATTCCCCCGTGTGGGCCAGGCTGGTCCTTGGAGACCTGCGGGTGGGCACGATAGTGCACATTAATCCTTGGTATTTGCGGAACCCCGTGGTATGCAGAGAGCTATCGTCAACCATTTAATACTACTTTCAGGAGACCCAGGGTTCTGTCGACTCCCCCCAAACATTGTGGGAGGCACTTAAATCGGTCATAAGGGGGACAGCCCTTTCCCTTGTGGTGGGGGTCAAAAAAGAAAGACACAAGAAGCTCGAAACAGTGGAACGGGAGATCCTCGACTGGAAAGGGAACTGGGGGAGGAGGCAACTCCGGAGACACTACATCTGTTGCAACTGAGAAAGATGAATATAAAGGTATCGCCACAGACAGGGTCAAATCGTGGGGTAGAGAGAGAGATGGCAGGATGTATGAATGGGGAGACAAAGCTGGGAAACTAGTGGCCTAGCTAGACAAAAAAGAAAGGGCCAATAGACTTGTTCCCGAGCTGACACTCGACGCGGGCAAAACAATCATGGATCCCATCAAACTCACTAGTGAGTTCGCTGCGCATTATAGCACGGTATTTCAAACACTAACATCCATTCTCAAGCCAGACTCTATTGACCTCCTGCGGGACATCCAGCTCCAGCCCTTTCGGAGGATGACAAGAGTTTCCTTGACAGCGACATCACTAATGATGAAATTGCACAGGCGATCAGGAGCCTCCGTCCGGGAAAGGCGCTTGGTCCTAATGGGCTGCTGATCGAACTTTACAAACTATGACCGGACAAACTTGCCCCACACTTGCGAGCCATGTTTGATGAGAGTACAAGGGTGGGGTCGCAAACCCAGAAATCAAGGCGCCTCCTACAGACCCATTTCCCTGCTTAATGCAGAGCCGAAAATCCTTGCCAAACTTTTGGCCACCCGGCTGACGCGTGTTATAAGTAACCTTGTGCACCCAGACCAGTCGGGCTTCATGCCCCACCGCAATACGTCCCTGAATCTGCGAAGAGTACATGGTGTGCTGGAAAGGGTGAATGCCATCCAGGAGGCAGCCATGATCTTGTCCCTAGATGCCTCCATGGTGTTTGACACCATTGAATGGCCCTATCTCTTCGCTGTTCTCTCCAAGATGGGGTTTGGGCCCGCCTTTACAGCATCGGTTAGACTCCTCTATTCTGAGCCTCTGGAGCAGGTGGTAGTTAATGCAGAAGTTACTACTTGTGTAACGATATACCTGCAAGAGACATTAGTTAGTGATAGATTCCTTACCTTAGAATAACCCCAGGCGTCAGACTGGATCTGGAAAGTTTTTGCTAGCTGTACCTCTGCGTGTCAGTAGGTGGCGTTGTGCAGCTCCGCATCCGTCGCTGGCGTCGTAAGCGCAGAGATGACGTCACGGAGACTACTTAGGCGGCACCTGTGCATGCTGAAGTCAGTTCTGCACACGACTTTCCGCGCCAGGAACGCAAAGCCATGCAAGAAACTGATCACTGGTGCCAAGAAACTAGGGCTCTGAAAGGGATGTCCTTAACCCTAGAAATCAGTTTGCAGAACGGGGAGGATGGGTGGGGCGGTAAGGAATCTATCACTAACTAATGTCTCTTACAGACATATCGTTACACAAGTAGTAACCTGTGCATCTGAAAGAGACACTTTAGTGATAGACTCCTTACCTTAGAATAGATACTCCAGCAAGGCCAACCCCTGTGGTGGGTCTGCGAATAAAATTACACCACAAAGTCACGGAGAACAGAATGGCCAAAGAAGCCGTCTCTCCGGACTTGACTGTCAAGGCAGTAATGCTTGGTAATTTTTCAGAACCATTTTTTCTTACAAACCAAAGGAGTGGCGATGGGGGCCACATTTGCCCCGGACTTGGCCATTATTTTCATGGCAGCTTTTGAAGATGAATTTATCCATAGCAACTCGAACCCTTACTCCAACAATGTGGGTCTCTGGATGCGCTACATAGATGACATTCTCCTTATATGGAATGGGGATCATTCACAACTGACATCCTTCAATACTTGGCTCAATCTGCGGTCACCTGACATCAAATTCACACTACATTCGGATGTCAAGAGGATTGATTTTCTGGATCTGACCATCTATGAAGATGGGGGAGTTTTGCTAACTACACTGTACCGGAAACCGGCCAAACACAATTCTCTTCTTCAATATAACAGCCACCACCCCAGAGGCTTGAAGGATAACTTGCCATTTGGCCAGTTCTTGCGCATTCGTAGGAACTTCTCCCTGAAACAACATTACATGGAACAATCTGAAGATCTTGCCGCGCCTGGTTCAACCCCCGAGAAGTCCCACTCCAGCCAAGGGAACGGTCAAATTTGCAGGAACAAAGACTAATATGTGTCACCACTTATTCAACTAAGAGCAAAGCTATAAAGAAAATCGTCAACAAACATTGGAGACTCATATCAGACAATATAGCACAAGATACGCCACCCATGCATGCCTTCAAGAGGGCCAAAGCATCAAGGACCACATTTTTCAGTCATTTTTGGAACCACCGACGCCTAACACTGTTCTATCCCTGCGGAACTTACCACCGGCCATGGGCAATCACAGATGCGGGCAATGCAAAAAATCATCGCCGCCATCTCCCACGAGCCCATAGTCCACGCCCACTAACGCTAGGCCACGCCCCCTTCTTAACTAATAAATAGCCGCGCTGAACACAAACCGGCGCTAGAGGATAGATACTCCTGAGGCGGAAGCCGGTAGAGACGATCATTATTTTAAAAAACTGTATTTTGCACGTTGTGTTTTTAGTATTCTGCTCTCACCTGGCTGATTACTTGTTCTGGTCTCTATTTACCCAGGGTCTTGGGGGATACTCCCGCGCAGCGGATCTAGCGCTGTCGCGGGTCGGGTAAAATCATCGCCGCCATCTCCCACGAGCCCATGGGCCACGCCCACTAACGCGAGGCCACGCCCCTCTTCCCACCCTATATTAATGTGCACTTCTCGGACGCGCAGCAGGCGCGCCTAAGGCAAGCCTGTCTGCGCCCAGCGCCTGTCATGCTGCTCAAAGTATCTCTCTTACGGTTGCAGCTTCCCCACTATACTCCCGAGAGACTTTACTCAATTTGGGTGAGCACGCGCATGAGGGACATCTCTCGTTCGCAGATACTGCTCTTCCTTTGAAAGACTTTGTGATCAGGGGTTTCTTGTCCTGTGGACTTCTCAATGTCAGATCGCTGCCCAATGGACATGGACCCGGTTATTGGGGCTGAGCTGCTTGGCCTCTCTATTAATAGTCACACAGGGGCTATTTTCACGGTGATCATCTGTTATAGACCACCTGGGACCTTCAGCATCCAGCAACAACAATCGTTACTTAATACCTTTACCAACATGGCTACCTCCCACAATAAACTGATTATTTTAGGTGATTTTAACTTGTGGCCGAATGGCTCCCTAGACATAGGGCTGCACAACCTTTTGCATTCCTGTGAAAGTGTGGGTCTCCACCAATATGTTATGGAATCCACTCATAGGGCAGGGCACCGGCTTGACCTGATCTTTTCAGTCCCACAGCTAGTACATCTGGGTGAAATTTTACCCATGGGCTGGACTGATCATTTCCTTCTTAAATTCTATGTTAACAGCAAGGGGATAAAAACGCAGGCACAAGGCACTACCTCTGAATTTATGTACAGGGACTGGAGAGCCCTTGGGAGGCTGAGAACCACGGACGCGGTGTTCAAGGTGGAAGACAGTTTCTCCTCAGACTGTCAAGTTGATGAGAATTATGATGCCTTATGTCTCAGGATAACCACGAGGGTTGATTCTCTTGCTCCGCTAAAAACACGCAAGTATAAGGGCAGAGTGTCGGCTCCGTGGTTTAATGACTCTTTAAAGGCTTTAAAACTTGCCTGTAAACAGGCTGAAAGGAAATGGAGGCAGGGATATACCGATGCTAGCAGACTGCTCTGGAAAGCTAAACTTTCCGAATATAAAGCCTTGATTCAGAAATCCAAATCCGACTATTTCTGCTCCACGATCTGTACCGCTGCAAATAGCTCTAAAAGCATTTTTCAGATTCTGAACGGTCTAACTCATCCTGACTGCTCAAAAAAATCGACCCCTCCTACGCAGGCCCTTTGTGATAACTTGGCCCTGTTTTTCAATGATAAAATAGAGGCCATCATCCACAACTTGAGTACCACCCCCACTTTGATCTGTTCCCCTTGTCCTTTGGACGGAAGTACAGATACTGGAGTTGGGAGCCCAGGGTGGCAGCCTGCGGACTGTCTGTTGGAGTTTCCCCCTATTACGGAGGAGGACCTCGGCAGATTGGCTCGAGGTATTTCATCTGGATCACCTTTGGACCCTGTTCCCTCATAAGATTTGGAAAGCCTATGGAGATGAACTTTTTCCTACTCTCTGCAGGATCTGCAGTCAGTCACTGGTTAGTGGCACGGTTCCTGCTTCTTGGAAACAGGCTCTTGTATCTCCATTGTTAAAAAAACCCTCCCTAAATCCAGAGTGTCTACAGAATTACAGACCCATCTCCTTGCTACCGTTTTCTGCAAAAATTGCTGAACGCTGGGTGAGCTCAAGTCTTTCCAAACATCTGGAGCAACATCAATTTTTGGACGAAATACAATTCGGCTTTCGCCCAGCCCATGGTACCGAAACAGCTCTACTCACTGCTATGGAGGACCTTCGAATGCGTGCAGACAGGGGTCAGGCAGTGGCTATGATTCTGCTGGACCTGTCTGCCGCATTTGATACGGTAAATCATGTGATCCTCCTGGAAAGACTGAGTGAGGCTGGGGTGGGTGGTGATGCCCTGCGGTGGTTCCGCTCCTTCCTGCTTGATAGAAAGCAGGCAGTGTCTCTCCCCCCGTTTTAATCTGCTTTTTCCCTGGTGTCTCATGGGGTGCCTCAAGGCTCGGCTGTCAGCCCGATTTTATTTAACGTGTATTTAAAACCCTTGATTACGTTGATAAAATCTCATAGGCTTAAAGCCATCAATTATGCAGATGACAGTCAACTCATTCTCTCTTGGGAGGGTGAGGAATCGATTCCTTTGGAGTCTTTTCATGATTGCCTGCGAGATACGGCTGGCTGGCTACATAACAACTCATTATAGTTCAATGCCACCAAAACTGAGGTTCTGTTCTGTGCTGGAAGTCGGATTCCTTGCCCCTTCCCGGTTGATTTCTGGCCCCCAGAATCAGTGGTAAAAACTCAGCCGGTCACCACTGTTCGCAATCTGGGTGTTATGATGGACAATAAACTGAGCATGGAAGCCCAGGTTGCGAAAACGGTGTCCACCTGTTCTGCCCTCATTCGGTCCCTACGTAAGATCTTACCACTGCTTCCCTTACAGGCCCGGGCTTTAATAGTCAGGTGCACTATTTTAAGTCGCCTTGACTATTGTAACGCGTTGTTACTTGAGGCTCCAGGCCTGCTGTTAGACAGACTTCAAAGAGTTCAGTCCGCTGCCGCTAAACTGGCCCTTGGTTGGCCTAGAAGGTCTTCGGCCACAGCGGCGATGGCTGAACTCCACTGGCTCCCGTTAAGGCAGCGAGTGTCCTTTAAATCCCTCTGACTCGTTTTCAAAGCCCTGCATGGACTTGGGCCCAGTTCTTTGCAAGCCAAGTTTGCCTGGTATACCCCAACCAGAGCACTTCGGTCTGCTACGGCTTGTCTTGAGAAAGTGCCTAGATTTAAGAAAGCTAGGGCCGGGGGCAGATCCTTTGGAGTTGCTGCTGCTAAACTCTGGAATAGTCTGCCCTTGGACATCCGCCAAACGGAAGAACTTCTTCTTTTTAGGAAACGTGTCAAAACTTGGCTGTTTCCGAAGGGTTAACTTGATGGCCACCTTTTGCTCTGCCTCTCTTTCGTGCTTTCCTCCCCGCGACGTCTCAGGGCCAGGATGCCTGTAAGGTGATAGCTGCGCTATATAAATATTTTAAATAAATAAATGCAAGGCCTGTCCCACCACCATTCAAACCAGGGAATTCGAATATAAACATCACAAAGTGACTCTGAAATCACACACGAATTGCAATACCAGCAACATCATTTATGCGATCGTGTGCCCCTGTGACCTGATCTATGTGGGTCAGACTCAGCAAAAAGTGAAAGCAAGGATGCTACAATATTCTAGTCGCATTCGTTGCGGGGTAGCTGGCGCCCCCTTTGTCTAACATTTCAAAAGGGTAGGCCATCCACCAGTTTTAAATGAATTGTCCTTGAAAAGGCCACTTTAGGCCCCAGGGGTGGGACATTGGACATGTGCTGGACATCCGAGAGTCTAAATGGATGCTCTTTTTTGACTCTATAAAGCAAGGCCTCAATGAAAATGACAATAGTTTTGTCCACTTAGCTACGCTGGTTTCATAATAACATAACCATACTCTAGTGACTAACTCTGTCCCACTTTCCTGAGGGACACTATCTCTCTCTGGTAATTGCCAGACTGTATGACCAACTGCTGCCTTTCCATTTTCCCTGTAAACTGACTACCACGCTATGGTCATATTTTTCTCCAAGGGCTCTATTCCATCTTTACTGGTATCTCAATAATTGTGGCGCATTGATTGACCAATGTTCAGTATTAATTCTCTCGCAATTTGGTGTGTCTGATTGCATTAGAGCACTGTTGGATGTGCCTTACTGTCCTGTGTGACAGGTACGCACTCCCCATGTTTACTCTCATCTCATACAACTACTGTTGTCTCAATTTTCGTGCCACGTTGATTTACCAATGTCCGGCATTATCATATGCTGCCTCAAACCACTGTGCCACCTCGATTAACCAATGTACAGAATTAACATTATTTACAATTGTGTGTGTTCTATTACATTACAGTACTTTTGGAAGTGCTTTACCGGCCTGTGTGACAGGTACGCACTTTTCTATTTTTACTCCCCACTATGCGGTGTTTATTGTATATAACAACTGTTTGTTTTTATAAAAATACACGCAAATACACGACCATGCATCTCGCTGTCCTGTGTGACAGGTAACCATTTGGGGTTCTATGACACACTACCCCAACTAACGGAAGACAGTCAACCCCATAGTATTTCCTTTGTTGCTGTCCACGCATTCCGCGTGAGACTACGTGCACGCGGCTGCGTCGCGTTTCCCGAGTATCTTTTGAACTTTGCCCCGTCCGAAGGAGCCTCTCGGCATTCCTCGACTGAAGCTCCAGACGCGTCTTTTACAGCCGTCAGGTATGCAGATGGGCCACTGATTTGCTCATGTGCCGCCCCCAACACCCGCATTCATTTACCAATCAGTGGCACAACCTTTTTGCTCATCCGTGTCCCCCCCCTCTTTGTTTTAAATCCACTACCGTCCGACCGCACCGCGGCGGCTTTGTTTTTCAACTAATATCTTCCCGAGGAAGGTGACTCAGCCCGTCCTTCGTGAGTTTCAATCAATTTATTTCTTAATCTTCCGCTGTGCTCACGTCATTTATTGCAACCCTGCATTCTTTTGTAATCAAGTGGCACAACTCTGTTTTGCTTTTTGCTCTCCCCCTCCTTTGTTGTAGATCCACTACCGTCCGACCACACTGCAGCGGCTTTGTTTTTCAATTCAATCTTCCCGAGGAAAGTGACTCAGCCCGTCCTCCGTGAGTTTCAACAATTTATTTTTTAATGCACTGTGCTTATATCGTTTGTTGCATTTCCCTTCCTGATGCGGGCCCTGTTCTTTCATTACCGACTTTGTATTTTCAGCTTTACCCAGTGTGATGATTACTTTGCAATGATGTCGGGTCTGCATTTTATAGATGCTCCGTGATTTCATTTACAGTTTCACTGTAATTTTCCACCCCTTGTCCACCAGTTTTGATGCCGATTTAATGATTGGTTATACCTGATCCTTCAGGACTCATCTTTACTCATATTCCATTTGAACTTATTTTAGGCACTCAGCCCCACTCCCGTCCTGAAGAAGACCCCTCAGTAAGGCACCAGTATTGCCTACACAATCCGTGGGTCGAAACGTCGACAGTCTATCCATGTGACTGATGGTCCATGTATCAGCTTCCATCCATAATTACTATTGACTGTAACCGCTGGAAGCATGTTTTTCTTGATTTGCTTTTGAAGTTTATTTCTGTGTTTTTATGTCTGGCTGTTTTTAATAAATCAGACCTATTCAACTGTCTAATAAGGTCTTTTGACCATTGTCATGTCACTACCCTAATACCCTGCACGATTCCCATCACCACCAAACCCCCCCCACCCCGTCTCCTTTGGGGCACCAATTGCGCTGATTTTGATCTGATTGTTCTGTACTATATTTTGTGTGTCCACACATTGTGATTAAATAACAATGTATGCTCATAATTTTGCATTTCCTTTTATTTGTCTTTAAACTGAATCAATTTTAGTTTGTTTGCAAATCATACGTTCTGGGACTCTTCCTTTTGTAATGGTAAAAGTGTGCAGCGAGGCCCACGTAGCTGCCTGACAAATGTCCTGCAAGGGAACGCTGCGTCACAAGGCAGTAGTGCCTGCTGTCGCTCTGGTGGAATGGGCACGCGGCCCCACAGGAGGCTCCTTCTTAGCCAACGAGTAACTGGCCTTGATGCAGAGAACAACCCACCGGGAGATGGTCCGTTTGTGCATGGCCCGACCTTTTTTGGCACTCACGTAGCAAACAAAGAGCTGGTCATTTTATTTTTTATTTTAAACCTATAAGGCGCAAACAGCTACCCAAAAAGGGTTTCCCGGCGCCAAAAAACACAGCATCATCCACATCCACCCAGAACTGTTGTGTGCACTTCAGATAGAACGAGAGCGCACGTTTTGTGTCCAGACGTTGGAGCCTCTCTTCCTCTTTTGAAGGATGCGGAGGCTGAAAGAAGGTGGGCAAAGTGATGGTCTGCCCAATGTGGAAGAGCGTGACAACCTTTGGCAAGAAAGATGGACGGGTCCTTAAAACCACCTAGTCAGGATGAACAGAAAGGAAAGGAGGTTTCGAAGAAAGAGCCTGGAGCTCCAAAAGGTTGATATGGAGCCGGGATTCCGCCGGAGACCAGAGGCCTCTGATCTCCGCCTCTCCCAAGTGGCCTCCCCATCTCAGGAGGGATGCATCCGTCACGACTGTGTGCTCCGGTTGGGGAAGGGAGAGGGATTTGCCATTGACCCAATCACGATTCGTGAGCCACCACTGCAATTGTCGTGCAGTGTCCTCCAAGATCTGGACGTAATTGGACAGGTTGCCCTGATGCTGCGCCCACTGGAACTTCAGGTCCCACTGCAGAGCCAGCATATGCCATCTGGCATGTTGCACTAGCAGGATGCAGGAGGCCATCAGGCCCAGGAGTCGGAGGGTCATCCTGACTGAAACCCAGGATAGAGGCCGAAAGGTCGGAATGATAGCCTGAATATCCCGTACTCGCTGCTCGGGAGGATAAACCCAAAAACGTGTTGAATCCAGAACGGCTCCGATGAAGGGGAGCTTCTGGGAGGGACTTTGGCACGTTGATGGAGAAACCCAGCAAATGCAGGGTGTCAGCCGTAGTCTGAAGGTGGGTGACAACTGCTTGGGGCAAGCCCGCCTTCAACAACCAGTCTTCGAGGTAGGGGAAGACTGACACCCCTGACCTGCGCAGGTGAGCTGCGACCACCGCCATCACTTTTGTGAACTTCCGAGGGGCACTGGTAAGGCCGAAGGGGAGCCCGACAAACATAAAATGCTCCTGGCCTACAGTGAACCGCGTCCTGCAAGTCCAACGCTACCATCCAGTCTCCAGGGTCGAGGGCAGTCAAGACCTGACCCAGAGTCAACATCTTGAACTTCTCCTTCCGGAGGAAGCGATTGACGTTCCTGAGGTCCAAGATAGGGCGCAAGCCCCCTTTGTCCTTCTTGGGGCCCAGAAAGTAGTGGGAATAATAACCACGTCCTACTTCTGGCCCAGGAACGCGCTCAGTGGGCCCCTTGGCCAAGAGGACAATAACTTCCTGCTGGAGAAGAGCTAAATGATCCCCCGACATGCGGTGGAACTGAGGTGGCATGGCTAGGGGGTAAACTCAAAGGAGAGGGAGTAACCCTCCGGATGAGTTGCAGCACCCACTTGTAGGAAGTGACAGAACGCCAGTGTGGAAGGTGATGTTGAATCCTGCCGCCCACTGGCATGGGGTGGGTCCCAAAGCTCAGACTTGGAAGGCTTCGAGGCGGAGGTTGCGGGCGGAGGTGGACTGACCATCACACCAGCCCCCAGAGCCGCCACGGCGGCCTCCACGCCCACGGCTGCGCTGAGTTTGGTTCTGCGCAGGCTTTTGACTAACGAGCGGGCAGGGGCGCCCCTTCCATGGCCACGAAAGGAATGAAAAGTAGACATGGCCGGGCGCGTGGTGGAAAGACCCAAGGACTTGGCCGTAGCCCAAGAGTCCTTAAAACGCTCCAGCGCACTTGCGGCCTTATCACCAAACAGGCGAGTGTCATCAAAGGGCATGTCTGGACGTGCGGTGAGAACCCGGTAGATCTCAAATAGGCATGGTGATGAAGCGCCACCGTTGTAGAAATTGCCCTACCGAGGGAGTCCGCGGTGTCTAAGCCACACCGAATGGCGAATTTAGCCGCATCCTTACCCTCAGCCACAGCCTGGGACAGCCGGCCTGGACTTCTTCAGGACCCTGAGGTAACACCTGAGCAACGGTATCCCACACCGCGTGGGAATAGCGGCCCAATAGACATGCGGTGTGCACAGACCTCAGCCCCAAGCTGGCCGAGGAGAACAACCGATTGCCAAACAGCTCCAGCCTCTTAGAGTCCTTATCTGGCAGAGCAGTGGGAAAGGCACTCTGGGACGTCAAAGCATGAATGACCAGACTCTTGGGTGTAGGATGAATGGTCAAAAAGGCAGGGTCACCCGGCGCCGGGCAATGACGCCTGGCAACGTTCTTATCCACAGGGGCCCCTGTGGCCGGCTGCGACCAAGTGCCCAGCAAGACGTCAGTCAGGGCGTCATTAAATGGCAGCAATGGCTCCAACGAAGTGGACGCCGACTGGAGCACCTCAGTGAGGAGATAAGTCTTTAGGGCCACTGATGGGAGATCAAGGTTAAGGACCTCAGCTGCCCAACGGAGCACCACCGTGTACGAGGAACCCTCCTCCATGGTGGGCGGGGGAGAGGCAAACCCCAGGTCAGAGGAGACATCAAGGCCACTGGCCTCCTCCAAGACGTCCGCCCAATCCTGCTCAGAGTCACACTGACGAGCAAGAGGGTCCTCGGACCCCTCCCAGCCGTCCTCTACCTCCGCCGTATGTGGCGCAGACCGTGGAGGTGGGGCAGGGACCGGGGAAGGAACAACCGGTGTCAGGAACAGAGCTGAACGGGGCCGAACCGGCACTGTGTCCCAATTCGGATCCCAGGTGGGGACAAAACTGTCCGGGAACCGAGGCAGGGGCGGAACCAATGGCATCCACTGCGGCGCCGGAGGCCAAGCCGAGGGTAGCGCTGGGGCTGGAGCCGGCAGCGTGGGACCTTGTGGCACCGTGGCCATAGCCAGCGGCGCAAATTCCTGCGTCGCCAGGGCGAAGCCGCCGGCGCCTAAGCCGGAGCCGCCGGCGGTGCTGACAGGATCCTGACACGGGACCGCGGGGCCCAAAGGCACGCAGGCAGGAGCCCGAGGCATAAACAGGCTGTCCATGGCAGCAAGAAACTCTTGCACCGGTGCGGGAGTCGCCGACAGACCCGGATAAGGCGGGTAGGCCGTGGGACTCCCAGGCTTCGAAGGAGCCGCAGTGGCAGAACCCCTGTACCCCTCGTCCGCATCCGGGGACCGATGGAGGGATGTCGGAGAGCGACAAAGCTTCTTCTACTTCTTTTAGTGTCGTCTCTTACCCAAATCCGAGAATGAAGTCTTGGAGTCCAAGGAGAGATGATGGAGGTCCCGCGAGCGTTCTCTAGAATGGCCCCTGGACCGGGAACGGCGCTGGGATGAGTGCTGAACCTCAAGCAACTTCCAGCGCCGCTCTCTCAAGGCCTTCGGGGCCATGGCCCGACAGTCCAAACAGGACTGGGAGTCGTGGTCGCGTTCCAGGTAGTAGAGACAGACGTTGTGTGGGTCCGCCACCGACATATTGCGATGGCTGGTCCCGCAGGACTTACAACCAGGCATCCTTACGTGCACCAGAGAAGACCCACAAGAGCCAAAAGTCCCAAAAAAAAGGTAGTCAAAAAGTGACTACGGTACGTGCTCTAACCGGATCTGCGCTTACTGGTGCGGAAAAAGAAAGAACTGACGTCAGCGCGCATGGGTGGCGCCTAGGTAGTCTCTGTGATGTCATCTTGGCGCTTACGATGCCAGCGACGGACGTGGAGCCGGACAACGCCACCTACTGACACGCAGAGGTACTGCTAGCAAAATCTTTCTGGATCCAGTCTGACACCTGGGGATATTCATCACTAACGTGTCTCTTTCAGATAATAAACGATCTGACTCCTTCGGACTGAGCCGGGGTACCACACAGGGGTGTCCGCTGTAGCCCCTGCTCTTCGCCCTCTCCTTGGAGCCGCTGGCCGCCTGGATCCATTGGGACCCGGCCATACGAGGGCTGCGGTGGTCGGCAGACTGGGAGGACCGCATCTAACTCTACGTGGATGATATACTCGTCTACTTGGCCTCCCCCAATATGTCCCTTAGATGTGTATTGGACATCTCCGCAACCTTTGGTAGATATTCTGGCAACTCTATCAATTGGGTCAAATCTCTCCTGTATACCCTAGGTGAACCACCAGATCTCCCCAGGGATTGCCCGGTGCAATTGGTGAAGGATGGCTTTCGCTACCTAGTGATCTTTGTCACTGCGGACTCCTAGCTCCGTTATGAGAGAAACTTGCTCCCTCCCCTGCAGCAACTAAGGGGTGGTGTCGCCAATTGGAAGGCACTCCCACTCTCGTTGCTGGGCCGAGCAGCCTACCCTGAACTGGTCCCGGCGAGATATTTTAGAGACATCGAAGGTTTGCAGATGGAATTGTTATGGGACGGAAGGCCCCGAATTGCTCTTAACAAACTAGTCCTCAACTGGTACGATGGTGGTAAAAGTCTTCCTGGCATCAAGAAATACTACTGGGCAGCCCAACTTGCTGCCATTAATCAAGGCACTTACCGCACACCAGGTGATCCAGGCTTTGCCATGGATAGGTGGCTGCTACCGGGCGGGAACTATAACAGAGCCCTGTATGCGAACCCCAGGAAACTCCCCATAACTGGGCCGACCAAGCATTCAGTTCAGGTCTGGCATGCAGCGAATAAGATTCTGGGTTGGGATCAGAGGCTCACGTTGGCGACTCCCCTGTGGGACTCGGAACAGCTGGGCAGTCAGCGTTCCTCGAGGGGATTTGACAAGTGGGCCTCATTGGTATTTCTCGGATAGGGGATCTTTGGGTGAAGGGTGACGTAATTGGGTTTGACAAACTACAACAACAGTTCGAGCTCGCAGGTACAGAGTTTTTCCGCTACTTGCAGGTCCGCCATGCCCTTGTAACAACTTTACAGAGGGGCTCCTCCCTTTTAGAGTCTTCCCCACTCGAGGACAGGTTGCTTGACGGGTTGCTCCCAGAAAATTGATTAATAACTCCCCGGATTCCCTTGACAGTTTACAGGAGACTTGGGGGAAAAGAGGGCCTTGAGCTTGACTATGAGGAGTGGCGAGAGGTGATGGCCTCTCCCTGAGAGGTGGCAATCTCAGCGCCTCGGAGTCTGGTGCAACTGAAAATTCTGCACAGAACTTATGTCACCGGCCCCTAGCTGGTCCATAGGGGGAGGGGGGAGGAGGAGAATGCAGAAGACAATGTGGTCAGATGGGCACTTTCCTACACCTTTGGGAGTGTGAGCGGATCCACGGGTACTGGAGGGGGATACATGAGGTCATGAGGGAAGTCCTACATAAAGATATATGCCCAGAGGTTAAAAGGTGTCTACTCAATGTTTGGGAACCCACTCACTTAACCGGAGCGGAGAGACTCTGGGCTACCCTGGGAGTAATGGTTGCTAAGCGTGATATCTCATAACAGTGGGGGGCGATATCGTCACCGACTCTTGCCACCTGGAAAAATATTCTAGACTGGTGCATGTTTAGGGAGAAGACGTCTATGTGGCACGGGGTTGCCCCAAAAAGTGGTTTGCTGTATGGGGTCACTGGAACACCGATCGGAGGAGATATAAGTGCAGCCCGATAGCCCCTATGGAAGGTAAACCCGTGTCTCCTTGATGCACATTCCAATGTATGTAGTGTGCCCACAATGTCAATGACGTCCCAATGTATTTGCCATTTGAACAAGATGGTATGTCCATGTAATATGCTTTGCCGACTTATTTTTGGTTTATGTTACCTATAAAAAGATCTAAAAAAAAACCAAACTGTAGATTGTTGATTGTACGCAGCATCTCTTTGGTATCCTTGACGATGGGTAGCATTTCTTTATCAACGGGACACAAACAATGGTCCAAAAACTGTGGCAAAGACTCCAGGATGGAATTGATAAATTACATACTCAGGCTTCCAAAACAGAGCGGTCACTTGGGTTTGTGAATCTTGGGTAGGGTATAGTAGTGAAGAGTTCTATGATTGCTTCATGTAAAACAAGCATTTACAATGCAATGGTCTCGCCATTCTTAAAGTTAGAGCTATTGGCATTGCTCATGACATTATTTGTATTTATGCTTTTTGTTTTTAAAACATAAATAAATGGCATTGTAATTTACAATGCCAATAGCTTAATCGCTCGCAAATGCGAGACCTATTGCATTTGCACCCACACAGAGCCACACACACAAAGCCACACACATACAGAGCCACTCACACAGAGCCACCCACACAGAGCCACCCACACAGAGCCACCCACACAGAGCCACCCACACAGAGCCACTCACACAGAGCCACCCACACAGAGCCACTCACACACAGAGCCACACACACAGAGCCACCCACCCACCCACACACACACAGAGCCACCCACCCACCCACACACACACAGAGCCACCCACCCACACACACACAGAGCCACCCACCCACACAGAGCCACCCACCCACACACAGAGCCACCCACACACACAGAGCCACCCACACACACACAGAGCCACCCACCCACACACAGAGCCACCCACACACAAACAGAGCCACCCACACACACAGAGCCACACACACACAGAGCCACACACACACAGAGCCACACACACACAGAGCCACACACACACAGAGCCACACACACACAGAGCCCCACACACACAGAGCCCCACACACAGAGCCCCACACACAGAGCCCCACACACAGAGCCACACGCACAGAGCCACACGCAGAGCCACACAAACCGAGACACACACACACACAGAGCCACACACACACACACAGAGCCACTCACACACAGAGCCACACACACACACACACAGAGCCACACACACAGCCACACAGAAACAGAGCCACACACACACACACACACACAGAGCCACACACACACACACACACACAGAGCCACACACACACACACACACACAGACACACACACACACACACACACAGACACACAGAGCCACACACACACAGAGACACACACAGGGAACAGAGGCCTAAAAAAATGCTCACAACGAGGGAACAGGGGGCAGGAAAGCAAGCACAACCAGGGGGCAGGAGAGCAAGCACAAACAGGGGGCAGGAGAGCAAGCACAGCCACGGGGCAGGAGAGCAAGCACAATGAACGAGGGGGCAGGAGAGCAAGCACAACCAACGAGGGGGCAGGAGAGCAAGCACAAAGAATGAGGGGGCAGGAGAGCAAGCACAAAGAACGAGGGGGCAGGAGAGCAAGCACAAAGAACGAGGGGGCAGGAGAGCAAGCACAAAGAACGAGGGTGCAGGAGAGCAAGCACAAAGAACGAGGGGGCAGGAAAGCAAGCACAAAGAACGAGGGGGCAGGAAAGCAAGCACAAAGAACGAGGGGGCAGGAAAGCAAGAATAACGAGGGGGCAGACGCCAGAAAACAGACACAATCAGGGAACAGAGGCAAGAAAAGCGAGCACTCACCGGAGGACTCGACAGCTTCTCTACTTCCGGCGGCGGTCCAGCAGAAATGGCTCCCGAAAAAGCCCCGACATTTTAGGACTGGGGGGCGTGTTTTTTATTCTCTCCTCTTCCCATTGGCTGGAATGTAAAATTCCAGCCAATTGGAAGAGGAGAGAAAGAAAATAGAAAGAACGTAAAAAACACCCCCCCAAATCCGGGCTTGAACGGAATGACGCCCCTCTCCTCCAATGGCTGGCCTCCATTTAGGAAGCCAGCCAATGGAGAAGAGGGGCGGGTTCAAGCCCCCATACTGTAAAACAAAATGTCTCACCAGCGAGACTGCGCAAGCGCAGCCTACGCAGGCCGAGACCTAAAACGGTCAGTCCATGATCTAGTGCACTCACATCAGAAAATTGTTACTCTAAATTGCTGTTTAATCCTGCCTGCAAAGTGAACATGGCTCTCATCAATCGTTATTAACTCGCCTTATTGAAAACGTACTTATCCTGCTCCCTTCATAGACCTTAACAGATATCTGGTCCTCTTAGGACTAGACTACAGCAATATTACTGAGCATACAACAGTTTCAGAGATACAGACTCAAGTGGCCAGCATATACATTAACTGAATTAACACATACACTCAACCACTACCTTGATGTTGAACGATTGTACAACCTGCACAAGACCTTCTAGGGCAATTATCTTCAAAACCTTAATACATTAGCACCAACAATTTGAACTCAAGTACAATTTATCAGATCAACTACAATGAACTCTGATTAAAAAACAAATATGAACGAGGCCAGCCACTAGTCATTCACTTCATGACATGCTTAATCAAACATTGAGAACACAACGAATTTACCAAATGTTCAAGAATTGCCTGAAATGGAATGAGCCCTATTTAGACAGGTTCTGCTGACTACACTGTCACAGAGGTATTACCCACCCCTCCTTCATACCTTCCAATGGCAGGACTGATTATCCTTCTTGCATCTGGTTTATCAAGCTAAACTCATGCCACCAAGCACATAACCCACCCAAGAGAAGTTCAAGTCATCCACTAGACACTAATTCAGCGATCCTATGGGTCTTACAGTGCTCCAATTATTGTGCATGTTAACTGGCAGTTGTATACCACACAATCTGCTGCTATAGTGGCATCTCTGTGCCCTTTGCTAGGCTAAAGAGAGACTTTGAAAATATTTCGACTGTAGACAAGCAACTACTCTGGTTTTGTGGACACTGTCAATCTCAAAAATCACAAAAGCTCATTAGAGCAAAGGAAGGAAATGTACATCTCTCTCCTATTTTTCAAAATAAATACTTACATAACTTAGAGAAAGGCACTCACTGTATTCCATAGAATTTCCTTACAAAAGTGTCTAAATATTGATACTGTAATCACAGATGGGAAAGCCTCAGGAACCTGAGCTCTAAGTTTGCATAAACTAAGTTGTCAAAATCTGGCTGCATGGTAAAGTTCCAGATTAACATGAATATGAAAATGTCTTTCCAAATACAGAAGGCAACAATGACCCAGCAACTGATCCAGAGGTCAGAGATATGACAACCATTAAGGAGTGACTCGGAAATCGACAACAATCTCTAAATGTTGGACATTAAAAGCAAAATGGCTGTATTAATTCATACTTAAAATTATACCATTTAGACAAGGCTACAAAACACCAGCTAGTTGTATTTGGTAAAAAAATACTGTTTCACATTGACAAACGTTTAAAAAAGGCACCATAGTGTGTTTTGGACCATACATGGGTGAAAAACAGCAGATTGTAAACATACATCTGGATCCTCCACAACAGAGTGAAAATGTATCACATAAGCATACTCTATTTCTCCCATTAACAATGACCGACAAAAAAGCTGCTCATTTCATTGCTGCTCATGTCCCTGAGTTGAGAGGATGATGGGAACGAGGTTTAGACGAAACCCCAATTTAGCTAAATAATAAGGGCTGCATGTCACGAAGGGGTTGACTATAATAGCTGATTTAAAAATGATTCGAAGTCACAGCAATATAAATGTGACTTGATAGGACAAGAACCTTCTTAATATTCTCCAATACGAATTGTGCAACTGCCCTCAAGTACAGAAAAGAAATATGCATTTTAGGAAGCGATGCAATTGCTACTCCTGCAGCACAAAAAATATAACTTCCATAAATTGTGTTTTATTATCATTTTATCCTACATTAAAATTGAAGTACATGCTCAAACAAGACACCTCAGCAGTATTTTGAAGCAGAAACCCGTCTAGTCAATTTCTGTATATTCTGTAGTTTTTCTAATCCGCTCTCCCTGTGGTTGAGCAAAATCGAATTGCCTCTCACATTTTCAGACAGCTCTGTGAAGGTGATAATAGAGCTGCTCCCTGCTGTCATGAGGCAGAAAATGGCATATGGGGCTAGAAAGAAATAATACAAGCATTTGCAATGCAATAGGTGTCGCATTTACGCTACTTTGAGCTATTGGTATTGTAAATGACAATGCCCTTTATTTATGTTTTTAAAACCAAAACATAAATAAAAGGCATTGTCATTTAAAATGCCAATAGCTCAAACTTGCGTAAATGCGAAACCAATTGCATTGCAGATGCTTGTGATCTGGTGGTTTCCAGACAGACTATCGGTTCCTGCCACGAAATGCCTCTGTGAACTGGCACTGCTAAGCGATATATTGTTCCCTAAAAATGACGTGCTCTTGCTAACCTTTAGGGAGAGGGGTGAGGATCAGAATCAGAAGCACACACCCAGGAGCAGTCAAAAGAACAAGGGCCCTGGTACTTACTGTTTAAAAAAAGTAAGTTGAATGTGCTTTTCTAGGGGATGAAGGGTGTAGCGGGCGGCGGTGTAAGGAATGGGACAGACATACTTGGACCTCGAGGGTGAAAGGCCACGCATGGACGGGTCCGATGGGAGAGCTGTAGCAAATGTTGGCTATTAGCCCAAACCTGCCTAGCTAGAATGTAAGGTTGGCAGCCACCAATTGTGTGTTAACGGGGAAGGGTGTGTCATAATTTACACTGTCATACTAAAAAGTACATAACAAGAGGTACACATCTGTAGGAGCATGTGCTGTGTCCAAGTCATGCACCCTTCCAATCCCATACCTAATCAGTAACACCTTAACCAAAAATAGGAAACTTTAAAAGAACATAAGGTAGAACTAATTAAAATTATAATAAATGTGAGTGAAGTAACAGCATAACCTCATGTGTCACAATAGCCAGGCTCAACTCCATATAGTGGGAACAAAATATACCCATCATGCATGTGATTAGAAAGTTATGCTACTCCAAGTTAAATACTCAGCACTATGCACTATTCCTCATTACATACTCAAATTCAAATAACCACATATGTGTGTGACAAATACAAGACTAAACATCTTTAATCAATAATTTTCGCTTATGGAAATGAATTGTGCATCCGAAAGAAGGTGAGACAGAGTTTGTTGGTAAGAACTCTGTTCAATTGCATGAATATTTTGTCTGATATTCAACACGATCACTTGTACACTTGTACTGGTACTGTGGCCTACATTTGGCAAACAAATAGCTGTATGATATCTGTGAAATTAAATAGACCATGTGGCAAACACATGAAACAGCAACCTCCTTCTGAGGGAGGTTGCAGAGCATTAGAAAAAACTGGAAAAAACAATATTCGTACCTTCAATATTACGCCCCACGATGCTGTGGATACCACATAAAGAAATTATGGCCTATATTTTTATTTTCATGTATAGGTGGAACATCACACATTGACTATGAGTCACATCCACTGGCCATCTTTTTTTAAATAAGGTCAGCTGATGTGGACCAATGGGATAAGGAACTCTGAGCAGGTTGTGCATGACAATTAATACTTGTGCACAAGTGTAGGGTGAGTGAGGAATGCTGTTGCCAGACTCAGTCTGCCATCTGAACAAAGCTAAAACTGTGGCAGATAGGACCCAGACTTATTGTGTATGGCCTGATACCCTTTTGGGTAGTGACAGTGAATGTGCTTTTCCTTTTGGGGGTAAGTGTAAGACCTGTGGTGTTTCTAGTACACTTTTGGGTTCAGTGTAAGACCTGGGGTGTTTCTACTACATTTTATGTTTGAGCTGGTTTGAATTATAACTTTTGATTAATACATGTTACACTGACTATCGATGCAGCCTTGGGTACATTTTCCTAGTTCCAGATCTAGAGCAAGTGTTTTTTTAATGTACTTGTCTAAAAAGCATATTTATCTTTGCCATCCAGTAATAAAGTTGCCACTTTGAGATGATTTGCCCAGTGGCATTAACTGATGTGCTTATCAGCTGTGGGGGTGAAAGGCCTCCTTGAGCAATAAGCTAATTCCGTGGAGAATAAGATCCTGACACCGGAGGAAGGGAGTAGGGTTATGAGTTTCAAGAGTGATTATGGCCAACTCCATGTTAAGTATGGAAGGTGAAGCCCTCAGTGAGTTTGTCTCGTTAGGTTTAGCTTTAGTGTCACCAGTCATCTCCTCTCACCGTTGTCACTAAGTGAGAATATATCCCGAATCCCAGCAGTTGTCTGCAGCCAAGCAGAGAGACTTGGTAAGTATAAACAATTAACGCTGCAGTTCCTGCTAAGGTCGGAGTTAAAGTTTTAATATAATTGTTAGATATTTATTCAACAGGTTACTACCTCATGTATTTTTGGTTGCTCACAGTTTTTACTACCTCATGTATTTTGTTTGCTCACAAATGTCACTATTTCCTTATGTAACGTAATGTATGCTTTTGTAATCTGTTCTTTTGTAATGTTTCTCATTATGTTTCATTTCTGTTGGGGGGGCGTGGTTACGGCGCCGACCGGGATGGCTGCGTGAGCGAGTTGCTCCGCGCCGCGTCCCGTCTTTCATCCTGCCGAACGTTGCCCCGGATCGCCTGGTGACCGGAAATGAGGACCGGAGGGGCCGCTGCCCTACTGGGGAAGGTCTGAGCCCGAGCGGAACCCTGGCTGCTGGGCGCGGGTGGCCGTAGTGCCCAGCTCTCTCCGACGAGCGAACAAAGGCAAGATGGCGGCGCGACCGGCATGATCGCTCCGAAGGCAGAGCGGTGAGGAGCACAAGAGCAGCGGCGGGCGCCTGCGGCATCCCCGAGCAGCAGTGGTTGGTGCAGTGACCCGTCGGAGCGGGCCCCAGACTGTGGAGACGCTCGGTGGGGCTGTTGGTAGAAAGGTCCCCCCCCCTCCCCCCACCCGGACCCTCGATCGAGGCGGGAGCGGCGCCTGGGAGGGCGCTGGGCCGGCAGAGGCACTGTTGAGCTGTGGGGCCGCTCACCAGCCAGCCGACCCGCGGTGGAGACCGACAGCGCACAGAGGCGAGCAGCGGACGGCTGGGGCGCTGTGAGAGTGTCCGCCCGGGGCGCCCGCGCGTCCCGGTTCCAGGGGGGCACGGCGGCGGACCTGGACTTTGCTGGGGGTCCTGCCCGGTGGAGAGCGCAGAATCGCAGACCGGACGACGAGGTGCTGGGTTGCACGTGGTGTGGTGCAGTGACCTGTGTTACAGGGGGCAGTGTGCTAGGGGTGCCCTGGGACCCACTCCATTGACTGGCGGCCTTTCGGCGGACTCTGCTCCTCCTGGCCGTAGCAAGCTTGGCAGACGCTCTATGGGAGGCTGAGGCGGCTTGGGAGGTCCCTCTGGTTCGGATACTGTCGACTGGCCGGGTGTGGGGGCAGTTGGTGCCACGCACTTCCCCTTGCCTGGGGCTTGGTAGACCGCTCTGGCTGGGGCTAAGCGTTCCTGGTGCGCTTAGCCATTCTCCGCGGGGGCGGCCTGAGAGGCTAAATCCCTACACGCAAGATGGCCGCGAAGGGAGATGGCGCCGCCGAATCGCTTGAGAGGGGAAGCCGGGGACCAGCGGATGCGAGTGGCGGCTCCCCAACGGAGGCCTCCACACAGGAACAGAGGCTGAACCTCCGCCTTGATACTATCCTGGCCGCGATCACTGCTACGAGGGATGAGTTGCGCCAGGACATTGCGCAGGTGGCGTCTGGCCTCGGCCTGCTGAGGGCAGACCACTCCAAATTATCTGATCGTGTGAAATCCAATGAACTACTGCTTCAGGAGCTGAAACCGGCGGTGGTCACGGCGGAACATAAACTTGATGACGTTGTCCGTCGACTAACGACTCTGGAGCGCCGCACGGAGGACGCGGAAGGCCGCAACCGCCGGAATAACGTGCGGGTGGTGGGGCTACCAGAGAAAATTGAGAAGAACGATGCGATATCCTACTTGGAGGACTGGTTCCGCACAGTGGTGGCGCCGGAGGGCCTCTCCCCCTTCTTCTCCCTGGAAAGAGCGCATAGGGTGCCCGCGAGGCCTCCTCTGGAGGGCCGACCGACCCGGCCGATGGTGGCCAGACTGCTGCACTATAAAGACCGAGATCTGCTGATCCAAAGGGCGAGAGATCGTGGGCCCTTCCAGGTGGACAACAGTAAGGTGACGATCTTCCCGGACTATACGCAGGAGGTACAGAGGAATAGGGCCTCCTTCTTGCCGGTGAAAAAAGAACTGAGAGAGGAGGGGGTTCAATACTCCTTGCTTTTCCCGGCTAAGCTGCGGGTCATCGTTGATGAGAAGTCGCACTTTTTTCAAACACCTGACGAAGCGTGGTCATGGCTGGAACTATATCGTGCAGGAACGGATCGGGCTCATAGGCCCGCCAGGGAACGAGAACAGCCGATCAGGGTCAGGAAGTCGCAGCGCATTCGCTCCAGGAATAGGCGCCAACGGGCCGAGCGCGAGGCGCAGATACTTGCAGATCGAAAGAGTGCGCTGGAGGCCACGGCGACCATCACGGGATCACAACGAGATGATGCCTCCAGGGGTTCGGCTTCGGGGGACGACGATGAGGATGAGAAGACCGGCGAGGAAGATTTGGAGGGGGGGGGAGCGCAGGGGCCGGAGGTTACCCCGCAGACATCGGATGGTATCTTTAATGGATGAAGCTCGTGGTTGCTGAACTTTTATCGGATATGGACGCTCATGCCTTCTTTTGGACTGCCAGGTATGGGGCTGCATTAGCAGCGTGGGACTGTGGGCGCGGGGTGGTTGCTCTGTCGTCCTGGCTCGGGGCTCCACAGCCCTCATCAGACCCTTAAGGTCTTCTGTGGTGTCGACGACAGATTAGTGTGATGTGTTGGGTGTTTGAGGTTTGGAACGGGGCTGAAGCTGGGTTACTAGGCCCTGTCCTGGGGAGGGGAGGAGTGGGAGTTGTGGGGGGTGTTTTAAAGGGGTTGTTCAATTGCTGCAATGCGGGTCACAGTTTTTGGCGAGCGCCACTGTTGGGATTGATGCTCTATGGGGACGTTACCTGATTTGAAATGTGTCACATGGAATGTCCGGGGTATTCGAACTATGGTCAAGCGCCATAAGGTGCATGCCTACTTGGTGAGGCGGGGAGTGCAGATAGCGATGCTTCAAGAGACCCACCTGACGCAGCTGGAGTGTGGGGCGTTGCAGAGGAGGTGGCGGGGTCAGGTGTTTGGCACGACTTATTCGGCGTTCGCCAGAGGGGTGTTAATATGGGTCAGGGCGGGCACGCCGTTCCAGGTCACGACTCAGAAGATTGATCCGGAGGGTCGTTATGTGGTGGTGGAGGGGAGGCTGTGTGGTAGGGAGGTGGTGCTGTGTAACATCTATGCCCCCAATGTTGATCAAGCCCATTTCTTTGAGGGATTGTCGCGCTCACTAGCATATTATTTGGCGGGCCCGGTATTGCTGGCGGGGGATTTTAATTCTATTTCGGATGTGCTGTTGGACAGGTCGCACCCACCATTAGCTGACTCACCAGTGCGCAGGCTTGCTACCCATAGGAGGGACTGGCAGGAGAGGTGGGGCTTGGTGGATGTATGGCGGGCGCAACACCCTGAATCTAGAGATTACTCGTATCACTCTGCCCTGCATGATCTGCATGTTCGACTGGATTCAGTACTCTGTTGTGAGTCTCTAGCGCCGATGGTAACTCATTCTGAGTATCTGGCTAGAACCATCTCGGACCATAACCCTCTGCTGATTTCTGTACAATGGCAGCTGGCGAGGTCGGCGGTCCCTTCATGGAGACTTCGCCCGGAGACGCTGGAGGATCCGGCGTTCTGTGACACGGTCCGACAGGGTATAGACGAATACGTCACGGTTAATGCTGGGTCGACAGAAACTAGAGCGAATGAATGGGACGCGATGAAAGTGGTGGTGAGGGGGATATGTATGGGTCGGTTTCTGACTGTGAGAGGTACAGTGTTGAATGACCTCGCGAAGGCAGAGGCAGTGCTGAGAGGGGTGGAGCAGCGGCGGCCCGAGCGGCCGGAGCTGCAGGATAGCCTGTTGCGTGCTAGGGAGGCGGTGGCGACGGAGACTGAGAGACTGAGGTGTTATGATTATAAGCTGTATGCGGTGAAAGTGCATGACGAGCGGGATAAAGTGGGCACGCTCCTTGCGAAGTTGGCTGATCCGAACCCTAGAGGTTGTCCGGTTATGAGTGTGCGCCAGGAGGATGGGGAGGTGGTCTATTCGCAATCGGTGGTCCTGGGGCGCTTTCGGTCCTACTACGCGAACCTATACACCAGCCACCTCGAAGTGAGTGCCGCGGATATAGGCGCTTACTTGGCTCGGATCCCTCTACCGGTGCTAGAGGAGGAGGACGCGCGGGATCTGGGGGGCCCAGTAACTCTAGCGGAAATCAGAGGAGCGATTAGTCATATGGCGCGGAACAAAACCCCTGGGGTGGATGGGTTGCCGATCGAGTTCTACGCCAGATTTATGGAAGTGTTGGCCCCCAGACTGCAGGTTGTGTATGCGGAGGCGAAACAATTAGGGAGGTTGCCTGACTCTATGACGGAGGCGCTGGTTGTACCCCTGCTGAAGCCGGGCAGGGATGCGTTGGATGTTTCTTCCTTTCGTCCGTTGTCTATGCTGACTGTAGACTATAAGATCTTGAGCCGCATCCTGGCCACCCGGCTCCTCCCACTGATGACCTCTCTGGTGCATAGGGATCAGGCAGGATTCATCCCCTCGAGGAGCACTTCGATGAATATCCGCCGGCTGATTGGGGTTATTGATAGTGCTGCCCTGACAGATCCAGGCCCGGTAGTGCTGACGGTTGATATTGAGAAGGCGTTTGATAGTTTGGAATGGGATTTTTTGGATGGTGTGCTGTTGAAGTTCGGAGTTGGGGAGGGGTTCCGGAGTTGGACGAAAGTGCTTTATTCGTCGGCTAAGGCGAGGGTGCGGTTAGGGACATTGGTGTCCTCGGTTTATCCGGTCTGCAGGGGCACGAGGCAGGGTTGCTCGCTGTCTCCGTTGCTCTTTGCTTTAGCTATGGAGCCGCTGGCGGCGCAGGCGAGGCAGGGAATCGTTTTTGAGGGGATTGCGCTGGGGCCTGACTCGCATTATATCTCGCTGTATGCCGACGACTTGCTCTTGTATTTGGCAGACTCTGGGAGGGCTCTTGAGGGTGCAGTGGATATGCTGGACAGGTTCGGGAGGCTCTCAGGTCTCAAGGTGAACTGGACTAAGACTTGTGTGTTTCCGCTACGGAAGACCACGCTCTGCCCCCAGCTCACGAGGCCGGTAGTGTGGGAGCCCTCTTGTTTTGTTTATTTGGGAGTGCGTATATACCATGACACGGCAGACCTCCTTGAGGGGAATGTGGGGCGCTGCGTTAGGGCGCTACGAGGCAGTATGGACTTTTGGGCCTCTCTCCCGCTCTCTGTACTGGGCCGTGTGGCGCTGCTGAAAATGGTGGCACTCCCGAGGCTCCTTTATTATTTTAGAACACTGCCGGTGTGGATCCCGCAGGGTGTCTTTCGGGAGTTGAGGTCAATGGTGACCGGCTTTCTATGGGGCCGCGGCCGCAGGCGAGTGGCATTGACCACCCTGATGCGACCCAAGTGCGAGGGAGGTGTGGCGGTCCCTGATTATGAGCTATACTATTTGGCAGCGCAGCTCCAGATCCTGACGCAGAATGTGGCCAGGGAGTTCAGGGGACCTGAGGAGGGCCGGGAGGTAGGCATTCGGAGGTATGTCTTGTCATCTATTGTGATGCAACAGAACCTGGCCAGTAGGGACCTCACGATGGAGGAATGGACGCTCAGATTATGTTGGAACAGGTACCTGAAGAGGGCTGGGAAACGCCGACCGTATGCGCCTGAGATTCCGTTAGGATGCTTACTGCCTTACCGCATGGGGGTGATTGGTCCCAATTGTTAGAGTGGGAGGACCTGGGATTGCAGATGGTGGGTGATCTTTATGTGGACGGGGCGCTGGCCCCGTTCCAGACCTTGCAGGAACAATTCGGACTGCCGAGTGGTACCTTCCTGTTACATGCGGCGGTTATTACGGCCCTGCAGCGGCATTGGGGGGGCGGATTGACGGAGCCGGAGGTGGCGACGGTGTGCCAATATGTAGTGATGGCCGCGGGCACCGTTAAGGCGGTGACCTGCCTCCACAATAGGATGTTGAATGACGGCCTCGCCCCGCTGGCTGAACTGAAATCGCGTTGGGAGACCAGTGTTGGCAGACAAATCCCGGACTCGGTATGGGGTCAGGTGCTCCACAGGACCTGGAAGGGGACGAGGAATGCGAGATTCCAACAGGTGCATTATTTTGTGCTCCATAGGGCATATTTGACCCCGGAGAGGTTGCGGCGACATTTCCAGGTGCTTGATGCCATGTGCCCGCGATGTCTAGAACCTGCGGTGGATTTTGACCATATGCTGTGGGGTTGCCCGAAACTGGGGGACTACTGGTCTGAGATTGGGGACCTCTTGAATACAGTCACAGAGCGGGAGGTAAACTTTGACATGGCCGCATGCCTCCTTCTTTGGTTTCCGCATACTAAAAAGACCAAAGTTACGAGCAAATTCATTGGGTTGGGACTGATATTAGCACAGCGTGAGATCACGTGGCATTGGAAGTCTAAGGAGGGGCCGTCTGCTCGGAGGTGGAGGAATGACTTGGTGAGGTGGTCGAGCTGTGAGAGTGTGTTACGAATGCGCCAGGCGATTAGGGCTGGCAACGAGAAATGCTTGGAATTGGCGCGGTCCTGGGAGCTGGTGGTGCAGGCGTTGAGAGACTATCTCACCGAAAGCGAGGACACTGCTTAGTTATACCCTAGGGTTCCGTGTGGCTGCTTGCTTCTCGAAGCTTTCTGATAGTTGTCACCCGGGAGCAGTAAGGAGATGTTGGATCCCGCATTAGCAGCAGTTGGGGGGGGAGGGCATTGGGAGGGTGTTGTATGGAGGAGTGGTTTGCCAACTAGCGGCAGCCTCCTAGAATGGACTGGCCCGGGATAGTTCTTAAGGGGCTTTAGTGACATGACATCAGTGTGGCCTGGGCTCTGATGGAGAATGAGGGTTGGTTGTTGTGGGATAAAAGCGGAACCGGAATGTTATAATTGACCTGTGTCCCGAATGGGGCGTACACCGTGGTGCCTCCAGTGTATTGATTTCTTGCGGTGCCGCCCAGCCTCCGGGATGTGGGCCGATCGGCTGTGTACTGTATGATTATTGCACTGTATGATGGGGACTGGT
Source organism: Lissotriton helveticus (assembly GCF_964261635.1). Lineage (NCBI taxonomy): Eukaryota > Metazoa > Chordata > Amphibia > Caudata > Salamandridae > Lissotriton > Lissotriton helveticus. The sequence continues at coordinate 431,784,914 of NC_136069.1, read as the reverse complement.
GGTGTACGGGTTGGCTTGTTGGATGTTTTTCTTCCTGTTCTGCAATAAAAATATATTAAAAAAAAAAAAAAAAAAATGTTTCATTTCTGTTCCTTTTGTGAAGCGCTCTGACACCTTCGGGTAAAGTCCGCGCTATATAAAAATGCATAAATAAATAAAATAAAATAAATTAGGTTACAGCAGTCTAGATTTTAGAGTTGCTCTTGCACGAGTGTAATTTCCGAGTGTAAGATATTAATATGTTTCCCTCGTCTTAATTGCTGATTTCACTCGCAAGAAAGTATCACTCATAGTCGCCCAAATGTCCCTCATAAATACACGAAAATTATGAAAATGTCACACATTACAATCTGAAACCTTGGTTGCTATGAACCACTCAAAGCCACCAGGAAGCACTTTTGTCCAAGGTTTCGCCACTCTTTAGGTTGCTGGTCCGACTCCTGAAGCGGTCATCACGGAGGCAGAGAGATTTCGGGAGGGTGGGGGGCGGAAGCGGGGCGATCACCAGTGATCTGACGACCCATATAACACTGTTCGGCACCGGGCATCCAAACAGAGCAGTGGGACACAGTGCGTGCGGTAAACTCCCTCTGCATTGGCTCTCCCAGCATCACGTTACAGCTCGGACACAGAGAGCCCAGCTGAAAAGCCCTGGAACTCACCTGCTGCGGGCGGCAGTCGGCAGGCAGGGGTGCTAATTAAATGATGGCCCTGGCAGCGGTCACGGTGCCTCTCTAGGATCATGGTAGTTACGCGCACTTTAAATTGTGAAAGCCCAGTGCGCATGCGGCATGAGTGACCCACCAGCCTCACCCCACCCTAAGGTGAATTAAGGTGCGCAGACACGGGGCGGAGGAGACACCTACGTGAACGCGCTACGCTGCTGCACACCGGCAGTCGCCTCCCTCTCCGATCGTATTGGATCACGCCGCATGCGCAAGCACTGTGCTTTAACAGCACGACGAATGAGGTGCGCTCGCTAAATTATAGGTTTCTAAATAAAAGAGCACTATCCGTCCACGCTTGCGCTGTCATTCTAGGCATGCTTCTGGTCATCGGCTGACCACGCTCCACACGTCAATGGTTGTGCTTTTTGGTCAGGTTGGTGCAACTGCGGAAATGGCACGAAACAGCGCAGTGGGAGGGCACGTCGCCATGAGCGTGCACATCGGATCGCAGGAGAAGACACGCCGACCTCCGAGCCTGCCTGCTGCCTACACTGACCAGCTGCAGAGGGAGAGGGACATGCGGAAAGAGCCAGGTGAGTGGGTGGGGGGGCAGAGAGGGAGGGAGTGTGTGTGTGTGTGTGTGCGTGCGTGCGCTTCCGTGAGTGTGGTTGTGTGCGTGCGTGATTGTGAGAGGCTGCCGCTGTGAATGTGGAGCAAAAGATGTGCACGGCTGGAGGGGGCTGGGCATGCGCGTCCACAATATGCAATCGGCGCTCGTGCACCTGTCTATCTCCCTTGAGGAGCAACTCAGCTACAATAGGTCGAGAGAGCTCGACCTAAAAATCAGCCTCATCTCCGGATCTCCATTTGATATTTACAGCTTTGTGTACCTTATATTTAATCTCTATTCTCAAGAGTGTTTGTTGGGTCCAGTGTAAGAATCTGCTAATTTCTAAAGTCTCCCAGCTGTCCAAGGCATTTCTGTGTGTATGCGATTTTGTTTTGTATGACTTTCACACTTCGACAAGCAACTTTCAGTCTAAAAACTTAAGACTTTGTGACTCACACCTTGACTTAGCCCCGTGGACTATTTATCTATCAGCTAATGCTATTGGCTGTTTGGGTGCATCCTTACACGGTCACGTAAGCGCTTCCATTGAATAGTACGAATAGTTACTTTACAACTTTTGTTCTCTCTGTCTGCACTTCTTGTTCCCCCTCCAATGTTTCTCACTCAAATATGCTGATGCTGCATGCATTAGCACATTAACCCCAGAACTCTTGGCTTTCCCAGTGTTTTTCCAAACTTCTCCTACTGTTAAAACATTTTTTAATAATACTTGCCTTAGATTAATGGAGAAATATGTCTTTTATATAACTTCCCACTTAATATGTTTTAAAAAAAAAAAGTAAGATTATATTTTTTAAAAATATTACTGTACTATATGTACATTGTGGAATGTGTGGTAAATCTGTACTCTTCTAATCTTTTTGTTACGACTTGAATCCAACTGTTGCCATTATACTTAGCTATCTAGATGGTCTCTTAACGTTCTATTAAACCTTTCTCTACATGCTGTTAGTTTCAGGATGCTAGGGAGTGCATTTTTTGTGTGTCATACCTCTTTCCAGTACAATATATCCCTTGATGTTAGTTGTAGCCAAATGTCAAAAAGTATACATTTTGGATTCCTTTCTCTGGCGAAAACCTTAGCCAAAAATCTTGTTACTGATGAGGTGCAAATTTCACTTGTAATCCCCACTTCAGGCCACCTTGACATCATGTCAATAACCACTAATAGATACTTGTTGGAACAACATCCATTAATGGTATTCACACCTTTTTCCTCCCACAGTTCTTTGGGTATTTCTCTGCAAACCATCGGGCGGTCCTAACTTTCATTGCCTTGTCAATCATGCTGCACTCACAACATTCTCGAACCATCCATTCAACAGTTATATCCCTCCCCAGGAACCAGTATTCACTTCTAAGTCTTCTTTGGTCTTAAATAATCCCTGATGGCCTTCATGAGCTAGCTATATTAGGCAGTTTCTGACACTTTTCGATGGAATCAGTCTATTTCCTCTCAGAACAATGTTGTTAACCGCTGACAGCTTGTAAGAAATGTTTGCAAAACGTACAAATCGTTTGTCCAGTTTCCAATTGGCCTCACCATCCAATATGATGGCAGTCCCTATTTCAACCCCTCACTATATTTGTCATAGAGAGCTATAACTGACCTATCTAAGCAATTTTATCTGCACGCGGCCTGTAATGTTGTGGTTGTCCATTTGGCAGTCGGAGGCATTGTCGCTCACAAAAGATATAATTAGCGATTCTTTGGCATGTGATAAAGGCTTACTAATACCTTGGTTAGCTTATGTCAAAAAAAGCACTGGGGTGGGAATTGGTATAGGGCATTTCTATTCAGATCCTACTTTATGTTTAGATCTGGATAAGAAATAGGTGCGCTCGTTACTGTTGACCAAGCTTGAGGAGGCCAGGACTAAGACTGAATTGGTAAAATCAAAGGTTGCAACTGAAAATTATATATGGGCGCTTACGAGTAACTGGGAGCGTTTTTTATTATTTTGCTTTAGGGTTTATATGCTTAAATTCTCATTATGCTTCCCAGTTGGTTTTCAACACAACCTCGATTTAATGATATGCCCATGTAATGGTACCTCTAAAGTAACAATGATACACTTTATTTTTGTGTGACTTCTAGCAGCTCTTCACCAAACTGTTTTTAGTTACCTTGCTGAAGGCAAGACATTTCAGACATTGTGGTAGAGCCTATAACTTCCTCAAACAACTTGAGGACGAAGAATCCTGTGTGTGCATGGGGTTTTTCCTTTGTGCACCCGTTCGTTCACAAGAATCAATGCTTTTTTGTATGTTTTGGGTCTCAACCACCTTTAGCCAAATTTCTGTATTCATTCTTGACATAGCATTCGCTTTACCATGCTTTGTTCCTGGTCTATAATTGAAGACAAAGTAATACTCAGCAAAATGCAAACACCATCGAAGTTGTCTTGGCAACAGAGTTCTTGCTGACTTTAAGAACTTCAAGTTCCGATGATCAGTATACATAGTGACTGTGTTTTTAGCTCCCATGAGGTAGCGTTTCAACTCCTTGAAGGCTTCTTTAATTGCAAGTAATTATTGTTTTGTGATAGTATGATTCACCTCTGCTGGAGTTAATTTTCTTGATTGATATGCCACTGGATGAAGCTGCCCCGTTTTCTTGTGTCATTGTGACAACACCGATAGCCAAGTCTGAATCATCTGTTTCCACAAAGAATGGCTCAGGGGGATAATCATGAATCAGAACAGCTAAGGTGGTGAAATCCCTTTTTAGGGATTTAAAGACCTCTTCAGCATCATCAGACCTCTCAAATTAAATTCCTTGGTCAGGAGACATGTGACCAGAATTAGTTTTTGAGAAAAATCTTGGCTAAATCTCCTATAGAAACTTGCAAAACCTACGAAGCTCTGTATTCTTTTACAGTTCTTGGGGACTTCCATTCTGTGACTGCTTTTATTTTTTGTTGGTCCATTGTTACTTCTGCTATAAATAGGGCTAATCCTAGACATTCCACTGATTTCACACTGAATGCACATTTCTCCAATTTAACATATAAGCAGTTTTATTTCAGCTTCTGCAGTACTCCTCTCACATACTTCATATTCTGCATCTGAATACATCAATGTATCATCGATAAAGACTATGGCACATTGGTCGATAAATTCTTTCAAGACATCATTTATGAAATGCTGAAAAGCAGCCGGGGTGTTACAAAGCCCATGGGGCATTACCTGATATTAGAAAAGCGCATATTTTCTCCTGAAGGCTTTCCATTCATCTACTTATAATATACAACAATTTAGATGATAATCTCCTGCCAAAACAAGGGGCCCATTAGCATGTTGGGCGGATCGCCACCGCCCGCATTGCGGTGGCGATCCGTTCGACATTTGTGCCCGCACGCATGCCTATTCCCCGGACCACGGCGGACGGAAAGACCGTCCGCCAGTTTTCCGCTGGTAGGCAATCCACCCGATTGCCTAGCGGGCGGAAAAGCAGTTAATATGGTGGTGGTGTCTGACAGACTCCGCCATCCATATTATGATGCATGTGGGGTCATGCCTTTCTGTGGCGGCAGAGTAGCCATGGAAAGGCAGGTGGTCCTCGCCATTGGGGGCCCGTAGCTGGTCCCCAGGGATTCTGGGGCGTGGGGGGTGCACATGGGGGGTACCTTTGGTACCCCCCTGCATTTGCCAGTACAATGTGACAGGCACCGCACAGTGCCTGTCAAGTTGTGCTGGCAAATGCACAACTTGCATTTCTGATGCAATGTCCGGAATGCAGGATGCGCCCGCCAGTGTTGCGGACGCATCCTAATAAAATGTGCGGGTCCGCCGCACCCTTAGCGGGCATTTCCATTTTCCAGGACTATGGCGGGCGGACAAAGTCCGCCCACCATACTAATGAGCCCCCAAGTGTTATATACACTTGTGCTCCTTTAACCTAGTCTAGCAAGACTGAAATCAAGGGCAAAGGATAAAGATTTTTTACAGTGATTCGGTTGATGGCTCTATAATCTATACTAGGCTGTAACTTTCCTTCCTTTTTGGCAAGAAAAGAGTGGCGATGATACAGGAGATTGGGATGGGCGAATTAATCAATGTTTTAATATTTCTGAATACAATACTTCGAACTCGGATTTTCTTTTCTGTTAAGATGTAGATTCTGCTGCAGGGTAGATCGGAGCCTGGTTCGAGCTCTATTTTACAATCATAGGTTCTGTGCGGTGTAAGCTTCTCCACTTCAATTTAATTGAAAACATCCTGATAGTCTGGAGGAATTTAAGTGGAATGGATCCCACAAACCTTAGCCCGTCCATCACAGATTAAGGTTGGTGGAGTTGTCTCTCAGTGGAGATAATTTTTTCTAAAGCAATTTTTTCTTACAAAATTCCAAATTCATCGCAATTTATTCAGCACTTCAATCTATTGTGGGATTATGCTCAGTGAGCTATGGTAAACCTAGCATAAGTTGAAACTATGGAGCGTCTATTAGGTTGAACTGTAGGGTCTCATGACGAGATTAGTTCTACAGGTTCAGTGTGAATCACTATAGATCCCATCAACAGCTTTTACAGCTTTGCTCAAATCCTCCTTTAAAGCCTTTAACCCAATTCTTTCTGCAAACTTCAGAGTAATCAGACAAAATATCGAAAATTAAATATCGTCATACCTAAATATCAAATTTGAAATATCGTTCTACAGAAATATCTGTGCAAGAATATTATTGTCAAGAATATCAATTTTATTGTAAGTAATATCGATTTTAACAATACTGAAATCATTAATATAGTTTACAAAAATATTGTTGTTAATAATATAGTTTTTAATTTATTTGTATGTATTTTAGTATGCATTTTAAATGTACATGTTATAAGTTGCTTATATAACTATTGTTTATGTTTTTAATATAGGTATTTAATTTTTTATGGCCTTATTTTGATGCCATTCGGAAAGCCTTCAACCGTTGGTCGGAGGATTTCCAATTGACATGGAAGGTTTACATTCTGACCAACAAATTACAATGTTGGCGGTCGGAGTGTAAACTGGCAGGAAATAAATTACAATCATTAATAAACCATGTTAATTTATAATAATTATTTAAATCATAATTAATTATGTATAATGTGTAATTAAGATATTATTTAATTTATATATTAGGTTGAGTTGTAGCATTTGTTGGGGTAATGGGTGGGAAGTCAAATAGAATTCATTATTAGTTAATTAATAATAATTGTTTAATTGACAATTAATTTTGGAAATGATGCAAATAGTACATTTTTAATTTATAAAGTAGGTGTGGATTGTTGATTTCATGTACATAAAGGGAAGAAAGGTTATTCAATATAATTATTGTACTAATAGGTAATTATTATTAATATTTTAATACATACTTACTTATGTAAAATGTGTAAATAATATCATATTACAAATTAATTTTTGATATGTGTTGAGTAGTTTGTAGAAGTTGAGGGCAGAAAGTTATTTAAGAAATAACATATGGAAACAGTAAATTATGTTTGGCGATTTATGTCTATTTATTGATATATATATGTTAATTGCGTTGTGCTTCTTCAATGTAAATAAGATTATATTTATTGGTTGTTATTATTTTGAGAATTTAGTTTGGTATTTTAATTATAATAATATTTGTAGTAAGTTATATGTATTAAACATTGTAATAAATATTTAATTTGTTTTTTATTATAATTAGATTTTTTATATTTAAATATTTATATTTTCTCTTTAGTATATTTCTGAAATTATTTTATTTTGTTGAAGTGGATTAGTCTGTTTCTTATGTTGCGAGAGCGCAGTGGGAGAAGTAAATCTTACCCCTACGCAATCCAATACGTTTCCTACTGTTGCACTGACTGGACTGGGAAAAATACATTTTACACCTCCACAATCCAACTCTTTCCTTACCGTTGCACTGACTGGAGTGGGAATGTTCCATTTTACCTCTTCACAATCCGACACTTTCCCTACTGTTGTGTTGCGTGGAGTGGGAATAGTACGTTTTACCCCTCTGCAGTCCCACAACTTCCCTCCTGTTGCACTAACTGGAGTGGGAACAGTAAATTTTACCCCTCCGCAATCAAACAGTTTCCCTACTGTTGTGCTGCGTGGAGTGGGAATAGTAAATTTTACCCCTTCCTGAGTCCAACACTTTGCCTACAAACTTCAGGTCACTAAAATTCCCTGTCACACCTCAATCTATCATTACTGAAATTGTCTTCAACTTAGTTTCCCTAAAATTGAGGGTCATGAATAAAATTACATGAGGGGAGGATGATTGCAAGGTGTTAACCAACTGGTAGTCTTTTAGAGTTGGGTCTAAGGGTCTCATTTTGAGTTTGGTGGTCCTCCAGCAGCGCTGCCACTGCGCCGTCCGCTGGAGGACCACCAAAGCAGTGGTGCACACTCCCACCAGATCACAAGTTAAATCCTGGTCAGCGGGTTGTGTGAGGCAATCTCACTGTGGTAGTCTGTTAGGCTCATAGAAGAGCCTAACAAGCAGACCGGTGCTGTTAGAGTGCCTGCAGCACATTCCTGCATGGTGTGGCATGCACCATGTCGTGCAAGCTACACCGTGCAGTAACAAAGGTGCAATTCAAGCCCAGGAGTGGCAGGGGACCGTTAGAAAAACTTGCAGGACAGCAGGTGAAACGTAGAGTATATTGGGTAAAGACAATATGTGCCTTTTTGGGGATTGCCATGGAATTGTTCCGGAAAGGGGGTGGGCAAGTGGAATCACCAGGGATAATGATTGAATGACCTGGGTTGTGACCCTGGGCATTGGGTTTGAAGTGACACTATTACCCTCTTCGGTTGATGCTGGAAATTTAAAACTAGCTCCTACTGCCCTACTGCTCATCCTAATGGGTAGATGGAATGTTTTCCTTATTGATGCCACTAGGTCTAGTCTTAGACTTGTATTTTCCTTCTGCCTTTAATTCTTTTTGAATTACCTCTAGGAATACTTCTAACTTTTTAAAATCTAAACAGTGTGCCATTCTGCTCAGGTGTTGAAACTAAAATGGCACTTCACTTTGTCAGAGCTCTCACCTGGATCAGCGCAAGAGCAGAAAGACAACTTTTCCCAAAGCCCTTCCCTGACCCCCTCCGTTATCCAATATCTTTTGGAATAACAGATAAGGGAGAGAGAAGAGACAATCAGGTCTTTCTTCAGTTTCTTCTAATGTATAATCTTCACTCAAACACCTTGTAGGTGTGGTCAAATTGTCTGCGGTTACTTCTCAGGAATTGAAAACTGCAAGTTGTACATAAACTTTTACTCTTACTACTCCTTATCACTGGTCTTTCATCTATGTTGCTTTACATGCAATATCATCTAACTCACATGCCCAAAAAAGACTTGACTAATTTCTTCTGTTCTATTTTTAGCTACTAAATAGATGCTTTTTCAGCTACTTTGCTTGACGACTAATTCAGTAGCTTTATGTTGAATTCAACTACGCATACCACTTGTCTAAAACAAAGTTCATAGTAAGTAACAACTTAAACATGAATTTCTCCTTTTTCTTTCTTTCAGGTACTTGCGGGTAGTCAGCTGTCCAATGGGAAGAAAAGGAACTACGGTTCCTCAAAACTCAGGTAAGGAAATTATGTTATTCTCTCATATGTTCTGCTTGAGAAAACACTGCATCCTGCTTTTTTCTTGTGTTTTCCATTTCTTCATTTAGTTCACACCTCTAAGACGTTTCTTGTCAAATTAAACATTCCGTTGACCTTAGGTGAGGGGAATTTTCTGCTACGTTGGTTTCTACAGTTCTTGCTTGTGCTAACAGCTAGTTGTGTGGGCTGTTCATAGCGTCGAAGGGAGGTGACACTATTCCCCTAAGCACCGCCTTCTGACTTCCAGGTTATGTTCAAGGAGCGCAAAGGACAATACAGTGCCTAAACTCACGACAATGCTACCCTGACTAAACTTTCGCAATGAACTCAAGAATTGCTGATTGTTCCTAAATCTCGTCAGGCGAATTGCACTGTGCAAAGGATGCAGCCATCTGGGTTGCAACACTAGTATGCAGACCAGAGGGCAGGCTCTTGGTGGCCAGCTTGGAATTCCTTATCAGGGCCCAAAAAATCCACTCACCTACTCGCTATGGCGAGCCAGATTTAATCAGGATGAGCTATTTTTAGGGCCTACTCGCCAGCTCTGGCAAGCTGACAGCAGGGGTTCTGCTTGCTCAAAAAGTGAATTAGCAATAAAGATGCCTTTAAATTTTGCCATCTTGTAACTTTTGCTCGGCTTTCAGAGACAGGGGTTAAAAGTCAGTTTGTCTTCCTACATTACTTTTCTTTTTGTGACTTAAGGATTTTGTAAAGTGAACTGTGTGACAATTGCGCTGTTCAAAGCATGTGAAATGAAAGGCTGTAAGGTGTCAGGCTTTTTTTCTACCACAACAATGAAATAGCTAATAAGTGAATTGTTCAAGCATTTCAAATATATTTTACTAGTTATGAAGACACATTTTTGTAATTCTGTGGTATTAAAAAAGAATTATATAAGCTCAAAAGAAAACAAGTTACTTACCTGTAACTGTAGTTCTCCAGTATTGGAAGCTTTCATAGATTTACATACCTGAATCATTCCCCGTCGTCGAGACGGGAGTCCCCGGTATAAAAAAAGCAATGCTTAGCAGTATAGCCAACTGAAAAAGAGACCTTGTCCCATTTCTTTTTGCAACCCATAACCTTTGTTATGTAAAAAAGGACCAAACTTTTCTTTCTGTGACTGAAGGATTTTGTAAAGTGAACTGCGTGACAATTGCGCTGTTCAAAGCACGTGAAATGAAAGGCTGTAAGGTGTCAGGCTTTTTTTCTACCACAACAATGAAATAGCTAATAAGTGAATTATTTAAGCATTTCAAATATATTTTACTAGTTATGAAGACGCATTTTTGTAATTCTGTGGTATTAAAAAAGAATTATATAGGCTCAAAAGAAAACAAGTTACTTACCTGTAACTGTAGTTCTCCAGTATTGGAAGCTTTCATAGATTCACATACACCCACCCTCCTCCCCTGAGAGGCTCACCTCGGATTAGGCACAAAAGGTGTTTATAGCACAAGTGCCCAAAAATCTGAGGGGCAAAAGGTTCTCTCTCATATATTTGAAATGCTTGAACAATTCACTTATTAGCTATTTCATCACACAGATTACACAGAGGCAACCAATCAAATGTTACATAAGACAGACGACAAGAAGGTAGGCAGGATAGTTTAAAAATGCTTGGTCAGGAGAGGGAGAAACATAGAATTTAAAACCTAATACCATGGTTAGGGGACTCTCTGTAATAATAAGAATTGATTTCTACCCAAATGAACCTATTTTTGCAATATTAGGGTAATAAAAAACTGGGGGAAATCAAAACGGTCCAGCCAGCCAATACTTTGCAGTTTTCATGCAACTCTTTCATAAGTTACTTGCTCACTGCTATACATTAGGATTTTAACTTATAAAGAGCTAGCAACAATATATTCTCTCTGACAAAAGTAGTAACCCACTGACCTGTTTACATTACGTTATATATGCACTTTGTGATCTCCAAGTTCTTTACAGCAGACATATTAACCCTCTGTGCTACCTTTCGACGAGTAAAAACTTCCTTTGAAGATTATTACACAAACCTCCATTCTCTCTCTCTCTTTTTCCAGGAAGTACATTCATCACCCAGTTAATTTGATATTTTTGTTGTTGTCTGAAATTTGCTGGAGGCCAGGAATGTAGCAGAAAGTGCTTTTCCATAATATTGGCACCCCCACACAAAGCACGCGGTGGCACCGGTCGCGTTGCCCTAAAGCCGGCCCTGGCATTAGCAGTACAATACAAAGATACAAACCCACAACACTCGTCTGCTGAAAGCTCCTCACTGGTTACCAGTCACAAGAAGTTTTCATCCAAGCTATTATGCATCACTCACGTAGTGATAAGATTAAGTAGTAAAAGTCCTAAAAAATCACTGCAGACAAAACTGATCAAATACTTCCAACCTAGAAACTTATTTTGTGGGCTAGCACAGGGTATATTAATTCCAGCATACAATAAAATGTGGTGGCAATACTTTCTCCATACAGGCCTTCAAATTAAAAAATGCATTACAGGCAAAGGTACGAGCCATTCAGACTCCTCTAGAAATCAGAAGAATGGTTAGTTAAGAGCTGGTTCTTCCAAGAGTGATTTCCACGAAACATACGTTTGTTTTGTATGCAAAGACGAGAGTCAGACTCAATTCAAATACTGGCTCAACTCTATTGCTGGATCAGACCTGCACTGGACAACCATCTTGCCTGGAAGTCTTGTTTGAACAGAACATAATAGAAAGGGCAACACACCTGCAAAGATAGCAGACTCCTTAATCTCCACCTGCACAAACCCTATGCAAGTACTTTTAAATTGAACGTCGGATGCCACTTTCCTTTATGACTGTTAAGGCAGATGTAAAGCACGGTGGCAGCCGATGTTAAAATCAAAGGACCTTGCATGCTCTGAACAGCTTTGACAGTCATGCAAAGGCAAATATATAGCACGGTGTAGTAATCAGTGAAAGGCTTTCACTGATTACTACACCGCGCTAAATATTTTCCTTTGCATGACCTGAAAGCAGTTCACTGCAGGCAAGCACTTTGAATTTAACACTGGCTGGCACTGTGGTAACCGCACTTTCAGCCTGATTCATCAAAGACCCGTTTTGCGAGTCTTTAATAGCGAATCATAAGGAATCACTATTAAGGACTTGCAAAACGGGATTCATGTAGAAATTGCATAAAGAAATGCGATTCCTACACTTTCCTTATTTGCGATTAGCAAATTGCTAATCGCAAATAAAGAATAACTCCCCATGCATTCCTATGGGCCTACAGGCCCATAGGAATGCATGGGGAGTTATTCCTTATTTGCGATTAGCAATTAGCTAATCGCAAATAAGGATGCGATTTCAAGGGTGCAGGGGTGTCCACAGGACACCCTGTATCACCCCTGAATTGTAATCTAGATTGGTGTTGCGCACACACATGTCCAAAGGACATGTGTGTGTGTAACATGCAACTTAGAAAAATGCATTTAAATGCATTTTTCTAAGTTTTCGCTATTTACCACGAGGTTTGACCTCGTGGTAAATAGCGGCCCTAAATAGCGAATTCGCAATTTTTAAATGTTTCATGAATAGCATTTAAGGCATCTCTAATAGAGATTCCTTAAATGCTAGTCCTTGCAATTTAGCGAATTCTTTATTAGCGATTTTTGCATTTGGGATGATGAATCCCAAATGCAAAAATTGCACTCGCAAAGGGCCAGATTCTCAGAATCTGGCCCTTTTGCGAGCGCATTTCGCTTGATGAATCAGGCTGAAAGTTTCCGCTTAATGCAGATGTAAAGCACGGTGGTAGCCTATGTTACAATCAAAAATACTTGCATGTACTGAGCCGCTTTCATTGACTACTACGCAAAGGCAAATTAAAGCGTGGTAAAGTCAGCGAGAGCGGATTAGTGCAGGCAAGAACCTTGAATTGTAACATAGGCTGCCGCCGTGGTACCGGCCCAGTGCCTGAAAGGACTTTTAATTTTAACGCTGCCTGCCACTGTGCTTTATTACCGAAGGCAGATAAAAGCACAGTGGCAGCCAACGTTAAAATGAAAGGGCCTTGCATGCAGTGAGTCCATTTTACCGACTCTGCTACTGCTCCTGGAATGATGAATGAGTTCTCACACGAAGACTTGTAGCGGAAGGTTTATTCATTAAAATCAGGATGACAGCAATGTTCCAGAAAGAGGAGTGAAACATCCCACTCCATACAACCTCGTAGCGTCCTCTACTGTCCGCTAGGATTCAATGCAAAGCACATTACACATTGGAATCCTTGTGGACATTCTATACACGAGGATGCATAGACATAAACACAACACTCGTCAGGGGCCCACTTGCCTCATAGCAGCAGCTGCTCCAGAAAGCCCAAACAGAAAAGAAATGTGAAGCGCGGGCAAAGCCTGGAAAAGACAGCTGGCGCCTGACTAACTGGAAAACGTCACGTTCTCCAGCCCGCCCTGCTCCAGCTAAACTCCCTTCAGCAAATCAGAACAGCTGGTTTGTTTGAGGGCAGGCAAGGGCTGATAGAAGTCAAAGAGAATGAAGGAATACAAAATGAAAAGCTTAAACCACGTCTCAATAATTAAACAACAGCGCGAGCTACTCCCAGAGGGTCGACGAGCTGCCGGTAGCTCGCGATCGACCGGTTGGAGACCCCTGGTCTAGGCAGTAATGTCTGGTGGAGGTATGCGTACTCCTCCAGGTAGCCGCCCTGCAGATGTCCTGGATAGGTACGCCTGTAAACAGAGCAGAAAAGGTTGACACCACTCTTGTAGAATGTGCACGAACACATGCATTCAACGGCTTCCCCTGATGACAGTATTGAATGGCATTTTAAATCCACCTTGCGATTCCCCGTTTCCACAATGGGAACCCTTTCCTGGGGGCACTAATAGCCACAAATAATTGTGTAGATTTCCTGAAAGACTTTGTTCTTTGCAAGTAAAATTTCAGACAACGTTGAACATCCAGAGTATGGAGAGTCCTCTCTGCAGCTGTAGATGGTTGAGGGAAGAATCTTTTAAGGATCAATGGCTCATTCAAGTGGAAATCCGTTGGTACCTTTGGTATCAATTTTGAATTTGTTCTGAGCACCATCCTGTCCTCCCTGAATTGCAGAAAAGGTTCTTGAGTTGTAAGTGCCTGTATCTCTCCTACTCTCCTGGCTGAAGTCAGAGCTATTAATAGAGCCACTTTCCAGGATAGAAATTTTAGATCAGTTTGTGAATTGGCTCAAATGGTGGTTTCATCAACTGTGATAAAACAATGTTCAGTTGCCATAGTGGAGGTGGAGGCCTGATAGGTGGGTAAATCCCCTTCATGAATTGTTTTATAATCCTCTCTGACCACAGAGACGGACCCGATGAGCTTCTCCTGTATCTAGAGATCGCCGCTAGATGCACTTTAATAGAGCCATGGGCCAATCCTGACTTTGCCAGCCGTAGTAAATATGGGATGATCTGATGTGCCTCTGCCCGCAGAGGATGTAGGTCGTTCTCTTGACACCACAAGCAGAATCTTTTCCAATTGATTTGATATGTTTTATTAGTGCTCTCAGCCCTTGCTTTTGCCAGGATCTCTCTGCATTCTGACGGAATGTTTAATTGATTAAATTCACTGTATTCAGGAGCCAGGCCGCTAACTGCAGAGATGTCGGGTCTGGATGCCGCACCTGTCCCTGAGCCAAAGTCAACAGTGCTGGTATTGGCTGTAGACATATTGGTTCTGTTTCCGATAAAAGGAGCAGTTCCGTGAACCAGTGCTGCCTGGTCCACCAAGGGGCTATCAGTATTATCCTGCAACGTTCCTTCTTCATCTTTGTGAGCAGAAGGGGAATCGGCGGAAAAGCGTAGGCAAAGACGCTGACCATGCCATCGAAAACGCATTCCCCCACGATCCCAGTTGGTGATACCAGCTTGCAAAGAACTGGCATTTCTTGTTCTGGGCTGTGGCAAATAGATCCACTGTCGGCATTCCCCATTTGCCAAAGATTTCCAGTAGTATGTCCTGGTTGTCTTCTGCCTGCTGAGAGTGTCCGCTGTCGTGTTTTGATCCCCTGGAAGATGCACTGCTTTTAGAGCTACTTTGTGTCTTATAGCCCATTTCCAGATCTTCTGAGCCTCTCTCGACAGAGAGAGTGATCTTGTGCCCCCTGCTTGTTTATATTGTGCATCGTGGTTGTGTTGTCTGTGCACACTAACACCGATCTTCCATCGACTCTTGGCAGGAAGGCTAACAATGCCAAACCTATTTTCCTCAATTCCAATAGGTTTATGTGAAGTTGCTGCTCCTGCTGCTTCCATCGGCTGCTGACCTGTAAATCCTGGAGGACTTCTCCCCATCCTTCCAGAGAAGCTTCCGTGGTAACCACTAATGAGGCTGGTTCGGTAAGGAAGGAAAGACCCACCGAGATGTTGCTTCTGTGAATCCACCACGTTACCGCCTGCAACATCGGTTGCGTGACATTGATTTTGTCCTCGAAGGATCCCTTTGCTTGGCACCACTGTAGATCTAACGCCTCTTGCAATGGACGCATTATCAATCGACAAAGGGGAATGAGTGGTATGCGCAAAGACATTGTCCCCATAAGTGATTTCTACTATCGGACTGAAAAACACTTTTTTTCTCCTGAACTCTTTGGCTAGAGATACGAGTCCCAATTGACTTTCTGTTGATGGGAATGACTTGTTTTGTGAAGTGTCTAGGATTGTACCTAAAAACATGATCCTTCTGGATGGTTGAAGAGACGATTTCTCCACATTTAAAGTCAGACCCAGATCTGCAAACAAATGCATGCATTCTGAAGTTGAAGTTTGAGCCGACTTCTCCGATGGCGCCTTTATTAACCAATCGTCCAGGTATGGGAATATTTGGTGTTTTTGTCTTTGGAGATAAGCTGCCACCGGCGCCAGACATTTTATAAAAATTCTCGGGGCTGACTTTGGGCCGAACGGCAGCACTCTGAACTAGTAATGTTCTCTGGCCACTGTAAATTGAAGGTATTTTCTGTGGGAAGGATGAAATGGGAATATGAAAATATGCATCTTGTAAATCTAGGGAGGTCATTTGATCTCCTGGGTTTAAGAGTAGCAGAATATCCTGGAGGGTCACCATCCTGAATGACTGTTTTTTTGAGATAGGCAATTAGAGACCTTAGGTCCAGAATTGGACGCCATTGGAGAGCATTCTTTCGGATCAAGAAGAAACAGGAATAAAATCCTTTCCCGCTTTGGGAGTTCAGTACTCCCTTTCTGAACATTGCCTGAATCTCCCGACGCATTTGAGATAGATGTTTGACTTCTTGATACGTAGGTGGCGTGGGAGGAGGGAATTGCAGAAATGTCTGAATCTTATTATCTGGAGGACCCATTTGTCCGATGTTATCCTCTCCCACTGATGTAGATAGTAGGTCACTCTTCCACCCAGGGAGACATTTGGAAGGGTAGGAATATAAGAAGCCAGACACCGAAGGTTGTCATTGCCTTTTATTGCTGTCTTTACCTGGACGACCTCCTCGTCCTTTGGGAGTGAATTTAGAATAGCTTCCAGATTGTCTCTGTCCGTATTGCTGTCAGTCTTGCTGCGATGAAGAAGAATAAGAGGGGTATCTACCTTGTTGGTATCCACCACTATAAGATGGTTGTCCTCTCCCTCGGGCACCACAAAAGGGCACCTTCCGATATTGCAACGTACCCAAGGCCTTCGCCGTATCCATGTCCTTCCTAATACCTTGAAGGGTTTCATCTACCAGACGTCCAAACAAATCCTCCCCATCAAATGGCAGATCCAGAATCTTATGGCCCTCAGCCAACCCTGGTGCCGTAAAACTGCTGCCCTTCCTAGAGAGCAAAAGGCTGTGGTAGCGATGTCCATCGCACAGTCGATGACTTCAGCCAAAGTCCTCTCACCTTCTTGCAGACCTTCTTCGCCTTCTGTTTGCTGTCTTCTGGAAGGAGGTCGACATATGGTGCCATGTCGCACCACATCTGCCTGTCATATCTGCCCAGAATGGCAAGGGCATTAGCTGCTCTGACTAGAAGAGCTGACATGGAGGAGAATCTTTGTCCTGCATTGTCCAAACGCCGTCCCTCCCTGTCCGGAGGTGCAGAAATAAGCACTGATGGGTTCTTTGATTTCTGTAGTGCTGCCTCCAAAATTATAGAATCCGGTTTAGGATGGCCCAGCAAACACGCTGGTGCGTCCGAGGGTGCCTTATACTTTTTGTCCAACTAGCGAGCACAGGTGTAACCGTCGCTGGAGTCGTTATCACCTTCAAGCCTTCCTCCCATACATGGGTGATGATTGGTATGGATCTAACTGATTTATGATAAAGCTCTTTAAAGTCATAGAGGAAGCATTCTGTCTGAGTTGTCTTCATTGGCAGCTGAAATCTTTTCACAGCTCTCTCCATCAAGTTGTGCAATCCACCAATATCCACTGGTGGAGAATCTGCGCCCCTTGTGTGGGTGATGCCGGAGATGGGATTAGATAGTCATCCCATTCCTTGTGGGGCTCCGTTAGCTCCCCTTCTTTGTGGTCCTCATTGTCCGTGGTATCCGGATCCTGGTGATATTGTACTTGAGGTGTTAGTGGTGCAGTGTCCAGTAGCAATTCCCTGCTTCTGACTGGAGAAGCCGTAATAGATCGGGGACGTGAAAGAGGAACTTCCTGAGGGACTACTGATGGAGGAAACCTCTTCTTATAATCTGCTAACATGAACTGTAAGTCCATCATCATGGAGGACAAAGGGGAATAGCGACCATCTTTTTCTGAAGACCCTGTTGGTAACGATGCTGTGAGTGGCTGTGATAGTCTTCATAACCCTCTTCATCCTCATCCTCTTGACATTTCACATGGAGTTGTGATGGGCTACTGGCATATCCAAAGGGCCCCTCATCTTCATCAGACTCTTCCTCCTCTAAAAGGTGTGATGGAACCAGAGGAGTAATCTTACTCGGGGAAGTCACCGTTTGCGTAATCTTTTTTCTTTGTTTTTCTGGAGTTTCTCTCGTCGACGAGCCCGTCGACGAGATCGCCGTTGACACTACTGTCGACGATGTTGTTGTCATCGTCGACACTGCACCAGAACCATTCCTCGCCGACGACATAGTAATCGTCATCGATGTTCCCGTCGACGACCCCGTCATCATCACTGTCGACGACGATCCCGTTGTCGACATGGTCGTCATCATCACTGCCATCGTCATCGTCACTGGCGTTGACGCTCCTGTCAAGGCTGACGACATCGACACCATAACAGGTAATGGCAATTTCTGTACCTCTGTTTTCGTTGCCGTAGACGATGATTTCTTCGTCGATCCCGTAGATTTTTTGCTTTTCTCCTCAGGGGTAATAGAAGATGGTTTCCTGAAATATTCCTTGATCAGAGGTGGGGACTTTGAAGGCTCAGAAGAGGCTCTCTTTGAAACTTTCTCTCCAGAAGTGTGTCCTTTGCTCTCCTTTTCTTTTGGCTGAGGAGATTTTGAAGGACTACGCCCTGAAGACCCATGAGTGGTCTTTTTTAGGGCCTTCTCAGGACGTTCCCCTGAGGAGTGAACCTAAGGAGATCGTGATCTTTTCTGAGATCTCCTAGATGTAGAGGAGGACTTCTGATCACTATCACTAGAGATCACCTCCTTTCTGGCCTTAATTTTCTGAAGCCATATCAAAAGGCGTCCCTCACGATCTCTAAGGGTCTTGCTAGAGAAAGTGAGACATACCTTGCAGTCCTTGGCTTGGTGGCCTGGGTAAAGACAATAAATGCAGGCTTCATGTGGGTCATCAGTGTAGAGTCTCTTCTTAGAGCAGGTAGCACAGACTCTAAAAAGACCCTTCTTCTCTTTCCCAGACATTCTACAGAATGTAGTTGAGAACAGGTCACAATATTCTCAAATCCAAGAGAAAATAGGAAGAAATCAAGTTCCTGAAAAGCTGAATAGCTAGAGTTTGAGCAGAGCTCAAAGGAGACTCCCTAGCACAACGTGCCGGTAGAAAATCTGAGGGGAAAAAGGTTCTCTCAGGAGTGCTCTAGAGTGTGAGGAGCTCTGATTGGCTAAGGGAAACGTTTGGTCCTTTTTTTACATAACAAAGGTTATGGGTTGCAAAAGGGAAATGGGCCTAGGCCTCTTTTCAGTTGGCTATACTGCTAAGCATTGCTTTTTATATACCGGAGACTCCCGTCTCGATGACGGGGAATGATTCAGGTACGTGAATCTATGAAAGCTCCAATACTGGAGTAACAAATCAGAACACTTTACATGATGATGTGCAAATTTTAAATATTTTTGCTGAAAATTTCCAAAGATTGTTTATGCACTGTGTTTATGAAATTCCATTTTTAATTGTCACCACATTCATATATACAGCGACAGTTTCTGAAGAAAGTTTATTTGTATTTGCTTAATAAAAACAGTTTTAAACCTAAAAAAAAACTATATGTTGGTGGGAAGGTTTTGTGGCCATTTCAATGGAAAGTGTGCTATCTGTAAATGACAGTGCACTACTACATCATGCTTTAGTTATATATTTATGAAAAGTGAGTTTTTACATGAACTGGGAAATATTCCTGCTCCTGCCCAGATGACAATGCTATTAGTGAACTTAGAGGCTAGCGAGGGATCATGTGCACTCTATATGTGGGCTCGTTTCTTATTATACATGGAGTAAACATTTAGGGCCTGATTACAATGGCGGTCTGACCGCCGCATCATGAGGCAGGCAGTCAGACCCTATTCGGTCGGGGATGACCCTGCCTCTGACAGGATCATCCGACCCCGACGGGGCGGCGGTCGGAATCGCAATCCTGAATGGTGGTGATATCAACCTCAGGAACTCTATCACCATATATTCACCTGGGCCCATAACCACACACTCACTCACATAGGCTGGTTATCATCGTTGGGGGTCAATTTTTATCTATGCTTTAATAAGATCAGTTACCTGTTTCATTAACTAATCTTTTCACTAATCAAAAAGTTCTTTCCTCTGGTCAATGGACCGGTTAGTTGGAACTGGTTGATGGTGAAATTACATAAGTTTGTTTTATCTTCTATTTTATTAAATAAACACAGACTCAGAAAAGTTTAAATGTTTTATCTAGTTCAAATCATATGAGCCAATCAAATCACAGTACGAACTCCATCTCTCCGAGGAAGTAAGATCAGTTTACCCAATATTTAGTTATCTATTTTAAATGAGATTAACACAACTACAGTACCTCAGGAAAAAGAAGATAGAGAGAGCAGCACATTGACATACTACACAGAAATATATTTACCTAGGATGATGTGGAAATCAGCCCCATGGACAAGAAATTGATGGGTCCCCTGGGATAGATCAGGTGACTAAGATTTCAGGACAGGATTCAGGACAGGAAAGATGACCTCTTCTGGATTTGACGCCTGCGTCGCACCCCTCTCTGACACTAACTTCCTCCTTGATTCTTCCGCAGTCTTCTTCTAATAGATTACCTCCTCGGTTCTTCCACGATCTTCTTCTAATTATTTGCTTAAAATTCTATGTCTGCTTCTTCAATATTCGATCAGCACTCGGACAGCATCCCGGTCTCTCAGTGTTCTAGTCTTGCTGCGACTGCCCTCTGTTCTAACTAAACTACCTCATTTATACCTTTCTAATGGCATGTACCACCCCTAAATGCTTCAACTTTATGAAACTCCTAATTCTGATTGGACAAGCTAAGGGGACTGATAATCACACCGTGCTAAGTTTAATAATTTTCTTTAGTTCTTTGTTTTATGTTCCCACCCATCAATTTGTTTTCCCAAGCTGTATTTACCACCCGTATTCACATTTTTATCAACAACAATGTATACATATTACAATTCTCAATTGAGTTTTGTTTGCAGGATGTCCAGCAGGTTCCCAGGACATGTGCCCAGGACGGCCTTGGACGGGTTTCAATATTTGACATCATGGCATCTGGCTTGGCATCACTGCGCCTGCGTGAGGAGTCACGATTAGTCTAGACTTTAGCATTGTTCAGAGGCCCAAATACGAACTAATAGAGAGGTCAAAAGAAAACGGATTCATTTCGAAATAAAATGATTTCACTGTATACCACCTATCTCTACTCTAATTGCATTTACTTATAAAGACTTTTTCCGCATTAGCATTTAGTAAATAGCACATTTTAATTTCAGCAAAGAAGATGCTTAGCATGTGAGCTTCCAGGCGGCAATTTTAGATGCATTTGCGCAGAAGCAGAATTTTCCCTCCAAGCGTAAAGACGTCATTCTGTGCAGTACAGTTTGCCGTGTTAGCAGCCATTTAAAGTTCCACTCAGGTTACTTGTTAGTAAAACACATATGCAAGCTTTGTCTAGCTAAAATATATGTAATTTGGAGCATATTAGTTACATAATACATTATTAACACTATGTTAGGGGTTTTATGAGAGGATTGTATCCGAGCAAGTCTCTTTTATACAAGTCCTTGCTCCATCAGCGACATGGCCGAAGCAGGCACTGCCGCCGGGATTACGATATCCCTTTCCGACAGCATTTTCATGTCGGACAGAACGCCATGAAAAGGCACTTGAAAACGGATTATGGGGTCCCCAAACAGGGCCGCTGTCCATCGTGGGGCAAGTGGCCTAGGAGGCACATGTAGTGCCTCCACACACCTTCATGCACCATGTGCCATGCACCACGTGGTGCATGGCATACGGTGCATAGATGTGCACAAAGGGCTCCTTTACATTGCTGCTTGTGTTGCGGCCTTTTTCCTGGGCTGCGGTACAAGCCAATGTGTAAATGAGCACTTTCTAACTGCTAGCCTGGCAACTGCATCGTGATTAGGCGGTTAGACATCCAACTGCTTGTCGGGCGGTCTCCTGACTGCCATGATAGAAGTCGGTGGTCCGACTGACCGACATCGTAATCAGCCCCTTAGTTCAGTAAATAAAGAGAGGTTTTTTTGTACAACAGAAATAGTGAACTTATATATTTGAAGGTGCTCCCTCATGTGTTAATGAAGAAAAAGGTGGTTCCTTAAAACAAAATATTTGCCTAGAATCACAAACTTTGAGACCAGTTCACGGGTCAAGTACATCACAGTTAGGTCGAGTAGATTATTCAAGTCACTCCCAATTTTATGATTTTTCAAGCCCTGCTTACGTTCCAACCTTGACACCAACTTCTACATCTTGACTACGTTCTTAGCTGGAACGAAGGTCTTTGAAAAACTGCATTCACAGATTTACCTCCAACTGTGCCAAGAAACTGCTGAGTTCTGACAACTATATTCCAAGCAGTCTCCCAGATCAGGGAAGCAAATTCTCTACCTTACTGAATTCACTCTTCTAAGAAAAACTGCTGAGGTTTTGTATGCCCTCCACTCCACTGTGGACGAGTGCATCTATCACCTCTTCCTGGATGTGAAGCACCCAATCCTTTCCCTTTGCGGAAGCCCATCACGCCTACATATGAGCACAGGCTTTATAATCTGTGGCTCCGGTTGAGACATGAGAAGATCGCCCACAGCATAATGGACAAACCCCACTTTTACATTAACTCTAGGAACCAGTTTTTCTCTATCTGAACTCAGATTTCCAGGGCAGAATGTGCCCTCAGAGACTTCGTGCCTTGGGCCTATTACACACAACACTGTTATGTGCTATACATAAACACTATTGTTTGGCCCTCTAGATAGACTCTGATGTGTAGGTTGTAACATTTCAGTGTCCATTCAATGGTTGTGGAAATGGGATCATAAGTGGGGAAGGTGGGGTTGTTTCAACCCACGTTCCTTGGCTGTTACTGCAAGCATTGTTTGTATGCCTCTAAATGTAAAACTGCAATAAAAATCACTCAAATATAGAAATATGTCAGTGTGCAATAACGCAAAGGCAGTGGTAGTACTTTAGCAAAGTATAAAAACTATTTAACAATTTCCTCCTTTTTTTTACCATGAGGATAAAACTCGACACATCAATAGCGTTCATTCTAACCTTTTCAGCATTACAATTATCATTACATTTTTCATTCTAATAAATAACTGTTAGTATTTTCAGCAATATCAAGTGGATAAGTAATGCGGTGAATAGTGCATATGCATAGTTGAACCAGAACATATCTAGTTATCATAACAAGAATTATGGCTCTCCAATTACCGAATATCGCAGATATAGAAGACCAGATGGTACTACTCATGTTCCTTTCAAAAGCACTTTTAATCTCATGAAGTTCCCTAATACTACAATGGATTGTTCATGAATGCTGAGTAAGGTGTTGTGAGGTGTATGTACAACAGACTGACCCAACTATGGCACAAGCTTTGCCCATGGCAACAAGGACAACATCCATGGCCATTCTACTTTGCAATATGACAGTTTGTTGGGGTACTAGCTGGTTAGTCACTAGAATAAATGCAATGGAAGATCCAATTACAATCTCTTCTAAACCTCTGGCATTAGTACAGGCTTTATGGATGGACTTCTCATATATAGGGAAAAGACTTGAGAAGAAATGGTTAATTTCTCAGAAATAGCTCTACGTTTCCTTAGGCGCTATGGAAATTGCTCAGGTGTGTCACAGATTCAGGGGGCCACATAAGCAGGGTAACAAGTTCCAGACCAATTAGATGATAGCCAAGTATAAGCTTTATTGCCACACACAATGTTATCATTAGATTGACACCAGTAGTAAACACTGATAACAGCTGGGGGTATGGGCCCCTGCCTACCTGGAACAGCATTCAGTACAATGTCACTAATACTTACACCTACATAGGCTATCTCACAAAATGTACCCCTGGTGAGTAAGCCAAGTGTATGCACTCAGGGGTAGTATCTCCCCCTTGACTCATTCACCAGAGACCTTGTTACTGTAACATTGGTGGGCACAGGGATTTGGGTGGAGAGTTCCTACTTTCCTGCAAGCGATGCCTATTATAGTACAGTTTAGCACACCTACTGAGAGGTACAGAGAACAGAGGAACCCCTCCTTTTCCATCAATAGGTAACAGTGTATATCCAGCAAGAAGAGAGATTCACAGTGGAAGTATTTTTTCAGGAGACCATTATGACTGGGTAATTGGAGGCTGCTGACCATGAACACATTTCATATAGAGATCCAGATGATCAAACCAAAGGCAAAGAGGAAGAGCCAGACACACAGAGGATCCGGTATTGTGACACCATCCAATAATGTTGGATAAGGTTGTAATGATGCAAGGGGGTAGGCGCATTGTTGTGCATCTGCAGTAAAGCTGGGCAGAAGAGCTGGCTTCCCCAAGTGTCATGCATGGCTACAGGAGAAGGTGCAGAGGCTGTAGGAGCTCTAATAGTGTAGTGTAGTTCCTATTATCCCAATAGGCTCGGCGCATTGGAATAATATCTTCAATAGTATAGATCTAGGGCAGAGGTTAACTAGGTCTTCTACTGACGATATTAGACTTAAAGTTTTTGGTTTTGCTAGCTAGCTCAGAGTTCACTAGAAACTTTCTCGAATAGACAAGGAGGAGTTTAACTTCCCTGGATAGACAAGAAGGGATTTAGTTTCTGACAACCATAGAACATGACAACTTTGCTCTCCCCCAATCAAGAGTGTATCTCTAGAGTCGTGTGAAAACAAAAGACAACTTATTTTACTCAGTCAGTACGTGCATTCTTAGTTTCACCAGTTTGTAGAGAAAAGGAAGAGACGGGCGTGTTCAATGAAAGATGTTATTTATTGATCAGTCTCTTTTCTCGTACAAGAGAAATTAATCGATATTATTGCGATACTTATGGTTAAGTAAAGTGCATACAATAAAAGCAGAAGTATAAAATAATACTGCAGAAGCATTGATATGGTTTCTAAGCCATATGATAGTTAAAATTGATAAAATAGATACATACATATATACATTTGACTAACCGTACTCAACTGGTGCTTCTAACCACGCCTACCCCAGTGTACCTGACCTAAGCCTAATACGTGGGCGGGAGTAGATAAGTAGCAGTTTAAGTTAAGTTTGTTTTGCCAAGTGACTGACTCAAGAATTCTCTGCAAGGGGTTGTTCAGTTCTGTACCTGAGATCTAGAATGGTTGAGGGCTGGTATCTCTCCTCTCTGGTCTTGATATTCCAGCTGCCTGCGAGGGCTGCTTGGAAGCGCCGGAGCTGGATTTCTCGGCAGGAGAAAAACAGCGTCTCGTTCTCAGCGCGTCAGGAAGGCGGGGCAGCGCGTGTGGGCTTCGCTCTCTGCTGGGCTCCTCAGCGCGTCTCGCTGCTCCGATCTCGTCACCACCGCGTGTGTTTGCTTAAGGCAATGTCGGTAATATTTATACCTGTAAGGTGTCGAGATTGACGTAAGGATGGACATGGATACGTCAATAAGGATGTCATACGAACGGGCTTGTTCGCACATTCTTTTGCTGAAGTTCTCGGTGAAATCAAAACAATGGCCGCAGGGATTTTCCCAGGTTGTCATAGGTTTGATTTGTTTTGAGAACTCCGTATGCCTTATCAGGGGCTGGAGGAATAGTGCTTGTCTAATTAGATGGCATGCGTTATTACCTAATCAGATAACACGTTTCTGTGCCGTGGTGTGGCTTAATCAGATAACGGTTTTGCACCGTGGGTCGGCTGCTAGTTAAGTATTAACCAGAACAGGGCCGGGAATAGGGGAATCGATACAGAACCTATAGGAATATATCACACCCACTCCACGCTGACTATGTCCATATTTACAAGATCTAGGCATAGCAAATACACTAGTAGAGCATGTGTATACCGTACCACCCCAAAATACATCCATATGCATTTTTAAACATGAAATATACGAAACGATATATATATACATTATATGCACTCAAGCAGTATATTAATGCTAAATATCACGCATATTCATACATCATAACTAATAAAATATGAAAATTACACATGAAATGGCTCTTAAGACAGAAGAAAAAAATGCGAGATCATTTCATCACAAAATAAAATATTTATGAACAGGCTAGAGGGCGGCTAATGATTCTAAAGTTCCTAAAATAGAAATATAGTTCTCTAAGAATAGTCTCTACTTTAAGCAGAAGATGAGTGTCCCGAAAAATTGTAAATAATTTTTGGGGCCGCTGAAAAAATAATGTTCCGCTGTCCGTAAACAGGAGAAAATTGTTCATGATACTTTATTATCAGAGATGAAGGCCAAATTCATGGTGTTGGGAACGCCGTGTGTTAGCCTGCTCAAAAGCCATTATTTCTGCTCTGGTGAGAACATCATATCATTTAGACTCTCGAAAAAGCTGTCAACAGCTTCCTGTGAAAGTTCCATTAACTCGGAAAAAGATGTTACCATGCATTCGTGAGCATGATTGCCTTCATTGATGTTTGGATCAGCATAGCTGACAGAAGGTCGTACCTGATCGATGCTGCTTTCATCTTGAACCTCACTACCCCTTAATCGTAGTGGTGAAGTCTCCACGAATGCCGTCATCAGGATTGGTAGCCGCTGGGGACAGCACAATGCATGAGCCGTGACCGGACCCAACAAAGTTTCTGCATCCATTGGCGCATCTGATTGTAGCGTCAGACAGGTGTCCAACACGCATTCTTCTCCGCATAGCAAGCACCTTAATACAGGTAAAACACAGCTTTGCCACATTGGTCTAAATGAAAGAAACCAAGTCATGTTCAGGTCTCTAAGCAGGGATAGTCCAAGGATTTTAGATATCTGGTCCCGGTATCCAATGGCTAGGATTGTTTCTTCCCTTGTCGCAGGTGTTTTGCAGGTGTTTTGTCTGTGACACGGTTTGCCATAGCGAAATAACAGGATCAAAAATAGGATTCCTGCCACTAGTCCCAAAAGGAGAGGAAGTCCACCAAAGACGGAATGGACAAAGTCTGGAAAAATACCCAGAATGGCATTAAATGGTGTTAAAGCCCCCGAAAACACTGTCTTAAATACATTTGAGACTCCACTGGTATTAGAAATATTAATTAATATATAAGATTTTGTTCAGGATTTCTGCGAAATGTATGGGGGAATTAGTTGATAACAATGAATGAATCTCTGCCGTTGTCCTTGCAACTTGGAGATCATACGTTTCTTTTGATGACGTGAGCCTGGTCGGCGTCTGAAGGAGCACTGTTTTCATTCTGCTTAAAGTATCGACTCAAATGGAAGAAATTTTCAAATTCGGCCATAACCTTGCCTCCCTGTCTGGCATTGCACTGGGGAACAATACTCGTTCACAGCACATGACCTTCGCAGTCGTACTTATGAGATAAGCTACTCCGGGCACCAAGCTACAACATCTGCGGTCTACGATTATAATGTAACTCCCGTTCGATAATCTCCTAAAGAATGATTCTATACCTTGTACTTGCCATTCCTTTGTACCCCAAACACTTTTTACTTCAACATTTTTGTCCCAGTATTCAAAACCAAACGTACTCATTTGTTCAAAAAACGAGTCTGAATATATCAATTTAGTGTTTGTAAGCATGGTCTTTGTACCTGTCTTATTTGATAATTTGAAATAAAATGTTTCTGCATTACTTGTGTTGAACCCTGAAAAATATGAATATTTGTCATAAAAAGTTCTTGAGCTACCTTTTGGAGGGGTTGCACAGTGTTCCCATTGATTATAATTTAAAACATTTCTAGGTTGTGCAGATTTATGCAGATAATGATTACTATAGTGATTATAGCAGAACATTTTATCATAATTAGATGAACCCTGCAAATAATCATGTTTTGTAAATTTAGCAGACATCACTAGGTCAGACATCATATTATTAATGCTTTCAACGTCCCAATCATCAGCAACTGAGCTTGGTTTTACAAAGTCACTCAATGAGATCTTGATTTGGTGTTGATATTTCAGGATTTCAACCGGACCATAGATTTCATAATCAGTATTGTCCCATGCTACCCCACCGGGTATAGGATTGGCTGTGAAGTTGACTGAAGAAAGTTCTCTTTTCTCGACGTGTGAAGACGTGTGTGGTTTGAGGACCAAGTTGATTTTTTGGCTTGCTGTGTCCATTTTAGCATATTTTCCCTCAATGAAGTGTCCCAAACATAGTATCATGATGAGCCAAAGTATGATGATAAGTGCACCTAAGGCCACCCAGAATTCCATCCATGGAGAAATCAGATAGGTTTCTTTCAGTTGTTGAAAAAGTTCCTTAGCTTTGTCTTTAAAGGTTTTTGTTGATGTTTGTTCCTTTGATTCACTCAGGTTTTCAGATGAATCGCTGAAGTTGATGAAGTAACCGGATGCCGTTCTGTCTATTGTTCCAATAGTTTCAGGATTGATATTTGCTTTATCCGTGTGTTTTGTTGCAGCAGCATAGTCATTTATTACTTCATTGTAGATTGGTGTGTCTCTGCTGAATGTTTTTATTTGGGTTTTTAGAGGTTTAAGTTCCATAGCATTGTTGCATAGTCCTTGTTGTTGTTCTGTTGGCATTTCAAATGTGAGTAGCCTCTTAGATTGAACCTCTGTGTTTGTAGCAAACCTTGGTGTTCTACTACTTATCGGGAGTCCACTTGGCCTACTGTTTGTTATTGGCCACATGATTGTGGTTTAACCAGGTCGATGGATACAACTCGGTTCTCCTTTTTACCAGCAAGGGGCGGTAGTACTACTGATCTTGTCCCGTTGATAGACAAGACAGGAACTGCTTTTCTGTAAGAAGGCCCAAATTCCTTCTTTACCGTGATCTTTTCTCTGACTAGATCCCCGACTTTTGGAATCCAGACAGGTCTTGCTGGGACAGGTGGTTTTTCTTCAGTGGTCGTTGGCTGTTGTTTCAACGTTATGTTGCTCAGGTCTTTCCTTGTTTCGTTTAAGTCCTGTAAAATAGCCAAACGATCTTTGATATCAAAGCTTTTTTCTTTAACCACTGAAGTCTGACTGTCAAGAGCTAAGACCATCATTCTAGTTCCAAACAATAGTTCGTACGGACTGAATCCCCTCAGAGAATTTCTTGGCAGGTTATTTAGACTACGTTGGACACTTATTAGATGTTTGACCCACCCAGCTCCCGAACCTAATACCTTCGCTGTTATAGATTGCTTTATGTCACGGTTTTTTCTTTCTACGATTCCGTTTCCCTCGGGATGAAATGGACAAGAATACCGCAATGCAATGCCCATGCTGGTCATGGCCTTCTTATAAGCTCGAGAGCTAAAAGCAGGACCCTGGTCAGAATGCAACATGCCAATTGCGTATGTGCCGATAAAGACTCGCAAATCTCTTATAACAGTTCTGGCGTCAGCCGATCGCTGGGGCCACATCCAAATGAATCTCGTGCAGGAATCCACTGCGACCATGATATATTTATAGTTGCCATCCCTTTGTAAGGGACCACAGTGGTCCAGGTAAACACAAGCTAATGGTTTATCCGGGATTAGAAGGGGCGTCTGAGCTGGTCGTCTCACTGTTGATACTTTCATTTTTTGACAAATTTCACATTCTAGAACATAGTTCCGTGTTTGTCTTCTCATTTGCGGCCACCAGTATCTCTGTTTTAATAATGATACTGTGGCTGAGACGCCAGCATGTACAGAAGCAAGTCCTTCGTGTGCCGCTATGATAAGTCCTAACCTATGTTCCATGTTTGGAATTGCCCTATCCCCCACTCCAGGGATTCGACCAAACGGAACATTGTTTGTATCAGTCATATATGAGTATTTCACTGGAAAGCCTTTTGGGAGTGTATCTATCGAATCCTTTCCTGTCGCGCTGACAGCTTGTAATATATCGCTGTCTATTTTTGTTTTTGACCGTGTGATGGCGGCTACAGAAGACGTTTGCACAGCTGCCTTCGCTGCCTCATCAGCCAATGAATTCCCTGCAACGTGAACGCCATCACGTTGATGACTCAGTGTATGTATCACGTGAGTCTTTGGTAGTTCTTTTTGCAAAAGAACTACTTGTTCCCAAAGCATTTTATGCTTGATTGTGCCTCCTTTTGCATCCTTAAAACCATTCTGAAGCCAGATCTGTAAGTATTCATTGTAAGACTGAACGCAATAATACGAATCGCACACTATGAGTGTGGGGAATTCTCGATCGGTATTTTCAAGCGCCATCTTGAATGCTAGTAGTTCTGCTCTTTGAGCTGTACAATCTCCTAGAGATTGTGTTTTAGTGACCGTTGGTTTAAATTTCCCTTCGTGCCAGCGACCTTTAACGATCGCTCACGCAGCACTGTAAGCTTGTTTACCCCCTACTGCGGGTTGTGCTGACCCGTCTGTATATATTATACAGCCGTAGTGTTCTAGAGGCAGAATTTCGATTGGCGGAGGACATTCAAATTCGTATTGGAGAAATTCTTGTGTTTTTAAGTTGGGATCAAATTCGTATACAACGTCTGTTGCAGCAAGAGAATTAGCCCACTGTATCCACCTTGAATTGAGTTCTTTAGCATTTGGAATGCTTGCTTTTGTTACCGCCTCCAGGGCTGGTATTGGTGTCACGATGATTATTCGTTTACCTTGTGCTAGGGCCCTTTCCTTTGCTACAGCAGTCTGTACCGCTGTCAGAATTTTTTCCGTTGGGCTAAATTTCATTTCAGCCTTTGTGTACAAGTGTGATTTGTATGCAATTGGTACCTTTTCTCCCTCATTAGAGGTCAGGTATGTGAATCCGCATCTTCCTGGGATGACTCGAATCACAAGATTGCGTGAGTTATCACGTGTTTCTAATTTTGTTTTAATTAGCATGTCTGTTTGTAAAGATCTCAAAATTTCTGTGTGTTTTTGAGTCCAATTGATTCTTTTAAAATCTGGTTTTATTAAATCATAAAGGGGTTTGATCCTTTCTGCGTAATTTGCAATGTATGTTCTTCCGAAATTTAGGAAGCCTAGGATTGATTGTAAGTTTTTTAGTGTTCTAGGAGCTTGGAGTACTGCACATTGCTCTAGGAAATTGTCAGCCAGGCTTTTGCCTTCACTTGACAATTCATATCCTAAAAACAGGACTGTTAGATGGGCAATTCTTGATTTTTTAAAGTTGAATTTGTAACCCTCTGCTGCGAACCCAAGTGTTATGGTGTTCACTCTCTTCAAGTGAGTATCCAAGTCATCATCTGTTAGGTAAATGTCGTCGACATATGATAATGCCTCGTCATCGTATGTTTGTAGTAATTCTGTTACTCTCTTTGAGAATAATCCTGGGCTATTCTTGTGCCCCTGGGGTAAACGGCAGAAACTTTTTTGTGAGCCATTTACCGAGAACGCAGTCAAATATCTGCTTTCTGGTGCTATATTTTGACAAAAGAATCCATTAGAGATGTCTAATGTTGTTTTGTATTTTTTGCGTACTATGTTATTCATTAGTGCAGCACTATGTGAGTTTTGCACTGCAAAAGTTTTGCAACATGAGTTAAGGTGTCTGTAATCCAAAACTAGACGATATGAGTTGTCTGGTTTGGAGACAGGAAACAAAGGATTGTTCATTTGTGAGGTGCAAGTTTCAATCACCCCCTGGTATTCAAGTTGATCTAGGATCTCTTTTACCTGTTTTTTAGCTTCTTGCTTAATTGGGTACTGCCTCTGTGCAGTAGGTTGTGATTTTAACTGGATTTTGTGAGGAGGAGAGTCCTCATCCCATCCTACATGATTTTTATATAAAGCAGGAGCTTGAGCTACTGCCCACTTTCTAGCAAGTGTATATTTTTTATGAATTGGAATGTGATTTGAGAAGGCAGGCATAATTATTTCTTCGCCATGAGGGCACTCTCTGACGAACTCGGGTGGCCAGTCTTTTTCAGCTAGAAGGATGTCATAGCCCTGGGAGAGATTATCCCAAAATAGTCCCCTTATTTTTCTAGTCTTATCCCCCTCTATACGCAATGTAATTTCATATATTTTGTGAGGTTTGCTAACTCTGGTGTCGGCAGTTTCCACTTGAATATATTCATTCGTGTCCACTGTCTCCAGATGATTCATAAGGGCTTTGCGAGCTATGCTCACTTCTGCTGCGCTGTCTAGCATTGTCTGAGCCCATTCTCCGTTTTTCAGCTGTGTCCTCAGTATTCTCGGCATCTTTGATTACTTTAATACTGGCTACCTTCTTTTTTGGAAATTGTAATTTTTTATTCGGATGAGCAGGTTCCTTGTTTTCGGACTTGACGTGCTATTCCCTGTGTTCTGATCGTCCTCTTCTTTCCGATTTCTGCGAGGAAGTCTGAAAAGATTGAGAGGGACGTGTATCATTATCTTGATATCTATCAGGTTTCTTTATATTATCCCTATTTCTAAGGTTGTATTTTTTCCCAGAGGGCTCACTTTGGGGAGACCTGCGTCCTTGGTTCGGAGATTTTTCTCTCCGCCGAGGAGACCTTCCTCTGGACTGGAATCTTTTTTCTTTAGGATTGGATTGTTTGTTTCCATCCCAGCTCTTTTTTGAGTGTTTAAATTATTTTTAATAAATATCTTTTCAGGACTTTCAATCAGTTGAGGTTTTACCGGTATTCCACCCAGACTATCTCTTCCTAGTTCTTCATAGGATTTCTCTATGATTCTGGCAATTTCAGTTGGTTGGTCTGCTATATCTGTCTCTTTTAACCTTTGGCGGATCGCCACGTTTGCTGCTTCTCCCTTTATGTTGGCTAATAATATTGCAGAGACTTGCTTGAAATCTTTCAGTAGCTTCATACCCAGAGTTAAAGCAGGTTCTGGACCATATTCATCTTGTTTTAGCACATCTGGTATTACTGACATGGATGGTACACCATGTGTTTTTGTGTATATGGAAGCAAAGACTGTACCCCAAGTGTCACAGTCCTCCACGTGTGGTGCGATTCCCATTGGAAGACAGATAGTCAGAATCCTGTGTTTTTCTACCGGGGTGGTGTCTGGAAACACCGCCTCTATTTGAGTGATTTTTTGTGCTAGCCAGAAAGGTATTTGTTCCCGTTTTGCGGGTACTTTACCCAGACAGGACTGTATGTTCTGTGGTGTAATTTTATTTGTGTTACCCTGATGAGGGGTCAGCTGTGGAATTTTATTTGCTGGTTGGATTGTTGAAGTCCGCATTACATATTGGACTAATTGTCTATGTATTTTGATTAGTTGTTTTAGCTGTGCTAAAAGATCTGGTGCAGACATTTCTTCAATGTCTGGATGTGGTGTATATCCGGCTAGGACCGGCCACGTTGCTCCTGGTCTACCTAGTGGACCGAGCCTGGTGATGTGATTATTATGTTTTAGGGCGCCATGAAACAAGAGCAGGTGCTCTTGGAATTTGAGTGGTACTTCCACCTCCTCGAAAGGAGTGTAGGTATCCGGTGGTTCCTCTATTTTATAATAGTGGAACTCTTTTGTTACAGCGTTTGCTGCTGGAAAGTTTATCCATGAATAGAATACCTCTGTCTGCCGATATTTGTGTGCCTCAATTACGAATATGACTGTACCACCTCTCGATGTCAGTCCATTTTCTATAAGTTTTAAAGTTATAGATTTTCTTATGTTGACCGGGATGAGTTTTGCCTCCGGGTCATTTTGCAGCAGAGTATTGTCTGCTACTAGGAGTTCAGCTGCTATTCTAACTGTCTCCCTTTCTTCATCACTGTCTATCATTTTACCGACAGGAAGGTTATTCTGTTTGTTTGCAGATCAGGTTTCTATGGATACAAAGATTAGATGCACAATATTTTGGAACAGTGTATCCTTCAACGTTGAATAAACCAAGAACCATACATAGGAGTCTCCTCCTGCGAGGTTTGGCGGATATGACCTTTTACCCACTCCAGACGTCTTTGGAGTATTATGGGAAAAAAGGGGTTCTGTATGAAAAAGCACGACTGAGTTACTCTAATGTCTTGCGTTAGTTTTATCGCCTATCCAAACGTTGGGCGCCATGTAGTGTAGTTCCTATTATCCCAATAGGCTCTGCGCATTGGAATAATATCTTCAATAGTATAGATCTAGGGCAGAGGTTAACTAGGTCTTCTACTGACGATATTAGACTTAAAGTTTTTGGTTTTGCCAGCTAGCTCAGAGTTCACTAGAAACTTTCTCGAATAGACAAGGAGGAGTTTAACTTCCCTGGATAGACAAGAAGGGATTTAGTTTCTGACAACCATAGAACATGACAACTTTGCTCTCCCCCAATCAAGAGTGTATTTCTAGAGTCGTGTGAAAACAAAAGACAACTTATTTTACTCAGTCAGTACGTGCATTCTTAGTTTCACCAGTTTGTAGAGAAAAGGAAGAGACGGGCGTGTTCAATAAAAGATGTTATTTATTGATCAGTCTCTTTTCTCGTACAAGAGAAATGAATCGATATTATTGCGATACTTATGGTTAAGTAAAGTGCATACAATAAAAGCAGAAGTATAAAATAATACTGCAGAAGCATTGATATGGTTTCTAAGCCATATGATAGTTAAAATTGATAAAATAGATACATACATATATACATTTGACTAACCGTACTCAACTGGTGCTTCTAACCACGCCTACCCCAGTGTACCTGACCTAAGCCTAATACGTGGGCGGGAGTAGATAAGTAGCAGTTTAAGTTAAGTTTGTTTTGCCAAGTGACTGACTCAAGAATTCTCTGCAAGGGGTTGTTCAGTTCTGTACCTGAGATCTAGAATGGTTGAGGGCTGGTATCTCTCCTCTCTGGTCTTGATATTCCAGCTGCCTGCGAGGGCTGCTTGGAAGCGCCGGAGCTGGATTTCTCGGCAGGAGAAAAACAGCGTCTCGTTCTCAGCGCGTCAGGAAGGCGGGGCAGCGCGTGTGGGCTTCGCTCTCTGCTGGGCTCCTCAGCGCGTCTCGCTGCTCCGATCTCGTCACCACCGCGTGTGTTTGCTTAAGGCAATGTCGGTAATATTTATACCTGTAAGGTGTCGAGATTGACGTAAGGATGGACATGGATACGTCAATAAGGATGTCATACAAACGGGCTTGTTCGCACATTCTTTTGCTGAAGTTCTCGGTGAAATCAAAACAATGGCCGCAGGGATTTTCCCAGGTTGTCATAGGTTTGATTTGTTTTGAGAACTCCGTATGCCTTATCAGGGGCTGGAGGAATAGTGCTTGTCTAATTAGATGGCATGCGTTATTACCTAATCAGATAACACGTTTCTGTGCCGTGGTGTGGCTTAATCAGATAACGGTTTTGCACCGTGGGTCGGCTGCTAGTTAAGTATTAACCAGAACAGGGCCGGGAATAGGGGAATCGATACAGAACCTATAGGAATACATCACAATAGGAGGCACTGATGTAGGAGACAGGTACAGTTCATGAGATAGGCAATGGAGGGCAGACGTTCTGTGGGGGTGCTGCACGCTTGCACTTGGAGGAATGGCCCCATGCCAGTAATCCTTAACACCTACCATCTGTGGTGCTGGTGAGTAGTACTTAATAGAGCTCTCTCTACTGAGGCTGTATGGTGGATTTCCTCCGGCTCACCTTGTTGAAGACCCAATCACCAGGTTAGAGTGTGTGGCAGACTTCAGATGGGCAGTCAGATAATGCAGCTTGAACCTGTGAATGGAAACTGTAGAGACAGCAAATACATTTCAGCAGAACCGCCTCATCACTCAACTGCATGTTTATCAGAGCAGCAGGAACAGGTTGATTTGAAGGCAACATCATAGGGCACCTCATGACTATCCTGCAGGGGCTGAGTTTAGTAATTTGAGTTGGAATGACGCTGTTTGACCACAAAGCCAAGGGTAAGGCCATTTCAGCTGGGTCTCTGAACAGATTTCTGCTATCTTATTTTCAAGTGTACTATTATCTCGTTCAACGTTTCCTGCTGACTTTGGGGTGATAGACACAGTTGAAATGTTGCTTGATCCCTAATGATTTGCAGATTTCCTAAATTACTACTGAAATTAAGTGTATTCAGCAGTCACTAGAAAGGTGATGTAGAATACAGAGTTATGGGATGAATTTCTCGAGTATGCGCTTAGCCACGGTTACAGAATATGCTCTTGCACATGAATATGCCATCACCCACCAGGAATAAGATACAATCACAAGCACCTAAGAGTATGAAGCATATTTGGGAATTTGTATAAAGACCATCTGTAGATAAACAAAGGGGTCCAAAGACAGAGGATGGGCAGCGGGGTGAACTTGATTCCTTTATCAATGTTGTGAAACTGACAAATGACACAGTGGTGGTAATAGTTGTGGGCGACAGACGAAAGAATGGTGCATACCCATGCGTTGTTGTGGCATGAAACATACCATCCCTTCCAACATGGGACACTCAATGATACAACAATGCGAGAATGGGGAGTGGAAATTTGCCCACATACCATACAAAGCCGCTTCACTACCTAGAGACTATGCAGCTTTTCTAGCAGCGGAATTAGCAAGGACATTTCCCTGTGACACTTGATCATGAGAATTTAGGGGGGCAGCAAGTTAGACAACCGCAATTTTAAGCAGATAAAGCATTGCATTCAAAAGGTTCTTTGCATACTGTATTTTTAATTATTGCAGCTGCAGATGACAGGAAACCCCTCTGCATCCAGACTCCAACACATACTTTGTGTCTATGAATATAGGTACTGTCTCCTTCTCAGCACAAACACAAACTCTAATACGAGCAACAAACACAGCAACTTGAGCAGATCTCACATTGGGTAAAGGGTGGCTCTAAATAACTTAATATAGTGTACTTACAGCGCATCCGACAAGTTTGCCTGCATTATTTCTAAGACATGATCCATTCACAATTTGGTATGGGAGCATCTACGATCATGTTTAGTCACTACAATACATTCATGGGGTTCTCCCTACTCGCAGGTGGGCATTTTTGTCATGGATTTTAGGGTGAAGCTGCAAGCCAAGGTGATATGACAGGCAAGAAGAACTTGTTAGAACCTGGGATGTCAGGTCACCTAGGGTAGCCTGGCCTAGGGGTAAGACATGCAATTCTAGAGGCACAAGTGTGAAGGTTGCAAACCACCCAGCAGTAAATCCACGCAATAATACTTAAAAAGGACACTACACCAATCTGTTAGGAAAATAAGTACTTGTTTATAAAAATAATATCTTTGCTCTCTTTTGACACTAGACTTCACAGTTCAATATAATGCATTTGGTCAGGGAAAAAGAAACATCAGTACGTTTAAATATGCCAAATAATGTCAAAAACACAGTACTCTTAAATTATCATCACATTACATTTGAATGACTTATAATCAGTAGCTCTATCTTCAGGAATGTTAACTTATTGCAGTATTTGTCATCAATTATACATTCAAACAATCCCCCAACATTGATCAGATTTGATTACAGTGAGGAGTTTCAGTTGAACCAGCAGTTTGATTAGAGACCAGCAATCTCCCTGAGGAAATTATTCCTTTACTTAACCAGCAGGTTCCTTTGTGCTATTCCCCAACCTATGTTAACCAGGGATGCAAACGATCAGTGCCTTATTTACTTCACTGTAGGTGCTAGCGCCGCTTCCCCCTGCAGTACACCTCCTTACTTGTGTGTGATTTTGCTGGAATCGTCTTGCCCCAGGTTCAAAAGGGGAAACAGCAGACGAAGGGGGCAGAGGACCGAGGCTGGAGAGGCCCTCTCACCTCAGAATGCTTCTTTATGCTCCCTCCCCCGCTCGGGCCGACTCCTCAGTGAGGCACTCGAGCGGAGGACAACTACGGCAGATTCCTCGATGTTTCCCCCGGCCCCTACCGGGCCTCTAAACACTCCCTCCCTGCTCGGGCCAGCTCCTCAGTGTGGCGCTCGAGCAGGAGGAAAAGATCAGATCTCCCGGCGAGCTGTGGGAGTCCCCAGCGCCTCTCCTCAGCGCCGGACTCCAGAGACACTCCTCCAGGGGCATGCGCGGTAGCGCTTAAGCTGAGGACGCCTCCCACCACGCTCGCTCGAAGGGAAGTCACTTCTCTCCCGGGCCTGCTTACTTCTGTGCCCCTCCTTCCGGGGATATCAGCATCAGACGGGGCATGCGCGAAGGCGCCTTCACTTTCCTCTCACTTGGGTCGCTACAGGCAACGCGTCTAAAGCGCGGTAGGCGCCCCCGGGGTCCCGCTCACAAAGGGAAGCCTCGCAAGGCTTCTCAGGCTCAGTGGATCCCGCGGGGGGCTGGAACAGAGCGCAATCGGTGCCCCAGAGGTCCCGCTCCCAGTTCAAGGAAGGGAACAAGTTCCTCACCCCACACTTTCCACCTAACAGGCGGGGAGGCTTGCCACACGCCACAGGACCAGTCAGTGGTAAGGAAATCTTGAAGTTGTTCAGTGAAGGTATTTCCTTTCTACACTATAACGAAGAGGGGGGACAAAAACGGGGGGCTCCTTCAGAATAAAGCCACAGAACTCTTCCTCAGCACTAATCCCCTATCCCTCCTTACTGGACAGACTAAGGGCACAGGGGAACTCTTAGTTCAGCTCCCAGGGCAGGGTTCTTCTCAGCTCCCAAGACTACTAGAATTAACCCCTTCACCTATCTGTCCAGGATCAGCAGGATGAGCTAACTTGGCTAGGACAACAGGAAATGGGAGGTGGAAAAGCCTTGACAGAGGGCTACTCTTGTAGAGGAAACCACCCTTCAGGATCCTACCCCTACCAGACCTCAGCCTTCACTCTAGCTGCTCCTCACTGACAGACAAAATGGCTGCCCAGCATTCCGCCTTATATAGGCTGACCCTCAGTGGTCCAGAAGGGACCAGAAGGTTCTGGAACGCCCTATACTGGTCTATGGGCAAGTTCTGGGTTTGGCAGTTAGGGCAGTTGGTAGCCACCATTTTGTGTGGTTCCAACTTTTCCTGTCAGAACAGGCCTCTGGGCCTAAGGTGAAAAACCATGAGGGACAAAAGAACACCTATCCCCTTGGCCAACACCTATAAAAACTAGAGGACACAAAAATTATTAAGGGTATGAGGGGCAAAAAGGGGACAAAATAAATAATAAATTGGAGGGACTACGCAAAAAAAACAGACAGGTCTAACACGCGTCCCCCCCAGCTGAAAGTGGGGAGAACTACCCAACCCCTTGGGGAGTCCTCATCACTAAGGCGGAAATACCTGGAGAGACCGTCTGCATTGGCGTGGTCCACTCCAGGCCGATGTTCCACCCGGAAGTCCATTCCCTGTAGGGAGATAGACCACCTCAACAGCTTGGGATTTTCCCCCTTCATTTGCATCAGCCAACGAAGGGGTCGGTGGTCAGTCTGAACCAGGAAGTGCGAGCCAAAGAGGTATGGCCGCAGCTTCTTCAGAGCCCACACCACCGCAAAAGCTTCCCTCTCAATTGCACTCCACTTCTGTTCCCGGGGAAGCAGTCTCCTGGATAAGAAGACTACAGGCTGATCCAGGCCCTCTTCATTTAGTTGCGATAACACTGCCCCAATGCCATGTTCTGATGCATCTGTTTGGACAATGAACTCCTTGGAGAAGTCTGGGGCCCTCAGGACCGGTGCTACACACATTGCCTGCTTCAACTTTTCAAAGGCTTGCTGACAAGCCTTCGTCCAAACTACCCGTCGAGGTTGTTTCTTGGAGGTGAGCTCTGTGAGGGGCGCTACTATAGTGCCATACCCCTTCACAAAGCGACGGTAGTAGCCTGTGAGGCCCAGGAAAGCTCGGACCTCAGTCTGTGTCTTGGGGGGTTCCCAGGCCATGATTGCCTCAATCTTTGCCTGCAGGGGCTGCACTGACCCCCTACCCACCAAGTGTCCAAGGTACACAACCGACCCCTGCCCAATCTGGCATTTGCTGGCCTTGATTGTCAATCCAGCCTTTTTCAGGGCCTGGAGAACTGCTTGCAAATGTTGCAAATGGTCCTCCCAACTGCTACTGAAGACAGCAATGTCATCCAGGTAGGCAGCAGAGAAACTCTCCATTCCAGAGAGGACCTGATTCACCAGCCGCTGAAATGTGGCAGGGGCATTTTTGAGCCCAAAGGGCATCACACAAAATTGGAAGTGTCCCTCAGGCGTGGAGAAGGCTGACCTTTCCTTTGCTCCATCTGTCAAGGAGATCTGCCAGTACCCTGAAGTGAGGTCAAAGGTACTTAGGTATTGGGCAGCTCCTAGCCGGTCAATTAACTCATCCGCCCTAGGGATCGGATGAGCATCAGTCTTTGTAACTGAGCTCAGTCCTCGGTAATCCACACAGAACCTCAGTTCTGGTGTGGTGCCTGGTGGGGCGGCTTTTGGCACTAGCACCACCGGACTGGACCAAGGGCTGTTGGAAGGTTCTATCACTCCTAGCTCTAGCATCTTGGCAACCTCTCCATGGATGCTAGCCTTCACCTTGTCTGACAGCCTGTAGGTCTTTGACTTCACTGGGGGGCTGTCTCCTGTGTCCACATCATGGGTACACAGGTGGGTTCTTCCCGGGACAAGGGAGAACAGCGAAGAGTATTGCTCCAATACCTGGCGGCAATCCTCTCGTTGCTCAGGAGTTAGGGATGGGGAGAGAATCACTCCCTCCACCGACCCATCCTTCTCTTGGGATGAAAAGAGATCCGGGAGAGGCTCGCTTTCTGCTTCTTCGGCACCATCAGTCACCAACATCAGGATGACCTCTGGCCTCTCATGGTGGGGTTTGAGGCGATTGGCATGCAGCACCCGTAGGGGCTGCCGCGGGGTCTTAAGATCCACCAAGTAAGTGGCCTTACCCTTCTTTTCCAACACCTCAAATGGGCCTGTCCAACGATCTTGAAGGGCACTTAGCTCTCCAGGTTCCAACACCCATACTTTTTGGCCAGGCTCCAACTCCACCGGGTGAGCATTTTGGTCGTACCATTCCTTCATTACTGCCTGGCTGGCCTCCAAGTTATCAGAAGCCTGCTTCCACAACTTGGCCATCTGGCTCCTAAAGGCCAGCATGTAGCTCACCACATCCTGAGGAGGTTTCCTGGGAGACTTTTCCCATCCATCCTTCACCAGGCTGAGAGGTCCACGCACAGGGTGCCCATACAACAATTCAAAAGGGCTGAAGCCCACTCCCTTCTGTGGCACCTCTCTGTAAGAGAACAGCAAGCAAGGCAGGAGGACGTCCCATTTCCTCCGTAAGCTCTCAGGCAGACTTCTTATCATGCCCTTCAGGGTCTTATTAAACCTCTCAACCAGTCCATTTGACTGGGGGTGATAAGGAGTGGTGAACCGGTAGGTCACTCCACACTCCTTCCACATTGTCCGCATGTAAGCTGACAGGAAGTTGGTCCCCCTGTCGGACACAACTTCCTTGGGGAATCCTACACGGGTAAAGATTCCCATCAGGGCCCTAGCCACCACAGGTGCAGTAACAGTCCTCAGAGGGATGGCCTCTGGGTACCGTGTGGCATGATCCACCAGAACCAGGATAAACCTGTGACCAGCTGTTGTTGGTGGATCCAATGGCCCTACAATGTCGATGCCCACCCTTTCAAAGGGGGTGCTAACGACTGGAAGTGGTTCCAGGGGAGCTTTCAGCTTCACTCCTGTTTTCCCACTGGCCTGGCAGGATACACATGTCCGACAGTAAGTGTTGGACGCCACTTTCATCTGAGGCCAGTAAAAGTGGAGGACAAGCCGAGCAAAGGTCTTGTCCTGGCCTAAGTGTCCTGCCAAGGGTATTGCATGAGCCAATTCCAGCAGAAAGGCTCGGTATTGCTGCGGGACCACCAAGGCCCTTGATGAGCCAGGTAGGGGTACCTTGGGTTCACTGTAGAGGAGTCCATCCTCCCAGTAAATATGGTGGTGTCCCGTAGCATCACCTGCTGCCTGGGCTTCAGCCTGTCGCCTCAGTCCCTCAAGGGTGGGGCACTCCCTCTGCCCCTTACAGAATTCCTCTCTGGTAGGACCTCCCTCCACATGCCACTCGGCAGGGATGGGTAAATCCTCCAGAGAGTCTCCTTCCCCCTCCACGGACTCCTGGTCCACCACCGCAGGTGGCCGATCTGTCTCATGGGGTGTGGAAGCCGGAGCAGGCTCTCCCTGTCTCCGGGTCTGTCCCTTTTTAGCAGCGGGTTGGGCCATTGTTCCAGGCTCCAACCCAGGCGAACTCCCTCTCCGGGCAGTCGCAGACCGTGTGCTTACACAGGCCCAGTCAGGTGTACCCAGCATCGCAGAATGCGTCCGGTATTCCACCTCTCTCCAAGTGTTGTGCTCCATGTCATTCCC
This sequence comes from Lissotriton helveticus, assembly GCF_964261635.1. Lineage (NCBI taxonomy): Eukaryota > Metazoa > Chordata > Amphibia > Caudata > Salamandridae > Lissotriton > Lissotriton helveticus. Next base: position 431,742,999 of record NC_136069.1, on the reverse strand, counting down.
TAACAGACAATCAACTGGCACGGCAGGGCTTACGGCAACTCGAAGTGAACCTGCAACCCCTTCCCACTCAAAGGGAACCTCAGCCACTGGATAGTGGCCCATTCTGCCGTCAGCCATCGCGGCGGGGTGGAGTACATTAGGAACAACCTGCTCTGGAGACACCAGTTGACTTCTCACCATAGTCATACTGGCTCCTGTATCTCTCAGAGCCTCCCCTCTCTGGCCATTGATGGTGACCCATTGCCCATACTTTGTAGTATTTGGGGGCACCTGGATCTTTGGAACCATCTCCCGCTCTCCCAGGGACACTAAGGTGACACCCGCCCACTCACCCCCCTTATCTAAGGGCAACTCCTCCCCGAGCGCTACACTAGCTACTCCCGGTGACTTTCCTCCGGTGGGAGGGGGTGGTCTCTTTGGGCATCTGACATCTCCCTTATAATGTCCAACACCACCGCATTCAAAACAGTGGAGAACCCTTGGCTGCTGGCTTTGGCCAGGATTAGGGTTTCTGGGCGGGTTTGCCCTAGGGGTGAAACCTGCTCCCTTACCTTGGAAAGTATTTTGGGGACCTTTGGAGAACTCCTTCTTTTTATCTCCCCCCTCCTTCTTCTGGGGGCGCCCTGTCCGGCTTTTTGAGAATCCCCTCCAGTCCCTTTTGAGGACACCCGGGTACTTGCCCAAGTGTCCGCCTCCTCTGCAAGCTTCCGGGGATCGGTCAGCTTGCTGTCCACCAGGTGTTGGCGCAACTCGGGAAAACATTTCTCGAGGAGGTGTTCTTTCAAAAATAGATTGTACAGCCCCTCATAATCCTTCACCTCGCTGCCCTTGACCCAACCCTCCAAAGCTTTCTTGGCGTAGTCTAAGAAGTCTACCCAATTCTGGGTACTCAGTTTGTGACTTCCCCTGAATTTCTGTCTGTATCTTTCAGGGGTAAGTCCAAACTTCTTCACCAGTGCCACCTTCATTGTAGGGTAGTGGGTTTGCTCATCCGGCTCCAGAGCCAACAAGGTGTCTCTGCCGGCAGGTGGCATGTATTTATACAGCCCACCCCCCCAGTGAGTTTCTAAGATCCCGTGAGCCCTTAGAGAAACTTCGTAGGCGGCCAGCCATTTGGCAATGTCATCGCCTGGGGTGTAACTAGCGATGACATCTTTGGGTAAATAGGGTCTGGGTTCCCTGGTGTTCACCTTAGTTTCGCTGCCACCATTATCTGGATTGGGAGACCTTTGTATTAAGGCTTGTAGGTCCATCTCTTTGATGGTTCGCTCATGGGCTAACCTCCTGTCCTCCCTTTCCATATCCATCCTAGCTAATTCCAACTTCATTCTCCTCTCCTCCCTCCTATCTTCTAGCTCGGCGTCAGTTAAACCCCTCTCTGAGACGCTGCTGCTCGCCCTCGAAGGTGTCCTGGGACCTGTCAGCAGATTCCCCCTTCCAGGTTGGTTCAACATTGCAATCTCAAGGACAGTGTCCCCGTCACTCTCTTCAGTATCTGGTTCTTCCCTTAAATGAGCTTCCACCCATGCCCTTATGCTTGTCAGCAACTCGCCTTTCTTGGCACCTTTGTTAAAGAATACCCCTTGTTGCTGACACCATTCTTTGAGTTGGTTCACAGTATGGGATTCTAGCTCTTTAAAATTCAATTCCATCTTTCACTATGGAATAAAATTAACACACAGGAGAAAACCAAGAAGTGACCTGAGGTTAACCTCCACCCACCACCAGAAGTAAATTTGGAAAACACAAAATTCAAATTAGGAGGGCCGCAAGGAGAAAACTCCTGGTGTAGGTCAGTGTATTGCGTTGAATTACTAATGAGTAGCTGCAACCAAGTCAGAATCCCACCGCTAGGCACCAAATGTTAGAACCTGGGATGTCAGGTCACCTAGGGTAGCCTGGCCTAGGGGTAAGACATGCAATTCTAGAGGCACAAGTGTGAAGGTTGCAAACCACCCAGCAGTAAATCCACGCAATAACACTTAAAAAGGACACTACACCAATCTGTTAGGAAAATAAGTACTTGTTTATAAAAATAATATCTTTGCTCTCTTTTGACACTAGACTTCACAGTTCAATATAATGCATTTGGTCAGGGAAAAAGAAACATCAGTACGTTTAAATATGCCAAATAATGTCAAAAACACAGTACTCTTAAATTATCATCACATTACATTTGAATGACTTATAATCAGTAGCTCTATCTTCAGGAATGTTAACTTATTGCAGTATTTGTCATCAATTATACATTCAAACAATCCCCCAACATTGATCAGATTTGATTACAGTGAGGAGTTTCAGTTTAACCAGCAGTTTGATTAGAGACCAGCAATCTCCCTGAGGAAATTATTCCTTTACTTAACCAGCAGGTTCCTTTGTGCTATTCCCCAACCTATGTTAACCAGGGATGCAAACGATCAGTGCCTTATTTACTTCACTGTAGGTGCTAGCGCCGCTTCCCCCTGCAGTACACCTCCTTACTTGTGTGTGATTTTGCTGGAATCGTCTTGCGCCAGGTTCAAAAGGGGAAACAGCAGACGAAGGGGGCAGAGAACCGAGGCTGGAGAGGCCCTCTCACCTCAGAATGCTTCTTTATGCTCCCTCCCCCGCTCGGGCCGACTCCTCAGTGAGGCACTCGAGCGGAGGACAACTACGGCAGATTCCTCGATGTTTCCCCCGGCCCCTACCGGGCCTCTAAACACTCCCTCCCTGCTCGGGCCAGCTCCTCAGTGTGGCGCTCGAGCAGGAGGAAAAGATCAGATCTCCCGGCGAGCTGTGGGAGTCCCCAGCGCCTCTCCTCAGCGCCGGACTCCAGAGACACTCCTCCAGGGGCATGCGCGGTAGCGCTTAAGCTGAGGACGCCTCCCACCACGCTCGCTCGAAGGGAAGTCACTTCTCTCCCGGGCCTGCTTACTTCTGTGCCCCTCCTTCCGGGGATATCAGCATCAGACGGGGCATGCGCGAAGGCGCCTTCACTTTCCTCTCACTTGGGTCGCTACAGGCAACGCGTCTAAAGCGCGGTAGGCGCCCCCGGGGTCCCGCTCACGAAGGGAAGCCTCGCAAGGCTTCTCAGGCTCAGTGGATCCCGCGGGGGGGCTGGAACAGAGCGCAATCGGTGCCCCAGAGGTCCCGCTCCCAGTTCAAGGAAGGGAACAAGTTCCTCCCCCCACACTTTCCACCTAACAGGCGGGGAGGCTTGCCACACGCCACAGGACCAGTCAGTGGTAAGGAAATCTTGAAGTTGTTCAGTGAAGGTATTTCCTTTCTACACTATAACGAAGAGGGGGGACAAAAACGGGGGGCTCCTTCAGAATAAAGCCACAGAACTCTTCCTCAGCACTAATCCCCTATCCCTCCTTACTGGACAGACTAAGGGCACAGGGGAACTCTTAGTTCAGCTCCCAGGGCAGGGTTCTTCTCAGCTCCCAAGACTACTAGAATTAACCCCTTCACCTATCTGTCCAGGATCAGCAGGATGAGCTAACTTGGCTAGGACAACAGGAAATGGGAGGTGGAAAAGCCTTGACAGAGGGCTACTCTTGTAGAGGAAACCACCCTTCAGGATCCTACCCCTACCAGACCTCAGCCTTCACTCTAGCTGCTCCTCACTGACAGACAAAATGGCTGCCCAGCATTCTGCCTTATATAGGCTGACCCTCAGTGGTCCAGAAGGGACCAGAAGGTTCTGGAACGCCCTATACTGGTCTATGGGCAAGTTCTGGGTTTGGCAGTTAGGGCAGTTGGTAGCCACCATTTTGTGTGGTTCCAACTTTTCCTGTCAGAACAGGCCTCTGGGCCTAAGGTGAAAAACCATGAGGGACAAAAGAACACCTATCCCCTTCGCCAACACCTATAAAAACTAGAGGACACAAAAATTATTAAGGGTATGAGGGGCAAAAAGGGGACAAAATAAATAATAAATTGGAGGGACTACGCAAAAAAACCAGACAGGTCTAACAGAACTCATATTGTGATAACCTATCAGTGGAAAGGTGTTGGATCTTAGTGGTGAGGAGGAGTGCAACAACAAAACCAGGAACAGCTATGATCAAGGTCATACTCCGTATAATAGTTTTAGAGGCTTCAACAAAGTGGACAGCAGCAGCCCCAGAGCAGAGGCAAGGAGGGAGACCTGCCGCTATTGGATCTAAAGCAGTGGAAAAACCATAGCAGTGCTATGGTTTTTCCCGATCTCCATGAACTTCCACTAATAATCCAAGGGCAAATCCGTCTAGTCATGACACTACAGAGTAAATAGTTTGGTGTAATCAGGGAGCCCGAAGGCAGACGGAAAAGTCAGAACTTGTTTTATTTGCACAAATGCATTTTTAGCTTCCTTAGACCATTGCAATGGTTCAGAGGCTTTTCAAATTTAATTCAGCAAAGGTTTAACCATTGCAGTGCACCCAGGGATCCGCTGTTTACAATATTAAACCATGTCCAAAAAAGTTCATACTTTGGAGATAGTTACCAGACGTGTTAAATTAAAGGTGGCTTCAATCTGATCTGTTAATGGCACTTTCCTGCGGAGATATGATGACCTAGATATCATAAATAGGGAAAACAAAACATTAGTTTCTTTCCCTATGAAGCTGTGTGCCCTTTCTTAGCAACTTCAGTGCGAAGACTACAGGAGTTACCCTTGCATTGGTATAAAGTAACAGATGTAAGAGCATCAACATATTGATCAAAAGTGGAGTTTCCGGAAAAGATGAAGGTGTCCAAATTTTGCTTTAAATCTTGAGAAAAAATCAATTGGAACTCTTTAAATCCTTGAGTCTCTGCCAAGCCAGTTGGGATTTACTGAATGAGATCATGAAGAGAAACTGACTCAATGAATGGATATGAAGAAGAAGATGGAACACAAATCCAACACAGGGAACCAATGGACATTTTTGGGGATATAGGAAAGGATGGTTGCAGGTTTGGGGACTACAGGCACACTATAGATAATAGCATTATTAATAGCTCCTAAATCCTGTTTGAATATGTACATATTGGTCTTTTCCGCTCTTTTTCATAGGGGAAGAGTAATATTATTAGCCTTGCTAATAATTGGCACCAAAACACCCTGTTTGATAAGATCTGTGTTAACATGACGAATTCCTGTTTCAGCTTTGGGCTTTAGATGGTATTGAAGCATACGTGGTAACTTCTTCATAGGATTAATCTTTATTTTAACATGATCAAAAGAAAGGATACAACTCACATTCTTAGGACCTGTGGATCATAAGACTGAAGGCACCTGCACAAGTAATTTAGACAGATTAAAATTTAGAATTTAGACACTTTAAAATGATCTGTGTTAGATCAGCAAACAGTCTTGCACAACTGAGCGAGGACCTCCTCTCCCTTGCTCTGTGGTACATTGAGGTAAACTCCACCTGGACTACAGGAAACAGTGCAATTCAATTTACATAGGTGCAGGGCGTAAGAGAAATGTCCATTTGTCTGTGATGGAATCAAGAGTTACAGAAACAGGATTGGAAATGTGTTGTGGAATTTGTTGATTTGCATTGCCTACTATATCTGTTAATAAGCCAAAGAGAGGTAGTGAAGAGAATGCAAAGGTTTTAGAGCAGCTCGACTTGTTTCAGTATCAGTGACTCAGGTATTCGTATTTCTGTTTGTCTTAAAATCAACATAAGGCTCTTTCTGATATAATCTGTACACATTGGTCTTTCCCTAATCTCCACCCCCACCATCGCAATGGCCATCCCCCTGGCTACAAGATGATTCGCTGTGACAGGCCCCACTAACCTGAAGGAGGACTCGCAATTATCCAAAATGACACCATGGCTTGCACCAACTCTTCAGATGAACCAAGCGCCGCTCATGAAACACCTGCACTTCCAACTGCAGCTCAGCCACTCCACGACCATCTCAGGCACCTCACTTACCGACCGCCAGGACCCCACACAACCTTCAGGAACCAACTCACTGACTTCATCCCCCCATCTCCATCAGATCCAATGATTTCCTCCTGTTCAGCAACCTCAACATCCATCTCGATGACCTTACGCACCACAACGCCACCAACCTCCTAGAAAGCCTTGACAACATCTGACTTACGCAGCTTGTACAAGGCCTGACTCAAATTGCGGGATACACATTCGACCCAATTTTCACTGCAAGCAACAAGATCACCTTCAGCCACACTTCCCCGTTCACATGGACAGACTATTCCATTGTACACTTCTACATCAGTGCTCCCCACACCAACCAAATCTAAACCAACCATCAATCTCAGCCACAACTGCAACATTACTGAAGCAGACTGGATCAACGCCCTCAGATCCAACCAACCAGCCTTCAAAGGTGACCTACAGAACAACCTATCCACCTTCAGCAATTGGATCTCAGACTGCGCCAACAACCTGGCCCCCATTAAAAAGACCAGACACACATGAACCTGCGCTCAAGCATGCTGACATGGAGAACCTAGGAGATTCCAAGCACTATTGCAAGCAGCTGGTATGAAGATGGAGGACCAGCCAAGACAACACTTACAGACACCTACAAATCTGTACTCACAGATCAAGGAAGCAAAACAAGCAGCCCTTGTGATCAGACTCGAATCCTGCACCAGCTCTGGCATAGAACTCTTCCAACATCGTCAAAGAATTGACCAACCAGATAGCCACCACCAACACCATCATCCCCTCACAGATCCTCTGCTACGACCTTTTGGACTTTTTCCACAACAAAGGGTCTGATTTAGATCTTGGCAGACGGGTTACTCCGTCACAGCAGTGACGGATATCCTGTCTGCCGAAATATGAATCCCATTATATCTCATGGAATTTATATTTCGGCGGGCGGGTTATCAATCACTGTTGTGACTGAGTAATCTGTTCGCCGTGTTCTAAATCAGGCCCAAAATTCTTAAAGTTTACTCCAACTTCGCACCCCAATCCAACAGATGACATCATCACGCAACCCCCTACCATCATCAGGAGCAACCACCTCCTAACGAACTGGATCCTTCTCACCACAGATGACACTGCCAGAATTATGCAGACCATCCGCTCGGGGTCCCCCTTAAGACTCCTGCCCTCACCACACGTACAACCTGGGAAGCACACTGATCAGCACCAACCTCCCCACCATCAACTGCTCCATCCTCAGCTGAAACGTCCCAAACAGCTAGAAAAACGCAGAGGACACTGCCCTGCTGGAGAACCCTTCGGAAAGCCAAAAGATCTCAGAAACTACAGGCCCATCTCCCTCCTCCGCTTCCTGGCCATGTCCTGGAGAAAGCGATAAACAAGCAGCTCTCGGCCCATCTTGAACAGCCCCACCTCCTGGACTCCACCCAGTCAGGATTCCACAGCAACCACAGCACAGAAACTGCCCTCCCAGCAGCAACAGATGGCATCCGAATAATCATGGACAGAGGATAACCTGCTGAACCTCTCGTTGGACATAATTTTCCATGGCACCCTCCTTGCCAGGAATCGGGAATCCAAGGACTATCCCTAAGTTGGTTTGCCTCCTTCCTCTCCAAAAGGACACAATGAGTCAGACTCTCCACTTTAACCTCTGAACACAAGAAGCTTGTCTGCTGAGTCCCCAAGGGCTCAGTCCAACCCAGGTCAACGTTTACATGGCACCTTTCACCAGCATCATAAGAACCCACGACATCAACATTGTCTCCTACACCGATGACACTCAGTTCATCCTCTCCATCCCCGACACAAACACCACTAGTAACAACTTCACTGTCTGGTTGTCCAACGTAGTCAACTGGATGCGAGGGATTGACTCAGACTCAATATGAACAAAACAGAGATTCTGATCTTTGGAAATAAGAACTCCCCTGGGACTCTTCCTGGTGGCCACCCAACTTGGGTCCCACACCTGCCCCCACTGACCACACCAGAAACCTCGGCATCATCCTTGATGACAAGGTCTCGATGAACAAACAGGTCAACGCTGTGATCGCATTCTGCTGCCCCATCCTCAGAATGCTTTGCAAATTGGTTCCGCAGGCACACAAGGCGCATGGACAACCAGGCCCTCATCACCAGCAGGCTAGGCTGAGGCAACACACTCCACATCGGCATCTCCAACTCACGCAAAAACTCCAAAGCATCCAGAGCACTGCCGCCAGACTCGTTACAGACGTCCCTAGAACCGCAGACTTCACTCCCTACTTCGCGGACTGCACTGGCTACCCATTAGGAAATTCTGCAAATCTAAGCATCTAATCCATGCCTACAAAGCCCTCCCCAAAGCAGGAACAGCCTATCTCAAAGACCAGCTCCAACTCTACCAACCCTCCAGACAGCTACGCTCCACCTCTCTGTCCCTCGCACAAATACCCCAGCAATTCCAGAAGCAAGACAGGAGGATGCGCTTTCTCCTTCATCGCCACCAAAAGCTGCTAATAGCTCCCTCTACACATCAGGACAACCACTCCACAACTTCCGCAAGAAGCTGAAGACCTTGCTGTTCAACTAGAAGCACTGCTGGACTTACTCACCCGTTTCAGCACCTGGATATCCTCACAGGTGATAAGCTGAGCCACGCAAATCTACAAAACATATGGGAGTAAAGTGTTCAAGGAACAGTCAGCATCTCCTGAGCTGGCCTAGCATTCAGGGTACTGATTCTGTGTGACCTAGGTAAATTCAGGTGAGTCAGATTAACAAGGTACATTTAAAATACAATCAGGACAATCTCTTTTCCAATGTCCACGCTGCCTAAAACTAAAACATGACCCTCCAGCTCCTGAAACGTCTCCCCGACCTCTTCCAGTCCTCGTCCCAGTTCACCCTCCTCCCCGTTGACCCTCCTTGTTTCCCTCGTGAGTGAGCTCCTCAGCCTCTCCTGCTAAGATTCTGTTGCATGTTCTGAAATTTTAAAGACATCAGCATAAATTCAGCAGTTCCTTTCTTGTGTTCCTGAGATGCCATGTGATTGCATTCCACATTCACTGGTTCAGCGAACTTTTTAGTTTGCTATCCAATAGAGAAAGTTTTCAATTGATTTTGTACATTTGCTGTCACATTTGCACAAAATCAGCACCCATAGCTCCCTGAGATATTTCCGCAGGACAAAGCCCGAATACCTATCAAACACATCCTTAAACCTGTCTAAGTCATCAGTTGGTGACTAATCTGATTTGTATACAATTTGAATTCTTCGATCAATCAGTATTCATTACATTACATCATTATTAGCTTTATTCGATTTCAGTATAAAAATCATAAAAGCAACAACAGTACATAAATATACACCAATACATCAATACATTTCATTTCATAAAAATTAACGTCTGTTAAAAAGAGATTAAATCAATAAGAATACATCAGCTAATCAATGAGCGGCAGGGAGAGTGAACAGATTAATTAAAAGCGGGGGTGAAGTGGCCACTCAGTACAAGACCACTTCTAGCCGTCCGGAAATTACTCTGTGTTGCTTGGCATAGCGGCGGGGCATATAATGTTCTGGGGTAGAATGCACTTAGACTCAAAATAGATATAGGACCATCACTTATTTGTGGTTGCCAAGATTGGAGGTATGGGACGACATATGTATTACTAAATTTCACGAGTACCAAATCACCCACAATGTTTTTTGGAAGAGGTCCTAACCAGCCCACCCTTCTAACACTTAATATAGTGCCATCTAAATTGGGGGGCAGAGGTCTATTTTTGGTTAGCCAGAACACTACCTTATTCCTTAAATCCTTCTGTCTTTCGTGTTTCCCCTTTGGGAGTTCTGGTATTCCTGAGAGGACACACACGATCGGAGCTGCCTCTGGTGGCAAATGTAGATGGATAGTTTTGTGTGGTATAGTGTCATAACTGGCCGCTATTCTTTTTTGAGAAGACATTTCTTTGTTCAGACCAGCCCTAGGGTAAGAACTCTGTGATGTTATAGCGGCTTTCGAGATATTTAAGGTTTTCATATGTGGGGCGGCTAATTGGTTACGAGTGGTCTTGCTTTGTATAGTGGAATTAAGCGTTTCTATGGGGGCTGAACGCTGTGTTTGTACGGATCCTCCCATAGTTTTTGTACGTAGCGAGTTAGCCTTTATTGCTTCCTCGACACCTGTGAGCCTGTCTCCTAAGCTAGTCATTTTGTCGATCAACGGAGATATAATTGACTTCATCATATTTTCAAGCGCAGACAGTAGAGAAGCCTGTGTAGATGCTTTCGATGTAACAGTACTAGGGGTATTGGGTAGTGAAGGATTTGAGTTTAATGTTTGTTGCTTGGCCTGACTGCACGTTTGTTTAGCCTCATCTCTCTTCCTTTTGGCAGAGAGCACCTGGGTAGAGACTTCGGGTACAGAATTTGCTGTTGGTTGTATTATGAGGGGCGTAACCTGTAGAATTTGAGTTAGTTGGGAAGGACTACTGGACACAGGACTAGTCGTATCTATAGGGGAAATTGGAACGGTAGTTTGTACATTTACTAATTCCACAGGGGCGTACGAGGATTTACACAGTTGATTTAGTTCTTGCAGTAATGATATAGCTGGGGCTGTGTCAGCAGTCTGTGGAGGAGAACCCATTCTGAGCGAACTAACGATGACTGGGGATCGTTCTATTCTCTCTAGTTCGTTAGCAATGGGCAGTATAGCACTCTTAATATAATAGTCCATTGTTCCCCTAAGCAAATCACCCTGGGAGGAAAGTTTTCTAATGCCCCCCATGCAAGACATAGTATAACGGCTTGTAACAATAGTAACTAAGTCAGTATCGACTACCGAGCTATGGTGACCCTTAGGAAGGACCTGTAGAATGAACCCAGGGTTGTCGGTGGATATCCGCACCTCTAGTCAATATACTTCCAATCTTGGTTCAGAACCAAGAGGGGGGGCTCCGGTCCGGCCTCCTCTGGCCTGTGATGGCCTTAGATGGTCACGCCCTTGACCCGGGCTTGCGACGCGGAAGGGGCTCAGTCTATTTCTGCGCCTTCTGGGTACGTCTGTGGGCGGGGCAAAGTAAGCAGAGGTTTGTGGGGGTTGTGGTCCCCCCGCTCGGCGGCCGCGTGTAGCTCCGGTCACGGCAGCGGGGGGGACCAGCTGCCAGTAAAGATGATTGCGCCGACTGCGCCCTGTACACCCAGTACCTCAATTACCCCGGTGAGTTTTTCTGTTGCAGAAGACCGCCCCCTTTTATAATGCACCTTCCTTTATGATTTTAGCGTTTATTTTTCCTCTTTTTTTTTCCCCTCAAAAAGTCTCAGCAACCAAAGCCAAAGAAGTCTCAGGAGAATGATCTCCCCCTTACCCTGCCTTCTGATAGCCCCCAATGATTTTTCCTCCCCCTGGTTGTCCAGCAGCAGGCAGCAGCAGACAGGTACTCTGCGCTTATGTTCGAGATGGGGTGTGGGCTTGGTCGTCTTTTCCACCTGTTCGTGCTGTCCGTGTTCCCGCTGTAGGCTTTAGATTCTGTCCGTGTTCCCGCAGTAGGCTTTAGATTCTGGACTGCACCAGGTGGACACATAAGCGTGGGGAGTAGCGAGGCAGTCGACGAAAGCAAGCTCAGCATGAGCGCCACTCCAACGTGCTGACCAAGGGCTCAAAGCGGCCGCCACTCCACCGCTGCTTCAGTGCGCGCCCACCAGGAATCAGCCGCGGGACAAAAGGATGGCGGTATGCAGCAGATCTCCGTGTCTCCGTATGGCTGAGTGACCGAGAGCCAGAGGCAGCGCCGGCGTTTACCGAAATTACCGCTTGTATCAGCTTGCAGCGGTCGGCGGTCGGCAGTCAGCGGCAGTGTTCAGTGCGGGGCGGCCATTCACAAGGGCGGGGCTTAGCAGATCCACCTACGGGACAGGCGGGCAATCAGTATTCACTTGGTACACTTCTGCAACAGCATTCATAAACCATGCTTGCAACGGCATTCCATAAACTATTCTTTGTTGTATTCAGGGTCCCTCATTCTCTGGGGCCTGTCTCGGCCACTCTCCTTTTTCAATCAATTGGTCCCTTACTTCACTAGGTACAACCAAACGCAAAAATGTATTCCCTTCAACCAGGTAGACCTGTACTTTTAAAATATACCTTTCAATTCTTCTCAGAACTGTGTAGGGTTTTCTTGAATGCTAGGAAATTGTCTATTAAAACTCATCAAGTCAAGGTTCCAGATTATTCCCCAGGGCATGGTTAGTCTCTAAATGGAAGGAGAGTGTTTGGGGCCGGTAAAAAGGAACTTTAGTCATCTGTGCCACTAGAGGAAGGAGAGGCATCTTCCTTTCCTTTATGACTCCATTCCTAGCCTGTTGCTTAGCAGTCTGTCTTAAACTTTCTTGGATGATATTAGAGCTGTTTTCACAGGGATGCCTACACCCAACTGGTACCGAACCAAATTGAGGGCTGGACCAGTCTATGGTTGTGGAATATGCATCTCGTCTTGCTAATCATGTGTCCCTTCTAGCACCCTATTGTCGGTAACCACCATCACAGTGCTCGCTCGTACATTACCTCCTTGTTCTCCTTGACCGGGCAGTCTCACTGGTGCTGCCTCATTCCTTTGGATGGGGAGATTGAAGCCATCTAGTAAATACCCCCATTCTCCATCCCAGTTGTCCTTGGTCCCATTTTATTTTTCTTGTGGTTCAGTGATCTGGGGAAATAGATAGGGATGAGGCAGGGGCAATAGGGGCAAATGCCCAATCTCTGTCCTTCAGATTGCTTACTTGGTTTTGCAGTCTCTCCTGAGTCGGTTTCATAACAGGGACTTGGGATCCATGTTTGCATTTTTTCACTTCCTGATACCAATTCAAAAAAGCTGGCCATGGTTCTGCATCTACTTTATTTTTCAGAGCCTTCAATAATCTTGTTTCAATATTTTCAAGCATTCCAATTCAAAGGTCTGATTATCAGGAAAGGCATTCTTCCCATTACTGTCAGAAAGGCCTCCTACTCTTTCAGAAATGTACTTACCTCTACCGTATTGGTGGTACACAGTCACCATTGCGTCTTCTTCACTCATACATAGAAATCAGAAAGGTGTCTCACAGTCTTGTGCTGCAAGAGGGGGTGTAAAGCAGGGCAATACGGGGGCTCTCAGGTAATTTCTGGTAACTAATCTCCTGGAGGGAGGAAAGGTAGTGTTCACTCACACTCACAGAAACCCTCGCCTGCAGACAGTCTTTGCTTATAAGGCCAGAGAGGCTAGCAAATGGGCTGATGGAGCTGGATCAAAGCGATTCTTTAGCACACACATTAATTCTTCAAGGATCTGCACTATCTTTCCTCTATCGGCAGTCCTCTAGCGTTTGCTTGGTTTATACCATAGATGACAAACACACACCATCTCTTCTGTAGGACTCCTTCCATTCCTACCTGACCAATCACACTCTTAGCCTGTCATCTCCTACCCAGATGACACTTTGGTGCACCTTCAACACATTACATACACAGAAACAGAGCAAAGCAAAAAAAAATTAAACATAATCAGACTTGGCCTTAATTTAGTTAACCATGCTTACACTATCCAGCCAGATTACCGGTTCCAGTGCTGGGCCATGATCTACCTTGGTCTTCCAGGAGAAATCTCACCCTTATCTTAGTGCCTGGTGTCACTGTGGAGAACCCAAGCTAGGGCTTGTAGCTCCAGTGTCTGTGTTAAGACACTTTCCCGCTTATAACACACCAGGTTCTGTGATAAACATCACGTTGATGGCAAAGACACAGCAAGCATAAAATATGTTACAGACAAATTGGCAGGGCAACTGACCAGCGCTTTGTCATCTGAGGTGTTGGAGAATACAATGCTAAATTTACTTCAATTTCACATTTCTTTTATAATTTTTCTATAATGCAGCAAGCGGACAATAGTATATGTGATGCTATACGAAACTATCCTATCACTGGTAACAAGCAGATACCTAGCTCTTCTCAAAGGAAGAACGTGAGAAGACCTTGAAGACTTGATACATGGGGAAAGATAGAAAGCCGACCACCAAATCTGTAGTTTTTGCTTGTCTATGCCAACCTCATAATAAGGCTAAACTTACTCGAACAGCCAGGCTAAATGTACAACATGGAAAAACAAAGTGCCGTACTTTTAAGTGTTTGTTAATGTGCAATCATGCAAAGGCGTTGTCTGTAAGCAGGAATAAAAAACAATTTCACAATATGGTTCAACCGAGATTATGTTTCAGGGTCTCAATTGCGCCAACTCTAGCAGCAAATAACACATTCACAGAGCATCAAACAAACATATGTCTGACCTGTAGTTGCTTAATTACATTCCCGTCTGAATTTTCAAGATCAATCAGTAATTCCTCTTTTCTTCTTTTTAACTTACTGATAGCATCTTTTTTTTCAAGAAGTAAGTTCATGATTGGTAATTTGCTCTCTGCTTCTGAAAATAGCCGTGTGTGGTAAGACATTCTTTCCCGATATACATTGTTTCTTGACAGCATTGCTTCAGAATCTTCTTTTCGCTCTTCTAAGGTAAGTTTCAGCCTTACAATATCTGCGTACACTGACTGGTTGTGGGTTACAAGGCATTTACAGTTGAGATTTGTAGTTTCAATTTCCTCATCTTTCTGATAGATTTCTTTTTCTGCTTTCTTTGTTTCTGCTAAAATAGTCATTCTTTGTCTTTCAAGTTCATTGAAGTGAGCCTGCAAAATATGTTAATGCTTATCAGAGAACTCAAATGCATCTATAAGCAATAAAACATTGCGACTATCAACTACGGTCTAACTTTATTCTCAGTAACTCAGAATTTTGCCCTCAGTGAGCATGACGATCATGCAAAGTTCACTGAGGGCTTTGCATTTGAAAGATTACGAGACACAAGGATTCTGCTCTGAAGTCGAGGAGGCACCAAACTGCACCCATCTTTCAGATAGCGGCTACTGCCTCTCTGAGAATGACAGTAGTAACAACATAATCATAAAAAGCATTGGCACAATCAATAGGTCTCGCCTAAGAGCGCTATTGGCTTTTGTCATTATTTTTAGCCATGCTGTACAGTATGGGGATGCAAATGAACAACAGATGGTGGGGCAGAAGGGAAGGCAGCACAACGACATCAGGGTGGGAGGGCGAACTCAGGCAGCAAGTTGAGAATGGAGGATAGGCAGGAGGAGCTGGAAGAGCAAACTGACAATGGTGGGGAGTTGGGAGGGGATTGATAACGGATGTAAGGCGGGAGGGGATAAGGAGCAAATGGTAACGGAAGGCAGGCAGGAGGGGCTCTTAGAGAAAGTTGACAACAGGAGATGGGTGAGGGGGCTTAGAGAGCGAACTGACAACGGAGGGTAGGTGAGAGGGGCTGAGGCAGCAAGCTGACTGGCAGGTGGGAGGGGCTGGGTCAGCAAGCAGATAATGGAGGATAGGTGGGAGGGACTAGGGAAGCAAGCTGACAACAGGGGGCACAAGCGTAGGGCGAGCAGCAAGCTGCCATTGGCGAGCCGGTGGGAGTGACAGGGGCAGCAAAATGACAATGGAGGTTGGGTGGAAGGGGCTGTAGAAGCAAGCTCTCAGCATTGCACTGGGCAGGCAGGAGAGGAAGGGGCACCAATCTGGGAGGAGGGGCTCAGGCAGTAAGTTGAGAATAGAGAGTGGGCAGGAGGAGCTGAAAGAGAGAACGGAGGGCAGGAGGGAGGGGATGGGTGCAAGTGGTAATGGAGGGCAACCAGTCGGTGAGGTGGAGCAAGATGACAAGGGAGGGTGGGTGGGGATGGGGAAGCAAGCTGTCAACGGTGAATGGGTGAGAGGGCCTGGGCCAGCTAGCTGACAATGGAAGGCAGAAAGAACAGCAAGCGGACAACAGAGTGCAGGCATGAAGGGTTGGGGCTGCAAGCTGACACCAGAGAGGCAAGGCAGGGGATGGGGAAGCAAAGGGACTATGGAGGGCAGGCGGGGCAGGGCTAGCACACAGACAATGGAGGGCGGGCAGGAGGGGATGGGGACGCCGACGGACAGTGGGTAGGAGAGGATGGGGAAACACACGGACAATGAAGGGTGGGTGGGAATGGATTTGGAAAGCAAGAAGGCAATAGTTACTGGTGAGACCGAACCGCTGGAACTTCAAGCCCCAGCCTGCTTTGCGGCACGGACACCGCCAACGAGCTTCCTTCGCGCCAGAAGGCACTTAAAACACTGCCAGTACTCCCGCAGCGCGGGTGCACGGGCAAAGCCCGTGTCAAGGGAATGCACGTCTGCACCAGTCCGCAGCCAGAGGAGGCCGGGCCGGGCAACCCCCCTAACAACTGTTACCTGAGCTGGTGGACTATCAATCTTGAAAAGGTACTATTTGATTTCACAATACATGGCTATTAAGGGCCACGAACATGAGTAGACTTATAATTGCCAAGGATTAAAGAGGCCAGGGAGTGGTGGGGACACTTGACTCCTTTTTGTTAAGGGCTGAATCTGCCCTCATTCCTGAAATTGAACTAACCGAGCATCGCCTTTCATTGGAACCGCAGATTCCCCAGGGACAATCAATTGTTGTTGGCTGTCCTTCGCAAAACAGCTCTCAAGACTCCTCAGTACAGGCAATACAGTCATTAAATATGTCATCTGATCAAGAAACTCCTACACTTTCTAAGCATGAGAATGACAGAACTAGGCCTAGCATAACTACGAGGGGCTGGAAGACAAAAAATAAAACCAGACAAGACTGTAGCAGTGAGGCGTTACCTAAAAAGTCAAGGGGGCGGGGGGCCTCAGAAACAGGAAACATTAGAGGCAACAAGAAGCGAAATAGTAACTGAAAAAAACAACCAGACAGAAACAGTGCGCAGGGTTTCTGCTTAATGTCGGAAACTGATGGATCCATTAGATTACCACTGGGGACAAAAGAGGAAGACTCCTGGAAAAGACTAGAAATCATTGTACCTGTTTTAATTGACCCTGTGTTACAAAAATTGTTAAGGAGTGAAGAAAGACTGTAATTTGGAGGGGCGATTTGCAAATAATGGCCCGGTTCTTCGTGAGCTACATTTGGGTAGAGACTCTGACACAATGTTAAATCGAGGAGGGAGGCCAGAGGTAAACCCATAGGTCTCTACTTTGGACACCAGTATAGTACACTGCAATAGAACTCAGCGTAGTCTCCATGGTGTAACAGCCCATTCGGGACCTGTTTTACAACCGGGAGGACCTCCCCCCTCAGCAGACCGGAGAGGCCATGGGCAGCAGGCCCAGGAGCTTCCCATGTACAAGCATTGAATACCCCTAATGCAGCATTAGCTGCTACAGGGATGATCACACTGGCTAATGGGAGAGCGATCTTAATCAACCAAGCCCTCGAAGATCTAACTTTAGATACAAAACGTACTCAAATGAGACCTTGCACCTCCCGCCAGAAGCAACCCCCTACACTATAGTGCTGACAAACGTTTCTCCTCTGCCCCTTTGTGCCCCCGAGCACTGGACAACTCTGAGAAACAAAGCGCTGCACCTACTGAATGCCAGAACTGGCCTAACCGATATTCTCTTCTCAGAATTCAAAATGGCAAGAAGAATTGGCTGGGTCGGTAAATCAAATAAACACCTGGCAGGTGACTGTGTTGTCTTAACCTTTAGATCCCCGTACCTGGTGCAGTCTATTCTTGGTAGGGTGGGAAACCAACTTAGTATCACCCAGGAGATTAACATTGTACCACTAGGGTACTTTTATAGACCAGCTAAGACCATGTGGAATAACTGCCTGGAGGTGAATCATACAAGCAACATGCAACACAGGTTCAGAGTCCCAGTCAGTAACCGATTCGACACCTTTATTACTTTTATTTTTTTCTTCAGAGTTTTATATAGCGCGAACTAGACCCGAACTGAATCAGGTATCGTTTCGTTTTTTCGTTTGAAAAGCTTTATTTCGGTGCATTCACCATAAAAGCATCACAAGGGTTAATTCAACATATATCATTAACACAAGAATTAGCAACATTGGTACAATTTAGCATCCAGTCGCCATAGAGCAAACAGTTAAAATAAAGTGCAAGTGCGTATGGTCAATACTTATACACATGGAAGAAAACAGGAATAATAATAAAAAGCCACAGTGGGTAATACAAAGGTTTTTAAAACAAGAGGAAATACTCTCTTTTCTTTTAAAAGGTCAAAATTAAAAATTAATTACCATAGGTCATTTATAAAAATATTAGTAAACCAGGGCAGACCGTGTACTATATTCAACCACTACACGGACGGCTCCAAAAACTTCCTCCTCATGCACCACATTGAGAATAAAAAACGAGAAACAGAGTAGACTATTGGGAGGTGGGACTCAGTTTTCAATATTCTATAGGCCTCCCTAAAGTGTCTTGTGCCCATGTTCTTACAAATTTGTACAAGCCAGCGTCTTCTTGGCGACCTGTAGGAGTCACACTGAAAAAGAACATGCACCTCAGTTTCGTCCACTAAACCACATGCAGGACATTCAATCATAGCCTGTCCCCCCCATTTTTTAACAAACGATCGTAGGGGGAGGCACCCATACCTGAACTGGAGAAACAATTTTCGTGCCAATACTGGTTGGATGCTATCCAGGATGGGCTCTGCCTGATAAGTATTTTTAATTAAAAGGAATTCGCTTGTCAGCCATCCCGCTGTAGAGCTACGCATCGTCTTGGACAGCCGGTATTCCCTATAGGCAGTCACCAGTGTATTCCTACTTAGTGATTGTGACACGGTTTGGGGCTCATCCCACAAATCAACACGTCCCAGTTCCATACATAAAGCCTTAAGGTGCCTCAACCAAGGTATCTTACCCACCCCTTTCAGCCCCAGTATCTCAGTTAATTCCTCACTATACGGGGCTAGCTCGGGAGTGCTCCACAGGTGTCTCCAGAAGGTCAGTGGTCTAAGTGCGGCATCCTCGGTAATTGGTCTAATTCCTAAGTCCATTCTCAGCGGGATCAGAGGAGTGCTTTTGGGGAGGCTAAGAAGCTGTCTAATGAATACATTCTCTGTGCGTTCAAGGGATGCGAGTGCACAATGGCCCCAAATTTCTGCACCATATAACGCAGCACTTCTTGCCTGTGCCCTATAGGCCTCCATAGGTGCGCAGACCTGCTTGTGTGATGCCCCCTTAAAGAATTTATGGATACCTCCCGACACCTGGGTGAGCTTCAAGTTACACTTGTTAATCTGTGCTCCCCAATCCATATTCTCCGTCAGGGTAATGCCAAGATAGTCAAACACCACCACTCTTTCGAGTGGTAGGCCCCCCAGGGTCGGATTACTGCGTGTGGTTTTACCGCCATTAAAGACCATATATTTGGTCTTCTGTAGGTTTATCTCCAGACCCCGATGTTTGCAGAAGACAATGAAGTTGTCGAGCGTCCTCTGGATACCCATAGGGGACTTGGCCAACAACAACGTGTCGTCTGCAAACATCAGGGTATCAGGTATCAGAGCGCTTTACATAGCACCAATTACGTTACATGAGGACACGCATTCATTTTAGGCGCGAGGCGATGAAGTGATTTGCCCAGAATCACAGGAGGTTTTTGGCGCCGTTACCGAGACTCGAACCCAGATCCCCAGGTCCGAGGTCGAGCGCCCTAGCTGTTAGGCCAACTCCTGATATAGACTGACTAACTCACTCTGGAAACATCTACCTTACCAACAAGCACGAACTTGGTGGCTATATCACTGGTACACCAACCATAAAGAAACTCTCCCTTGATGACAGGAAAAACAGAATGAATAACTATTCTCTAATGCCAGTCCCAAATGGGCGCAGACATGAGATCTAGGGAGCTAGTAGCTTGATCTGCACAATACCTACAAACTCTAAAAAAAATCTAGACGTAAATCAGCCATCGCTCATTACCCAAGAACCCCTCCCAATAACTATAGATCATCAGGGCCCTCAGTTAATGTTGATAGTACCATTTGCACTATTTGCAACCTTGCATTTTGGAATAAAGCAGGCTTGCAGGCTAAGTTAACCAACCCTATATGGTGTGATTTCATACCTAATTTTGACATATTATGTCTTCAAGAAACATAGGCGATTGATGCATTCCATGTAAATGGATTCAAAACCTTTCACACCCCAGCTGTCGAGGTAGCATGTGGTAGGCCAAAGGGGCAGCTATGCTTATATATTTCAAACAGGTTAAATATAAACAAGATAGAGATGTATAATGAGAAGATTTACTACCAAGTGATAAAAATGTATTTGGACAGAAGACATTGTATTGTATTGACAAACTTTTACAATAACATCCCTCCGGAACAAACGGGGGAAGTTATGGAAGAAATGGTTAATGATCTGAAACGAGTATACAATGGCTATGCCAAGGATACAGTTCTGATTTTGGGAGAGGGTTTTAATTGTGTCTTGATACAGTTGGTAAACAATGTGGATTTATGAATGATGATGGGTCTAGTTACACACATTACCGACACTCAAATTTGGGGGAACTGTTTAACGAGATGATGTTTTGCAGTGATCTAGGGTTTGCAAATGAAATATGTGTTAGGCCTGTTCCGAAGAGTCAGACCTTTAATGGTAGAGGGTTGTACTCCACCATAGATTATATATTAGCATCAAACATCTATGCAAATAGACTTCAATCATTCCATACCCATAATAACTCTCTCAGTGACCACTTCCCACTAAGTGTGTCTATATCAATGCCGGTAAGATCTTCTGGTGAGAGGAAACAAATCAGGTTCTGCAAAATCTCACCTTAAATAGGTTAAATGAGTATTCCTTGCGATGGACAGAGGTGAACCCTGTGGATATCACTAAAGAAGTAGTAACTAAGAGTAAATCAGCAGTCCACTTGCCTGAGCGAAACAGCTACTCCCGATTGTGTCCTCTCTTCCTTTCAGAAGATTTCAGAAGCTATAAGGGAGGCTCTATTCATGCAGAGCAGAAATAAAAAGAAAAATCATGGGTGGTTTGATTTGAAATGCACATGTGTGTACGCTAACGTGAAGAGTGAATTACATAAGGTTCCAAGAAATCCAGCTAATGTTAGGCAGGATAGAGTGGCATATAGGCTAGCACTCAAAGATCGGAAAGCATCCCTTAGAAATGAGGTATGGGAGTCCCAGCATGAGACCTACTTATCGAAAGACAGCTCTGCTTTTTGGAGAGCAGTGAAAGCCCCATATCTGACCCCTGGTGATGGCCCATCAATAGAAATAGCAATAACAGAAAAACAATGGGCAGAGCACTTTGATATGGTGTATAATGGCGGGGCGAGGGAGGATGTTTTAGATATTTATTACCACAGGGAAACAGCGTTGGTATCTATTTCTCAACACTCTGATCTCCATTTTAACCTGAAAGAAATCAACCAGGCAATCGACATGAGCCTAGGCGGCAAGGCTCCTGGGCCTGACGGAATCCCTGTAGATCTATTCAAGGCTTATGTGTTACTATGGGGACCACTCATAGCCCAGATAATAAGAGCTAGTTGTGTTTCACCTTTCTTGACTACGTGGACTGAATCGATCATATTGCCAATATTTAAAAAGGGGGACCGCCAGGATCCGGGGTGCTTCAGGCCAATATCATTATTGGACTCTCTGATTAAAGTGGCAGGCCGTGTTATCCTGGAACGTCTACAAGACTGGGCCGAGGCCAACAAGGTTATGTCCGATATACAATATGGTTTCCGCGAGGGCTTAGGGACAGTCGAACAGAGCCTTAATTTGACCTTTATATAGGAAAATACATATAAGCAAAGCAGGGTAGACTGTTCCTAGCCTTCGTGGATCTCACCTCAGCTTTTGACTGCGTTAGGCATGACAGGTTATGGGAGATCCTTGAGGGTATGGGGTGGACATAAACATAATTAATTTTCTGAGACGGCTATATATTGATGCAAGGGCAAGAGTACGATACAGTATCACTGGTGAGTGCTCTGTTCCGTTTCCGATTAGGAGGGGGGTCAGGCAAGGTTGCGTGCTTGCCCCCTTCCATTTTAATATTTATATTAATGGCCTTGGTGAGGCACTGATAAAAGACTGTCAAGATCTCCCCAAATAGCTGGACGGCCAATACCTGCGCTTTTATACGCGGATGACGCAGTTTTGATGTCACATACTCAAGTTGGTCTGCAAAAGGTGATACATTCCTTTGTAGCCTTTATGTGTCACCTTGGCCTTGGAGAAAACACCACAAAAACGTTTATAATGCGGTGTGGCCACGGTAGCCGTAAATGCAGGAACATATATATAGAAGGACAGAAGATTATGTTTACTAAAGGTTTTTCATACATCAGTATACTTTTCTCTAAGAATGACCGTTGGGCTCAAGCAGTCCATGCAAAAAAATTGGGTGTTTTAAAGTCTATGGGCGCTCTCCTAAATTTTTCAAGAAAGTTAAGCAGGAGGCCGCCTGTTGAGCATATTCACATATATACGGCAAAATGCATTGCCACGTCTATCTATGGGGCTGGGATTTAGGGTTTTGTAGATATGTATCCTTTCCAAACTGTGGAAAAAGAACTTTTACATTACATTTTAGCTGATCAAGTTGTACATCCTCGTTTATCTGCCATTCTGAATTGGGTATACCGTAAATAGCTGATCTTATAACAATGTAGCCCATTCTTTTATGGCACAGGATCTGGACATTATCAAAAACTGTACTCAACCAGGCCATTTTATTGGACAGCCTAACACTGGAGGGAGCTCCATCAATCCCCTGGCTAATGTATGTGAGAGATTTTATGCGTGACCTTGGCCACCCAGAATATTTTACAGATCCTAGCACTACGATTAGGCTTATGAGGAAAGAGCTAAAAAAAAAAAAAGAGTGTCTTTCATGACAAGAGATCATAAAGCCTACCGTGCGGTACAATCAAATGATTTTAACAACCCTTAGTATTCAACCTTATCTGACAATGGTTCCTAGGTGCTACGACTGGCTCTTATTAACAAGGTTTAGTTTTGGGATCTTTCATAAATTGGTATGCTTCCCTAAAATGAACGATTGGGATAGAGTTATGCAACTGTGTCCTTGTGATAATCATTCAGAACGATCCACCTTGCACGTTGTTTTATTTTGTAAATTTTATAATGAATTAAGAAAGATGTGGGTCGTAAAAATTCAGAAATCTATGGGGAACAGACAATGCCGCCCAGTGTTCATTGTATTACAGCACCTGGAAAATGAACATATAATATGGAGGGTTGCCATGTTTTTAAAGAAGGTTGTCAGTCATAGGAAAAGTATTGTAACATAATCATGCATGTGTAATGAGGCAATAGAGAATAACAAACTAAGATTAGACAATAAAATAAAACAGTATGCAATATACGAAGAACTATCAGACATTTATGCAAAATATGTTCACATTTTAATAATTGTTAAAAATTCCCGTGGTGGAAATCATACAATACATTACAATCTTTCTATATGTATATACACTTAGATACTCTATTTGTATCCAACTACCATAAAAAACAAACATGAAAAAAGTGGCAATTTGGTCTCAATTTTGTCTCGACGCGCCTTCTACGATAACTATTGCAGCCTGTCTTACAGTCAGAATACCTTTGTAAATAGAGTTTTCTTTGTTTTTTAAAGATACGACCTGACATTTTAATTAAGAAAGCGCTGAAGGTCGCCTGGTATTTTCAGTTATTTTTCCATAGACAGAAGGTAAATTAGTTGAAATAGACAACAAGGAATGCATAGAAAAAGGGAACAATAAATAGAGCCTTATCTTATTTCTCTTGTCTTAGTTTATCGATTACATACATCACGAGAATGAACGTTTTGGCCACTTATCATGTTGGTTCCAGAACTTAGTCAAGGACATCTTCGTGACATCAATAAAGAGAAGTCAGGTAAATGTCTTAAACTACAAAAACGTCAATTAGCTACTCGGATGTAATATGTATTCTTAATCAGGAACCTCTCTCTATCACAGATTAACATCTTCCCATAAACCAGAACTGATGCTCTATCAATCGAGCATCTTCTCTTTTGTTTTAATAAAAGTAAGTCAATCTTGTTATATATATATATATATATATATACAACATTGTATAGGTTTATCAACTAGATTTTTAGGTCTCGCCTCTCAATGCGCATGCGCATTGAGCGGAGCGAGACTATAGGGGCTTAAACAGACTTTAACTAACTGGCGATTTGATGCTGTGCCCGTGCGCTTTTAAAATGCGCTTGCACAGCATCAAATCGTCAGCCATCTGTTGCCCAGCTTGGTGCCGCTCCACCCCCAGCGGCACCAAAGGCTTTCACGGCCGGCCGGCCGTGCTTTCAGTTTCACGGCCGCCGCCAGGCCGTGTCTCCTTATTTAACTTGTTTAACGAGTCAGCCCCTGAAAGCTCTAACTAGCTGTAGTTTCAACAACATTTTATGGATTATGACTTTAGAGGGAAAGCAGGGCCAGCGGAAGGAGCCAGCATTTCAGATTGCTGCT
Source organism: Lissotriton helveticus (assembly GCF_964261635.1). Classification (NCBI taxonomy): domain Eukaryota; kingdom Metazoa; phylum Chordata; class Amphibia; order Caudata; family Salamandridae; genus Lissotriton; species Lissotriton helveticus. The sequence goes on along the minus strand of NC_136069.1, from coordinate 431,718,654 downwards.
GCTAAAACAATCTCGCTTTGTAAGTTCAGCCATTAAACTCGCAGCTAGCTGCACCTGGAAAGAAAGAATCCAGTCTCTTTTAAATCTCCCGCGATCACCACAATGAATAGGGGGGATTCGGGGAAATGTAGTTGCTTACGTCTTTTAACCTCTGTTTTGGTTGTATTTAATGTTTAATGCTGAATAAATTAAGGCACGATCCAACCCGAATTTATAGGAGCATTATGTGAGGCATTTTATCACTGGAGTGTAAGCGTGTACCTTTCTGGTAAGATTCTAAACAAATCGCAGTAGATTTTGAGGAAATGCAGAGACAAAAATAAACGTAAACAAAGATACTACCAACCATGTGCGTCTGATAAAAAGCTATGTAAGTAGTCTAGGTGTGACGAGGCACCTGGTTTTAAAAGCCACCCAGAAAGCAGTTCTGTTCACTCTGTTTTAAGTACTTTGCTACCTAACCCAAGCAAAGTGCCTACACGTTTTCAGCCATTGTAGTCAGTTAAAGCCATTTTGAGCTCAAAAGTTGAAGGTATGCGTGAAGAGTTCGCGTGCCTATGCTACAAACCTCCTGTGAAGTGTGCGCCTGTTCTGCAGTGTTCTGCTCTGCAGCCGCATTCCTTTCCCTCGGCGGCCACATACCCCGGCCGGTGAATGGAGACATTAGGGTGAGTTTTCATTTCTTTTTTGTGCATGCTTTGTGTTTGTTCTTGCGTCGGGCGTGTACATGTATGTGATCTAGACTGCTACTCATGTATGGGCAGAAGGGGGCGAGCTCTACTCTGGGCAGACCCAGCCTGACAGGCTCCCGCAGGGCGTGCGTTCTTGGTTCATTGTCTCGCGCCGGGCAGCTGGAGGGGTAAAAGTTAGTTACTTCCTGGTGCTTTGCTCTGGGATTTATAAGTAGGAGGACTTCGTCGGATGTTTACCGAAACGATTTTGATGCGACTGTGTGTGCTGAGTGTCTGAGTGGTATAATTGCTTCGAAATGGCTAAAAGGCAGAGGTCTGCACGGAATGTAGGAGGCACATTTTGGAGGGGTAACATTTACTGATGTTGGTCTGCCTCGCCGTAGTTTTGTGGAGGGGGTGTAAAAATCGTAAATGTTGAGATTTCAAGGCGGAGTGTGCATCACTTTAAGCAATGTTGCAAATAAAATGCAATACTCTGAAGTTGGTGTCATTATCCATCATGCGAAGGTATATAAACAAAGCATTTAGTAAGTTGCAGCGCCCAAGGTCTCATTGTCCCTACCTAGCTTTACCGACCAAACCCCCGCTTTCCTCTCGTTTTGTTCTTTAAAAAAAAAAATCTCGTTTCCTGTAGCGCCCCTGCAATGTTCCTCAGGTCCGAAGCATTCCAAATGAAACCGGGGAAGTTTTTAATTATGGTAGGAGTGCTGAAAAAGCAGAAATTAACGTAATGAATGTAAATTATGAGACGACCAGACTGACCTAGTTACCTAGTGACTGTTATGCAGCGCTAAACTACACCAACTTCTGGAAATTCTTTCTCACAAGGTCTGTGCTTCTGAAAGTTATTAGCTGGTATCCACAAATGTACATAGACAGACGTGTTTACTTTCCTGATTAAAGTGGTATGTATGCGTGGGGCTGGAGAGCAGCTGTGCAGTTTGAGCAGTGCTGTGCTTTTACAAAACGGTGCCTGTGCCCTGGAAATGGTACACGTGTTTTGTTACTCCCACACACACCCCACCCTCCGAGTCAGGTGATGTGTGGTGTCAACATGTCCTGTAAATCAGAAGGTTTGCTTCTCTCCTCTCTCCCTCTATTTACCTTCCCCCGGCTCTCCTTTTTCTCCCTCTCCCCATCTGCCTGCTCTCCCCTCTCTCTCCCCTCTGTCCTTCGCTCTCGTCCTCCTCCTCTCTCCCTCTACCCTCTCTCCCTTTCCCTCTCTCCCTTTCCCTCACTTCCTTCTCCCTTTCCCTCTCTTCCCTCTCTTCCCTCTCCTCTCTCCCCGTCTCCGTCTCTCTCCTCTCTCCCCCTCTCTCTCTCCTCTTTCCCCCTCTCTCTCCTCTCTCCCTCTCCCTGCTCTTCTTTTTCTCCCTCTCCCCATCTCCCACTCAGCACCACCACAGCATCACTCAGCACCACTCACCATCACCACTCAGCACCACCACTCAGCACCACTCACCATCACCACATCATCACTCAGCATCACCCCGCACCACCACAGCACCACTCAGCATCACCACATCATCACTCAGCGCTACCCCAGCATCACCACATTATCACTCAGCACCACCACATTATCACTCAGCGCCACCCCAACATCACTCAGTGCCACCCCAGCATCACTCAGCGCCACCCCAGCATCACTCAGCACCACCACAGCATCACTCAGCACCACCACAGCATCACTCAGCACCACCACAGCATCACTCAGCGCAACCACAGCATCACTCTGCGCAACCACAGCATCACTCTGCGCAACCACAGCATCACTCTGCGCAACCACAGCATCACTCAGCGCAACCACAGCATCACTCAGCGCAACCACAGCATCACTCAGCGCAACCACAGCATCACTCAGCGCAACCACAGCATCACTCAGCGCAACCACAGCATCACTCAGCGCAACCACAGCATCACTCAGCGCAACCACAGCATCACTCAGCGCAACCACAGCATCACTCTGCGCAACCACAGCATCACTCTGCGCAACCACAGCATCACTCTGCGCAACCACAGCATCACTCAGCGCAACCACAGCATCACTCAGCGCAACCACAGCATCACTCAGCGCAACCACAGCATCACTCAGCGCAAACACAGTATCACTCAGCGCAACCACATTATCACTCAGCGCAACCACAGCATCACTGGTTCAAATATGTTCTTTCAATGTTTCAAGCTGCTTTCAAGCCTTATTACAAATCACAAAAAGATGTTAATATTTCACTTCTGTTCTTGGATTTTCGTCACAATAAAAAACACTCAACATAATCTTCACAAAAGTTATTTACAAACGTTTAAGCTATTGACATTGCAAATTAAATAAATTATTTAAGTATTAATTATTTTAAAAAATTAAAAGCCATTGTTATTTGTAATATCAATACATCTAAGTCACGTTGATACAAAACATGTTGCATTACAAATGCTATAGGTGTCACATTTGCGAAAGTTAGAACTATTGGCATTGTAAATGACAAAGCTATTAATTTAGCTATTTTAAAAAACAACACATAAATAAAAAAATGTCATTTATAAGACCAATAGCTCAAACTTTCCTAATGCGAGACCTATTGCATTTCCAATGCTTGTTATTTTTATAACTATTGATAATCAAAACAGAAGTGAAACATAGCAAGATGAGAGCGAACGTAAATGGATTCTGCCATTTCTGACCTCATGACACAAGATCATTTATCTATCAGTTGCATCCCAGGTCCTTCATTACATTAACGATATAGGTTGTTTTTTAGACATGAGTACTCAGACATTATTGTAATAAAAGTATGCAATTATGAGGAGTATATATTTAGGACATATACATATGTATAAGGTATGTGATAAGATTGTATCTTGAAAGGTTAAGTTTTGTATTGTGAATTTGATGATATTATGTAACAATTTTGTGATTTTAAATTATGTATTTAAATTTGCAGTGTATTGTGGCTATTCCTGAAGAAGGCGTGTTGTACGCCGAAAAGCGCGTCGAGACAAAATTGAGACCAAATTGCCACTTTTTAATGTTTTGTTTTTTATGGTAGTTGGATACAAATAGAGTATCTAAGTGTATATACATATAGAAAGATTGTAATGTATTGTATGATTTCCACCACGGGAATTTTTAACAATTATTAACATTTTAACATATTTTGCATAAATGTCTGATAGTTCTTCGTATATTGCATACTGTTTTATTTTATTGTCTAATCTTAGTTTGGTATTCTAGATTGCTTAGGAGTGATATTTTTCAACGAGTTTATCCCTGTCTTAGAAATTGTGTTATTCATGGTTCAGGGGGTCCTTGCTTTTCTCACTTATAATGAGGCAATAGATACAGTCTTTTTATGGAATAATTTTTTATTGATTATTTGAAACATTTTAAACCTTTTTTAGCTGTTTAATGAATGAATATGTTTTTTCATTTTAAGTGCTTTTATGGTTGTGTGATACAACAATCGAATAAAGCTTGTCTTTGACTTTGACTTACTGGGGAGCAAACTGAAAAGGGGTGGTGAAAAAGCAAGAATAGGTAAATGGGTAGAAAGCAAGAATTGCAGCAGAGGGAGGGAAAGAAAGAGAAATATGGAAGCGGGAGAAGTACATGAGGGTGACAGCTGGAAAACACATGCTCTCGCAGAAAGCTTAAACAAAAAGAACTAACAGTAGCATCTAAAAAATGAGTAGGGGAAGGACACAGGTAATGCGTCCATACTCTGGGGAGAAGCAAACACAAGAAGAGGAAAGAAATCCTATGGAAGAGGACTAACATAAAACAAGCAAAAGAGAGTGACAATGAGGCCAGCAATGGCCAGCAATGGACAGAATGATAACATGTTTCATAACTGACAGCTCAGTTGCTGTCTTAGGTGAGACCTAAAAACAGATGGTCTGGTCAAACTAATTGACTTTGCCAATGCTTGTTTGCAGATACTGCTTATGTTTCCAGGATGGGTACATATTGCTTCATGTTAGTGTTTGTGATGCATTGTGTTAACTAATGCATTGAAAATGCTATGTAATGTACTTGCCATGCCTGCTGTCGGCTGTTACTTCTGTAGTGACATTAACCCTTTATGTGGGTGCATACGCAATTTTGGCATTTGCATTACAAAGTAAAATAGAAGTGGCTGAAGCGTTAAAACGGTTTGTGTTCTTAGATTAGGTCCCACTATTTAATTAATACAAATCAACTGTATGCTGTCATTTATGATTAAATATATTTTGTTTACTAGAGGTTTGTTACCAACGAGAGCTGTAATTTGTGATTAAATACATGTTGCTTACTAGAGGTTTGTTACTAACGAGACTCGTGCTGTACCAGCCAAGTGCAAACAGACCAAATTAAGTCCAGGTTGTCATGCACCAACACAACAAATGGGCTTGGTTCTTAATTAAAAAAAAAGGAATAAATAAATTAAAGAAAGCAAGTTGCCCCAGTGCCGTAAACACTTGTGCTGAGATGGACGGTGGCCAGGCAGTCATGAGTAAAACAAACGGAGACATTTATGATTCCAAGGTGGCTAAATTGAATATAATTACATTTAAAGTGTGCATCAGTTTAACATATTCCCAGTTTATTATCATACCAAACACTTATTGTTTTTTAATGTATGGCTTCTGTCTAGGGGATCATTTTATGTTAAGGATTGTGACTTCTATTTGTAACATTTACAATCTATATATGTGCTTGAAATAAACACATTGCTAGCCACATTTTACTGCCACCACTCGAAAGGATAGCTATAATGATAATGTTACACCACAGACACTACAATGCAAATGCGATCTTAGTGGCACTTCTCAGCAGAGCTGCTTTTCACCCTGTATCCCTCAGTAGGTGATATCCCCCTCCATGCATGCATTCACTTCTACAACAAACTAAACACCAATGCCTCTTCTCCTGTACATTGGTTGATGGGAAGGAAAGGGCTTCAGTGTCGGGGAGGCGTTGGTCTATAGGCTTCAAGAAGCACTCAGTCTGCGAACGCAAGAGTCGTCCAAGAGGGCTGGACTCTGACACAAACTCTCCAGGGACAGTAAGCGTGACAGCAGTCACGAAATAACGACCAGTGCACTAGCCGGACATCAAAGGTCGGGCACAATGAAGCAACATGACCATTTTAAAAAAGCTTAAATGCATTCGTTGCTCACTCAGTGTGACAGAAGTGTACTGTAGGAAATTGGGGTATTAGATGAAGGGGTGAGAACTTGCTTTAAATAATAATCACAATCCTTGTTGAGTGAACCACAAAAGTCACTAAATAAACCCGTGCTTAACCATCTAGTAGCTTGGCACAAAAACAGTCAGACTTAACTTAGAGGTAATGTGTAAACTATTTATGCAGTACGCAAACAGTATTAAAGTGAAAACACACCACCAGAAACATCACACTCCAATGTAGAAAAACAGAGAAAATAAAATGATACACAAATGATTATAATCCAATAAGTAGAACCAGACATATAAGTCTGAAGTAAAAATAGCACCAAAAATAACCAAGCGCTCTCAGACACGGTTATCAGATCGCACCAAACTAGGCCAAGTCCAAAGTTATGGCCCACTGTGATGGAGGACGTGCTGTATACAGGACATAAGTTCATTCCTGTGGAAAGTTGATCTTCTGACTTAAAAATGTATCTGGAAAAAAGTGGTTATCAACTAGTCAAAGGCGACACAAGCTGCAAGCAGGGTCTGAAGCATGGATAGACAAAGGTAGGCTGTTGAAAAGCAGGGCATGATCGTTGACAAAGGTGGAAAAGATTTGAATAAGCAAAGTCTGAATGCCCAGGAAGGCCTCGAAGTCTACGGTTTGCTGCTTTGCATCGGTCCTGATGAAGCCCTCTACGCTTTGATACATAAGGAGTTTCAATGAGCACCAACATCAAAAAGGTCCACATGTTTCAGCCATATATCATCATCTCCATGGTCAGGTGGCTTTATTCAAGACCAACAGGTATTAAACAGCCAAATGTCTACTGTAACTTTTACCGTAAAGTCTCTAGATACTGCACTATTTCTGCCCTCAATGGCTATTGTTAATTTGAACTTAATCAAACTTCATTCATCCTTGCACGCATTGCTTTCACACAATACTCCCAACTTTCATAAGCAGGTAAAGTTTAAATCAGAAAGAGAGAATGAGTTCCAACTTTACTCCATTGTACATGTTTATTTGTGAACAATCTTAGTGGGCACAACACACAACTATATGGTGAATTCATAATGGTTCACATGCATTTTTCTGTGGTTAATACCATACTTTGCATGCTTTAAAAAGACTTGCAATTTTGCATTTTTTTTATCCATGACAACATACAGAAAATCAGAGTGCAACACATGCAGTTGTACTATGTCAACAAAGACTTTCTCAGTGCGTTTGTCCAAGCCCAACAGTGCCTTAGAAGTAGGCGAACTCTGTAGTCACACTCTGCCGTAAAAGTATTGCAAATTACAAATGTTTAATGTCAATTTTAAGCCATTCTCATACGGTCTAACTAGTTATTGTGAGCCTACTTTCCTCCATCACCTACTTTGTCAAGAGTGAACGCTCACGTGGGACCTGGTTGCGTTTTCTAGGGTCTGCATCTTGCCCCGTGTGTGTCCCAATGCTACTTTAGCATCTTGCGGGTAACGTGAGGCATCAAAAAACATGCACATAAATTGCGTGTGTACCCTTGCTTGACACTTATCTGCAGCCTCTCAGCATCAATACGTTAGAAATAGGCCTGAATGTTTCGTGTAGCCCTATCTTCCAGAAAACCTTCTTCCAATCCCATAAATTAATTGTCAATGCCTTGTAGGAAAGGCTAAAATTATAGAAGATGTTCTTAATGTTGGTAATCTATATAATACCTGTTGTGTATAAATCGAAGGAGATCAATAATTCTATGTAGCCTGAGAGTATGAGAATAGGGGTGTCCGTTCATATATGTTACCCAAGGGATGTCATCATTTAGTCCTCCCTTGCGAGTAGCCGGCCTGTATATCCAGCGCTGTTCTTTTTAAAATAGTCCTATTTTTAGAGTGTCTGCTGTTGCTATCTAGTTGTTCAATCACAACCCATTTCACGTTGTCCATTGTGTGTTCCATCATTATGTAATGGTTGGCCATTTTGGTGGTGTTTCCCTAGCTCCGTATAATGCTGCAATGTTCACCTATGCAGATCGTGATTTTCCTGCAGGTCATTCCTATATATCTAAGGCCACATGGAAAGGTAACCATATAGATTACCTGTGTTGAATTGCAATTTGTATGTCTTTTCAGTGTCCAGGGTGTTTTAAATCCCAGTTCTCATGTTTTTTTTGTAGGGCTTGTGAGGTGGCAGATGGTACAACAGATACATGGATACTGGCCCAATATCTTAGGAAGATCCCACGGATTAGGTATGGAATTTGTCTTTGGTTTCTGGTCCCTGGTATGTATTGGGGAATCTCTGAGAAAACTTGCTTGTTTATGTGAAAACATTGTTTTTCCAAGAATAGAGATCCTGTGTTTAGTATGCCCCAGTTCTTCGGAATAATCTTTTTGAGCTGATTCGGGGCTATATTGCAAGTGGTGAGACAGATTAGTCTTAGGTCATGGTTTTCCCTGGGTTTTGTTTTTAATAGTGCTTCCTTATTTTGCTGTCTGGGCCTCTTTTTGGCTTTTTGGCTTCTGTATAATGTATTCTGGGTAACTGTGTTCCCTTAGTGTGTTAGAGAGGTTTCTGTGTGTGTTTTAAAATCAGAGATTTTACTGCAATTTCTTCTTATAAGGAAAAACTGCTGATACAGAGATTTTCGCTCAGTGGTTTAGGGTGAAAGCTGTCACATTTCAATAAGTTGTGTTTGTCAATAGATTTGTGATGTATGTCCGTAAGCAGGACTTCTTGTTCAGGGAAGATCCTCTTAATTAAAAATGTTAGTGATTCTTTGCTGACTGTATGTGTGAACATAAGATGTTCATTGCAGTTGTTTACCCAGAGGAAGAAGGAGATAGCCGAGTCCATTTCACCTTTCCGAATAAGCAAGATGTCATTTATATACCTTTTCCAAATTATTACATTGGTTCTAAAGGGATTCAAGACACTTAAGATGAACTTTCTTCCAAGGTTATGCATATATAGGCCCACTATGCTTGGAGCTAACGTACTACCGAATACCATGGGTTTGAAGCTACATTGGTGCCTTCGTACTTGAAAACAGTGTCCAAAACAAAATGTTGTGGAGTGGAGCATTCCCAGTTCCCAGAATAGTGAATTTCCTGTACCGCTTCTTGTGTCTCCTCTTGGTCAGGCTTGTGTAGAGTCTTTCTATATCAAGACCTATAAGTAAGTTTTCCTCTGGGTCTAAATCAGTATACTTCAAAAGCATCAGTAGATACTAAGTATGCTTTAAGTATGTTGGGCTGCTTTGCACATTTTAGGAAGAAGTCACAGAAACGTGACAACATTTCTAAAACGAAGGCTATTGCTGATAGCATGGGGTTGGGTGGAGGTGTTATGTCCTTGTGCATTTTGGGTGAGGGTATAAAAATATGATGTTACTGGGTCTATAGTTGTCAGAAAATCAGACTCCTCTTCAGATAGTCACCCTCCTATCTCAGCTTCCTCCAGCATGTCACTGATCTGTCTTTTAAGTTGTGAGGTCTGAGTTAATGACTTTGTAGTTTTTTTGTCTTGTAAGAGGCAGATTCACTCATTTCTGTAATCCATGGTGGACTGTAATACCATGCCTCCCCCCTTTATCACTAGCTCGGTGTCAGAACTGAATTCCTCCCGTGCTTTTCTCTCCTCTCTTGAAATGCTGTGAAAAAATGTTATATTGTTCTTTTCTATGGCTTCTACTTTACTAAATACTGCCTGTTTGAATGTTAGGACCTCAACAGGGATTGCAGAGATTGGGAGGCAGACAGTCGACTTATTTTGTAATCCTGCATCCTTTGTCTATTGTGCTCTCCGTAATCTCAAAGAAAGACTGAGTCTAAATGTTCTGAAGAAATCAGGCAGCTCTTAATGGAGTCTGAATTTTTCTAAGGTTGGGGTAGGGACAAATGCTAGTCCCTCATTAGATTGTGTTGTTGTCAGCTCTTTTGTTACTAGGTTGTGTTTGAACTGGTCCGTGGCATTGTGTCTCTATTTGTGCTTCTCCTATGTATTTTTGCCCATCTGTCTTTCCAATGGACTTGTGCGTCTTTGTTCTTCCTGCCTCTGATTCTCTGTCCTCTTCCTAAAAAAGTAAGCCTGTTCTTTTGAGGGAATCTTTGGGTCAAATGTTAGTTATAAGGTATTCCCCAACTAAAATATTGTAGGAGTTGTGGTGGGTTGGTGGGGTTGGAAGAAAGGTATTTGGTCATTATGAAAACTGTTTAAAGTTTGCACCCATGGCCTTTGCCTGTTTTTTCCTCTTATGTCTACCTTGTTGTTCTTCCCCATTATTCCACCCTTCTGTGTATTGTGGACCTGGTGCCTCATTTGTCGTCCCTTTTTTCACCTGGTGTTGTGTGGACTGGAGTGGAGTACAGGTATAACTTTTCAGAAGAGAACAGTTTAAAGTCGCTTGGATTTTCTGGATTTTTGATTGTGCCAAAAATTCCTTCTATTCTATCATCTCATAATATTTCCTCAAGTTTCTTCTTGTAAGTAGTGATGATGATTGTTGGTTTGAACTGACTATCGTTAGTCACAATTTTTTACTGGTAACACCTCCTATAGTTTCTTGGTCCGAAGTGATAAGACACACAGGGATTGCTGCGTCTATTACAGAACAAAGCAATATGGAGAGTTTGAAGATTGCAGACGCAACCCAATGTGGAATCCGGATAGTTTCCACACCATATTGAAAGAGCTCCAACAAGAGAGAGTTGTGGTTTACAGCACTGGCCATCCACATTTGGAAAGGATGACACATCCTGTGACGATCTGTGGTCTCTACAGATATATTCGTTAACTATTGACTTTGGAATTCGAATTGCCATTAGGAGTTTCCATTCCAGAAAGCTCCTTATCCTTGTAAGAATCAGTTGAGCTTGGGTGATTCCGGTCCCGCACTGTCCTGAGGAGGCCATAATTGGAGGCTGAAATGCGTGGACTTTCACTAACAAGGGCCAACAACATTCATTTAAAAGGAAACATTTAAAAAAATCAAGTAGAACATTGCCCCCCCAAAAACAATGCTAGATTAAATTGGTCGAGCATGAATTATTATTGGGACCTAAAGACTGTTTTTCTATCGGCGCCTAAGGAAGGGCTGATTATCCGTCATTCTTCACCTAATTATTAGCCAATACTTTGTTTTCCAATCCTGATACAAGTTTGTTCAATGAATTGATAGATTGTAGTATTAGCCAATGTGTTGCGACTCACTACTTGCTTTTCAAAATCAATAAAAAACTATTCCAATACGTAAAGGTTTTAATTAACAAAGAGATTTTGCAATCAGTGTCTTCCTTTATTTTTGGTACAGCAATACCTTTATCAATTCAATGGCTACATTTTATATGATTTAAAAAATGATGTAATTACACAAGCCAAGTAGTTCCACCAGAGGTCACAAATAAAAAGTGGGCTTCCTTGCAAGTTTTCTATACATTTATCCTGCTTCAGAATTTTCTTTGTTCAGATAGTTTCTTACTGTTTTGATTATCAGAATGAGCCAATCCCTGGTGCAGTGCCACACAATCATTGACAATACTTTTTTAGTTTAATATCGGGCCGTCTAGGAATATGTGTGCATATAGAAACCAAAAGTTCTCAAGTGGCAGCATTAGATATTAAGTATTCAGTCATAATTACCCCATGTAAGACAGTTTGTGCAATGGTAACGCCACTCAGGATAGAAGGTCTTGAAAGAATCAAATTGATGTCCTCTTCTGTGTATATTAGTCACAAATTCTCAACATTCTAGTGATGACATCCAAATTTCCTAGAGACAGATAATATGGTCCGCTTTAATTACATACTAGGTGTGTTTTCCTGCCCAGTTTTGGGTCCTGCAGTATCACCTACCCCCAAACCCAACTTTGGTTCGTAGACAGTAGAAGACGGAATAACAAATGTATGTCTCTCCCACAGCTGGCCACTTCTGACTGTAACTAATCTCTAAAAAGGGAAATAATGTTTTCTACATGGTCTAAAGGACTTTCACCCACAAGAGTTATTAGTAACATGCTTCATCATCGGGTCCTCTACCAGGGTACCTTGTGTATCTAGGTGGGCTCTATGTTAATAAATAATGGAGCACTTGATTATTCTTAGGGTGGGATTTCAATTTAGAATTGCCAATAGGTATACAATGTAGTCTAATGTTTATTTTTTTATTCTTTGGCAAAATTAACAAGCATTTGCAATGCAATAGGTCTCGCAGTTACGCAAGTTTGAGCTATTGGCATTCTAAATGGCTATGCTTTTTATTTTAGTTTATAAAACATAAATAAAAGGCATTATCATTTACAATGGCAATAGCTTAAACTCGCATAAATGCGAGACCTATTGCATTTCAAATGCTTGTTTTTGGGGTTCTCTGGCCTATTTTCGATCCCAACCCAATCCAAAGTCTGTCTGTACAGTGGGCCCGATTCTAAGTGTAAGGCACATATGTGCTTCATTTCCCTATGTCACTTAGAGTGAGAAGCCACTCTGTTATTGTCAGAAGCCTGCTGTCTCGCTCACCTATCTCCTTCAGAAACAGTCCATTGCAGCACCCCGCGGACGCTTTAGCATACAGGCATTGGCAAAGCCAGTAGGCGTTGCCCTTCAATGCAGCACAGATGCTTTGTGCAGCTTCTGTTCTGCATCGGCAAAAAGGAAAAAAAACAGAGGTACTAACACACTGATGGCAGATTCCCACCATAGCGCCTTGAAGCCTACCAACAAAACAATGCATCTGTGGCGAACAGTGCTGGAGAGAAGGCTACTATGGCCCTGGTGGATGTAAGCACTCTGAGGACAGCTAATTACCAGTGTAGCACTCCTTAATTAATCAGCTCTGCAGCATTGTACACTAGTTTTGTTTTTTAACTGAATGACCGATTTTTGCAATAGCGATATGAAATGTGCGTCTGATGTCATGACGCTGGAAAGGCCAGGGGTTAAGTATAGTGAATGCCGGGACCGGCATTCCCTGACTAACGAGAGGAGAGGAAACCGAACAAAGCATCGTCTCATACAAAGTAAGTGTGAGCTACGCGGCTCGATTTAACACAGATCAAATGATACACACTGCTGAGGTTGGATAATTACGCATAACGGGGTTTGAAATCGCTAATAAGTTGTTTCGATTGCAGGTATTATACGCCCCCGATTTGATTTGGCTGTGAGTACTCCACCTTTGTATTTGAAGGGTGCTGGGTAGGTTTAGTAAATCTAACAGGGTTAGTGACTCTGGACTCACTTTCATGTATTGGTACAGGGCCAACATACATATTTCTATAAAATAACCCGATTGACTGACTGCAGCTGTTTTTGTGAGTATTAAGTTTAGGTGTTTCAATTGTATATAGAATGATTTGTGTTGAATGATAAGCCTGACGTTGGCTTTACCTTATTTTTTAGATATCGGGACAGTATTTGTCCTTTTAGGGCTTAGAACCTCCGGCTGGAGGTCCTTGGTAAGACTTTTAAATCCTTGTATAAGAAGTTAAAACTTCACAGTGCACTGGTGGTTAGGTAATGGTTTTGGTGTTATTGTTTGAACACTTTTCAGTTACATGTAGGGTGCATGTCTTTGATTTGTTTTCCTTTGGGGTGACTAGACGATACCTAGTATGCAAGGAGTGTGTTATTGATTTTTGTATTTATTTGTAGATAGATTTGAGCAACTTGTCCTGATGATGGTCCTGTGGATTTGATAAACCGACGTGGGCCCGAAACGTCGACGCCTAACACCGTCTAGTTGTCATTTGCACCACTCTTTTGTGTTGTCATACTGAATGAAGTGTATTGAGACTAATTCCTCCCTACATGGTATTTTGTTTGTCCATGTTAAAAAACAAAAGGTGTTGTATACTACTAGAAACGAAATTAGTACAGAAAGTAGTATTTATGTTGCCATTTTGTATGTGTTTTGAAAAAGAACATAATCTTCAAAAAAATAAAAAGCAGTAAATACTGTATTTTCCTTGCATTTATTAAATGATGGTTCACTGTTGTGACCAATTTAGAATTTATTAAAAATTATTTAAAATTTTTTAAGTGACTCCTATGAGGACAAATTGTAATCTTCTGCAGCAATGTACAGCAGCATAAAAAGGTGATGGAAGAATGTGAAAGGATATTGAAGGTGGATGGTGTCATCCAAGTGATGGTGCTGGAATGAGAGACCAGAGCTGTACCAACAGCTTTGGTATGTACTCTGATTCCCTTTCCAATTTTAATTATTTTAGTCTTGAAAAACACACTGTTAATCAAAGGAGTTCATGAGAACACCTGCGGTGTTTGTGTTAACAAGCGCATTTCATTAAACAAATTATGATGACGTGGCATAGGCCATCCATGTGGGGCTCAGAAGGTAGAGTGACTGGTATTTATCAACGACTATGTCACATTAATTCATCTTTCCTAGACAACTGTTAGTAGAACCCTTTACTACAGTATTTTGTTGGCTTCAGCAACTGTAGGGCTGCAATAGAAAATATTCAAAGAAACCACCTACATATATAAAGTGTTATTACTGTCATTGCAACACACACAAACTGTGCATTAAAAAAGGGTGCAAGATAGCCCTCACATGTATGTTTCCCATTCATTAAAAACAATTGCATTTTCATAAGTATTATTTAAAAAAATGATATTTTCATAAGTACACATACTTCTGTGTAGTGAATAATGCAGTTTGAACAGATTTATATTCAACAAGAGTGTTTAAACATCGAACATAACAAAACAGTCAGAGACCATCATGTTATCTGTTAAATACCAGACTAATACCCATCGGCAAGGTTACTAGTTTGCGTTGAGTTCATGGAATAACATTGTGTAAAGCGGACTTCTCACATTGGGCCCACTTAGAATTACAAACCGGTATCCTGTCACTGCTACAATTCAGGGGGGGCGGGAGGGGGGGTTCTCGGGGCAGCTTTAGAGCCTGCGGTCCTGGTGTCTGTGTCTCATCGTGTTCAGTGTGGCCTGGGGTGGGAGTGTTCTCCACCTGGAGCCTTCTTAGCTGTCCAAACAAGTATTCGTGAAAATAATGGTGCACAGCATTAGGAGGCCACCTTGAATGCAGAAATGGATCTGCTGGGCTTTTTCTCCTGGCTCTTTTTATAATTGATTTCGGTGGGCCACTATTTTTCCAAGAAAACACTGACATAAAACATTCGCACAGAGAAATATGCTACTACCATTGTTGAGGGAGGAGGCTACAGGGGCCAACTCTAGGTTTTGCCTCTCTTTAAACATGATTACAAAAAGGGGGTGGTGATGGACAGAGTATCTGAGTTAATCAGAACACTCCTACCCAGTCAACAGAACATGGCTTGAGCCATCACCGTTTTTTAGCTCACTGCACCATCCCAGTTCAGAACCTGGCTATATGCAAATTAGTCTGTCCCTGGCCCAGTGCATCATGGGAACAGGGCAGACCAAACTACCAAGCCAATTCTTCACTGGAAAGGAAACAAGCTTCCGGGGACCGGTTTCTGGCATTACAGCCGTCTTCGGCCCGGCTTGCTTGAATCCTGATGGTGCAATGAGCAAGGGACTCATGTCTGAGCATACCCTTCCACACTCATGGTGGCCAAAATAATTACAAAAAGGGGGTGGTGATGGACAGAGTATCTGACTTAATCAGAACACTCCTACCCAGTCAACAGATCAGGGCTTGATCCATCACCGTTTTTTAGCTCACTGCACCATCCCAGTTCAGAACCTGGCTATATGCAAATTAGTCTGTCCCTTGCTCATTGCACCATCAGGATTCAAGCAAGCCGGGCCGACGACGCCTGAAATGGCAGAAACCGGTCCCCGGAAGCTTGTTTCCTTCCCAGTACAAGAATTGGCTTGGTAGGTTGGTTTGCCCTGTTCCCATCATGCAGTGGGACAGGAACAGACTAATTTGCATATAGCCAAGTTCTGAGCTGGGATGGTGCAGTGAGCTAAAAAACGGTGATGGATCAAGCCCTGATCTTTGGACTGGGTAAGAGTGGTCTGCTTAATTCAGGCACTCTGTTCATCACCACCCCCTTTTCTGAATCATTTTGTCCACCATAAGCGTGGAAGGGTATACTCAGATGTGAGTCCCTTGCTCATTGCACCATCAGGATTCAAGCAAGCCGGGCCGACGACGCCTGAATTGGCAGAAACCGGTCCCCGGAAGCTTGTTTCCTTCCCAGTACAAGAATTGGCTTGGTAGTTTGGTTTGCCCTGTTCCCATCATGCACTGGGACAGGAACAGACTAATTTGCATATAGCCAAGTTCTGAGCTGGGATGGTGCAGTGAGCTAAAAAACGGTGATGGATCAAGCCCTGATCTTTGGACTGGGTAAGAGTGGTCTGCTTAATTCAGGCACTCTGTTCATCACCACCCCCTTTTCTGAATCATTTTGTCCACCATAAGCGTGGAAGGGTATACTCAGATGTGAGTCCCTTGCTCATTGCACCATCAGGATTCAAGCAAGCCGGGCCGACGACGCCTGAAATGGCAGAAACCGGTCCCCGGAAGCTTGTTTCCTTCCCAGTACAAGAATTGGCTTGCCCTGTTCCCATCATGCACTGGGACAGGAACAGACTAATTTGCATATAGCCAAGTTCTGAGCTGGGATGGTGCAGTGAGCTAAAAAACGGTGATGGATCAAGCCCTGATCTTTGGACTGGGTAAGAGTGGTCTGCTTAATTCAGGCACTCTGTTCATCACCACCCCCTTTTCTGAATCATTTTGTCCACCATAAGCGTGGAAGGGTATACTCAGATGTGAGTCCCTTGCTCATTGCACCATCAGGATTCAAGCAAGCCGGGCCGACGACGCCTGAAATGGCAGAAACCGGTCCCCGGAAGCTTGTTTCCTTCCCAGTACAAGAATTGGCTTGGTAGTTTGGTTTGCCCTGTTCCCATCATGCACTGGGACAGGAACAGACTAATTTGCATATAGCCAAGTTCTGAGCTGGGATGGTGCAGTGAGCTAAAAAACGTGATGGATCAAGCCCTGATCTTTGGACTGGGTAAGAGTGGTCTGCTTAATTCAGGCACTCTGTTCATCACCAACCCCTTTTCTGAATCATTTTGTCCACCATAAGCGTGGAAGGGTATACTCAGATGTGAGTCCCTTGCTCATTGCACCATCAGGATTCAAGCAAGCCGGGCCGACGACGCCTGAAATGGCAGAAACCGGTCCCCGGAAGCTTGTTTCCTTCCCAGTACAAGAATTGGCTTGGTAGTTTGGTTTGCCCTGTTCCCATCATGCACTGGGACAGGAACAG
This sequence comes from Lissotriton helveticus, assembly GCF_964261635.1. Classification (NCBI taxonomy): domain Eukaryota; kingdom Metazoa; phylum Chordata; class Amphibia; order Caudata; family Salamandridae; genus Lissotriton; species Lissotriton helveticus. The sequence continues at coordinate 431,701,569 of NC_136069.1, read as the reverse complement.
ACTAATTTGCATATAGCCAAGTTCTGAGCTGGGATGGTGCAGTGAGCTAAAAAACGGTGATGGATCAAGCCCTGATCTTTGGACTGGGTAAGAGTGGTCTGCTTAATTCAGGCACTCTGTTCATCACCACCCCCTTTTCTGAATCATTTTGTCCACCATAAGCGTGGAAGGGTATACTCAGATGTGAGTCCCTTGCTCATTGCACCATCAGGATTCAAGCAAGCCGGGCCGACGACGCCTGAAATGGCAGAAACCGGTCCCCGGAAGCTTGTTTCCTTCCCAGTACAAGAATTGGCTTGGTAGTTTGGTTTGCCCTGTTCCCATCATGCACTGGGACAGGAACAGACTAATTTGCATATAGCCAAGTTCTGAGCTGGGATGGTGCAGTGAGCTAAAAAACGGTGATGGATCAAGCCCTGATCTTTGGACTGGGTAAGAGTGGTCTGCTTAATTCAGGCACTCTGTTCATCACCACCCCCTTTTCTGAATCATTTTGTCCACCATAAGCGTGGAAGGGTATACTCAGATGTGAGTCCCTTGCTCATTGCACCATCAGGATTCAAGCAAGCCGGGCCGACGACGCCTGAAATGGCAGAAACCGGTCCCCGGAAGCTTGTTTCCTTCCCAGTACAAGAATTGGCTTGGTAGTTTGGTTTGCCCTGTTCCCATCATGCACTGGGACAGGAACAGACTAATTTGCATATAGCCAAGTTCTGAGCTGGGATGGTGCAGTGAGCTAAAAAACGGTGATGGATCAAGCCCTGATCTTTGGACTGGGTAAGAGTGGTCTGCTTAATTCAGGCACTCTGTTCATCACCACCCCCTTTTCTGAATCATTTTGTCCACCATAAGCGTGGAAGGGTATACTCAGATGTGAGTCCCTTGCTCATTGCACCATCAGGATTCAAGCAAGCCGGGCCGACGACGCCTGAAATGGCAGAAACCGGTCCCCGGAAGCTTGTTTCCTTCCCAGTACAAGAATTGGCTTGGTAGTTTGGTTTGCCCTGTTCCCATCATGCACTGGGACAGGAACAGACTAATTTGCATATAGCCAAGTTCTGAGCTGGGATGGTGCAGTGAGCTAAAAAACGGTGATGGATCAAGCCCTGATCTTTGGACTGGGTAAGAGTGGTCTGCTTAATTCAGGCACTCTGTTCATCACCACCCCCTTTTCTGAATCATTTTGTCCACCATAAGCGTGGAAGGGTATACTCAGATGTGAGTCCCTTGCTCATTGCACCATCAGGATTCAAGCAAGCCGGGCCGACGACGCCTGAAATGGCAGAAACCGGTCCCCGGAAGCTTGTTTCCTTCCCAGTACAAGAATTGGCTTGGTAGTTTGGTTTGCCCTGTTCCCATCATGCACTGGGACAGGAACAGACTAATTTGCATATAGCCAAGTTCTGAGCTGGGATGGTGCAGTGAGCTAAAAAACGGTGATGGATCAAGCCCTGATCTTTGGACTGGGTAAGAGTGGTCTGCTTAATTCAGGCACTCTGTTCATCACCACCCCCTTTTCTGAATCATTTTGTCCACCATAAGCGTGGAAGGGTATACTCAGATGTGAGTCCCTTGCTCATTGCACCATCAGGATTCAAGCAAGCCGGGCCGACGACGCCTGAAATGGCAGAAACCGGTCCCCGGAAGCTTGTTTCCTTCCCAGTACAAGAATTGGCTTGGTAGTTTGGTTTGCCCTGTTCCCATCATGCACTGGGACAGGAACAGACTAATTTGCATATAGCCAAGTTCTGAGCTGGGATGGTGCAGTGAGCTAAAAAACGGTGATGGATCAAGCCCTGATCTTTGGACTGGGTAAGAGTGGTCTGCTTAATTCAGGCACTCTGTTCATCACCACCCCCTTTTCTGAATCATTTTGTCCACCATAAGCGTGGAAGGGTATACTCAGATGTGAGTCCCTTGCTCATTGCACCATCAGGATTCAAGCAAGCCGGGCCGACGACGCCTGAAATGGCAGAAACCGGTCCCCGGAAGCTTGTTTCCTTCCCAGTACAAGAATTGGCTTGGTAGTTTGGTTTGCCCTGTTCCCATCATGCACTGGGACAGGAACAGACTAATTTGCATATAGCCAAGTTCTGAGCTGGGATGGTGCAGTGAGCTAAAAAACGGTGATGGATCAAGCCCTGATCTTTGGACTGGGTAAGAGTGGTCTGCTTAATTCAGGCACTCTGTTCATCACCACCCCCTTTTCTGAATCTCTTTAAACATGACTCCCTCCCCACTCCCAGCAATGCTAATAAATCCACGGCAATCAGGTTGCCCATAGCGATGGCTAAATACAAATAAATAAATATAGTGTTTCTTCTATATGTCGAGTGAGTGGCGATCTCTAGAAATACTCACTGAGTAAACTTTACGTTCTCGCTGAACCACCGCCGCAGCCCGGCTTGGGCAGGAAGCCAGGCAACCTGTGTTGGGACGGGGGCGGGGCTGCAAAAAGACAGGAAGCAGACAGGAGCCTACCCCGCGCTCCTGTGCTGCCGAGACTGACCCGCTGCGGAGGGAGAGAGGGACACGCGGAAAGAGCCCGGTGAGTGGGGGGAGTGCGTTATGTGTGCGCGCGTGTGTGTGTGTGTCTGTGTGTGCGCACGTGTGCGCGCGCGCGCGTGTCTGTGTGTGTGTGTGAGAACAGCATGCCGGAATCGAAGCGCGTGTTCACGCGCGCGACCTGCTCTGATTCCGGCATGCTGCACGTGCCCATCTCTGGTCTCCCTCTTAGCTCCTTGTAAGCAGAGCCGACAACAATAGTCTCGCGCTGTATCGCAGGTGCAAGACCTAAAAAGATCAAATAACATTTCTTTAGGAGCCTTTTCTCTTGTCCTTACTTCACTCACCTCTGCTGATACACTTCTACTGTCTTGGAAAACAACACCACACTTTTACTGTGCACAGGAACAGGCCAGGGGCTTTCAAAATGGAACCCACAGGCCTCTCTACTTCGATTAAACGTACAATATTACAATGGTTGCATACACAAACACACAACATACACTTGGATTGGACTGGGTGACAGGGTATAAATCTGACTGCGCATTGACAAGACAGCCTCAGCAGTACCAAATAACTCTGTTTTAGTGAGTGAAGAAAACTTTAATTACTGAATATTGGGGGAAGCTTATTAAATGAGACTTTGTTTTTCTGCACCAAGTCCCCCTGTGAAACATACAGACCCTGTAACAAAATTGTGATATACCAGCCTATGTTTAAAAGTGCTGCTTTAGGCTAGGCACACAGCAGGCTAGGGATCTTAATGTTCAAATGATGCGTACACTTCGGATTTGCAGGTTTATGCTGTCTGCACTGGAAATGGGGCACTATTTATAATGTTGTTTCTTTCTACACTTTACATCCTCTGATTGCTGGCTATCACAGAAAGCATTCTGCCACTACACCCCTAAAACCCAGCGTGAAATCTGTACCTTTAATTACTTCTGCTTGATTCCTCTCTTTTCTATTTCCAGGGTGACCCACTTAACCTTTGATCCTCTGCATACCTTCTATTTCTGAGTATAGCCTCATCTCAGTCTCTTGTCGGTCTGCCTTAATCCTTTTTCTATAATTCTTCAATTGGCTGATAACACATTTCATAGATCACATCCCCTCAACTTCAAAACCCTATCACTGTAACCTTATATCACCCAAATTATGTCAACCAACCATTCACCTGAAACCACATAGCCTAACTAATGATCACACCGAACTGGTATTAATATAACGTATCAATAAGTAACTGGAGTATATGCATGCATTTTTTTTCTTGAGAGCACATAACCAATCGCAGTAACTACTAGCCTTGGGAATAGCGGGGTACTCGCCCAAACGCATTTCAACGCCTCGTCAGTGATAGCGCTAAATAAACACAATTACATGAAAACACATGCTATGTCCCTGCTCTTTTTTGCACCCTCTCTCGCTAGGGTTCTTTCTCTCTGCTATCAACTCATCTACATGTGTCATTCCACGACTTCCCCCCCCCCCCCCATTTGATCAGCTCCCCCCAGCCTCTTTTCTACCACATCTGCCCCCATCCAGGCCCCTCCCCCAATCCCTTGGAACTGAGGTCGGATTCGCCTCCCCCAGGCCCCTCCCCCTCGCCCTCCGAGCTACTGCTGTCCGAGGCCTCCTCCTCCGGACCGAAAATGTGGGCGGGCAGCGGGACAACCAGAGACCCAGGGCGGAGGGCACCAGGTGAGGTCGCCGGAGAAGCCATCAGTCACTAACACACAGCAACCTCGCGCAATAGCGCCACATCACCAACACCCATGCGCAGACACGCCCCCAGGGAGTGAGCATCCACGGAGGGGCAGGGTACTGCTCATAGCCTACCAATGGACAGCTGCGAAACCAATTTCTGAAATGAGGCATAGATCAACAGCAAGGAAATGCCTCCTATGTTCAGCCATCATGGATTGGGGAATCTGCTTCAATTTGACATGGCATTACATGCAATGAGTGAACGAGGCGTGGGGAAAATAGAGCGTGGGCTGGCTCTCGTACTACAGTTGCAAATCTTGTTCAAGTGATGCGGGCAGTTTGCTTACTTGATGAAATATGCAAGCAATAGAGTGAGGACTTTTGCATATAGAGCGTGGGCGGGCTTTCGTACTACAGTAGCAATCTCTCCAAGCAGTTTGCTTACCCAATGAAATAAGCAGGCAATAGAGCGAAGACGAACGTCGAAGTCATGGACATAACAAGTCGGCCTGGAGTGGAGAACAGCCTAAAAGACGTGGGAGGGCACGAGCGTGACGCCATGAGCGTGCACGTTGGCGTTCCCTGCGGCTCGTGCCAGTGGCGGCACCTGCAAAGCGCGTCTTAGAAGCGGGTTCACAGACCGGTGTCTGGTCGTGCACCGGTCTGTACCACTTGGGAGGCTCAACACAACGACAATAAGGCTCGCTGGCGGCAGCGCTTTGCGCTGCAACGCTAGGCGATCCCTAAAAAAGGAAGATAGCAAGACAGAAAGTAACAAAGAAAGAAAGCAAGAAAGAAGGAAAGCCAAAAAGAAGGAAAAAGGAGGAAAACAGTTAATTTCCACGTGCCAAACAACAAATGAATGTGTCCTTCTAATGTAACTGTGGTGCCCGTAAAGGCCTCCAATACCATTGGTCACCTTCGCGCCATATAAAACTGCAAAAGAAAACATGCCCTGGGAAAAAAGTCCCAGTGTGTTTGGAAAACTAGATGAATAGTGTCAACTAAATAGGGGCCCGCCTGAAACCTCCTTCGCTTTGGGGATCTTGTGAAATAGCCAAGTGAATTACCAGGATACCATTGTGAGTGATGGTACCCTTTCCAGATACAAATACAAATCTCCACCGTACCGCGTGCCACAGTAGATTAGGGAACACTGAAAAATGTCAATAAAAGTACTACTCACGTTGTCCGAGAGGTGAAGTCCAAGATCGGCACGGGGCTGCAGGGTAGGAGCGTTGACAGGTACTGAATTGGCAAGTCTGAATGAGGTGGTAATTATTTAGAAACAGTGAAGGTGGCTGGAATAATTTCGGCGGGGCCCGGGGGTACATTAACAGCCGAGCTAAAGGCTTGGTGACAGCTCGGGTCAGTGCGAGGTGCCTGCAGCAAAGTTGTGGCGTTGTGAACGCCAGCGCCATCATTTGTTTTACTTGAGACACCACCAGCAAAACGGCCATCTCGGCGGCGTGCACCTTCCACAACTCCCGGCCGGCGTGCACCTTCCTCAACTCCCGGCCTGCTTCCAGCAGCAGGATGTGACGTCCCCTGCGTGGCTGCAAAGTAGCGCAACCTGTCAGGGCCTGGCCTTCTAGACATTGGATGATGACGTCAGGCCGTCGTCAGAGGCGCGCCGCCGCGGGGGAGTGATTTCAATAGTGGAAGTTGAGACAGTTGAGGCTGCCAGTAGCTCTGGGGGTGCGGCGCGCACAACAGTTGTGCTTGTTCTTCAAAACATGGGGCCGTTTCGGCACTGGTGACCCTTTGCGGCGCCCTTTATAATTTTTGGGGGGACACTGACACTACTGTGAGTGTTCCTAAATACATTTTTAAGTGCCGACGGCCGCCGCCCCTTAAATTGTGCCGCCCCACCGCACCCCCCTAGTTACGCTGATATGCCCCCTGATTTGGTAAGGGGTGAAGCTAGCATATCAGGCATTGCCATAGTTAACTAGAGCGCCTCCTACAGTTGTACTGTTTTCTGTGGTGATGCATGGTAAGTTTCTTTTGTATAGTTTTATTTAGAAAATCGCGACTATTACTGCTGTACTTTTCTCAGAATTAAGGTGGAACTCAGACGCCAATATGATTCCCAAGTTTTTGAAATAGGTTTTTGAATTGCAAAGTTTGTTTGAAGAAGGTGAAAGGGTCCATAGTGAATTCATTTGTTTGAAGAGTTGTTGCAAGCCTTGGGCAGGAATTTCAGTGTTCGAGCTATTACATTTGAGACAGTTGTGGCCCATCGATGCTTCAATGTACTCCTGCCCACTTAATATGCCTGTGGATTGGTTGAATTTCCATGACAACCTTGGGTAGCTTGGGTTGTCATCAGCATAGGTGTAGAAGTGGAGGGGATTGGTACGGAACATGCCCTTGAGGGATTTGATGTAGATACTAAATAGAAAGTGGGGACAATGGAAGCAGCCTTACTTAGTAGGGGAGCAATTTGAAGGTGTCTTCAGAAACAAGCCGTGAGCGTGCACGCTTCAGAACTTCCGGTTTCGGGATGTGCACGCTCACGGCTGTCGTGGGGCGGGACTTCCGTCTTTGAGAGAAGCCCGCGCACACGGAGTGGATGGCGCCGGTGGGAGCAGAAGTCAGGAGTGGCGGCTGAGGCCGCTGATGCGGTAAGTGGGGCTTGGCACGTGTGTGTGTGTGTCTGCGCGTGTGTGAGTGTGTGTGTGTGTGTCTGCGTGTGTGTGTGTCTGCGTGTGTGTGTGTCTGCGTGTGTGTGTGTCTGCGTGTGTGTGTGTCTGCGCGTGTGTGTGTGGGTGCCTTCGGCCGGCGTAAGCGCGTCCACAGACCCTGGTCGGCTCGTGCACAGACCCTGGTCGGCTCGTGCACCGCTCTATCTCCCTTCACAGGCAACTTGGCAGCAATAGGTCTCGAGCGAGACCTAAAAACAAGCGCTTTGAAGAGTACGTTCCAATGGGCTCCAACATCAAGAAGGTCCAAGTTTCAGCTATATATGTAGAAAAAGGTAGTGATGGACTAATAATCGTGCCTAGTACTGATGTACAAATTATAATGGGAGTACAGTAACACCTACAGAGCACAGGAAATATTGGGGTGGTGCCTCTAAGGTCAACCCACACCTTACTACCAAAGGTGTGAGTTACAATAGGACCAAGGGTCCAATGCAATATTTTATAACAAAGAAAACCGAAGCACTTGATTGCGTAAAAACGTTGACCTTGATAAGCCCCTGTGACTGACTCCGTCAAGTTCCCCATTCTTTGGTGTACATCATTGTGAGATTCCATATTCCTCCACCGGCCATTCCGTATACCTTGAAATTGCTTTCCACGCTTACAAGAAGTTTCGCTCCCCACACTACATTGTGAATTTTTGCTTTGCTCCATGTTTCTTTGCAGTTTATTTGTTTAGGGATCACTGGTAACACATAACAAGTACCTTATATGCTGCTTTTTGAAAACAGAACAATACACCAGCTACGACTTGCATATGGTATATCCTTTTATACCTACAAGCCTTGAAAAAGTCACTGTGTGAGGAAACACGTGTCAGCAGTTATTCAATGCTATTCAATATCAAGAACTGAAAAACGTAAAACTTGTGAAACATAACTGTATTGAAGATCATTGAGTCTACGCATTCTCACAATAAAGAAACATCTCATCTCAACATCCTGATTGTCTGGACTCCACACGTTTTTCGCTAATACGCAATCAAGTGGGTTGGTTTTCCTTGTTATAAAAGTTTCAGCTATATATATCGTCGCCTCTATGGTAACATGGCTTTCCTCAGGATCAACAAGTTATAAAGATCTCAATATCTACTGTAAAGTTTACTGTTACATCTCTAGCTACTGCACTATTTGTGCCCTTAATAGCTACTGTGAATTCTAACTCATTCACACTTCATTCATCCTAGCATGCCTGAGAGCTAAATTTGAAAAAAATAGCAATCTGCTTGGACATTAAATTCTTTACACACCATGTCGAACAGCATGAATTACCCGTCAAGCAGAGATTGTATCAAAGATTGAAATATTTCATAGACCAGTGTTATTTTAACTAGAATCAACAATCTTGTTGAAAGTAACACATATTCAAAGGTAAATATGCCAAGCAATGTTCAGATGGTCACATTTGCTTTATTTCCTGTAAATGAAAATAACATGAAAAACGACATCATGATAAGGGGGAGTATTTCAAGGTCAGACTTTTCTCAGAAGACATCCCTGTAAGAAATGGGGAAGACTATTTAGAGACCTGATATGTCCTGGGCCATCCAGATGTTGGCAGACTGGAGAGTATTAGAGACTAAAAAAGGGAACCCTAATGTTAATATGGCTTTTTACAACAAATGCGTTGTTCACGCATTGCATTACAACACTGTCGTTGTTTCATCGCAAGTCGTTTCGGGGGCTTCCTGGACTTAGGAATAGTATTATATACTATTCCAACTCCAGTTTGTGCTACAGCAGGGAAGGTGTTGGACTGTAAATCCAACACCAGCGCGCCCCCTACAGCAAGTCGTTGAAACGATTTGCGATGTAATAGTACGCGTGGTAACAACGCGGTCGTTGTGACGACCGCGTTGTACAGGAACCGCGTTGTGGAGAGAGCTTTGTAAACATTGTTTCCCCCATAAATTGAAAGGCTTCAAGGCCATGCAACAAGAATTCGGCAATCCTTAAGATCAACAAAACCAAATGTAAATGATATTGATCTGTTAAAATGTCATTTATTTTGTTAGTACAGAATCAGGAAAGGAAGCTTTAATCCACTTTATTTCAATGAAAATGACGGAGTAAGAGAAAATGCCGAGTTACGTGATTATTTTACAATTGACTTACTGACAAAAGGAGCACAAGCTAATAAAAAACGTTGTCAGGGGAAGCCAGATTAGCTTTCAAGATAATAGTGAATCTGAAACTCGGGAATGAGAATTGCGCCATCTTATTCTGAAATGGTAAGAGGTTTGTGTAGATGAATACCACCTAGAGAATACAGATGAAATATCTAAAGCATCAAAAGCGCGTTTCCTCAGAAAGGCAAAGAAGAAACTACAGGGAAGAAAAAGGTTGGAATCCTCTTCTAGGCACAGAAAGAAAGTGAAGTTTATCAGAGCCCAAGAACCATAAAAAACACCTAAAATACTGTTGGCTACAAGAAAGTTGCTGAATGTAACTTGAAAAAGACTAACTGATGTTGAACTGCTGGGAAGCAAATGAGGTTACAGCTAGAGTGTGCTATAATTCAAAAGAAAGGTATTAATTCAGGAAACTGTGTCGTCCTCGAGAACCTCGCCAACCTAGGACTGAAACAGCTCGTCAGCACGCCCACCACCGGGCAGGGCACACCCTGGACCCCATCTTCGTGGAAGGATCAAACATCCGCTTCAGCCACACCACCCTGCCCATCTGGACAGACCATCACTGCGTCCATTTCACCTTCAACACCACGACCGCACCCAAGTCCGCCCCGTGCCCGCCTGGACGGAACTGGAGTAAGGTCATCGAGGAACACCTGAACTCCACCCTCCTCCAAGACCCCCCCCCCAAGGCCACCACCGACACCAACTCCGCAGCCAAAGAATTCCACCACTGGGTCTCCTGCTGCGCCGACAAGCTGGCACCTCTCCGACACTCCGCTAAACAACGCCTGCCTAGGGCCGCCTGGTTCACCACCGAACTCCAAGAGGCCAGATGCACCTGCAGACGGTTGGAGAAAACCTGGCGGAACCAGAAGACCACGGAAGCACGTAAAAACCACAGGATAGCCATGAAGGACTACCACCAGCGTATAAGGGACACCAAAAGGACCTTCATCAGTGACAAAGTCAGGTCTAACGCATCCAACACGGAGGAGCTGTTCAACGTCATTCAACAGTTCGCAAAACCCTCCTGTGAAGCCACTGACATCGCACCATCCCAGGAACTCTGCGACAAACTCGGCTCCTACTTCCTCCTGAAGATCCGGGCCCTCTACAACAATTTCAGGGAGCCTGCAGAAGACAGCACCACACCACCCACCACCGCCGAGAAGGCGGCCATCACCTCCTGGACCACCGCGTTCGTCGAACTCATCTCCTCAACCATGAAGAAGACACACTCAGGAGCACCAACGGACCTCTGCCCCCTCACATCTTCCACAGGGCCACCACTGCCATCGCTCCTGAACTAGGACATATTATCAACTCCTCCCTCACATCCGGTACCTGTCCTGATGACTGGAAACGCGCAGAAGTGAAACCCCTCCTTAAGAAACCAACGACCGATCCTACTGACCCGAAAAACTACCAGCCTATCTCTCTCCTCCCTTTCAAAGCCAAAGTCACAGAAAGACTCGTGAACGCTCAGCTGACCACCTTCATCGTAGGAAACTGCATCCTGGACACTTCCCAGTCCGGCTTCCGCAGCAACCACAGCACCGAGACCGCCCTCCTCGCTGCCACCGACGACATCCGCATGCTGCTCGGCCAGGGACCCACTGCAGCCCTCATCCTCTTAGACCTCTCCGCAGCCTTTGACACATCGCACACTAGCCGCCAGACTCCACAACGCGGGAATACAGGGAGCTGTCCTCGACTGGATCCGATCCTTCCTCTTCGGCAGAGCCTAGAGGGTCAGACTTCCTCCCTTCCTCTCCGACCTCACTGACATCATCTGCGGAGTACTACAAGGATCTTCACTAAGCCAGACGCTCTTCAACATCTACATGGCCTCTATCGCCGCCATCGTCAGACAGCATGGGCTTAGCATCGTATCCTATGCTTACGACACCCAACTCATCCTCTCCCTCACCAAGAACCCAGAAATCACCAGACTCCGCCTCCAAGAAGGAATGAGAAACGTAGCAGCCTGGATGAAGGACAGCTGCCTAAAGCTCAAAACCGAGAAGACCGTGGTCCTCATCCTCGGACCTTGCACCTCCGCCTGGGACAACACATGATGGCTCTCTGCCTTCGGGAGCCCACCCACCCAGACAGACCACGCTCACAACCTCGGCATAATCCTCGACTCCTCCCTCTCCATGAACTGCCAAATCTTACGCCGTCTCCTCGACCAGCTTCAACTGCCTCCGCATCCTCCGTAAGACTTTCAAATGGATCTTCCCCGATTGCAGAAAGACCGTCACTCACGCACTCATCACCAGCAGACTTGACTATGGCAACGCCCTCTACACCGGAATCAACAAAACTCTTCTACGCAAGTTCCAAACCATCCAGAACGCGGCCGCCAGGTTCGTCCTAGGGACACCGCGCCACGAACACATGGCCCAACACCTGCGAAACCTCCACTGTCTCCCCATCGAGAAGAGGGTCACCTACAAACTCCTCACCCAAGGCTACAAATTCCTCAACAACATCAGACCCAAATACCCCAACGACCGAGTATGTTTACACGCACCCAAGAGGAACCTCCACTCCGCCGACCTTGCCCTGGCAGAGGTCCCCCGCATCCAAAGAAACAGAACGGGCGGGAGAGCCTTTTCCTACATCGCAGCCAAAACCTGGAACAAGCTTCTGGTCAACATCAGACACTCCCCAACGCTCCTCGGGTTCAGGAAAGACCTCAAGACCTGGCTCTTCGACTGACCCAGAGCTATTTCCCCCCCAGCATCTTGAGACCCTCACGGGTGAGTAGCGCGCTCTATAAACCACTGATTGATTGAACATTAACAATCCCATTCCAGCTTTTCTGTTTACTATTACTAAGTACTTTCAGACTCTTCTATCTCCTGAATAGAAAGTGTGAAGTTTTAAAGACATGCATAGAAATGTTTGCATTAAGTCTGTCTACTGTCTAAGAGGACAGGTTGTTGTTGTTTATAATGCTGGTTATCTATAATAATTGTAATAATCGAGATGATGTATTTGTTGCCATGAGTGTTTAGACTTTTTCTTGCCTTAAGTTAGCAAGTGCTATATTTTGGTTTCATATTATAAAATCATCAATCAGATACAATAAAAACTCAGGTACCTAAACACAGACAGAGAGAGACTTCGCCCTAGGCCTATCACACCACAGACCGTGTCAGTTTGCAGCACCAACCAGCCATGGAGGGAAGGTGTATGCGGGACAGAGAGCAGAGGTGGTCTTCAATCTGTCGCTATTTATTTCCAAGCCCTGAACAGGCTGTGGTACAGAGTTGCTATTCCATAACAAAAACATAATTATGCTGTGTTATCTAACTTGAGAAACTCAAATAAAGGCTAGCTATTTACTGCTTTTGCTAGAATTAGCGTAGCACTTAGAAACAGCCCAAAGTGCAAAGTTACTAAAAGCCCAATAACATTGTTAGAAATATTTCTACTGTTTTTGCAGACCATACAATGCTTAGTTGCTTTGTATTTCATTTTTACGTGGTTACCATTCATATTTTAAGCACTAGATTATTTATGATTCAAAAATAAACTTTGTAAAATACATCTCCTGTTTCTTAATGCATTTTTGATTGTGGTATTTATCTAAGAAAGATGGGTTGGAGTTCAACTGAGTCCAGAATTCATTTTGTGGTACTGATATGTGCGGTAAACAATTCCAGCGAAGTATTGATCAGAGGGTTGAGCATGGCTGGGAGTCCAATATGATTTCTAATTCATATTGGTGCATTGACCAAGTACTTGTGCCACGGGGTTAGCTATCTTACCCCTGCAGCTCTGGCGGGAAGATGGGGGTAAATTGAAGAAAACAGCCAGTTAAGTAGACTGGGGAAAGCTGGATGTACCGTGTGGATATCAGCACCTGAAAAGTACTGTACTTCCTGTGTTTACAGATAGTGGAATCCATGTCACCCTCATCTATGCACCATATTACAAGAAATGATAGAAACATTTACCAGAAGGGTTGTCTCTACACAGTATTAACGTTGCTCTCTGTGAATACATTGGATACATGGCGGCAAAGATCAGTATTCTCCAGAAACTTGCTGCTGTGCAAGCAGGTATGTTAAAGCCTTGCTCTCCTTAGAGAAACCAGTGACACTGAGGCATGAACGCTTTGTGTCTAGGCAACTAATTCCAAAGTACCTAGAAGGTTACACATGATATGCAAAGACGAAACTAAGTTCATTTATGATCAAATTTTAAACATGCGTGGTTTCTGTCAACAGGCAGTTCAGAAGGAATTCAGAAAGGAGCTTGAAAGAGTAGTGTTGAAAGTAGAAGCATAAAGATATACAGTTACTAATGTTTATAGATGACAAATACATCTGCAGAAATTCTGACCAGGGGAGACTTTCTGCAGTCAGAAATTTGGATATGATGTGGAGAACCATCCATGGTCATAAAGGAAGGCCAGAAAAGTGGCCATTGGCAATGTTAGGCGCTCCCACAAAGTCAGGTTTGTGGTGTTAAATATCCTCAATGCATTTTCCTACCCCCAAAATACACATGTAAACATACTCTGAAAATGTTCAACTTAGAATAAGCCTTTGGTGAAATATTACCCGAATACCTCCCTACACTCAGAGGGTGTAAGGAAAGGTAGTTTTCTCCATAGAGAAAAAAGTTTTCAATGTAGGAAAAAAAGCAAGAACAAAAATATGAAAATGCATTTTTCTCCAACAAGTAAACACCAAAATTAGGGTTAAAGGAATTTGGTGCCTGTCTGGAAATCTACAATGTATGTAGATTTCAAGATTCTTCCGAATCCCTTAAAATAAGACACTCTCCCAAAATCATAGACATAAGACCAATATTCATTAAAAAACATTGATCCAATAAATATATTGTACAGACAAAATATATTATATACAGTAAGTGCTTTAACCTAGAGAGATCACCCCCAACTTTGAGTGATTTTGCAATTTGCTAATTTACCAGAAAATGTATAGTAATGTGTGATACTTGTGATCTGTTACAGACTCCACTAATAAATAAAACCTCTGAACAATTTTCCTTTTTTTTTTAACATTGTGCCATTTTTTAATTGACAAATGGTTATTGGAATATATAAATTCAATTGCTATTGGCAGTCTACGTAATGCATGCCATAACATGCCTATGTACGCCTCTGTGGAGAAGGGCTAAGAGCAGTTTAGTTTTTACTCCTTGCAGGAGTAGGGTGTTTCAAACGATGGCCATATTTCAGCAATGACTGACCTTCCCATATTTGGCTGCCCGCTTGCCTTCATAGCATGGCTCAGTTCTTCCTGCAGGTATGAGTGTGGCCTGATAAGCAAGGTGAGAACCCTCAACTCCTTTGCCCTGCTAGTTTTTGTCAGGGGTGCCCTTCTTATCTGTGCAACATACTTTGGTGACTCCCTGGGATATGCTGCACAGATAAAATAAATCTGTCTATTTTTTCTAAGTGCCTGGCCCATTCTTTTGTTCAGAAGCCTGCGGCTGATGCTATCAAAGGGTTCGATAGTATCAGCTGTGTACTTCTGAACAAAAGAAAGGGTCCTGGCACTTATTCTTTTACAAATTAAGCATTGGCTGCCACCGTTTAAAATATATGTTGAGCACAGTGTAAGACCGACTGCGTATAGGATAAGATAGGCAGCCTTAAAATGTTCAAAAATATTAAGTATTTAAATTATTTACAAGAAGAAGTGTGACAACAGAGCATGGGAAGGACAGAATGGGGAAACAACTGTAGTGAGGTGATGACAGAGAAGTGGGAGGATCATAGCACAGGAATGGGAGGGAAGGTTCATGATAGAGGAGTGGGGTGGCAATATAACAGAAATGGCAAGAGAAGGTGATGACGTGAGGGTGGTAGCAGAGGAAGAGAATATAAGAGAAGGGTGACTGATGGCTGAGCAGGTTAATGTATTAACAACCACAATATCTCAATCGGGTTCAGTAAAAGGGGCAAGTAAAAATATAAGCAAAAAACATTACGGGAACGTGGGCGAAGGAAGAGAGACTCTGGAATTCATTTTTTAGATAGTGCACGTGGCATCATATATTTTAAGAACACATTTCATACAGGACAGTTAAGGCAGCACTGTAGGCATAAAATGCTGTGGCAACCCAAGGGGGCTTTGTGCACTAAGTGTTAGTGAAGCAAAGAGTGACGGCGCGAGTGACAAGTGGGTGAATACAGCGAAGGACGCAAGGTGACAAAGTGACAGAAACACAATATATACAGAGACAATGGTTTGTCCTCAATCAATGGGTGATGATTCTTTGTTTCGAGAACCAAGGTTGATGGTATGCCATAAGTCGCGCTGTAAAAGGGTCGATGGCGTTTCGATCCTATTGATTTAGGATCTTCATCAGGACCGGGTTGCCATTTTGGTGAGTGCTGCATGGGGAAGGAAAGGAAGCAAAGGAAGATGAGGGCCGGAAGGGGGACGCAGACGCAGTGTGAATGCAGAGATCGCGGGAGTCTGTGGCATTGTTACCGGGCTGTGGCGGGTTCGAGGAACAGTGATTACGGGTTGCAACCACCCTGGCGGTGCCGAAGGCTATGTTGTGATCAGAGTCCCTGAGGTCTGTCAAGGTGGCGCAATGGGGGGGGGCCAGTCAAGGAGCCGTGGGGGTAGGCGGGTCTGGTGTGGTACGAGGGTGCACCGTGGATGCATGTGTTGCGAGGGGAGCGCGATGATGCGGTGGTGCAAAACTTGCAATAACCAGAGGATGGCGGGGGAGATTAGCGAGGATCCAAGGCTAGGGGTGCAGACATCCAGGGTCCCAAGCAGAGGACGGGTCGAATGAGCCTGAGGTAGGGGTCCCAGAGATAAGGGGTGAGAAGGGGAACGGGGGAGGAGTGAGGCTGGGTCGGGCGTGGTAGAAGGGCACGTTAAGAAACCTAACAAGTGAAAGGTTGAAGCGTAGGCACAGGTACGGGCCCGAACTGGCCTGGGGGGACGTCTTCACCTAGTTGGCGGTCTCGTGGTGGCAGGGACTGGAGGCAGGCGGGTCTGGTGTGGTCTGGGGGTGCAAAATGAAGGCGTGTGCTGCGGGGGAAGCGCAAAGTAGTGCGAGAGTGAAAACTTACAGCAGCCAGAGGAGGTTAACGAGGATCCACGGCTTGGGGTGCGGTCTTCAAGGGTCCCAAGCGAAACAGCTCGACTGAGTCCGGGGTGGTGTCAAGATTCGGTACCTGAACTGGTGTCCACAGGAGCCCAATGTCCGAAGGCCTTCTAGTAGAGAGTTTCCCAACTTCCTGCACCTCTAAACCAGACTCACTCTGATCTCAGAAGCACGGGGGAAAGGGGAATTGGGATAACAGAGAGACTGCCACACAGACGTCTTCACTGGCCTCAAACAAGGATCTCAGCACCTAGAATACCAAACAGATATTTACTAACATTCTCTACTTATTAATATACCACTGTAAGGTGCCTCCCTTATGTTCACTGTACCTGACTTATGTGTGGAATTTGTCTCTCTCTACAGTCTTTTCTTCATATATGAAAATTGTAACTGAATAACTGTTTTTTCTTTTCTTTCAGACTTCGTTATATTTAACAAATAACTGTCTCTTTTCTTTTAGGAGTTCCTGTAGAAAACTGTCAGCGATTCTCTAAAGTTGGTAGGTATAAGTATATATATATATTTATATTTACAATAGTTCTTCACCAGAACTCCTCAGCGTTTGTGGAAAACAAAATTCCAACTATTCTTCGTAGCATAGACTGGAAAATTGGGAACAAAAAAAATAAAGAAGCAATGCCTTGCTCAATAAACTAAGAGTTGGGTACCCAGTGCTTCTGCCAGACTCTTGATACAATTTGGGAAAACTTCCAGTCTCCAAAATGCCTCAAAACAATGTCTCTCAGAATGCCCCTTGTAGACACCAAAACAAAATGGTTAAAGAATACCTGTGTCTTCAAGGAGAGCCCTTCGAAGTCCAAAATTACCTTCCACAATGAGACTGCAGTGGAAGAAAAACTTACACCACAGGAATATTCTTCTCAAGACTGCTTCCGAAACTTGCCAAACGAAATACGAGAATGCGAATTCTCGTCTTTGAGAAAATACGGGATTCAACCGAGCGCTGAACGGAGAAGCGTCTCCTCAGCGCGGAATGTCAGTTGAAGTGCGTCGCAACTCAGGTGCGAGCGCACGAGGTAAATGGGCAGTAGGAAAAGACTAGAACGCTAACCTAAGACTAGCGTTTGGAATGCAGGAAACCTAATTGTAAATGGAGGAGTCAGCAAGAATAGCGCAATGGGCAAAGCGCTTAGCCACCAACTGACTCCAAGAGCAGGAGACTCCAGAGAGAATATAGCCTCTATGGATATTAAAGGTAGGGCTGGAAACTCGAAAACGGGGTCTATCTCGAGTAAACCCTGACAGGTGGGGGTCCCTGAGGGGAGGCATGAAAAGGGAACGGGGGAGGAGTGAGACTGGATCGGCGTAATGGGAAGGGCTGAGTGGGGCGCGGGAGAAAGGCACGCTGAGAAAACGTACAAGTAAAGGTGAAGGTGAAGCGTGGGCACAGGTACGGAGCCCCGAACTGGCCTGGGGGAGCATCTTCACCTTGATGGCGGTTTTGGGGCGATAGGGACTGTAGGAGAGGACTCTCTGGTACGAGGTCGGTTTCCTTGAAGTATGAAAGAGGGGGAAAGGATCGGTGTGCTGGAAGCGGTAAGCGGGGGAGAAAAGCACTCGAGCGTGCAAGCGGCTTACCTTAAATAAGTGGGCGGTCCACCGTCAAAGTCCGGGGGCGGTTCGTATGCAGGGCAGTCTTGGGAATCCGCGTCGGGCAACTGGTTGTAGGGAAGCGTAGTGTCGGGCTAGATATGGAGGTACCGGGGGCGGGGCCAATGAAGCGAGTGAGTGTGGAGGGCGTGACGGGGGAAGCCAGAAAGGGCAAGTTAAGTAAGACTAAGGGGAGGGAGCGCGGGGGGAAAAATTGGCCTTCGTTGAAGGGAACAAGCGTATGGAGCACGGTGTTAGTACATATGTAGAATGGAATCACGGTGCATACAAAGTACGTTGTGTCACACAATGGATAGAGTAATTGACAATGCAAGGTTTAAATCAAGATCAGAAACAGGGCCCGAGGATCGGGAGAGAAGGCCCTTGTTGGAACTTGTCGTACGTGTGACAAATAAATAACCCATGATAGAATCACGGTACAGAACACGATCTGGTACACAGGTTGGGCCATTTAGAGGCGGTTGAATTGTCTGATTGATTCCATGTGTTTAATTTATTCTAGTGTAGAATGGAGACAACGCATCTGTGGCGCGTGAATGACAATGCATAATTGCACACATGGGTTCACGGGAAGAGTCGGAGGCATGAAAAAATATATACATACAGGGAGACAAAGTCTCACATGATTGTGGGGGCATACGGTTCAAGGTGACAAATTTACTGATAACATATTAAACTATTCATACGCGTGACCAGGGATGGTCAAGGTACTGAGTGCCAAAAGGAAGGGGATCATGCCCGGTGGGATAAGGCTGAGAATTCATATTAGGAAAAAGGGGGCCCGTTGTGAGCTGGACATCCTAATCGCAGACACGGTACATAGGTGTATTAGGATAGCTCAGAAAGGTGTGCCTATGTGTGTCGGTGTCTAATGGGCATGTCCGGCAGGGTCAGGCTATGGCTGGTGTTTGCTAGATCATGTTCTGGGACCTGCAATTTGTGGGGGTTTTGAGGGGATAAGTCTTGTTGTTGTGTTTGAACTCTTTTGTGTTGTAGGTCAGTTCACATACAACACAGGATTGACACCGATAGTGTCCGATCAGTGGCGGTAGTCCCCAGGCCGCTGTGATAGAGTCCGGCTCCGTGGGCTTGGTTTGCCATGTAATTGCATTTACAAGGTGGTTGGCGAGGTTTTGTCCACGTTGGTAAGAAAAAAGCGGGGGTTCAAGGAGAGGGCCTTGTGTGCGTAAGGTAGGCCAGTTGAGGGTAATGATTTTCTTGACTTGGTTGCTGCAGGGACAGAACTTGGTGAAAAATGGAATGCGGGTGTTTGTTTTTCTGGGCTATGGTGACAATAGGAGGTCCCAGTGGTAGTACCAGGCCCTCTTGCGGGCACGTTTCACAAATCGTACTGGGTAGCCCCTAGACGTCAGTTTGTCTTGTAGGATGTCAGACGCTCTGAAATAGTCTTTTCGCCATTTACAATTTCTGCAGATACGTAAAAATTGGCCAAAGGGTAGCACATCCTTCAGTCCGCGTGGGTGATAGCTGGAGTAGTGGAGCAGCGTGTTGCGGTATGTTGGTTTTCGGAAAAGAGCAGTGCCGATCCTGCCATCCTCAGCATGGATGGTAACATCTAAGAAGGGAAGGTCATTGGTTCTGCATTCCATGGTGAATTTGAGGTGGGGTTGGGAGTTGTTAAGCCATTCCACGAATTTGTTCAATGTTTCAGAGTCACCTGCCCACAAAAGTAGAATATCGTCGATATATCTACGCCAAAGGTGTATTTGTGCTTGGTATGGGTTGGTGGGGGTGAGAATATGTGTCATTTCCTAATTGTAGATGAAGAGGATATCAAAGTTTGGGGCAAAACAAGCACCCATAGAGACTCCCTTTATTTGCAGATAGTAGTTGTCTTGGTACAGAAAGTGATTGTTCTCCAGGGCAATGCGCAGGAGGCTCATGATGAAGGAGGTAGGAAATTAGAGTTGGTCGTGGCCTGGTTTCAAGCATATTCTTGATGACTGATAGTCCCTCCTCATGGGGGATGTTGGTATATAGGGATTCGATGTCGAGTCCCACCATGAGTTCTGTGTTAGGGTTGAAAGATCGGCCCTCTGTGGTTTTGATGAGGTCCATGCTGTCCCTTATGTAGGGGACGAATTCTTTGATAACAGCATCTATATATTTGCCCAGGGGTTCCAGTATGGACCCGCAGCCAGAGACAATTGGTCGTCCAGGGAGGTTGGTGCTGTCCTTGTGGATTTTTGGAAGGACACAGATAACTGGGGTCCGAGGATGTTGGTTATTCAGAAAAAGGTATTCCTTGTGTGTGATGATCCCGTCCAGTTTGGCTTGGTTGGTTATTTCTTGGATCTTGTTTTTTAACTCAGGCAAGGGGTCTCTGGGAAGTTTGCGGTAGTGTAATGGGATGGAGAGTTGTCTTTTTATTTCAGTGTCATATTTGGTCGTAGTTCATCACCACAATGCCTCCGCCCTTGTCCGCTGGTTTGATTACATCTGTTCGTTCTTTCAGGTGTTGGAGGGCTTGTTTTTTGACAAGTGGGAGGTTGTAGAGGACATATTCAAATTGTTTCTGAAGGTCTGAGACCTCACGTAGTACAAGTCTTTCGAATGAGAGTATTTCAGGGGGCATCGCGGAGGACGGTGGGTTAAAGGTAGAGGGAAGGTGGAACCTGGGTCTAGATGTGTAGTCAGAGTCTGGACTATCCTTGAAGAATTGTCTGAGTCTGATCCTTCGGAAGAATTGGAGTAGTTGGGTTTGAAGTTCGAAAAAGTTACTGATTTCGGTGGGCACAAAACGGAGGCCCCCTGCTGAGTAGATTGATTTCGTCACTGGAGAGGGTATGGCTGGAAAGGTTGAAAAAGGGAATGAGTCACTGATCTTGATTTGTAGTGGTAACGTTGACCGCAGGTGTAGGCGGAATCAGGACGAGGTTGGAAGGATGTGGGGATGGGGGGGAGAAATGTTCATTGTGGCGGACCCCATTGGTAAAACCTGTTCCTGGTTTGTCTTTCTCCGTAGTATTGAGGTTGGTAGTTTGTCCTGGTCCGCGTCCGCGGCCTTGTTCTAAAAAAAACGGTGGGGCAATAGAGGTGCTGGTCTATTGGTGTTCCTTGATGTGCCACACCAGACCCGCCTAACACCAGCGCTCCTCGTCTGGCCCCCCACTTGCGCCGCCTTGACAGACCTCTGGGACTCTGACCACGACTGCCCTTCCATAGCCTTCTATATAATGAACAATATCCCAACCGGTATTATTTGTAGACAATTATAGAGGATATCTATACAGCATTATCCATCAAAGAACAAGGGCGTTTGATGTCAACCCACGCGCTAATGACTGCAAGGTGCCCTCGCGACTGGGACATACAAATGATTGAGGGCACCCTGAATGAATCCTGTAACAGTGGCGCCTATCGACTCTCCTCGCTCCACCGATCACGCTGAGATCAGTGCTTGCCTTTCCACGGACCACACGGCTCTGGAAAATCCTTGAATTGACTCCTAACCCTTGCTCCCAGGCACTTGAGGTACCGATGATGTGATTTCGGACACTGTAGTTACCCTGCATCGGGACGTCCCTCGAGACACCCATACAGATCCTTCACCCGCGGAACTCTTTCCGCATACCTGCTCATCTTTGCTATCAAATAGTTGCCAGACGCACTGCTTCCAGCCCCACAGTCCTGATGATGATCCTAACTCTTACGGATCAAAACGCCGTCGACTTTCCAGCAAGATATTAGGCGCCCCTCACACAGTGGTTCTCGATAAAAAATGGAAAACGAAAACTGAACTATTTGGAAACTACGCTGTTTTTATTCACTGTATATATTTATTCACAACACACTTTGCGCCGTCCACGCTGCTCTCACTGTCACTTGTGTCGCCGTAGTGCCACTCACCTTTGCACTCGTGCACCTTGTACAACCTTGGGCTGTCACTTATTTATTAATTGCAGTGCTGATATTAACTGTAATTCTAATTGCCCTATACTTCTCAAAATGCTGATAAAAATGATGCCTTGAGCACATATGAAAATCAAACTGCGCCTCCTTGTTCTTTGATGGATAATGCTGTATAGATATCCTCTATAATTGTCTACAAATAATATCGGTTGGGATATTGTTCATTGTATATAATTCTCTACCCCAATCCCAACAAGGTTGATGGGTTTTCACTCCTGTTATCTTTTACAAAACTTCCATAGCCTTCAGCACCGCCAGCGTGGTTGCAACCCGTAATCACTGTTCCTCTAACCCGTCACAGGCTGGCAACAATGCCACAGACTCCCGCGATCTCTGCGTTCCCGTTCCCTTCCGACCCTCATCTTCCGTTCCTTCCCCATGCAGCACTCACTAAAATGGCAACCCGGTCCTGATGAAGATCCTAAATCAATAGGATCGAAGCGCCGTCGACCCTTTTACAGCGCGACTTATGGCGCATCATCAACCTTGGTTCTCGAAACAAAGAATCATCACCCATTGTTTGAGGACAAACCATTGTCTCTGTATATATTGTGTTTGTCACTTTGTCACCTTGCGTCCTTCGCTGTATTCACCCACTTGTCACTCGCGCCGTCACTCTTTGCTTCACTAACACTTAGTGCACAAAGCCCCCTTGGGTTGCCACCGCATTTTATGCCTACAGTGCTGCCTTAACTGTCCTGTATGAAATGTGTTCTTAAAATATATGATGCTACGTGCACTTTCTAAAAAATGAATTCCAGAGTCTCTCTTCCTTCTCCCATGTTCTCGTAATGTTTTTTGCTTACATTTTTACTTGCCCCTTTTACTGAATCTGATTGAGATATTGTTGTTGTTAATACATGTACACCCAGATCTCAATTCGGTTTATGGGTTATACTCCTGTTGCTTTACCCTGAGCAGGTTAATGGCAGGAAACAGTGAGGTTTGGGGGTTTTAAACTATGATTAAAAAAGAAATATTAGTGAAGTAAAACATTTCAAAATCTGTCGCAACAAAATGCAACCTGGTGCCGCAAAATCCTGGGGTGTTCTGCCTAGAACAGGAGACAGTGTGGTAATTAACAATATGAACAAAAAGATTTGGATGAAACGTAATATGAAAATACATTCACTACATCTTGCTTGTTATACCTCACCTGAAACTGAAGTAGAAGTTTTTTGCTTTTCTCCATTTCTGAGGTTTGAGACTGTTGTTGTTGTACTACTTGTTTTACAACATCAGACAAGGAAGGCAGCCTTTTGTCTGCCATTTCTGAGCAAAGAATGCATCAAAGGATTATCGAAAGCGAATATAAATAAGTATAGCAACAGTAAATATTATTTTCTATAAATCATAAGATACTGTAAATTTCTAATTGGATTTCTTTCACCGAAGACTAAAATTTTATTTACATCACAAAAAATATACAGAGAATAGATTAGCCTTTTTCCTTTGCTCCATTAAGGGTACATTGTCTAAGCTTTCAAAATGAGCTTAGTTACGAATTAATTATTTGAATTCTACATCTAATTCATGTTTTTGTCAATAAATGTATGCACTATAAAGCCCGACTGGATACTTACTCGTTAATTCACAATATTTCAATCACGTAGCAAACACAATCATCAATGAATTAAAAGCACAGCAGAGATTTATACAGGAGAATCTCATGCACACCCTCTACAAGTGGAAAACTCTAGTGGTACTATCGATTAGGTGATGGGAAGTGAGGTTTTAGAGTGAAAAGTGCCTCACAGGAAAGAAGCTCAAGCTTTACAACTTGAGGATGGGAACATAAACCAAAAAAGAATTTCACGAAACATCAGGGCGTTATTTTCTCTCACTGGGCGTACACACCTGCAGGTGTGGGAACGATGGTGGCCATCTTGAATTGGAATTCCACTACCTTATCATTAATGTGTTGGTACCTGCTATTACTGAAACAAACTGTAACTTTTTAAATCCAACTTGATTGTTTCAAAGGCACAGGATATATTCACACATACTTGTAATTCCAGTTTGAACCTCGTTTTCCAAGAGTTTGCTCTTGCCAACCTTTAGATTGATTGAATCCAGTGTAGTCATGTATTGAGTATGCCTCACATGCATGGGGGCCAGGTTCACAAATTTATTTGTGGGGCCTGACAGTTTTTTGTCAGCTTGACCAGTATGTTAGGGTCTTGGCCAGTACAAAAGTAGGAAAATCACTTAAAGTCAGTATTTGTTTCCCTTATCAGTACATTATTTAAAGACTAAATATAAAAAGAAATCACTTTAACCCCTTGCATGCAGTGCGAATTTTCGCGCTGTGCGGGCAATTTAAATAGTGGGCGGGATTCGGACAGCCCCGACCGTCCTCCGCACACGCCCACCGTGATGCATGACGGCCGGGGTCGGTCATGAGCACGCAAGGGGTTAACATGTGCTCTAGAGAGCTGCCTTAGTTATACCTGACTGATACTTGAAGAAATCAAAGACGGAAAGGCTATTCTGACAATTAATTCAGACTATTTTTTATAAGGTTCTATTTAAGTATCATGCATGGAACTTTGCAGAATCCTTGCCAACTGCCACGCATCAGGGGTTAGATTAACGCATTATAGTACTTGTGTCCGCATCACTGCAATAAAATGCATTAGTCACGCATTTATGGCTCCACAACACTACCCCTGAAGCACCTTACCCATGTCAAACAGAATTACTTTAGAAGTCATCCCAGAGTCAATGGATGATCATCCAACTACTGTAGAAGTCATTTTCACATCATCAAACATCATCAAGCTTTTGAAGTCATCAGTAAAGTTTAGAAACTTGAGCCTGATGGTTCAAGGATGACTTGAAAATGAGTATCTGATGACTTCACAAGGTGTGTGTTGAAGAGAGATCTCAAGTCACTTATAGTTAGTTACATGTAGATTTATTGTAGGACACAGCTGAGTGCACACCTGGCCAGCTGACCAGACCATCAGCTGACAAGAGTGGAACTCTCAAACAGTACAAGATAGAATGCACACAGGTATTCTGGGAGGCTGGGAAATATGAAACACAAAGGAAGAAGGTCTAATGACCACAAGTGGCCATTGTAGGAGAGTAGGGTCTGCTTCCTGTGGTCATCCCCACTTTTTGCTTTTGCTTTACTGGTTTTCGACTTAGATGTGGCTGTGGGCCTGCTAATCAGACCCACAGCCCAGATGCACTCTCTCTAAATTCACATCATGTACTCTAGGTACATCCACAATTGGGAATTGGTTCACCTTGTCAGCCCCTGTAGAAGTGTACCTTAGGTACTCAGGGCATAGGTGTAACCAAGGCCTACCAGGGGCTGCAGCATGTATTATGCCACCCCTGGCTGGCCACTCAAACTGACACAACTGGCTGATCACTCAGCTGGGGCAAGGTCGTGTAATCACCCCTTGCTTAGGTATAATATTCCTATATCTACCCTTATATATAGACACACAGTAACCTATAAGTCACTCCTATGGCAGGCCTTAACAATCCTGGAGGCAGAGTGCTTGGTTATGTGTGAGATGGTGCTCTAGCATGAGCTGAGCCTGTCTGCAGCTTTAGGAACCATGTCCTTCTAGCTGTTCTATGATATCGCCATACCATATACTCTTAAGTGCATTATAATCCTCGCGGTTACATGCTAACTTTGGCATTATCTAAACATGTCGTGTAAGGTGTCATACGCTTTGGAATACTACCCCCTCGCCAATTCTGGCGACGGGGGTAGCATTCCACCCTTCTACAGGGAGAAGACATGTTGTTTCTGACTATCCCGGTTAAAGTTAACCAGAGCCCCAGCGTCACAAAATGGACGCTGCTGCCACAGACACAAGTCTGACCTCCTGCTGCTGGGAGTCCTTCCAGTCACAGAGGTTTGGACAATAGGTTTCCTGCCTGGAGAGGTGCGAGCACCACCCCAGACAGGACTTTGTGTATTGGGACAGGGAGGGCTGAATAGATTGAGACACTGCCTGAGGCACACTAGAGGCTTCATGCATACCCCAGTTCAAACCGGTTGCTGGGGCACTCCAGCCCCAGCTCTGGCGCGAAACTGGACAAAGGAAAGGGGGTGTAACCACCCCCCTTCCTGGTCCCACCCATAGGAGGGACCTAGAAAGTAATCCAACCCCTTTTAGTTGTATAAAGGTAGGAGCTGAGTCCTGAGACTTTAGATTTGATCCTGAACTTAAACTTGAAACGAAACTCTGGACCTTCGACGTTCTGCTGAAGCTGAAGACTGAAGAATCTCCCTTGTGGCCAAGGAGTGACCACCCTCGACAATCAGGCACCATCCAGCAAATCAACGGCTTGCTTTGTCGACGTTCCCCCCGGAACCCGAGCACAGAGCCTGACAAGACCCAGACTTCCAGACCTCTCTGACCCTCTCTTCACGACTGCAGCATAGCTGAGATCTGTGGAGGCGATGAGACACGTGGGACCGGACATCTTGAAAGTCTGCAACGTGCTAACTGTGCAGCTCCTGAGGCATCGTCGAAGCTGTGCACTGGGGACTGAGAAACCCTGAACCCGAGCTCCACCTGCACCGAAGATTAGCCCTCCACACTCCACGAGTTCTGCGTGGGGCCCTTCTGCTTGTGTTCTGCTCGACGCGTTGTCCGGTTGCTGGCGCATTGGCTAGTAGCCTCTGTGACTACAATCCTTTTGAACCAACTCGCTGGTCTGGTTGCTCCAGACTGGCCCTTGCCTACCTGCAAAGGTGAGGCACCTCAGACCTTGCTGGTCTGCACCAGAAGCCTTCTTTGAATCCTGCATGGGTTGCCTTTGCCAAGGCTTGTTGACTCCAATCCGGCGGTCGACCCGTCCATCTGCGAGAACCTTCGTGGGACAGCTCCTCTCCAGCACCTGGTCGTCCTCGACGCCTCCTGGTCCGCGTGGCTGAAGACACAAGCTTCACGACAGCACCTGATTGCTCCTGGACGTCGTCTGGTTCCTTCCTGGTGCCACCCGGTCACTGGCTAGTGACCCAGACTTTGTCCCCTCTGCTTTCAGGTCCTCTTCATCTTCGATCCACCCTTGGATCCAGCATATTTCTTCAAAGGCTCTATAGGCTTCAACGTCGAAACCTGACACATCTTCACACCTATGCACCCGCTTCCTGTGGGTGAGGTAACGCGAGTACTTCGGTGCTCCCAAGGGTATTGACTATCCAAGTGTCTAGGTTTTTAGTTGTTTCCTCCTAGCTAAACCGGAAGTGTTCTAAATCCTTATTTATCTAACTTTTAAGTTCCTATTGACTTTACATTGACTCACGTGTGTGTGTAAAGACACTGCACGCGCCGCCTGTGGGCCTCCTACTTTTAAACTAAGGTTCAGATAGTGTAGCCCCAGCGATTCCCTAGGCCTTTCCTTTTCTCATGATGTGGTACTTATACCACTTTCTTAATATATGGTTTGCTTCGCCCCTAGGGCCTAACTGTAATTTGTGCAACTTAACGTATTCTGACTAAGTATCTTGTTATGTGCTTTGGCCTCTGATCTCATAAAGAGTTCAGAGGAGTGTGTTAGTAAATAAATACATATATATTTTATATATATCCTGTGTGGTGTCCTTTCATTTGATATTCAAGGGGTTACATATGGTAAAACAGCTGGCTTTACACGCCCTCAAGAGTCTTTTAGCCTAAGACTGTTCTGTCCACGCTACCACTAGAATAGCTGGTCTATAAGGTTGACTTACAACCATCACCATAAGGGTTGTTTGGACTGGTGCAAGGTGTTCACTAGAATAGTGAACATCATATACCAGGCCAACTTCTCACAGCCATCTTGTGAGAAGCACAAGTACACTACACATCTTCCTCCTTTACAGGGAAAATGAAATAAGGAAACAGAATATACAAGAAAGCTTAAAACATAGGAAACGGCTAAGCGGCCGTGAAGAATGGCAGCTGCTTGAACGGGCTCTTCCTGACCTGAGGCCATAAACTGTCCTGCAGCCTGCTTACCCGGACACTAGCCCTCCCGTGGTGTCCGCCGGGCTAGCTGGCACCCCCGTGGAGGCTGTGAGGTGATCGGCTGGCGGGCGGCTTGCCGTTTCCTTGACGTTCGGGCGCTCGGCAGAGGAGGCGCCCGAGCGAGACAGGGTGGCGGCCCCGATGCGCTAGGAGGAGCGCGATCCCCAGGGCCCCATGACATCTCCTGGCGACTTCCCCCCTCCGCCGGGTTGGTCGTGGAGGGAGGCTTGGCTGCGCTGAGCACTGCGGCGGCTCCGCTTTAAAACTGGAGGGGCGGTGACCCGCTCTCCGCTACTGATCGAGGCGGGAGAGACGGCCCCGGGGCACGGAGCAACTTTAGGCCCCGGCTTTGCGGCCTGCCTGCGGGTGGGCGGAGCGACACTGCAACAGCGGGGGTAAGAGGCGACGTGGACCGCGCTGCCCCCCCATGCCCCCCCCCCCCGAGGCCTGCATATCGCGCCCCGGAGCCTGCATGGTCCAAGACCTCCTGGTGTCCCCTGGAAGTGCTCCGTCTAGATCTGGACGGCGTCTTGCAAAACGACCCCTTGGCAGGGACTGAGAAGCATTGTGACACCGGGGGACTGCTGAGGCCCGCTGGGCGACGAATGGAGCCCCTATTTTGCCCTCTCTTCCCCCGCCTTGCTCAGAACGAACCCGGCTGGACTGTTTAGGCAGAGACTTGTTTGACCCCTTCCCCTCCCCCCTCCCTGGTGAACTGTACAGTGCTGGGGCTGTGTCGAGCAGCTAAGGGACCTGAGGGAGTGAGGTGTGCCCGCCGGCGAGCGGTCTGAAGAGAGACGCGACGCTTATTATTATTTCGATCCTAGAAGCCGGTGGCAGCGCGTTGACGCATTTTCATTGTCGCGTTTCCTCGGCTAGCCTGTTGGGGGGGGGTGAAAATGGCGACCGGCAACAGGAGCTCCAAGAATAACGCCCAGGCACGGCTGTCAAAATATGCTTGGCAGCAGGGTGGAGAGAGAGTCGAATTGCCCAAACCGGACAAAGACGGAGCAAAGGGGTCGTCTCCACAACCGAAAGAACCCACGCTCCATGATGTTCTGGCAGCTATCGGGGAAATGCGCACATCTATGGATTCAGTAACGACAGAGGTGTCGCTGCTGCGTGCAGATTTCAAGCAGACGAATGAAAAAGTGCGTGAACTCAAGGTGGTAACGGCGGCACTCCAGGAAGATACCTCAGAGCTTCAACGCCAAATGTCGGATATGGATAAAAGACAGACTCGTATGGCACAGCAGCTCGATGACTACGAAGGGAGGGCCCGTCGCAATAACGTTAGAATTCTTGGGATTCCGGAAAAAACGGAGGGGCCGGCGGCCGACATTTATTTGGAGGAGTTAATCACAAAGCATTTGAAGCCCAAGTCGCTGTCTGCATACTTCTCCATAGAACGGGCCCATACAGTGCCGGGCGGGAGGCCTAAAGTAGGGGCCCCTCCCAGACCTATTATTGCCATAATTTTCGGGACCGTGACAATATTCTCCAAACTGCTAGAGCAGGCCCCCCGCTAAAGATTGACAACTACGAGGTCTCTTTCTTCCCGGATTTCACGGCTCGGGTCCAGGCGCAGCGACGCAGCTTTCAGGCGGTGAAGCAGGAACTGCGGGCAGAGACATCAAGTACGCCATGCTATTTCCAGCGAAACTGAGAGTCGAGAGGGATGGTAAATCCTGTTTTTTTGATTCACCGGAGGCAATCTGGGACTGGCTTGACGGATGCACTAAAGTAGGAGGTAAACCAGATAGACGCCGCGGCACACCGGAGCGGGGCCCTAGAGATGAGCCGGAGCCAACAGCGATGGAGGATCTGGGGGCCAGTGGCCTCTCGGAACAGGAGTGAGGGGCACAAGAGACTTCAGAGAGGATTGCCTTGAGGGCCACTTGCAAGTATTGGGGGGATCGAGGGGGGGATCGAGCTGTCAGTGGGGGATGCCACTGGGAGAAGGGGATTGAATGTAGTGATTCCGGGTGTATAATGTGGTGAACTGTATTTACTTAGACATGTTGTGACGACTTTTCATAGGCGAATAGTCTTGATTGCGGGCTGCATCGACCTGACCTTCATTTGATATTTATGCCGAGGGTGGGGGGGACCGATTTGCCTCTACGTAGTTAGTACGGGTGGGGGACACACAGGCACTCTGCCGGGTTGGGGGATGGGCAAGTTGCTGTCTACAGGCAGGGGAGCAGGGAGGGGGGTGGAGGGGAGTCAGGGGGAGGTTTTAGGGGTAAGATGTTTCAGAGATATTGGTGACAATGACTGTAATGATTATGTGCAAATTCGGATTGCATTGTTTGTGGGGGGGAAGGGTTGGTTGCACTCTGTTTTGTGGTTTGGTTTTGGACAGTACTTCAGGAATGCAAGTGATGGGGGGACTGCTGCTGAGCTTTCAGGGATGTTTTACTCATGATGGCGGACGGGGTCTTGGCTGACAGAACAGCAAATGATAGTGCCCCGATTGTGACTCCCAATACCCCCTCTGACCCTACTCACCTGGAATGTACGAGGTCTAAAGGATAAAATCAAAAGGGGGCTGGTGCTTCAGTATGTGCGTAGGGCAGCCCCAACACTGGTACTACTACAGGAAACGCATCTAGTGGGGTCGACATGTAAGGCCTTGGATCGATGGGGGTACACAATGGTAATACACTCTGAGTTCTTCTCCGGTTCTAGGGGGGTGGGAATCCTGATGCGTAAGAGTTCCCCCGTGGTGGTGCAGCAGGTATGGAAGGATGCAGGTGGGCAATTTGCAGCACTTTCCTGCCTATGGGAAGGGAAAAGATTTAATGTGGTATCGGTGTACATTCCCCCTGCCCTGCACTCAATAGCACTCCCCGCCCTCAGTGCGTTTCTGCTCGCGCTCCCGGAGGGTGAACTCATATTGGGCGGAGACTTTAATGCAATTCTTGATGTAGGACTTGACCGCCATCCCAATAGGACGACAGGGATGAACAAGGCGAGGCTGAAAGGCTATGTAGAAGCTATGGGTCTTACGGATGGGTGGAGGTTCAGGCACCCCGGGGAGCGTGGCTATACCTTTTACTCAGGGGTACACAATAGTCTTTCTCGTATTGACCATTTTTTTGTGTCTACCGACTGTTTGTCACACATACTGGATGTAAAGATAGTACCGAGGTGTATCTCAGATCATTCCCCGCTTTTCATGGTATACACCTCACATGTAAAAACCCGTAGGCAAATTTTTCCGATCTCACCCCACTATTTACAGATTTCTAAAATCAGACGGCACTTGGTTGCGACTACAACAAATTATTTCCAAGAAAATTTCACTTCCATGGACTCCCCTGGGGTCCTCTGGGAAGCATATAAAACGGTGCTATGAGGTCAGGCGATAGCTTCCATAACAGGCCACAAGCGGACGGTACAGGAAGACATGGTAACATTAGAGCGAGACCTAGCCTTTTCGCAGGCCCAGCACGATCTAGCTCCTACGGAGGAGGCGCAGCGTCACTTACGCCTTAAAATGGCGGAATTCACGGAGTATCAGCGGGTGCAGGTCCGACAAAGGCTTTTACGCACTCAGCATATTGTGTACGATGTAGGCGACAAGGCAAGGAGGCTTCTAGCGTGGCTTGACAAAAAAGACAGGGCTCGGAAGACAATAGCGCAGCTCCGTTCCGCCGATGGTGAGATGCATACTTCCCCCTCGAACATAGTAAACACTTTGGCTGACTACTTTGAGGCGGTTTACACATCCTCTTCAGATATGTCTTCCGAGGAGGCACAGACCTACATTAAAGATATAAAGATGCCTTCCCTCGCCGAGGAAGACGCTGTTCTTCTGGAGTCTGACTTCACAATAGATGAGGTCGTAAGCGCTATCCATTCACTGCAGTCGGGTAAGGCTGCAGGGCAAAATGGTATCCCGATAGAACTATACAAGCACGTCTCGGATCATATAGCTCCGCATCTATAGCAAATGTTTACTGATAGTTTGGCCATGGGGGAACTACCCAGGGACCAACGGACTGCAACGATTATAGCCATACCAAAACCCGGTAAGCCCCCAGACGATTGCACGTCATATCGCCCTATTTCGCTATTGAATGCGGAAGCCAAAATACTAGCTAAAATGATCGCTGCACGCCTAACCCCACATTTGGAGACTCTGGTGCATCCGGACCAATCCGGATTCATGCCAAACAGGAGCACTGCTTTGAATCTCCGTAGAGTTAATGCGGCCATGGCACAGATCCCTGTCCTATCAGAACCGGCTGTGATATTGTCCTTAGACGCACGAATGGCCTTTGATATGGTCGAGTGGCCGTATCTCTTCGCGGTGCTGCGACATCTTGGCTTTCGGCCGAAGTTTTGCGCGTGGATCAAACTTCTATATACGAATCCGCTGGCACATGTTGTGGCCAATGGCCATATTTCCGGGGATTTCCGGCTGGGTCGTGGTACGCGTCAGGGATGCCCCGTCACCTCAGTTGTTTGCGTTGCTTCTGGAACCATTGGCAGCGTGGATACGATGGGACCCCATGATACAGGGTCTTCGTTGGACTGAATCACGGGAGGACCGCATATCGTTATATGCTGACGATGTTCTTCTCTACTTGACTCATCCCAGGCGTTCACTCATGGTCCTCCTTGACATCTGTAAGATTTTTGGGAGGGCTTCTGGATACACCATCAACTGGGCTAAGTCGGTATTGTTTGTCCTCAGAGGGCCCCGACCAACCCTCCCGAACGACTGCCCTTTGAGGGTTACTGAAGGACCATTCAGATATTTGGGAGTGTGGGTGACACCGAATCGGGAGCTTTTCTATAGCCATAATTGGCTGCCTCCACTGGAGCGACTTCGCACGGATGTGAGGCATTGGCATACCCTACCGCTAACCCTGCTCGGAAAAGCCGCTTTATTTAAAATGATGATGCTGCCACGATTTCTGTATATCCTAGAGAACACCCCATTCCTGGTGCCACCGAAATACTTTCAGACCATAAATGCACTGGTCGCGGGCCTACTCTGGGGGGACAAACCGCCACTTTTTTCCCGACTAAAGTTGGTACGGAACTGGTACGATGGAGGCATCGCGCTTCCTGATGTTCAGTTCTATTACTGGGCTTCGCAACTCAAGATCGTGAATCACTGGCTCCTTGCCCCACAGACAGAGCCTGCGTACAAAGCGGACAGATATGACCTGGGGGGTGGAGGAGTGATGACCGCGGCTCTACGATCCCCAGAGTGTAGCAGCCTTGGTGGGCCCTATGGCCCATAAGGTGCAGTTCTGGCACATAGCGTTAACGCGTCTCAAATGTCAGACCATGGTCACGCAGATGACACCACTTTGGGCATCACGCCGCCTTGGCCGTCTTTGTAATAGTAAGGGATTTGAAGCCTGGGACCGCATAGGTATCTCGACGATTGGAGACATATATAGACGAGGCAAGGTACTTACTTTTGACCAACTAGCGGAACAGTTCGCCCTAGTGGAGACAGAACGTTTCCGCTATCTGCAAATCACTCATGCCCTGCGGTCCGTACTCCCGGCAGAGGGAAAGCTACCCGAATCCACTCCCCTGGAGGATAGACTGCTTACGGAACACATTCTTCATAAGGCGACCTCACTGGTTTATTGTAAGCTAATTAATAATATGCCTGACCCTATGGATAGACTTAAAGCAGCCTGGGAGACAGACCTGGTTGAGCTTGACGAATCGGATTGGCAGACCGCGCTATCCTCCCCTCGGGAGGTTGCTGTGTCATCACGGCTCAGACTGATACAATTAAAAGTCCTGCACAGAATTTACTACAGTAGGGTCACGCTACATAAGATAGGCAGAGCTGCACACCAATATTGCCTCAGAGACTGCGGAGAAGAGGGAACGTTTTACCATACTGTCTGGGAATGCCCTGTGATTGCTAGCTATTGGACCAAGGTACTGTGTACTATATCCCAGGTGATTTATGTCTCGTTGCTTCCTGAGCTGAGACGGTGTCTATTGAACATTTGGGAGCCGAATGAACTCAGTGGCCCCTTGCAAGCGTGGGCAACGTTGGGTTTTATGTACGCTAAACGGAATGTGGCCAAGGCCTGGGGATCCGCTGTGTCTCCAGAGCTCAGGAACTGGAGCAAGGATTTGGACTCCTCAATGATTGCGGAAAGGATGGTGTATTGTGGAGAGAATTGCTTTCTTTTCTCCCCTGAGGCGGAAACCGGGGGCCCTCTATGCTATCCCTGTTGCCCACGGGCATTTAATAAATCGATTTGCCGGAATTATTCTTAAAACTTTGTAAATATTTTAACCTGCTCATTTTTACTGGCACTCACCCCTGACCCCTCGGTGGGAGAAATACATCGTACCGAGGCCCCTCGCAGCCGCTTCTTGACCGGGACAGCCGATTCAGGTGCTGACGCCGGAAGGCTAGGAGGGGGGACGCTATCTTGGGGGGAGGTATAGGGTAGCGGTCCAGCAGTAGGACGCTTCCCGCCCGCCCAGTTTACTTAAGGGACGTCTTGGCATGGTAGCTTAGAATTGCTTTCTTTCCTCCCCTGAGGCGGAAGCCGGGGACCCTCTATGCTATCCCTGTTGCCCACGGGCATTTAATAAATCGATTTGCCAGAATTATTCTTAAAACTTTGTAAATATTTTAACCTGCTCATTTTTACTGGCACTCACCCCTGACCCCTCGGTGGGAGAATCACATCGTACCGAGGCCCCTCGCAGCCGCTTCTTGACCGGGACAGCCGATTCAGGGGCTGACGCCGGAAGGCTAGGAGGGGGGACGCCATCTTGGGGGGAGGAATAGGGTAGCGGTCCAGCAGTAGGACGCTTCACGCCCTCCTCTACAGAGGATAAAAGAGGACGTTTTCCCGACCGCGCAGCGGGCGGGCGCAGCGGGCGCGCCAGCGGCGCGCCAAAGGCAAGCCCGTCTGCGCCCGTCCGCGTCTGGACCGGGCCTAGGGCCACCCCCCCTGCGTCGCAACCATCAGAACCCAGGTATTATAGCGCGGAAACCCTTCACAGTATGAGGCCTCTAGGACCTAGTTGCTGTTCGAACTCCTTTTATACCAGTGTCTTGCCCATGGTGCAAAAGGATCCTTAAACCAATGCAGCCCCAGGAAGCGAAGCAGGACTATTGTATGCTATTGTTGAACTGTAGATCTCTTCCGAAACATAAAACAGAACTCGCTCTTCTGTTGGAAGAACGCATGCCAGATGCAGTCTTTCTCACAGAGACATGGCTTATGACGGACCCTGACCCCGATATAGTGGCAGCCCTTCCCCCAGGTTTTCAAATTACGTGGCAGGATCGCCTCGAGGGGATAGGAGGAGGCCTAGCCATCATATATAAAGAACAATATCACTGTCAAGTCATCCCTGAACCAATTCCAGACTGCGAGAGTCTAGCTTTCAGTCTGGAATTTTCCCCTAATAACTGCTTTTCTGGTACTGTTGTATATCGCCCCCCTGGCCCCTCTAAACAGTTCCACAGCCATCTTCCAACGGTCCTAGCAGAACGAGCCAGAATTGCCTCTAATTTTACTTTGCTAGGGGACCTTAATTTTCATTTTGATGACGCCTTGGACTATACTGCTATGTAACTTAGAGATGACCTAGCGGCAATACAGCTAGTCCAGCGAGTTAAGGCTCCCACCCATATCAAAGGTCACTTGCTGGATCCAGTGTTTAGTAATTGTACAGAGATCGCGGTGGGATTGCCAATTTCCCTCCCTTGGACCGACCATCTATTGGTGCCTCTCACTTGGACAATACCCAAGGTAGCACCCCCTAGATCCATTGCAAGGAGGGCTAGAAGCTGGGCCAAACTACCAGTCGAGTTATGGACCAGTAGACTTAAGATGGGCCAGCCCTCCTACAACGAGGACCCATGTGTAGCCAACCAGGAATTCGAAGACTGGATTGCACAGTCTATCGATGTCACTCTACCCCTTAGCAAAATTACAGTAAAACGTTCTCAAAAAAACGCCCCCTGGTACTCAGAGCTCCTTAGGGATAAGAAACGCCAATGTAGGAAAATGGAAAGACGTTGGCGTTTAGGCTACGCACTGGACGATAAAGCCCAATATAGAGAGGCAATTAAAATCTATAAAGCTGAGGTCAAATCTGCGCAATCTATATACTTTGCTGGCAAAATTATACAAGCTAAGTCCAAGCCTAAGGAGATCTTCCAAATAGTGAAGAAGTTGGCCAAACTCCCCTCTTCTATCATGCATTTGGATAGATCCATAGCCCATTGCAACAACTTGGCAGAATTCTTCTCACAGAAAGTCACCCAAATCTATTCTTCTTTCCCCTCAATAGCACCTCGGACCATAGCCCAGGACCAGACAAGTTGGGAGGATACGCCATCCCAATCACCTATCACGTTAGACCACTTCCCGCCATTAAATCCTGAATCTTTAGCTTCCATAGCTAGCAAAGTAAAATCTGGATCTCCATGTGATCCTGCACCCCCAGAAATTATGATGCTGGCACCTCAGGTTATTTTGCCGCTCCATCACAAAACTGTGTTGTGTTTTGGAACTCTTGTCCTCTTCTGGTTCCAGGGCCTTTGTCCCCTTCCGGTCCTGGGACGTCCATGGTCCTCTCCCGGTACTGGTTGTGAGACCTTTGTCCCCTTGGGGTCCTGGGACCATCTTTGTTCTCTCCGGGTACTTCTTCTGAGAGCCTTGTCTACTCCTTATTGTGAGACGACCTTTGTCTCCTTCTGATTCTGGGGCCTTTGTCCCCTTCCGGTCCTGGGACGTCCTTTGTACTCTCCCGGTACTAGTTCTCAGACCTTTGTCTTCTTCTGGTTCTGGGACTATAGTCTCCTTTCTGCTTTTTTTCTTTCGTGGTTAAGGACTAGCTTCTAGTCGTAGGACAAATGTCCCTGGGTTTTGGGTACAGTAGCCCGCTTTTGGGCTCGCTGTCAACCAATTGGACTCATTGCCCAGTTCTTGGGCTCTCAGTGTCGATGCGCTACTTGTTATGGGACGTTCATCTCTGTTCAGGGTCCTCTGACCCGCTTCTAGTTCTTGACACTTCTGATTGTGTATTTTCTATCTCAAACCTTAGACTCAAAGTCCCATTTCTACTTCTGTTCCACAAACTTTCAAAATCATGTTAACTTGACACCTGTTTCTTTTCTATGGTGTTATGCTCTCTAGGTTCTAGGGTCACAGGGTTAACTGTAACAGGGAGTAATTCTGAGTTGTAGTTGTAAGTGACGTGCTAGTAATGGTGGTGGGCTTTGCTGGTGGAAGCGTCTGCATCACATTATAGTTAATCAGGTAGTACTAGATGGCATAGGCATCGTGAAAAAAAAAAACCTGTTGCCTACACAAATCAACCAAGATCAGCCGGCATAACGGGTTATATGCTCCCTTTGGTGCTTTATTAAGGCATCAGCCTCTTCACAAATACATTTTTGAAAGTTATTATCAGTGCGGCAGAATGTTTTATTATTTCTAAATTATTTCTCTCACTTCACTCGTACAGCCTTATTTTATTCCGGCTTGAAAACGCAGAACAATAGAGTAATGCAGCAGTAGGTTTTATTATTTTCAAGTATTAGAAATCCATATTGTGAACCGTAATCACAAAAAATACTTCGAAAATCCATCAGGTGGCACTCTTGTAAATGAATTAATAGCCTTAACATCAACTCATATGTGCTTCCCTGTGACGCTTTGACAATAGAATGGTCTCTGTACTCACAGGGCATTTCAAAGCGCATCATGACGGAAACTGTTGATGTGTGACATTTCTGTGAGTGCCTTTTTTTACCCAAAACACACACGCTTAACATCGGAACTGCCAGCGCTTTGATATTCCCTATAGTTCATAACGCTAAATGCGTTCTCTCACCTTTTGGCTTTCCGGCATCATGGTGTGACTGACCTGAACCTCAATGAGGTAATGACTGCTGAAACACGCTTAGGGTGACATATGATGAACATTGCCTTCACGCCAGGAAGCAGGAAATGTCGCGTAGTGGCCCCGTAACTCCTGTTACCATGGGAACGAAAAAACACATTCATGGAAGAAAGTTGCAAAATGGCTTCCTGACGTTGCGTCGTGACGTTTCACGTTGCGCGACATTGCACAATGAAACGTGCTGTGGAGTTCAACACGGAGCTCCCTGGTAACGAGGAAAACGTCCTCGAGACTCTGCTCCCTAGCAACGCAGGAATGGCACATGCGGGGAAGAGCGCGCACAGCTTGAAACTGACTCACAGTTATGGAGAGTGACGTCAGATCTGCCTCCGAAGAATTTCTCTGGATGTCTCCACTTTTGCCCCATCCGAAATTTGGACCACAGGATGGCAGCAGCAAGGCATAGGAGCGCGAGTTACTGGTTTCTTTCTTCTTCTAATTTTCCCGTTTCTGGCAGCAATGAATTTATGACCTGTGTCATCAATTGGTTTCTTTTGTTTATCTTGTTCTGACTGCAGCAGGAGAATACTTGCGGCAGGTTTCTTTGAATTTCCAATTTCTTTTCACCTTGCTTCTAGCTGCAGTTGGGTGACGCGCAGTCTTGGGGTTTTGGTGCGAGGTGCTGCCAGGGATCAGTTATTGACTCACGGTTGGGGAAGGTAGACTTTTCTTTCCTTGGTTTAGTTTATTGTGACTTTCCCCTTGTTTGTCCGGTTTCTTGTTTCTTTTGCTCAAGTTACTGGCAGCAGATAGGTGGACCGCAGTGGGTTATTTTTGCGAGGTGCTGCTCAGGCTGTGTTTGATGGTTTCTTCTCTGGTCTGGTCAGCTAAATTGTCGCCAAATTGTTGAAGATATATCTCAAGACACTTCTAGTTAGTTACAAGTAGATTTATTGTAGGACAAAGCTGAGTGCACACCTCGCCAGCTGACCAGACCATCAACTGACAAGAGTGGAACCCTCAAACAGTACAAGATAGAATGCACACAGGTATTCTGGGAGGCTGGAAAATATGGAACACAAAGGAAGGTCTAATGACCACAAGTGGCCATCTTGTGAGAAGCACAAGTATACTACAGTGTGACTATTACTGATGACTTCAGGAGGATTTAAAACGGAGTATCTGATGACTTCACAAGGTGTGACTTTTCCTGATGACTTCAGGAGGATAAGAATGAGAAGCTGATTACTTCACACGGTGTGACTATTCCTGATGACTTCAGGAGTATTTAGAATTGAGTATATGATTAATTCATACGGTCCCAGTTGTTCTGGGTGATTTGAAAATAAACAACCAAAACTGCACAGGTATCATTTCTTTTTAACATGGTGAAAATGCTCATGATGTTCTGGGAATGATTTGCTGATTACCCCAAGAATATACCCACTATTTGGGTTTCATTTTTTGTCAAAAAGGTCCAACTTGCTGTGTGATTACAGAATTATTTTCTAATTACTACTCAGTGAGCACTAGTTAGGAATTAAATGATTTTTCTTTATATGCAATTTAGCATGCAGTGTGCTTCATAAGACTATGTTAAAAAAAGTCACAGGTAAATATGTTTTTATTTACATCAATTTGTTTTATAATAGTCAGTATTAACAAGTATATTGTGATAAAATGTTTAAAACATGCTAATATTGTTTCCACTTGATCAATTGTACGTAGGGCCAATGGAATTAGGCAGCAATAGATTATGAAATTATTGGGCAGTATTCTCTAAACCATGCAGCTGGGTAAAACAAATGATGAATTCAAAGAACGCAAATTATACAGCATGTAATTTGTGAAATTTAGCCACTTGGCATTTTAAAAAGGGGTTGCACACCCGAGCAACTTGAAACTTTACATACTTTTTTTTAACTATGCAAAGTGTGATACTGCAAAGTAATTAAAAAAATAGCAGATTCAGCTGAATTCTGTGGCAGTGAGAAACCATTCCTACTCTGGCAACTTTCGGTGGGTGAACTGTTGCTGCTTGGCTGTGGTCTCCGTTGGAGACCATTCCTGAAATATGTTTCCTTATCAGGTTCTTAGTTGAACATTATACACCATCTCCTGCTATCGAGCTATGTCACTTGGTCTTACACCCCCATAGACATTATTTCGAGAGCTTGAGTGTCACCCCAGTTCTCACCATTTCACAGTCAAATGTTCTACCTTGGAAAACCAAAGTCTGGAACACCCCGAGGCTGGAAAAAAGTTTATTGTACAAATTTCAGGTCAAGTGGCTAAAACTTTGCCTTGGTCAACCCATAAAGGGGAAGTTTCCAGACTTTGTGGGTGAATGGGGTATCTTCACCTGCCTCTATTTTCACCACATGGAGTTATGGATTCAAAGTGCACCCCAGTGCTTTAAATAACTGTACACCTACTCACCCATCAATTACTTAACTAATCAAAAGTCAGATTGATTGACTTTCCACTGCTTGCAATTAATACTGCATTTTCTACATTGCACATGAAAATAGTTAGTCTAAATTATGTATATGCACATGTGACAATATGTAGGGGAGTGCAAATTCTGCTCAATTTTTTTTACGTCCAAATACACAAAATTAAGGCAGAGTTGCACAGAATAGCGTTAATACGTTAAATGCAAATCCATCATTTTGTACTATGTTGTAGTGTTTAATGTGTCAACCTTTGGTGCAAGGGCGCATTTGCATCGTAAACAACAGCTGCTCGCGTTCTGTTGTTCACATGCATCTGCGGGTACATTTTTATAGTGTAGCAGGTGTAAAATCCCCATAATTATAGCAACGTAATTTTTACTTTGCCCATGCCTTGTATATACATGTGGTATTTGTATTTACAAACCTGGGCAAAAGGATGAAAGTCAAAAATACAGTCAAAAAATGGTATTGGGGAAAAGCTGGCTTCTGGCAGTAAAGGTGGATTGTTATCATCTTGATGGTGTGTCTTCAGCTCTCCCCTAAATTGAAGCATGGTTGGAGTGTTTTTTGTGGCTCTAGGGATGTCATTTAGGATACTCAGTGGATAAATGTAGCAGACCTGTGGCATATTGGTTTTTTTTCACACTACTTCATGTCTAGTCTCATGGTGTCTTGACTGCAGGTGTGCAGAGTATAACTGGATTTGGTGAGTATGACGGCCAGATAGGGGGCGATTGCATTGTAGATTAATCAGTTGACTTTGAAAATGGTAAGGTACATGCTATCAAGGGGAACCAATGGAGTTCCATTAGGGAAGGAGGAGATGTGATCATATTTCTTGAAGCACAGAAGAGGCATGCTAAAGCATATAGGATGTCTGGTGGGGTATGGGCGTTGTAAGGGCAGTGTGGAGTCTGGAAGTCCATTGAGTAGGGCTTTACAACCATCTGCGTGTGAGAGTAAAAGGACTGGGACAGCAGTTCTGAAGTCATTTTCTCGTAAGAATGTTTTTATTTTCTTCAGTACACAGAGATGGTACCCAACTGTCTTAGTTTTCTTAAGGATAAGTTCCTTCAGGGTGTGGTCAGCATCTAGAGTGAATCCAAATTAATTGGCATGGATGAGTGGTGGGGTTCAAATATGTCCGTGTTCAAGTCACTGTGCCAAGTTTGCACTACTAGTTGCTTGTTGTTTTTGACAAATAGTGTGAATTGTGTCTTGGTGGGGTTGAGCTTCAGGTATATGTTGGACATCCAGATCTGGATGCCATCAAGGCAGTTTTGAAGTGGGGTATTTTCTTTGGGAACTGGCTGCATAATGTAGTCCTGACATGAAGAGATACAACTTAAATATATTTTTTAATTATTGTAATTACAGTATATGCTATACTTAGGGCGACTGTAATTATACGATTTTGTGCAGCAGTATTTTGCACATTATTATGGATTTGCTACAGTTCCCACATAATCCATCATCTACTGCATAATCTGCGGATTTCAACAAGACAAAATATTTCTAGGTTAAACAGATCAAACATTACTAAAGCTGTGACAACACATGTTGCTGCGCAATGGAAGGCCCTTCACAAAGGTTGACTGGTCATCTTTCTGTTGCTTGTTGATGTTTTTCGGATGTCAGACTAGTAGTATTGAGTTAAAACCTTTCCCCAGACAGTATTAACATGTGTGAAACTGACAAAGTAATGAGGTAATTCTATGTCAAAATGTGCTGCATTACGCTGCATAATTTGCCTTCTCTTGCTGCATAATTTAGTAAAGCCGGACACATAATTTTATCCAACCCTGCTGCATTCTTCGTGATCCTTAAAGTACATAGGAAACGTTGTGAGAAAGAGGCAGAATTGTCCTCATATTTGTCAACATTCCAACTTCTGTCGATTTTTTGGAGAAAAAAAAGCTGGTATTTTACCTGCTTAAACTTCCTTCACTTTGGGTTAATGAAATTGCTCAGATTGTTCCCACATAGCTGCTATTGCACATGTTTGTGTCCTATCCTTTGACTTGCTTTGCAGTACATTTTATTTTAAACGAAAATACCAATAAAGGAAAATATCTATATTTATGGTGAAATTGTTGCTATTTTTGTGTGCAGTTTTATTCAGTACGAGGGCAACTTCTTTTTTGTGTTTTGTTTATAATGATGGGCACATTTAGTGATCTGCCCAGGATCACAGGATGTTGAGCAGAGGCCGAGAAAAAAAATGCGTCTAAAAGCCCTGTACTCAAATTGGAACCTGTGCCCTATCCTGTCCCCAAAAATATGCAACTTCATTACAAACGGGCGTAAAAACTGCTTGGGAAAGTGTGGTTTTCAGTATTTTACCTTTTTAATAAAAATAATAAAGATGTGGTTAAAAAAATGCTTGGGGAAATACTGTTTTTGTACTGTGTGTATTTTGGTATGATTTTATAACGCTCCCCTAAAAATTGGAAAAAATACCCTGTGGACATTGTCTTTTCCACATGTTTTACCAAAAAGCATTCCCACATTTCAGTTTTGCCAGCACAAATTCATCCAGGTACCACATGGAGGAAATTGTGCATGAGAAAAAACATTGGTTGAAAAAACTTAACGAAACCCTGATTTCATATTTGGTCAAATAATTGTTGCACCTGATATTAAACTTACATTGGCAACAAACAGAAGTCAACGGGGAAAATATATTCCCCCAGGTTCCCAAAATCTCACTTTTTTATACATTTCCTGTTTTGCACCCATTCCCCCGTTCTTGCGCATCCCAATCATTACGCACAACACAAGGAAAATCTTGCAAAGATCGAAAACATCGAAATAAATACCTTCTCAAATAACTTCCATTACAGGCATTTTTAAGTGTAAGGAAAACAAAAATAAGGTTACTGGCTGCTGTAAAAAATGGAACTCTACAAACTAAATCGGAGCGCTGTTGTTTAAACTGTACTAAAAACTGTTTTTGAAACTCTAGATTTTATGAAGCGGCATTGATTCCACGCACTTTTACCTCGCCCTGCAACAGCCGAAACACCAGTGTACAAGTGGCCTCAATGACGCATGCGTTTCAAGCACGTTTCTAAAGCAATTCGGGGCGGTCATCCGGTGGCGCCGGAAGGGACGTCACCCAGGAACTAACGTCACGTGGTCAGCGTAATAGTGGGCTCGGATAGTTCTCAGACTGGTCTCTGTTTTTTAGAAAAATGTTTAGAAAAATGTTTTTAATGATCTAGTGCTACTGTTTAAACAACTGAGCGTTGTGCCGACCGGGGCTTATTTCAGTCGAGCAAAGCCTGATCTGTAAGTGTCTCGTGGTCTCAGCGCATTATGACTAGTTAGAGTGATAAAAGAATCGAACACGCTGCAGTGTTTGATTGGCCGGTGACCTCAAGCACTCACTGGGGCAGCGGGCGGCAGCTTTGTTTTGTTTACCGTACCCGCCGGCGACAGAGCATACAGGGGGCACCGCCTTCGTCCATGCCTGTCCCTCAGTGCTGCTCGAGTTGTTGAACAGGTGACACTTTCCCACAGCGCCAGATCGATGTTTTAACAGCGGCCGTTAGGATGAGCTAATCTGTTCCAAAAGCACAGTGCTGTGGGCAGTGTACTATCACTACAGGCAGCAGGCATGGTACATGGTTTCCCCTCTCTCTGGTCGTCCTCTCCCAGTCTCCTGGACATACATCCTCGGCAGCTCAATATTAATGTTGACTGAAAGTAACAAGCTGTCCAGTCACATGTACATGGTCTGGGGGTCCCACAGTCAGATCCTGCCGAGGGCACAGTTAAATAGCAGCACCGCCATCCGAACTGCCCAGATTCCTCTGCCACTGCTGGATTCCTCTGACACAATGCATAATCATAAAGCCTGAACAAATATTTTCCTCTGGTACTGAGGACAACCTTAGTTCCAAGTCATATGAGCAGCTCCATGGATACGAAATGTTGACCATGTCCTACAGAATGCCCTTAATAAAATGTATGATGCACCATGAAAAAGAGCTGGAATGAAAGAGCTGACCCTGGCTCAAGAATTTTGCATAGCACCAAACAACCACTACTGGACACCCAAGGTTGCCCTCCCTTGAACATCAAAAGTAGGGACCCAGTCCAAGAAAAAAATTGGATTGGAATTATTATCGTAAGTGTCAGAAATTACCATATTTTGCAAGACATTCCCCTAGATATTTGCCTCCTTTTACTGAACCTAGTTTTGTTGACCATGGGAGTCTGCGCACTTTATGCCTGCTCATCAATAATATAGTGCTGGTGCTCTCAAACTAAGCATGGTGAAATTGACATATTTCTATTTGGCACGTTTAATTTACT
Organism: Lissotriton helveticus; assembly: GCF_964261635.1. Taxonomy (NCBI): domain Eukaryota; kingdom Metazoa; phylum Chordata; class Amphibia; order Caudata; family Salamandridae; genus Lissotriton; species Lissotriton helveticus. The sequence continues at coordinate 431,657,207 of NC_136069.1, read as the reverse complement.
TATAAGCCCATGGCCTGTACATTAAATGCTACTAGTGGACTGCAGGGTTCATTTTGTCACCTACTAAAGTAACATTGTAAAACATGTCACGAGACCTGCCCTTGCAGCTTGCATATGCAGATGTACGCTGCCAATTTGACCTGGCAAAGTAAACCTTTTGCCAGGCCTAAACGTTCCTTTTTAATACTTATAAGTCACCCTAAGGTAGGCCTTAAATACAGATAGAGCAGGCTGCATGGTATTTAACAAGTAGGACATGTACATTTAAAGTTTTTAAATCTCCTGTCAGTGAAAAACCTACAATGTCATTTTCACTGCTGCAAGCCTGGCCATCCTATAGAAAAACACTGGGTTACACTGTGACAACGTTATAGTGCTTTATTTCAGTTTGGTGCTATAAAGTTGATTCAATGACTTATGTTAATAGTATTTTGAAATTCACCTGAATGATAAAGTCTGATTTAGAATTACTATTTTGGATTTTGCACTTTTAGAAAGTTGTTATTTTCCTATCTAAACCTGAAGGGTTTTAATGTGAGTGTCCTGTGTCACCTGTCCCCTGATGGCTCCCTTGGAGTGATATGTGGATTTCTCCCAGATAGTGAGCAAACGACGCTGGGAGTGGGAGGGGGACTCCTCCCTTGACGAGATGGCCTAGCTACTGTTCCCACCCCTTCCTAAGCTCACACCTAGGCCTGCCTCTCTAGTCAGGCTGGCACCAAACCCAGTGGGATTAGAGGAACAGACTAGAACTTCCCAGGAGCCACAGTCCTCTGTGAAGTATGTGCAGTCCGGTAGTTGGTGCAGCATCTCTTGCCAGGTCCAGGGCTCAGCAGGGCAGTTCTTTTTCTGTCCCTTTGCCAGTTCCATCGTGCTAGGAGGTTCAAGGTGCAAGGGTGCCATAGTTAACCCCAGAAAGTGCCCTGGGGGGTGGGGTGGGGGGGGGATAATGCATACACTAGCCAATGACTACCAGGTTCCCTTCCTTCTGTGACGACTTACGCTATGTGTGGCATTTAGCAAATTCCAGAGTAGACTATTCTGCCCAAGATGTCTGAACCCTCCTTGGGTGTTAGGAGCTTGGTATCCCACCCTAGAGTTGTGGCTACCTGTGGGCTACATGCCCACAGGAAAACCTGTTAGGCCACAGGTTTTCCCCATCTGTTCCTGCCACCATCCTGTCTACCTGAACAAAGGGGCCAACCCTTCAGGAGCGTAATCGCTTTTTGCCCACCAAAGGTAGCTTTGCCTTTGAATCTCGCCTTCTGGGCCAACGTCCTGAGTGGCTTCCTGCAAGGGAAAGGTAACACCGCTCCCTGTAGCAGGATTCCATTTTTCCTGAGCCTACTCCCCAGGAGGGCAGAAGGCTGTCTGGGGGCTCATCAACTATGCAAGGTTACTGGACAAACTGGGCAACAGAGTGACAACTTTCTGAAAGTTGCCGTTCCTGAAAAGTGACCTGAAATTTGACATGGGCCTCAGGTCGGGTTGAATGCATCGATTAATTTGATACCTTGAGGTATCCATTTTAGTTGTTCCATTCAGAAGTTTGCTGAGCCTAGAGGTCAACCGGAAAGTCTGTGTTAGCCAATGGGCCTGCTAACCTTTACAAACCAAAAATGACACTTTAGAAGTTTTGCTGTTTGGGCATTTTAAAAGTATATGTCCTAACATACAGCTCCCTGCCTTAGGCTTTCCTCAGGTGAGACATATAAATTGTTAAGGGTACTGGGTATTTTACCTCTGGTTTAAATGGCAAAGTTGAATTAGCAGTTTAAATCTGCTCTTCCACGCTGCAAGCCATTTTCTACTCTGTCACACACAGGGTAGCACAGTCAGTCTTACATGCCCTGCGTACCCTTGGTATCACATACTGGCGACTTATAAGTACAATAGGAGGTGGCCAATTCAACATATAGTTTGTAAGAACCTTTTCTCCTGAGGCGGAAGCCGGGAGCGCTATTTGTTTATCCTTTTAAAAAACTTTTGAGAGTCACTTATTTGTGTGCAATTGTAATTTTAACCCACCTTACTTTCTGCTGACATCTGGGGCAGATGCCCACATCCAGACAACCCGCGCAGCGGATTTTAACGCTGTCGCGGACTCGCAAATACAAACACTTGCTGCCGCCATTACCGGCGTGCACCGAGGCCACGCCCCTTCGAGGCCACGCCCCCTGCCCTAGCTTTAAAAGGCGCTGAGTGCTAGCGTCTGATCAGAACCTTTTCTCCCGAGGCGGAAGCCGGGAGCGCTATTTGTTTATCCTTTTAAAAAACTTTTGAGAGTCACTTATTTGTGTGCAATTGTAATTTTAACCCACCTTACTTTCTGCTGACATCTGGGGCAGAAGCCCACATCCAGACAACCCGCGCAGCGGATTTTAACGCTGTCGCGGACTCGCTAATACAAACACTTGCTGCCGCCATTACCGGCGTGCACCGAGGCCACGCCCCTTCGAGGCCACGCCCCCCACCCTAGCTTTAAAAGGCGCTGAGTGCTAGCGTCTGATCAGAACCTTTTCTCCTGAGGCGGAAGCCGGGAGCGCTATTTGTTTATCCTTTTAAAAAACTTTTGAGAGTCACTTATTTGTGTGCAATTGTAATATTAACCCACCTTACTTTCTGCTGACATCTGGGGCAGAAGCCCACATCCAGACAACCCGCGCAGCGGATTTTAACGCTGTCGCGGACTTGCAAATACAAACACTTGCTGCCGCCATTACCGGCGTGCACTGAGGCCACGCCCCTTCGAGGCCACGCCCCCCGCCCTAGCTTTAAAAGGCGCTGAGTGCTAGCGTCTGATCAGAACCTTTTCTCCTGAGGCGGAAGCCGGGAGCGCTATTTGTTTATCCTTTTAAAAAACTTTTGAGAGTCACTTATTTGTGTGCAATTGTAATTTTAACCCACCTTACTTTCTGTTGACATCTGGGGCAGAAGCCCACATCCAGACAACCCGCGCAGCAGATTTTAACGCTGTCGCGGACTCGCAAATACAAACACTTGCTGCCGCCATTACCGGCGTGCACCGAGGCCACGCCCCTTCGAGGCCACGCCCCCCGCCCTAGCTTTAAAAGGCGCTGAGTGCTAGCGTCTGATCAGAACCTTTTCTCCTGAGGCGGAAGCCGGGAGCGCTATTTGTTTATCCTTTTAAAAAACTTTTGAGAGTCACTTATTTGTGTGCAATTGTAATTTGAACCCACCTTACTTTCTGCTGACATCTGGGGCAGAAGCCCACATCCAGACAACCCGCGCAGCGGATTTTAACGCTGTCTGCTAGCGTCTGATCAGAACCTTTTCTCCTGAGGCGGAAGCCAGGAGCGCTATTTGTTTATCCTTTTAAAAAACTTTTGAGAGTCACTTATTTGTGTGCAATTGTAATTTTAACCCACCTTACTTTTGCTGACATCTGGGGCAGAAGCCCACATCCAGACAACCCGCGCAGCAGAGTTTAACGCTGTCGCGGACTCGCAAATACAAATACTTGCTGCCGCCATTACCGGCGTGCACCGAGGCCACGCCCCTTTGAGGCCACGCCCCTCCCAGCGCCCTCCCTCTCCCTATAAATCATGTGCATCTGTCGGAAGCGCAGCGGACGAGCGCAGCGGGCGCGCCAAAGGCGCGCCTAAGGCAAGCCCGTCTGCGACCCTTCATCGCCAAGACATCGCCTCTCGCCTGTCCCCCTGGCCAAACTCTACGGAACTTCCATCATTATGATAGTGATCGTCTCCTCGCCCTGAATCCGGCCCAGAGCTGTGATAAGCTATCAGGCTGCCTTGGACAGACATGCCTACAATGTAAGTCATGTAACTTCGTAACACCCAGTCCCTGCCTATCTGGGCACAGAGTAATCCCGCCAAAATATACTCCCCTCACGGTCCTCCAGCTGAATGTTAGGTCGCTCGTAAAACACCACCTGGAAGTTTATACCCTCTTAACTGACGAGAACCCTGACATTCTATTTCTATGCGAAACCTGGCTCCGTGATGATCTGACCAGTGTCCCGAGCCTCACGCTGCCAGAAGGCTTCTTAATGAAGACTCTCAATAGAGATTCCAGAGGTGGTGGCATAGCAGTCATCTATAAAAAGCTATACACTTGCTCCTTTATAAAGGAAGACATCTGGGGCTGTGAAAGCGCTCGTTTTAAGATCACCACGGGTCCCCACTTTGTCCTGTCAGGGCTCTACATCTATCGACCCCCTGGATCCCCCTTCAAGTTTCTCGAGGCGCTTCTAGAGGTGGCAAACGCCTTGGTTGTGACTTCGGCTAATTTTACAATACTGGGAGATCTCAATCTCCACTTCGATTCCACTTTAGACCCTACCATCAAAAATCTCCTGGCGGACTTTACATCCTTACAATTAAATCCTCTAATTCATACCACCACACATTCCGCTGGACATTTACTAGATCCCGTCTTCACCAACATTCCGGAGGCCAGGGCTGACCCACCCAAACCCATGGGCTGGACAGATCACTTTCCCATCAAAGTCACTCTGATGAGAGAATCGCCCAACATAGGAGTGTCAACTCGACGCCTTAAAAGACCATGGCACAAACTTTTAACTAGTGATCTCCACTCCACCCTAGGTGAATTCCACCATAAAGCAAATAAGGATATTAATATGTTATATGCGGCTTTCCATGACTGGATTAAAAGAGGACTTGACACCCTTATACCAGCCAAATGGACTAAAGGACGCAGTTCCCCCTCCAACCCATGGTATAACGAATCTCTGAAGTCCATGCGGAAAGAATGCAAAAAAGCTGAGCGCAGCTGGAGAAGGGAGTACAAAGACAGAGATAAAGTTTTCTACCTGTCCAAATTAAAACTCTACCACAAAGCCATTCGCGCCGCGCGCGCGTCCTTCTACGCGAAAGAAATTAATTCCAGCACAAATCCTACCAAAACCATCTTTAAATTGGTGCAAGAACTACAGAACAGTAGCAACTCAGCTCCCTGCATTACCTCCACACAGCAGTGTGAGGATCTCGCTGTTTTCTTTATAGAAAAAGTGAAAAAAATGTATAGTGCCTTCCCGCAGCACCTTCCCGACCTACCTAACCCCTCTAACTTAATCATCAATGGCACTATGTTGACACTCATACCTGAAATTTCTCACAATGACCTAGCCAAACTTTGCAGGAAGGTTAAGTCTGGCTCTCCGGCAGACCCCATGAGGCCGGCCCAATTCCTCGAATCTTTAGAATTCTTCATCCCTTCCCTGACCGCGTTACTTAATCTTTCCTTCTCCTCGGCTGAGGTCCCAATTGGTTGGAAACAAGCATGGGTCTCCCCCATTATCAAAAAGCCCACCCTAGACCCCACAAAGCTAGAAAACTTTAGACCCATCTCGCTGCTCCCGTGGGTTTCTAAACTGGCAGGAGCCCATGTAAATAATGTGCTGTCCCACCATATGGTTCAAAACAACATCCTTGACCCATCTCAGAATGGTTTCAGGCCAGGACATAGCACTGAGTCTGCCCTCCTGTCCACCACTGAACACCTCCGGAACATACTCGATGCCGGTCAGAGCGCTGCGCTGATTCTGCTAGATCTCAGCGCAGCCTTTGATACGGTCTCCCATAACATCTTGTTAAAACGCCTTGAGACAATAGGTATCACCGGTCTTGCCCTTGATTGGTTCCGCTCATTTCTGAAGGACAGATCCTTCCGAGTGTCAGCCCCCCCTTTTCTCTCCCGGTCCCACCCCATCGGCCAGGGAGTTCCTCAGGGCTCTGCACTCAGTCCATCCCTCTTTAATCTTTATGTGCAGCCACTTGCGGCAGTGGCCAAAGAGTGGGACCTAACGCTGGTGTCGTATGCAGATGACACGCAGCTGGTCATCACTCTCACCGATGGCCCTTCCATCTCGGCCACGAGATTTAGGGATGGCCTGGCTGCAGTAGCCAAGTGGATGACGGACAACTACCTGCAGCTTAACGCAGGAAAAACGGAGGTGCTGCTCCTTGGTAAAAACTCCAGCTATTGGAGTGAACACTGGTGGCCCTCTTTGCTGGGCCCCATTCCTCCACCGAAATCCTTGGTGAAAAACTTGGGCATTTGGCTAGACTCCTCGCTTAGTTATCAGACCCACACAAAAAAAGTGGCAGCCACTTGTGTGGGCCTGCTGAGGAGCCTCAACCCGATACTCGGTTTCTTTGACTCCAAAACTCGCCAGCTCATTGTTCAATCCATCATCCTCTCCCGGTTGGACTATGCCAGTGTCCTATTTCTGGGTGCCAATAAAGCAGAGATAGCGCGACTGCAGCGCGTACAGAACTCAGCGGCGAGAGCCGTGGTGTGCCTCCCCCGTAGGTGTTCCGTCAGAGCTACTATTCAGAAACTTCATTGGCTACCTATTGAATCTCGTATTCAATTCAGAACCCTTACCATTGCATTCAAGATCCTTAAATCTGAATGTCCAGAACTCCTACGCCCGCTCCTAGCACCTTATATCCCTCAACGCAATTTGCGCTCCTTAGGTCAGCACCTTGTGACAATCCCTCGGACTAAGCTCTGCCGTACCGGTGGCCGTTCCTTCAGAGTTCTGGGAGCTAAACTCTGGAACTCCTTGCCACTAAACATTCGTTCCTTGGAAAATCTGTCCGCTTTCCGGAAGGCTATCAAAACCCATCTGTTCCCTTCTTCTTAGGTTCCCTTCCTCCCTCCCCTTGTATCCTTAGTAGTTTCTGTGGTTCTTAGCGCCGGGACGCCTCGTTGCTGGGGCAGCTGTTTGCGCTTGATAAAAAAATAACATAACATAAGGGGTTAGAACGCTGGCATGTAGGCCTGGTTAGCGGGCTTCGGTGCACTCTAAGGTTAAAAAAACCAGCAGCATCATTCCAAAACTGTGTGGGTGATCATACAAAAAGTTTTAGTTCCATACACTTATGTTTTGTATTTCGAGCCTTTAAAAACAAGGACCCTAGTATGTTGTATCATGTGGTCCAACCTAATACTCCAGTGAGACCTCTTAGATCCCTGTCTTCCTACTCAGCCATAATTCCCAGATTCTTCTTGTTTCTAAATCATGGAACTCTCTTCCATCTATCCTTCAGATTTCACCTGATAAACGTATTTTTAGGAAATCTCATAAGACTTGGCCATTTTAATCTTAGTGTTAAGATGTTTCCTGGCTCCTAACTGTCTTAGCACTGGGAGGCACATTACAAAACAGAATAGAATAGAAAAGTTCAAACATAAAGAGGTATTAGGGCTGACACCAGGCAGCAAACCATTGAAGTTGAGGCCTTCTTGGGCACAGACTTTGGTCTTCGCCCACTGGGAGTTTTTTTCCCTACCATTGAGGACCACCCCGGTACCCCGCTCTTTAGCATCCCACCATCGTTGAGCCCTGCTCCAGATCCAGCTTGGAGCTTGCTCTGCCGACAAGTCGTTGACGACCTGTTTTTCCCCCAGAATTTTTCTTTTTTGTTTTGTTTACTTTGTTATTAAACTTTTTATTCAAGTTTCATTACAACATTAGAGATCTCCTGATATGTTATTGTACAATCGCAATGTCATTTATGTACGGTCACTTATTAAACAATTCTGCATTCATACATATTTACTTCACAACATTACATGTCCTCACCCGAATCACTATCTTCTTCTGGGGAGAACAGATGTTTCCTCTGTGCACGTTCCATCCTCCCCACACCCTAGCCCATTTGTGGGGGCATTTCCTATTTACGAACGCGACCTTCTTCCCCACCATTGCCATATCCATGTCCCTACTCCACTGCATTATTGTTGGTACTGTTCCCACACCCCATTTTTGCGATATTTTTCGTTTAGCTATGGTCATGCCAGTTGTAGCCCATAGGCGTTTGGTCAGGGTAAGATCTGTGTTACGACCCACGGCGGTGGGACACAGTGAACACTGCTTAGAGCCATGTTTACCAGGAAAAGACTACAATTCCCATGATCCCTGGAGGCGAGCGACGCGTCTGGCTATGACGTCACTTCACGGAAGCCTCAAGACGGAGTGGATCCGGCACCGCCTCGCCGTTTATTCTGGTTCCTGAGTGCTGTCACGGTAGGATCCCGTATCCCTGTTGGTGCAGTGTATCCTTTTCTGGTTTGCTACTGTTTAAATCCTTCGTGAGACTTTCCTTGTGTCCCGCAGTGGCGGTTTTCCGCTCTGGGGGAAACCTCCTCTTGGCGGGTACCGGAGCCTAGTTGCTGAGGCTTCGTGTTTGCGGACCCGCTTTACTTGGTCCGTGACTTTTCCTTTGCATTGTGTGAGGCTCCATTGTAGGAGCTCATATCGGCAGGGAGGTTCTACTATTGCCGCAAGTACATTGGACAGTTTGCATTAATACCACGGGCTGTGGCAGCGTCTTGTGTTAATCTTTTTGTTTACGTCATCGGCAGAGAGAGAGCATCTGCCGGGGTGATTTCCAGGTCACTCGTATCACGAACAGAACAGCAGCTAATTCACTGTTGGATATTTGTGTACTGATAATTGCTGGTTCGAGGTCACAGCAGTTTATATCAACTATATACATTAAGGCTTCGGGTGACGTTAACCCAGAAGTCTTTTCTTTACGTTGTCTTAACGAAGCAGAGACCTAGTATTTGCTGTTTTACCTTTCTTTTACACAACAGGGGTATAATGAGCTTCGCCTGGCTGGCTGTTTACCATTCTGCCCTCTGTTGAAGCCCTGCATTATGCAACACTGGTACGTGAATAGTACCATAGGACTGTATTGAGCTACTACTGTGCATTCAGTGAATAACGTATGGTTTTGCATTTTAGGATTGTGCTGTTTATTTCTACACTCTGATGGCCAGGCAAAGCCTACCTTTTTCTGCCCTCCAGGTAACCAGTGTTTAGATACATGACTGTATCTTCTAGTGTAAATACAGAGAGTCTTGTGTACAAAGGTAATACAGTGCAGGTTATGCTTATAGAATCTTGTTCTCATTACAGCTTCTCCGCCCTCCTGTTCCTGTCCTGCAGTTCCTGTTATCCCTCGCTTGATCACCACTGTGTGTCTGTTTCTGGTCAGACCCAGGGGTTGTCGAGAGGTGGAACCCTTTTTGGCATCGTACCATCCTGAGGACATTTGGGACCTGACAATCTGTCAGACACCAAACATTAAGAATGCAGCGCTGAGGCTCACGTGGGACCTGTTTCTTGGTGACTTCTGCTATTGTGCCTACCACTTTTCTCCCAGTATGGCGCTTGTTTGGGGTATTCCCATAAGGTGTGATAATAAGTGTAAGAACTGGGACCACCAGTTCCCCGGGGGGTATCTTGGCTCGAGCAGGAATGCAGCCAGGGGCTTACGTGTAAAGCAGCTACTCAACACACTCATCCACTGAGACAAGAAGTGGGCACAATAATGGAGACCACACCAGTATTTGTGATTGAAAATCAAGATCTTTTATATAGGTTTTAGATCAAAGCACCTCGGGCATTAGCATTTCAGTAGCATCTCATTAAAGTACTTCAGTAAAGCATCTCATTAAAATATTTTCCTTAAAGCAGTAAAACATCAAAAAACACAGCCTGTCATATTATACTCTTTAGCAGGCTAAGGGGGTTACCTTAATAAACCATGAGCTAACATTTCAAGAAGCAGTCATAACATTTCCTCTTGTAAATATCAACAGTTCAATACCAGAAATCATGTCAGCAAAATAGTACTGGAGTAAATCATTCAGTATCATAACACGACCCAATCAGGATTCGTAGAAGCCCGCCCCTGCAAGAAATTCAGTACAGGGAAATGTCACCACTTCATCAGCAGGCTTGAAAACCTGTAAGCAGGCATGAGCAGTAAATGTAATACGGTGGTGTTAAGGCCTGCACAGTCAATTAAGGATGAGCCTGTATTGAGGAAACTCTGGGCTTAATTGTGGCCTCCTAGACATTTAGAGGCGCACGGGGGCCAACGGGGCCCAGTCTCAGTTCTCCCCAGGGGAGGGGCGAACTCGGGGCCTGAAACGGCCTTCCGCCCTCCTCCCCGGGGGGTTACCTGCTTTCTTCGGCCCTCCAGGGCCCTTGCGGTGATCGTGGAGCGCGGCGTGTGGGGCAAAGCAGAGGGGGCTCTTGTGGACCTCCACCCCCTCCGCGGTGAGATAGAGCTTCCCCGGGTGCCGGGCCTCGCTATGACAGGCGCGGGGCGGTCGACCAATGGTTGCGCGTCTTGGGCGGGGGCGCGGCCGATGACGCGGCGGCGCTCCCGTCACGTGATGCGGGCCCAGGAAATCTTCGGGCCTAGTTCGGCCTGGTGGATTCGATGCGGCGGCCCTCTCCTGGCATCGGGGACCGCCGAGGGGGGTCATTAACGGCGCCGGATACAGTGCGGAGGCAGGCGGCCACTGGACGGGCCGGAAGGGCCTCAGAGGCGTCGTGTGGGCGGCGCCGAAGCCGCGATGACAAGGGGGCAAGGTACAGCGCTTGGCAGGGCTTCACAGCGCTGGACGCAGGCAGGGCCTGGGGGCAATTCTAGTAGTTTCCGACACAGCGCTGGGCAGGGGGAGCGAGATATAGCGCTTTTCATACAGTTCAGCAGGAACTGCAGGCAGAATGGACAGCAGAGCAGTTCAGTCAGTGGGAGACCGGTAGGGCCAGGTGGATCCAGATGAAGGCAGGGGGTGCGCAGGACAGCACAGTCCAGTACCTGGTCGATCCCCCAGCTGTCTCTGATTAAAGCAAGTAGTCTTCTTGGCGCTTGGATGGTTCTGCGCCCTTAGGTGTTGGTTTCTTGAAGAAGAGGGGGGGGGGGCTTGAGTTGGAGGATGGATGAGTTTTCCTCAGTCACTGCAGATGGACCCTGGGGTTCCCTACCGCTGGGCCAGATCCGGGGGCTAGTCTAGGACACCTCACTCAGCTTAAGAGGCAGCACCTAAATCCTGTCACTCCCAGTGGCATAAGTTCCTAACTAGGCCCTCCCGCCTAAATCTCCTGCGTGGGTTCCCCAGGTCAGTGATGCCCCAAATGACTGGAAAAAGTTCCCTCCCTTGCTTAAGTATGCCCAGGTCAGGTGACCACTCTCTAAGGCGGCAAAAATCGACTCCGCCTTTCTTCTGGAAGGTTCCAGGTGCTTCCCCACTCTACCTATGGACAGGGGATGGGAGGCTGGCATTGCAACATTGTATGGGGACCCAGCCAGCTCCTGGCAACTAGGGTGCTACACTAAAAGACCACGCTGCAGCAGCAGGGGCCAGTGGCAGCCATGTTTGTAGTAGAGAGCACCTGCACCCTAACATAGATTAGCCATGAAAAGGTGCCCGAAGCCCTAAGGGCCAACAAAAAGAAGGTGGGAAAAATGAGGCAAGGGCAAAAAAAACACAGGGAAAGACCACCCTAGGGCTGACAGGTCTAACAATAAGTACCTACGTCCCCACAGAGACGCAGACAGCTTGGATCAGGGACCCTTCCCATCTTGTGTTGTACCATCCATGTGTAAGTCCTGTGTAATATTTTAAGCTGCACCAGACGCAGTCTAGAAGAGATTGCCATCTCTTTGGGCGAGGCTAACGCCTTGTGCCAGTCAGGGTTGTCCATTTCTCCCACATCAGATTGCCAAAGGTCCCTGAGTCGGGCGAGTGGGTCTGGTCGATTGTTAATGATTTTTTTATATGTCAGTATAAAAAAATATGGCCACCTGTCAAGGGCCTTACACGTGAAGCCCATCAGGTATATCTCCTGGAGGAGTATAACCGCCGGGAGATGTGTTTGAGATATTGGAGCACTAATCCTCGCTTTATCTTATCTCCTAAGCCATTGACATTTCAGGAGAGGAGTGACAGTGCTGGCGCTTTGGTGTGTTGTGTCATTGGATCAGATGAAGACATTGGGGATACAAATCCTCGTAACCTGTTGGACATCAAAGGTCATTGTGGACCCCTTACCATAGTGACTGTACTTCGATATTTGCAGATCAATAACTAAGAGAACATCAACAAATAAAACACTCCTGAGTTGCTAATAGACATCACTTGCAGTCGGAATCTGCATTCCACCACCCCTGCTCAATCTGGACATCTTCATATACAGAATAATACATTGCACGTCTATATTGTGGGTACATGCATCGATTACTATAAACTCAGTTAAATGCCATAAAACTCCTACCCCCCTAACTCTGAAAAACGCAACCCCCCTCCCTGCATCCCTGCCTAGTAGGTTTAAAACTACCCACCACCCCAATAGAGGGTTCTTATAATCCCCAGGATCAAACCCATTAAGGTCGTGTGGCGTTGGTACCCAGTAGTCTCTTCCTCCCTGGCCCGCAGCAACACTAAGGTACATTGAGGGACAATGATAGTTCTTAAAGTTCTAATGTTCAATAACATGCTGCCAGTGCAGCTTTAGTCTGACAGAGGGGAATCTGATATTGTCCTAAGAGTGGGAATCTCCCACTTCCATCCCCACCCATCCCACATACAAACAATAAGAGAGACGATTACCGACCATCGCAGTCATGCAGTCTTTCATCTTACGCACGTGTCATGTAGCTGCCGGGACTGGCGGAGGGGGAGCTTCTGGATCTCAATGGTGACCGCTGCCCTCCTCTGCGCCTGTGTGAAGAGTCCTTGGGGTGATATTCGGTGTTCCCGCGATTCATCTCTGCGTTACGGCGTTGGGACTTAAGTGGACCCCCTTCCAGCCGTTGTTGCGCTTCCTGTTGCGCTTCCTCAGGCGTCGTGAAGAACCAGGATTTGCCTCCGTCGATGACTTTAAGCTTGGCTGGGAAGAGCATCATACACTTAAATCCCTTGTCTCTAAGAGCCCGTTTGATGCCTTCAAAGGAGCGTCTTTCTCGTTGCACCTTCAAGGTGAAGTCTGGAAAGAACCGGATCGTCACGTTGTCGTAGTGGAGGTCTCCAGTGACTCTCACTGCTTGCAGGATCGCATTCCCGTCACGAAAGTTCAAATACGCGCTATAATGGTGCGAGGTGGCACCCCCGGCTTAGGCTTCGGGATCGGGGCTCTGTGCGCCCTTTCTATAGAGATTAGTGGAGAGAGTCTCTTGGGCTTTATATGATGCAGGATAAGATCTTCAAAGAAGAGGTCCACACTGGGCTCCTCCACCCCTTCAAGTACCCCCACCACCCTTATGTTGTTACAGCGAGCTCGTCCCTCTTGATAATCCAGGTGCAGTGCCATTTCCCTATGTTGGTGAACTAATTGTTTGGAAAAAACACACAGGGGATGCTATTGGTCTGAAAAGGCTGCTTTCTCAAATGTGGTGCGTGTAAAGACTGGGCAATGTAAGGAAAGAAGAAAAGAAAACCCATCAGCCCACCCATTGGCGGAGCCTTATCTGGGATTTTTTCTGGAAACTGGTATCTACTAGGTTCCTCACTTGTAGATATCGTGAGGAGACCCTAGTGTCAGATCCACCAGTGATGGAAAGCCAACAAGCTGTGGTACATGGTGCTGTATGGAAAAAGTTGCAGTGCTCAAAAGTGTGTTGACAAAAGTGATAAAAGGTGATAATTAAGATTGACTATTATGGTGCCAAACTGTAAACTTTATTAGGGGGGGTCACCATAATGACAAGATTAAAAGCAGAGTGTGGATAGTATGTGAAAAAATGCTACTATCACATAATGGGACAAACTGGTCGATATGTTTCAGTCAAACATGGCTTTCTTCAGGACCTACTAGTTTAACACTACTGCAACTGTGAGGACAAATTATTCTATATCTGTCCACAAACAAAATATATACCTTGCAAAGAAAATAGCCTACCATGTGTTGAATGCTTGATGGTAGGATAATGAAGTCACGCTAAGAAAAATTCTGTCCCAAATGTTGCTTGGGGATAGCCTCACCTCTCCTGGCACTCTCTCAGGTTGAGAGGCCCCGCTCTGTCCGTCGGAACCTCCGGCTTCCTTCTGAGCCAGAGGGAAGATCTAATTGTTTGACCTTTTCCTCCAATTTACGTGACTCGGTCTGGAGCTCTTCGACATTACCCTCCGTAGCCGTGACCCTGTCGGAAGTTTTCCGCATGTCCACTCTCATAAGGTTCATCTCGATCGTGACTTTATCGATTTTCATCTCTAGGTTGATGCCGACTGATTGTACCGCCGCTATGATTGATCCAAGAGATTGTTCCTCTGTGGGTGCGGCTTCTTCGTTTGTTCCATACGCGGCTGTAAGCTGGTGAGGGACCGCATACTTGTCCATCTTGTTGAGTTGGACGGTTGCCGTAGTGCCTTTAGGTTTCGTCATATTACCGCGTGGGCCTCAAGTCGGGCAGTGTGGCATTAATGGGGAGAGGGTCGTTACTTCTGAATCGTGGTTAGCGGTATCTTGGAATTTAGTGCAGTCAGAGGGTCCTGCTCTATCTCACTCTGTCGCCCACTTCAGTCCAGGCTGAATCAGACTCTACCGTGGCACCGACCAATGCCAGCTGGGCCACACGTAAATCTAGTCCTCTCCCTCTGCAACTTCGTAATCCGGCTTCCAATATGTATGCGGCGCTTGTGGAGTATGATATCAATAGCACGAGGTGCCAGAATTTAGACGCTGGCGGTCGACTGCAGGCCTGATTTTTGGCGTAGTCGCGGTTAAGGTCTCCCTTTACAGACGTATTCTGCGCCTATCTTTGTTGTGCCAAATCTGTCCGCTCTAGCGGGTTTCTGTAGCGGCGTGGGGGTGAAGGAGAGGGGATGCTCGTTTGGGACCTTCCTGGAGCACGTCCTCTGCTGCTTAGTATCCGCCATCTGAGGGTCTCCCATCCCCTTCCCCCACTATGCTCACATCAACTGCGGTATTCCAACTTCCACACACCAGTGTCTATTAGCAGTTCTTCATCCGCCTCAGCGCCACGTTACCACTACAGCGTCTTCTGAGGCCTCTCCACCAGCTAAGCGCCGCCGGTGCTCCTAAGGATATAGGCCGCAGGGCCGCGCGTCTGTCTCTCTGCACACACAGGGGAGATGAGGGAGGTCTCCTGCGATCCTCCCGGGGTCTCACCTTAGAGAAGGCCTTGGTCGCTGTGCCCGGGCGGCGCTCCCAGGAGGCCGTCAATTCATGTCCCCCATTCCGAAGGAGCCGGCCATTAGCCGCGGCCCTCGCGTAGTCTCAATTCCTGGCCCTTGGCTCTCCCCGCGGGCCATCATTTAGCGTGACTCCGCCCACCTCTGTTGCAGCCGATGCCCCGCTTTTGATTTTGGCACCTCTGCGATATCTTGACGGTCGCGGTCAGCAGGGGGCTTAAAGATGATCCCTCTCTTGCTTTGTGGGTTCCGGAGCCTTGTTCTTGTTTATTCTGCCCTTAGAGTGCTGGATTATGAATGGATTTGGCAGGTTAGGCAGCAGGCCCTGACGGAGCTCGGGAACTACGCCGCCATTGCTGCCCAAAGTGTTTCTTAATCAGAAAGTACATTTTCCACCAGGAAGATCCTGTCCCTATATCCCAACAGTGCTCCATCGCGGTCAGGCTTAACCTATGACTTTGATCTGGTCTGGTGTGACCAGATACCTGCAGATGGTGCTTTCTGCTTTTTGAAGCTATATTTAATTGAAACTTTAAAAATTAATATCTCTAGTGCTACTTATTGGATCTTTTTCATTTTGTTGTGATTTAATTCATTATCATTAACTATTTTTCTAAATTGCTATGGGATTTTTATTGTATTGTATTTTCATTAATTGCTCTTTGAGTACTACATAAACACTTTACACATTGCTGTGAGGGCCTCATTACGATGTCGGTCCGACCACCACTGACAAACTGTCGGTGGTGGTACGACCAACAGGCAGTCCTTTGGTTCGACTGCAGGCGGTCAGAGGGGAGACCTCCACCAGGATCGGAGACCCCAAAGTGGCTGTGGTCCGATACGTAATCCCTGAATGGCCATGGTGCCTGCCTAAGGATTACGATATCCCTTTGTGAAATCCTGTTCAAGGAGGTCCGACTGCCATAGAAAAGCTGTCGTAAAGAGATTTTCGGGGCCCCAAACAGGGCCCCTGTCCCTTGTTGGCCACTCTAAATTGGCACTGGGGACACATGTAGTGGCATGGCACACGATGAATGTATGTGCACAAACTGCTCATTTACACTGCAGCTTGTGCTGCAGCCCTTTTCCTGGGCCGCAGCACAAGCCGCCATGCAAATGAACACTTAGCACCGCCTCTTTGGCGGTTGTATCTTAATTCGGCGGGTGGACCGCCAGCTGCCTATCGGGTGGTCTCCTGACCGCCGTGATAACGGGTGACTGTCCGACCGCCAATATCGTAATCTGCCCCTAAGTTAGGCCTGACAGCTTTTTCAACAAGCAACTAGAAGGTTGAGCACATGTTTATTTAGTGACTTTTGGGGGTTCACCTGCCAAAGATTGTGATTGTTATTTGAAGTGGGTTATCACCGCCCTCCCCAACTGACACTCCCATTTCTTACAGAAGGCAATGTGCATCAGTGTCATTTTATCGTTAGGATCAGTGGTGGCTGCTACCACTAAAAGTTGGAGGCGCAGCGCGGGGTATAATAATTCAAACAAGCATTGGTAATGCATCGGTTTCACCTATGTAATGAATAAACAGCTGTTTTCATCAATCATTGTCTGGGAGAAGGCAAGAGCCCCCTTACAGATAACACAGGAGAGAAGAGGATGTGGAGCAGCAGGCAGGGTTGATAACTCGCGAGCTGGGGATCCCGGTTCGAGTCTCGGCGGCGGCGCGCAACATCCTCTGATTCTATGCAGATCACTTAATCTCTTCGGGTGATAAATTGTTATATAAATATGTTGCAATAATAAAAGGCAAAACTTTATGAAAATATATTGGCATCAAAGCAGATGTTAACAGTATTTCGGCAGCGGGAAACTGATAAGAGAAGCAGACGAGGAACAAGCATTGGTAAATGCAGGAAAATATGCTACAGCCAATAGAAATGGAGGAAAGGTAAGAGGCACACACAGGAACCAATGATAAGCCAGGAAAAAGAGGAGGTTGGATGTAAGTCACGTTTAAGTTTATATTAAAAACAATAGATTCCTTACACTGTGCAGGCGAAACCTAAAAAAAGAACTTACCTGCTGCTCCCCGGATGCCTCCTCGGTGCTCCTCTTGAGGTTCTGTAATTCTCGAGTCTGACTCCATTTTGTTCTGTGCCACCATTTTGTGTTGCCCTCACGTAGGCCTGTAAAGGTAGCCTGGCGAACAAAGTGGTCTGGCCTTCTTAGTTCATGTATACATTAACTAGGTTTTTTTTGGACTCTGAAATGAACTGTAAGAAACTGACCTCTTCACCTAAAACTGACCTCGCAAAGCCAATTTCCCTGATCGATCTTTTATATGAGATTGCCAATCAATGTTCAGGACATCGTTAACTTTTTAGTTTCCTTGCATGTGCTTATCTTGTTCAGTATCTGTTACTGTTTCTTTTTTTATGTTTCTTCATTACATGGGTGATGCTTTCAATTATAGGTATGTCCGGCTTGTGGAGATTGAATTTGGGACATTCCTAATAATTAACTTTTGGGTTGGATACTGTAAATTGAGTTTTTGCTATGTGATACTTTGTTTGAAAATGTATCTTATTGGCTAGAATTTTGTGCAGTGGGTGTACATTTATAATGTGAATATTGGGTATAAAAGGAGACGTCTCGCCTTAGTAAAATGAGCAGTCTCCTGAGAATTTACACTGTGATGTATTTCTAGGATTATTGTTACTAGCTGCAGCTAATTAACTTGGTCTCTGACGCCATCCAGAAGTATTCCGTGTCTTTGAATACCAAGACAGGTGAACTCGAAGATCTTAGGCATGTCCCTGATGCCGCTGGGTTAAACCCCGGTTCTTCACTCTGCTCCAGCCACCTTGCTGCTTTTCTGTCCCCCTCACCACCCAATATAGACGCTGCTCACATGTTATTACCCAGCATGAGAGAAGCGCCAGGATTGGTCTGAGCAGGCTGAAATGCAGCTCAGTTAGGGACAGGGAGCATGTGCCTCTTTTCCCACCAGGCTGTGCAAGACAGGTGGGTTAGAGAAATGTAAATTCACATGTCGGTTTGGCCGTCCTAAGACAGCCGTCCAAACTGACGTGTATTTATGATGCATCTACGACTCTCCTCCCTCGCCCCGGCTGCTCCTGACACATAGTATGGCCCGCCCTTCTCTAGACTCAGTAGACTCGGCTGAGTAAGTGAAAAATAAAATGATAATAAAATAGTTTTATTATCATTTTATTTTTCATTTGCGGCCTTTCAGCAGTAGGGTGAAGCTCCTCTACCATAATGGAGGGGCCTCCCCTGATTAGGTTGGCTTTCACAGCCTTACATAGCCCCTCTTAATAGTCATAGGTGAGGTAAAATGTGTAGTGTAAATGCATGTTAACATACAGTGTACAGTGCATATGTGCATATATAGATCACATGCAGAGATCTCACAGGATTATGATCATGTTTTCTTTTTATTGGTGCCCTGAAAAGGCCTCCTAACTTTTTAAACTCTTAAAAATAAAATGGATATTATCCCAAATGTAAATGTAAAAAGAACAGTTATTTTACCTACTGTAATTCATAGCCATATTTTCAGGGTTGGAAAGTCGACCGTATAAATGAGTCAAAATGGCATTTTTAAACCAGGGGATAGATAGGTATGCTTGCTTAGTGCATAAAAAGAAGGCAGTTTTTCGACAAGTAAATTAAAAGTACTGCCTTAAATGTTATAATACGTAAGTGCAAACTGTCTGTAAAATGAGATGTGAATTTGAATCGCAACCTTATGAGGGTCTCTGACATCCCACCTCTGCCCCTATAGAAATGCTGATCACTCACGCTTTCATACCTCATCTGCCATAAAGCAGGCATCTAGCAATCCATGAGCCCTGCTTATGTCCAGCTAGTAAACAAGGTGAACATTGGTGGAAGCTTTTTAGCCAGACGCCAGATCTTTAATGTCGGTTATCTGATATTTAGCTCGCCATCATCTATATAGCTGCAATTACGTGCTATTTGGCTAATGTCCAGGCAAAGAGTAATGAATCTCCTCCAATTACCCGGCATGTCAACTAAACAACTCATATACTACATAGCCTGCGGCCTGGCAACTAGCAAAGAAACTTCACTTTGTAGCCAGTCACTAGTTAAACAACATAATTCATGTCTTATTTGGTTAGTGACTGTGCAAGTAGCAACTCAAATTTATTAACTCATATTTTCCAACTTCTGGGATCATGACATTTTATTTCTCCATTTTACAGTGACAAAACCGTTCCTCACACAAATGAAAGCTGTCAAAGCAGAACTTTATTTAACGATTTGCATTCTAGAAAAGGCAGGCTGTATGGAGAAGATTTGAGCTGCGTCCGGCACGGGCTGCCAGTAGGCCCTCTTGGCTGCAAATGTGAAATGAATGAATCCATCCACCTCCATATTTCCGTCGTGTTCTGCGGAGTCCATACCTGTTAACTTTGAAATACACGAATCAGGATGATATTGGTGTGACATTGCAAAGATTCTCGACAGTCTTAGGAGTGCTCACATTTATTTCTAAATGGGCAATTATGGAACCACAGAACAATTAAATCTGTAATAACTAGATAGTTTAAATGCCACTTCAAATGGGACTTGGAGTATCTTCCTCAGGGACTTATTTGCATACCTTTAGGAATAGATGTCCACAGATTGATTGAGCAGTTCCACTCTAACATATCTATGCCATACAAGTTCTTCATCCCCTCGTGCCTTTAGCATCTTCATCAGATAAAGCCTGGGAAGTGATGAGAATGAAAAGGGGGGGCCCTCGGCCCCCCCGCACGCATGGCGGCGCGGCGACCGGCTCACCCCCTCTCTCCTCGGGTCCTTCGACGGTGGGGGCGTGCCCTGGGGGCGCGGCCCACCGCCGATTGGCCGGCGCCCCTCCTGACCCGGATTCAATAGACTGGTTCCGGGTCGGGGGGGGCGGGCGTTAGGAGGGGCCACCCGGCCCCTCGGGAATAAGAGGTAGGGAGCGCCCAGGAGACCCCCTTGTCCCTGGACGCTCCCTCGCTGAACGTTGTGCCCCGCGTTCGGGGCTTCTTTGTTTCTTTAATTTTTTCCCGCTTTATTTTTCAGATTGCGGAGCGGTTTCCTGGGGCTGGCTGTCGGAGGATCTTCCGCGTGGAGCGATCGCTAGCACCGGCCAGGGGCGTGAGCCGTCATAGTACAGTGTGCTCTTATGTTCCAGGTCTTATTTGCGGGAGTGCAGCGTGGAGCGGGCCGCCTGTTTCAGTGAGAGAAGCCGGGGGACTGCCGTTCGTTAGGAGACGCGAAGCAACTGCAGGAGGCGGAAACAAGGGCGGCGGTAACAGAGGACGAAGCGTGGTGCGGCCCGTTGAGAAGGCTGAGGAGGTACCGTGTGGGGGCAGGGGTTAGCGAGAAAGTACTCGCATCAAAAGTGTTGGGCACGCATTCAGGCTGAGGAGTTGGCGCGCATTCAGGCTGAGGAGGTACCGAGTGGGGACAGGGGTTTGGCGAGAAAGTGCTCGCATTCAAAGTGTTTGGCGCGCATTCACGCACATTCGGTGGCCGTGTAACGAGAGCCTGGGGGGTATTGTGATTTGTTGATGGTTTGAGCGCGCATTTTTCATTCGCGCCTAAAAAAGT
Source organism: Lissotriton helveticus (assembly GCF_964261635.1). Classification (NCBI taxonomy): domain Eukaryota; kingdom Metazoa; phylum Chordata; class Amphibia; order Caudata; family Salamandridae; genus Lissotriton; species Lissotriton helveticus. The sequence goes on along the minus strand of NC_136069.1, from coordinate 431,636,645 downwards.
GAAGCAGGGAACACCAGGGCAGCGCCTGGAGGGGAGACCATATATAATCATTTGCACAATCATTGAAAAGGGGACAATTACCACGGCTGTGTTATTTATGAGTAAAGGAAGTGCATGATTGCAAACGAAGTACAATTGTACAAGAAGAGGGGGAGGGTAGTTATTGAGTGATCTGTTGTTTTATTGTTTTATCATTAAAGCGAAGTGTACGGGGCAGTTACAGGTGCAGTATTGGTGGGATCTTGTTGGGAGGGATATTGTGGATTCTGCTGATATTAATTGCTTGTGTGAAGCATAGCGACAGGGAGGTTAACAGGGGTGTTCAATTTTTGGATTCAAACTTGGTTGCCCAAAATCTGCCACTGTTTCATTTCACGGCGAATTTCTAGCAGACGGGACCTAAGGGCATTCAGCACGCAAAGTGGTGGGGATCTGAGCCACAGTCCGTTTTTCTCAAAGACGTTTTTCCTGCTTTATTACACGGTATTAATACCTGTTTTCAATTCCAGGCAACTTTAACTACATTTTGGCACGTTTCAGTCGCAGACAAGGCGCACGACGTGTTGAGGGCTGTGACCACGGAGCATCACCGCCGGCGAGTGCACGGGACTGGTCGGTAAGAGGGGTACGGGGGGCTAGCATTCATTGCTCCAGGTGGCCGCCGGGGGAGTCTACGTTAGGTTTACTCACCCCCTTACATAAGCGGACAAGCCGCTAGTGTTGCGGTCGCCGTTGCATGGTGCTGAAAGCCCCCTGGTGACCCTCCATCTGAAAGGTACACACAGTTGACGGTTGGGAACTGAGTAGGCAGCGGGTGTTTTTTGGGGTAAGCGTCATGCCAGGTCCAAGGGGCGGAAAAAGGGGGTCCAGCATGGAGGCTATGATGCGGGCTATGATGCGGGAGATGAGCGACATTAAGCAACAGCTAGGACAAATTAAGGAGCGGGAAGCTCGGTTGGAGGACAGAGAGGGCGAGGCACCGGGCCCGTCCGGGAGACCGATCCGCAAGAGGGTGGCACCAGTGCCAAGGGGGGAATTTGTCACCCCGCAAGGGAAACCTAGGTCCAAAAGACCCAAGGAGGCGGTCCCCACCCCAGGCCCAGTGGATCCGTTACCAGCCGCCCCGCCCGCGGGGGTCCCACCCCCGTATGTGCCCGCACCCATTGCCCCTGTGGTGCCGGTGCCGGCAGGTCAACCAGTAGACGCTGGGTCTGCTCCCGCACCGGTGCCCACAATCCCGGGTACAGGCGGGCCACACCCTGCGCCCGCCCTGCCAGCTGCGCCAGGACCACTGGGCATAACCCCAGTGGTACCTGTTGTCCCGGGGGGTAATGTAGATTCAATGCCGCCCGAATTGTTATCTCAGTTAACGGCCATGATGCCATGGCTCCAAAAAGGGGGAGCCTTCCCGAATTCTGCAGACCATGCGGCAGAGGCGGCAAGGTTTGTAGAAAAGATCAGATCGACACCGGTCGCCGACAGTGTTGCATTGCCAATTTCTTCTCCCCTTGCAGGTCTAAGTGTTCCCCAGCCGGATGGAGTAAAAGGGCAGCCGCCCCCGGTGCCCGCACTTGGTAAGGAAGTGGCATTGCCGCTCTTGGGGGACGGTGTGATACCTTCCAGGAGCGAAAATCTAGCTCAACATGTGTCATTAGCTGTGAAAGAAATGATTTGGGCTGATAAATACGTTTACATTTATTCTTTATTGTTGGATAATAGGGAAATGGAGCAGGCAAAAGCACTGAAAGAGTGGATGCTCCCAAGTGAATGGAGGGCGCAATGTACTAGATTCAGGGTTGAGGAAAACCTCAATAATTGGATGCAAGCATGGGCTGTTTTCACTGCAATTAAGGCTGAGCGTCCCCCAGATCTGCAGGCTGCATTGGCTTGCTACTCGAGCAGGATTGTGGGGTGGAGTCAACAATATTCTGGGGATGCATGGAAGGGTTATGATGTCAATTTTAGGAAGGCATTGGAATTCAATAGATCGTTGCCATGGGACTCGGTAGATTCCTTGGCTTGGCACAAACAGTTCTCTGACACTGCACCTCCCCCTCAGTTCGGTGCGGCCAAGGTGTTCACTAGACCGCAGCAGCCCTTTCGGCCCCCCCAAACGAGCGAAGTACCTGGGAAATTTAGGGCAGGTGGGCCAGAGAAGAAAGGGGTGTGCTGGGATTTTAATAAGCGTACCTGCACAAGGGCCGCGTGTAAGTTTAGGCATGCATGCGCCTCCTGTGGGCACCCCTCTCATCCAGAAACTACCTGTAGGTCCAAGCAAGGTAACACAGGACAAAGGGGTAGGGGAAAGCCACTATAAGTCAGACAGGTCACGCCCCCCTACTCCAGTGGATGTGGTGGCAATGATTCCATTGTTGAACAGATACCCTGACCACAAAACGGCCACCCTACTCCAGGAGGGTTTTTCTACAGGTTTTAGGATCCCGGCCGGGGGATACACAGGCAGTGCGCACTGTAGAAATCAATTATCAGTCACACACAATCCGGCTGTTGTGGCCGCCAAAATTGACAAGGAGCTTTCCTTAGGCAGGATATCTGGCCCTTTTTCTGCAGTGCCAGTACACAACTTTGTGTGTTCCCCACTGGGAGTTGTCCCCAAGAAAGAGAAGGGGCAATTCAGATTGATTCATAACCTGTCAGCACCTAAGGGGGCCTCACTGAATGATGCCATTGACGAAGGTATCTGTAGTGTTAAGTACGCCTCTTTTGATGAGGCTGTTACCTTATTGCAGGCCGCTGGACCCGGGGCGCTGATGGCGAAATCAGACATAGAGTCCGCCTTCCGCCTCCTCCCAGTCCACCCGGCGGACCAACATCTGTTGGGTTTCACCTTTAGGGACAGGTTCTACATGGACAAATGCATGCCGATGGGTTGTTCTATTTCTTGCGCCTACTTTGAGATGTTTAGTTCATTTCTTGAATGGGCCATGAGACAAGTGACGGGCCATCAAAGGGTCATGCATTACTTAGATGATTTCCTCTTCCTCGGTACAGCGGGTTCTCGGGAGTGCGCACTAGCATTGCAGGAATTTTGCGTGCTCATGCGGGCTTTTGGGGTCCCGCTTGCACCTGGGAAGACGGTGGGCCCGACCACCTGCTTGGAATTTCTGGGCATCGAGATTGACTCAATGGAGAGATGTTTCAGACTACCTAAGGACAAGGTGTGCAAATTCAAGACGTCGCTACAGTTATGCCTCCGGAAGGAGGTCACTTTGCAGCAATTACAGGAGGTGGTAGGGCAACTGAATTTCGCACTAAGAATCATCCCAATGGCTCGCCCCTTCTCTCGCTCCATCGCGCACGCGATGAAGGGGCTGAGGGAAAAGCACCACCGCACGCGCCTATCGTCTGAAATTCGCCAGGATATGCTTATTTGGATGGCATTCCTGGAGGATTTTAACGGTAGGGTGGTCTGGCCCGACCCGCTCACGACATCAGCGGAGTTGGGACTATGGACTGATGCGGCCGGTAGTGTGGGCTTTGGTGCCATCTTAGGGAATAGGTGGGTCGCTCAACAATGGCCAGAAGAATGGAACACATGGGGTTTGCTCAGCAACATTGGCTTCCTGGAACTTTTTCCAATATGGGTGGCACTGATGGTTTGGCCCGAACACCTATGTAACCAATCAGTGGTGTTTTGGTCAGATAACATGACAGTGGTGGAATGTATCAATCAGCAGGGGGCGCGGTGTCCTTTCATACTTCGTCTGATCAAAGAGATTGTTCTGCGGTGCCTTAAACTGAATGCTACTTTTAGAGCCAAACATGTCCCTGGTGTTTTAAACAATGCTGCTGACTCCCTTTCTCGCTTCAAAATGCAGGTTTTCAGGGAACATCTCCCCACAGCAGACCCCTCGCCAGCACACTTCCCAGCGGTACTTTGGCAGATTGGTGCCCCAGATTACAAGACCTCGTGGTCGCTAGCTTAGCACCCAGGACCAAGGCGGCGTACGAAGGGGCGTTTCTGTCTTATTGTTCTTTCTTGGGGCCACAGTGGGAAGTGCTTTGGGCGAAGGAGGATGGGTTTGCAGCCTATTTAGAATGGATGCACAAGGAGGGGCGCTCAGTGGCAGCGGCGACCAGACATAGGGCAGCAGTGTCATTCTTCGCTCAAGCTAGGGGCTTCCGGGATCCCACCAATACCTTTATGATACGCAAGGCTTTAAGGGGATGGCGCCGTATTCAGGGACACCAGAAGGATAAGAGGAAGCCCATGGGGTTGGCCCGGCTAACAGCCTTACTGGGCACGCTGGAGATTGTGTGTAACTCAGAGTGGGAAGTGCTTCTTTTTAGGGCGGCATTCTCCCTGGCATTTTATGGGGCACTGAGAATTAGTGAACTTGTGGCAGGATCTAAGTCTGACATACTAGGTGGCTTGCAGAAGGCTGGGGTGACGATAAGGGGTGACACCATGTGGGTGATTATCCAGAAATCAAAGACCGATCAGGAAGCTAGGGGTCACACCATAGTTCTGCAACGGGCCCCCGCCAACCCGTGCTGCCCGGTGAGGCACGTGGAATCACTCATGGGATTATTGGTCGGTTCAGCAGGCAGGGCGTTGCTTTGTCACGCTGACGGGAGCCCCTTGACCAGGTATCAATTCAGGAGAGTGTTCGAAATAGGGGTCACAAAAGCGGGTCTTGATCCTAGAGATTTTGGATCTCATTCCTTCAGGATTGGGGCAGCAACTGAGGCGGTGGCGGGGGGCCTCCCAGTGGAAAGAGTGAAGACAATTGGGAGGTGGTCGTCAGACTGCTATAAACGTTATGTTCGGATTGACATGCTATGATTACCTGTCACTCACGCTTGATCTCTTTTTCCGCTCTCTTACAGTTTCTCAGACCTGTTACGCAGGGGAGGAATCTGTCGTCGGGCACCGCCAATATTCATCGGCACGGAGCGGCGAACTGGAAACAACAAAGAACAATGTCTGGATTGTCGGTCATTCATATGTAAAGCGAGCGGAATGTGTCTTCCTGTCAGGTGACAAGAAAGAAAGGGCGGCACATCTAGGGTTGAATATCACGTTCTTTGGCAGAGGAGGGTTGTGTCTTCACGAGTTTAGGGGATTCTTCCAAGGGCTGTTAGCACGCCAGCGGGCTCCACCGTCAGTGGTGATACTTCACCTTGGGGAGAACGATTTGGCAACACTGGGCAGGCGCATCTTGATTGACGAGATTATCTCAACAGCGGGTTGGATAGCTAGGACCTGCCCCGGGTGCATACTAGTATGGTCACAACTAATACCTCGACTTCAGTGGCGGGGGGGTCATTCGGTCAGGGCGTTGAATCACTCGGTAAAGAGGATCAACACACGGTTGGATAGGTTGTTTCGAACCCCCGTGTTACAGTCAATACCTCATGGGTGCATCTGGGGTCAAAAGTATTACTTGAAGGACGGGGTTCATCTGACAGAAGGGGGTAATGTCCTATGGGCTGACAATATCTGGGCTTGGCTAGAGGGCTGGGGTAAGAGGAATGTGTCCTTAGGCAGGGGCTAGAGGGGGAGGCCAGATCGTCGGTTAACAATACTGGCCTGTGGCGGTAAGGTCATTATCGGTGAGCACATATTTGAGGTCTGAGGGGGCGGGCATCATCCTATGGAGGTTCCCGCCCGGGGGGAGGGGCCTGCGGGCCACTCCCAGTACTCCAGGGGCAAGGTAATATGCAAAGGAGCGCGGGTAGGAGTAGTTCACGCTTTCCTTAGGCTGGTAGCCACCCCGCGCGCGTGGACTCATGACGCCACCGGCGCAGAGTAAGGGCCCTCCTTTAGTGGGTAAATGGAGTTTGGGGCGTAGACCGGGCAATTCCCGGGGTAACACTGCGCATGCGCACTTCTAGGGGGAAGGCGCAGCTTGTAGGACCTGACACCGGTAGTGACCCTGCCTTATGGCCAGAAATGTACAAAAATCAAGGTAGGATGTTTAGCTTAAGCTAGGAACAACTTGTATTAGAGTTTTGTTAAGGTCAGGCTCTCAAACTTGTTGATAACGATTGTATAACTGAATGTCCTGCTGATTTTTGTATTCATTGTTGATTATGCAATTAAAACCCTTTTTTAATTTCATACTTTAATAAATACGGCCGGGAGACTAGCGCCCGCCTTCCAAAAAGTAAAACACGTCTCGTGTCCACGTTCTTGGGTGTTGGGTGCCGGATTGGGGGGGAGGCGGCAGCTAGTCGCTGACCATGTGAAAAGGGGGGGCCCTCGGCCCCCCCGCACGCATGGCGGCGCGGCGACCGGCTCACCCCCTCTCTCCTCGGGTCCTTCGACGGTGGGGGCGTGCCCTGGGGGCGCGGCCCACCGCCGATTGGCCGGCGCCCCTCCTGACCCGGATTCAATAGACTGGTTCCGGGTCGGGGGGGGCGGGCGTTAGGAGGGGCCACCCGGCCCCTCGGGAATAAGAGGTAGGGAGCGCCCAGGAGACCCCCTTGTCCCTGGACGCTCCCTCGCTGAACGTTGTGCCCCGCGTTCGGGGCTTCTTTGTTTCCCACCCACCATCCCTTGGTACAAAGTTTAAGCAGCGTTATGTCCGGTTTAATGGTAAGTTTCATATGTATGGACCACGGGAGAGAGTAGGCTGTTGTTGTATTTTGTGATCTGTTGTCAGGACTTTTTTCCCTTTATAGAAAATGATATGTGAAGTGAACTATATTTGAAGATATGTGTCTTTAGGCCTTTTTTCCCTTTGTAGATATACGTTGATATTGTGATTTTGAGTAACATGCGTGAACCGAATTGTAATTTTATGCCATGTGTCGGTAGGCCTTTTTTCCCCTTTAGCTATGCGTGGATACTGTTATTTATTAGCCAGTGTAGTTGTCCTTTAGAATTTTTTCCATAGGTCGTCGTATTTATTAGGTATGGGGCATGCGGTAAGGTCATTATCGGTGAGCACATATTTGAGGTCTGAGGGGGCGGGCATCATCCTATGGAGGTTCCCGCCCGGGGGGAGGGGCCTGCGGGCCACTCCCAGTACTCCAGGGGCAAGGTAATATGCAAAGGAGCGCGGGTAGGAGTAGTTCACGCTTTCCTTAGGCTGGTAGCCACCCCGCGCGCGTGGACTCATGACGCCACCGGCGCAGAGTAAGGGCCCTCCTTTAGTGGGTAAATGGAGTTTGGGGCGTAGACCGGGCAATTCCCGGGGTAACACTGCGCATGCGCACTTCTAGGGGGAAGGCGCAGCTTGTAGGACCTGACACCGGTAGTGACCCTGCCTTATGGCCAGAAATGTACAAAAATCAAGGTAGGATGTTTAGCTTAAGCTAGGAACAACTTGTATTAGAGTTTTGTTAAGGTCAGGCTCTCAAACTTGTTGATAACGATTGTATAACTGAATGTCCTGCTGATTTTTGTATTCATTGTTGATTATGCAATTAAAACCCTTTTTTAATTTCATACTTTAATAAATACGGCCGGGCGACTAGCGCCCGCCTTCCAAAAAGTAAAACACGTCTCGTGTCCACGTTCTTGGGTGTTGGGTGCCGGATTGGGGGGGAGGCGGCAGCTAGTCGCTGACCATGCGAGAGGAAGAGCTGTAATCAATTGGCTATCAACAAGTGGTTTGAATCTCGGTGTCTTCATTTTACCAAATTGTGTGATATTGGACAATGTGCTATTTTAAACTCCCTTCTTGTTCTTTACAAAATGCATTGCTCTAAGTGAACAAATGCTGCTAGCCTGAGCTTTGTAACCTGTCATTTCGCTTTTCTGGCAGGCGAATACAATAATGGGAAAATAAACGAGTTTTGCCTCTAAGAAAATGCATGTTTGTGTTCATGTTTGTGTTACTTTGCCAAGTGGGATTGACAGGAGCAATCCGAGAGCTGTTTCAGGCTGGGCGACTGCCATCCCTTGCCCCCTCAAGTGCTTTCAAAAATCTAACTCGGCCTAGCCCAGGGGATGGTCAATTTGTCCCTCTCCATTCAGCTGGGCACATATTTAAACAACTGGTCATTTTCTACATGATCCCAGGACGTATCCTTTCCATGCTCCAGCGCAGGAGCCATCTTGATGAAGGAAATGTTTTCACAGGATTCTGACTAACATTGCAGTGCCCGTCTCTTGTCCTTAGCAGGCTGCCTGCGCTTATTCCACGACAAAAGCCTCTTTCTCAGCCTGGCTTGGTTGCTGCACACCAGTACACTAGGCTGTCCGTCTCTCCTGAGTACACAGTATGAAGCCTGAGACGGAGGGATGCCTACGGAAGCCAGTCATAGTCTGCCAGAGCAATGCACTAGCACACAACTCCAGTTACTTCTCCATGATGTAATTAATTCAGCATGACCCCTGCCATTTGCTCTCAGCCTGTGGTGGGCTATGGTGCACATTATACTTTGGCATTCAGTAAAAGGTTCCGCCCACCCCTTGCTGTAATGGTCAGGGACTAACTAATCTCATACCATCAAGTGATTAGAAGAGGTTACCCCCTCCCGCAATTACGCCAACATGGAGGCCTGAGGGCCTGTAGGTGAGAGCTTTATTTTGTCGGTCTCTGGTTGGTGAACTCGAAATGCGGATGACACCTGTAATTTGTGGGTGACTTGACAGGTCTGGAAGCCCATGCACCAGAAGATGTTGCAACATTACATCTCCACCTTGCAGATGTAATGAGTCTCTCTACCACTTTGACATGATGACAGGGACGCTCGGGGGCTGTTTGATGGCCGATGCAGAGAGACTGATAAAGTCTGTAACTATGGAGTTGTGGATCGTGCATGAAACATTCCATAGAAGGACTTTCATCATGCAGTTCTTCCATCTTGGTGTCACCGTAATCTTCTTGCAATGAAATAGTATAAGTCACCATTTAGAACTAGAAAATATGGGAAGTTCTGGTCATGGAGTGTCTATCCCTTCTAATGGTGCGCATGGGTCCACTAAAATCTGTTATTTTATGCAGACATGGATTAAAGACCAATTCTCCTTTTGAAACACTTTGACTTTAAGCACCACTTTCCCTTGGCACATAGGAGAAAATCTGACTTCCCGCCCCCTGTCTGTATACAGTTTCATGCTCCTTTTTTCTGTATTCACCATGATGCTGTACTTCACCTGAATTCAATTCAATTTATTAAGATATAGAACTCAAAAAGATGTCCACTTAAAAGTTACAAGAAGACCACACTATAAAAATACAGTTCACATTGTGCAAATTAAGACCTTTATCATAAAATATAATTCGTATAAGTTATGAAAAACAAGTCACTCACTTTTAACAGGATAACAAGTACAGCAGCATTTCATTGAGAGAACACATTTGTACAGATAAAATCGCCACATGGTAAACGTCGTTTACAACGCGGTGTTTACACCGCACGACCTTTACCACGCTGCCATTACAACGCAAGTCGTTACTACGACTTGCGCTGGATGGCGCTGTTGGTTAAGGAATATTGTAATTTTATATTCCAACACCTTCCCTACGGTTACGTGGACTGGTGTTGGAATATAAAATTATAATATTCCTCAATCCACGCCCTCCCACGCAAGTCGTTGTAACGACTTGCGTTGTAATAACTGCGTTGTTAAGTACCGCGATCTAAAAGATCATGTTGTACTGACATACATCCCATGAAATCAACAGAAAATTCAGCTAGAAAAAGAGAGAGAAAAGAGCTTAAATTGGTATATAAAACATCCTTCGACCAAGCAGCAATGGTTAAATACAAAATTCTGCAGGCAGTAAAAAAATACTAATAAAACAAAATTGAAAATGAAGTCAAATATTCCATTGAAATTGGATTATAATATAGAATTATAGTTCCTTTATCACAACAAATAAGTGGAATAGTTATGTACGCAATACAAAAGGAAGACAATGAAAAATAATCTTATTGACCAAGCCCGCAGCAGGAACATTTAATTAGATCTAGCAGCAACAGTTCAGTGCAGAGTTCCGTAAATTAATTTAGGAACACTTTAGGAACTATAAGGAGAAATGACAAACAGTGATTTAATGAAATTGGATTCAGGACAATTCCTTTACCACAACAAATAAATCGAATTATTTGAGTACACAATTTCATTAAGTACAAAATGTAGAATAAGTGGCGTATAATCTAATAATTGGACCCGCATGGAGAATGCAAAATGACTAAGTATAGATAAAACTCGTGTATTCACTGCCTGCTGTTTGTTTCCCGGTGTGTGCTGCTAGCGCGACTGGAGTCGCTGACCACCCCGCCCTGACCTGCTGAACCGGCTTGGAGCTCGAAAAGACCTCGTGGCCGCAGAGGAGGGAGAGGCGCCGGCCCCGGGACTGCGAGGACCAGCATTCACCAACTCCAGCTGGTCCTCTTCCCGTGTGCAGCCGCGCCCCCTCCCAGTGCCACGCCTCTAGCCGAGCCCTTCAACTTCTCGCGGCACCCGCTCCGCGGGTGCCACTCGTGTATTCACTGCCTGCTGTTTGTTTCCCGGTGTGTGCTGCTAGCGCGACTGGAGTCGCTGACCACCCCGCCCTGACCTGCTGAACCGGCTTGGAGCTCGAAAAGACCTCGTGGCCGCAGAGGAGGGAGAGGCGCCGGCCCCGGGACTGCGAGGACCAGCATTCACCAACTCCAGCTGGTCCTCTTCCCGTGTGCAGCCGCGCCCCCTCCCAGTGCCACGCCTCTAGCCGAGCCCTTCAACTTCTCGCGGCACCCGCTCCGCGGGTGCCACTCGTGTATTCACTGCCTGCTGTTTGTTTCCCGGTGTGTGCTGCTAGCGCGACTGGAGTCGCTGACCACCCCGCCCTGACCTGCTGAACCGGCTTGGAGCTCGAAAAGACCTCGTGGCCGCAGAGGAGGGAGAGGCACCGGCCTCGGGACTGCGAGGACCAGCATTCACCAACTCCAGCTGGTCCTCTTCCCGTGTGCAGCCGCGCCCCCTCCCAGTGCCACGCCTCTAGCCGAGCCCTTCAACTTCTCGCGGCACCCGCTCCGCGGGTGCCACTCGTGTATTCACTGCCTGCTGTTTGTTTCCCGGTGTGTGCTGCTAGCGCGACTGGAGTCGCTGACCACCCCGCCCTGACCTGCTGAACCGGCTTGGAGCTCGAAAAGACCTCGTGGCCGCAGAGGAGGGAGAGGCGCCGGCCCCGGGACTGCGAGGACCAGCATTCACCAACTCCAGCTGGTCCTCTTCCCGTGTGCAGCCGCGCCCCCTCCCAGTGCCACGCCTCTAGCCGAGCCCTTCAACTTCTCGCGGCACCCGCTCCGCGGGTGCCACTCGTGTATTCACTGCCTGCTGTTTGTTTCCCGGTGTGTGCTGCTAGCGCGACTGGAGTCGCTGACCACCCCGCCCTGACCTGCTGAACCGGCTTGGAGCTCGAAAAGACCTCGTGGCCGCAGAGGAGGGAGAGGCGCCGGCCCCGGGACTGCGAGGACCAGCATTCACCAACTCCAGCTGGTCCTCTTCCCGTGTGCAGCCGCGCCCCCTCCCAGTGCCACGCCTCTACTCTCAGCCACCCTTCTTATTCCAACTCAGGGAACGCGCCTCGCGGGACGCGCGCGGGCCACAGCCCGGGGCGAAGACCGGGCAAAGAGCGGGCCGTTTGAGGCCGTTCGAGGACCGGAGGGACTGGGCTGGGCCACATTTCTTGTAAGTAGTTACTTGCCCTATATAATCTTTTGAACACTGGCTTTTTAACAGTATTTATTAGACTGATCAGAACATTATCCTTTCCAAGACCTCTTAGTCCATACAATGGTAGTCACGAGAGGGAAAAAGACTTTAGCCCCTGGGAGCGTTGGAAGTCTAGTGGGCCCGATGGACGACTTTATCACCAAAGCAAACACGTTCATTGATCAAAGCATTTCCCTCATGGAAAATAGAGTCTCACTAGACCTAGAATTTGCTAAAAGATCTTCGTTGGGTAATTTAGCACAAGCTAGAACCCCTGTGTCAAAGACTAATACAAAGGCACCAGGGATCGCATGCGAAGGCAGACGTAGCCTTCCCAACAACGTCGACCTTTCAGTGTCAGAGCTCATTGACTCTCCCTTGGGCTCAGAACTAGAGAAGACCCCCGAGCTACCTCCCCAATCTCCTACTCCAATACCATCAAGGGAGGACATTCATGCCAGAGGCAGGAGGGAAGGAGCAATCAGTAAAAATACCTCTACGAAAACAATCCCTAGTACCCTCTTAACAGCTTCTATCCCCATCCCACTACCCCTACCCCAGAATCAACTTTGCACTGCAATAGTGCACCATGACCATCAGGAAAGTCCTACTCCGATTTTATTGGTCTCACAAACCCAACTACCTGCAGAGAAGAGTTCAGACCAACACGATAACTCTATCCTTGTAAATAAGCTGACCGAACTTTTTAAACAACTCATTCAGCCTTTAGAACAAAAATTAGCAAGGATCGAAACTAACATTGCAAAACTTATCTCCAGGCCAGACCTTAAACAGGGACCCCCCCCAACAAAAGACAGGGGGTACAAATCCTTTTCACACTACTCTTCCAAATCCCACGAACACAAATCCTAAACCTTCCAATCCTCAAACTATCACACAACAGTCAGTCATAATGACAGCCTCACTTCCCACCCCCATATCGACAGCTACGCTGACTCCAATCATTTCAAACTCTAATTGTGCAGTGTCAACTTTGCAAAAAAAAGATAATCATCACTCTCAGGTACCCGCAAGTACCGTGTCACAATCAGCCCCAAAAAAAACTGTACCTCCCAAGACTCAGACATTTAACCCCTTTTCCCAACCGACCCAAAGAAATACTTCAAGAGGAGCTGGAGAAAGCAAAACTCATCTTGATCTTCCCCCTGAGGCTGCCCCTTACGTAGCAGTGATGATTGGTGTCCCCGAACTACCTCTTAATACGGTGGAACCACCATGGTCACTAAAAAACAAAGTGCATCACTGGCTACAGACAAATCGCCCTATGCCTCCAAACTGCCACGGAAGAATCTCTTCCTTGCGTAGGACCTCATGGGTGGGTAAAGGTATCAAGCAGTTCTCAGGGGATTGTATTATTATCACCTTTGAAGACCCCTGGGCGGCAGATTACATTAGTTCTTGGGATCAATCCAATGAAACCGGAGGAATTAGAATCAAGCCACTTTCCTTTTTTTATCCTTTTATACAAACCATAAACAGTAATTTTTTTGAGGACTCAGTCCCCCCTTGGATAGAACGACCCCAGCGCCAACCCACAGTGTATGAGGCCAGGCATTACGCCCCCCCTCGCCCCCGAGAGCAGGAAAATCCCTGGGTTACAATTACCCCACGACATCATGGACCAAATTGGGGAGAATGGGGATACCACCAGCAGAGAATGCCTCGGAGAGAACCGCCAAGATGGGAACCCTGGTACAATATCCCTGTAGGAAATAGATATAGCCCTCTGGAAATGGTGGACTGACCACTAACAGACACACAGCACACTAACCCTACCCTCCCAGTTTCCCCTTTGGTAATAAATAACATTGTGATGACTCCACCAACCCTAGTTTTAAATACCAACCCTCATATATTATAATTTCTATTCTGGAACGTAGCGGGTCTACGGTCCAAGACCAAAGACCCGATGGCTGTTAATTTCCTTGAACAAGGTGAAATTATCTGTCTCCAAGAGACTTGGCTATCTTCGGAGGTCCATCTATTAGGGTATAAAACCTACTCCTCCCTAGCGATTAGTAGCACAATAGGCAGACCCAAAGGTGGATTAACGACTTACATCGCCAACACCCTATCTCGCCTAAAAGTCACTAACCTTCTCACTGATCCCAACTGCCAGATTCTCTCTCTCTCCTTCCTAAAAGAAGACACCACTATCATCCTTGTTAACACCTATAATAATCTTTCGGATAATGATTTCTTGAGTTTCATCGAAAACATGCAGGAGAGATTAGTATCTCTATTACAGCGGGAGACCTCCTCCAAACCGATTCATCTCATTTGGGGAGGTGATTTCAATCTCCATCCATGCAGAGCGGCAACCTCCCAACAATGTGGATTCGTGGACGAGCAAGAAACCCCACTAGCTCATTTCGCCCATAACAAACCCGGCAAAGCTATGAACACCATTTTGTCAGAGTTTGATTTAGTGATTACCAACTCCTTAAAGGCGAAGGAACACCAATTCGATCCAACCTATGTGGGCAGAGGCCACCAGACAACAGTGGACTATATCCTACTTTCTCAAAGATCGATCACTATGGTCACGGACCATCAAGTACTGGCTAATACATTAAGCGACCACTACGCTCTCAGGATAGAGCTCCTTCTTCCAGACCATAAATCCAAAACCCCTTACATAGCAAAAGCTCTTGCACAAGAAAACTTGCAACTGGGGAAATACAATGGATACTCCATAAAGTGGGAGAAGATTGACCCGCAAAAGCTCACGAAGAAACTAGTGACCCAGACATACTCAAAGATCATTAATTGCCTGGACCCAGCGATGAGCCATGCAGAGGTTCTCTCAAACTTTGGAGAAATTCTGGCCGTGGCCAAGGACCTACTCACAGGGAAAGTAACAAATAAACACCACAAAAGAATAGGCTGGTTCAATCATAATTGCACGAGGGCCTTAATTGACTTGAAATCTGCCCTCCACAAAAAGCCAAGAGACGTAGGTCTCATCCAACGTTTGAGAAGGGAATATAAAAAGGACCGCAGGACAAGATTACTGGAACTGAAAGACAACCTTTGGAAAGAATTAGATAGGAGTTCCTTATCAAAAAATGGCAAGGACTTCTGGAAAACGGTTAGATCCCCATATCTAACAGATAACAACTTACCGAAGATAGAGGTGGCCATCGATGAAGGAACATGGGTAGCCCATTTTGATAGTATATTCAAAACACACGAAACCTCAGACCATCGATTAAGTCAAAACTTCGAGGTTCAATACCCAATCCCAGTAGCCTTTGACATTTCGGAAATCCTGGTCGCTCTGGAAAGAAGTAAGACAGGCAAAGCTCCGGGCCCTGATGGCGTCCCAGTCGATCTTTTTAAGAGCAATCAAGACTTGTGGGCACCCATCCTCACAAGAGTATGTACAGCCGCAGCTAGCGAAGGCATTTTGGATTCCTGGACAACATCAGTCATGGTCCCCATTTTTAAAAAGGGGGACCGCCAGGATCCAAAGTGCTATCGTCCTATCTCGCTTTTGGACTCCCTTGGTAAAGTGATGGGGAGGGTCATTTTGGAGAGATTCCAACAGTGGAGTGAGGAAAAAGCCATCATTTCTGATCTTCAATTTGGCTTCAGAGAAGGCCTCGGGACAGTAGAGCAGGCACTGAATCTTAGCCTCATAATGGCTAAATACTCGCAGGTCAAGAAAGCTACGGTCTACATGGTTTATGTAGACTTATCTGCCGCCTTTGACTGTGTTTCACATTCCAAACTATGGGCAGTTTTAAGAGAAATGGGTATAGAGCTTCCCTTGCTGGATCTCCTGAGAGAGCTATACTCTGGGGCCTCGGCGAGAGTTCGCTTCGGAAAGAGCGGTGAGCTGACGGACTCGTTCCGGGTGGAGCGGGGAGTCAGGCAGGGCTGTGTCCTGGCCCCCTTTCTCTTCTCTCTCTATACAAATGGGCTGGAAGAGGAGATGCTGAGGGGGGCTCAGGACATCCCAAAAATGAAACAGAGACCAATTCCTGCGCTCCTCTACGCGGATGACGCTGTCATCCTGGCCCGAACCCCTCGTGAACTCCAGTCCTCGCTCAACAGGTATACTTCATTCATGAGCTCACTGGATCTAAAGGTCAACATAAAAAAAACTTTTGTTATGATCACTGGGGGTGCAAAGAAAGATACTAAAAACATCTTCCTGGATAACCAACCTTTAGAGACAGCTACCCAATACCCATATCTTGGGATTATGATGGACCACAAGTTAACATGGAAACCAGCCGTGGAAAACAGATGTCATCTTTTTAATCGCTCGATAGCGGCCCTACAATCCTTTTCACAGAAACTAGGTAGGAGACGCCCAGTAGAACTTCTGAGAATTTACAAAGCCAAGTGTCAGGCTATCGCTCTCTATGGAGCAGGAATCTGGGGCCATACGGAGGTTGGCGCCTTACAGAAAATCGAAAATAAATTCATCAGTTTTCTCCTCGCCACACCAAAGGGCGCATCGATCTACGCCATGCACTTGGAACTCGGAATTCCTTACCTCCAGGATCTTAATAAAATCCAACCTTTGTTACTCTGGAGACGCATCTGGGTATCGGACACAAATATATTAACCAAATTGATCGTGACCGACACAATTTCACTTGATCACTCTCCTAGACTGAAATGGCTACGCTATATTAGATCTTTCTTCACCGACCTTGGGCTCGAGAAATACTACCTCCAACCAGAGGCGATTGCATCCCTTCCCAAAAAAGAGCTCAAAGAACTTGCTCTACGACATCTGGAAACACTAAGACTGTCCAGTGACGCTGCAAAACCATCAGTCATCCAAGCGAACATAGTCCAACATTCTCTCGGCATCCAACAATATCTTACTCTACAGACTAAGCTATACGAGAGGATGTTGTTGACTAGGTTCAGACTGAACCTTTTTTTCAGACTGGTCGTGTTTCCTACAAATAAGGCCTGGGAACATAGTCTGCCCCCATGTCCTTGCGACGGGATATCTACTCAATCGAACATCCATGTGATCATGTTCTGTAAATTTTACCACCCTCACAGAAAAAACTGGATCCTCCCGATATGCAAGAGATGGGGTCTGAGACAGTGTCGACCGGCCTTTTATCGCCTGCAATCACTAGAGTCCGAAGAACTTTGCTATCTAGTTACAAACTTTTTAAAGTCTATCGTGAACCACAGGAAAAATCTGTAGCTTTATGTACAAGTAAAAACAATGACTTTTTTAATATACGTATATTGTATTAACTGTATTTTATAAATTGCTGAAATTGTTGTCTTTTATGGTTAGCCTTGTGATTAACCGAATAAAGAATTTATTATTATAAAACGATTGTGCTCATACCCCTTTCTAAAGCAAGGATTTAAAATACGACTAAAACAAATTAGAAAACACCTTAAAAACGTGAAGATTTTTTTTACAGACTAATTCATTCTTAGGGAAAAGGAGAAACTCCTGGGCAGTAGCTACAGTTTTGATATTATTCTGTATGAACAAACGACATAATAAGGAAAGGCATTAGGATAGTAGGACTGGGCATGCAAACAGAAAATGATCAATAGTCTGAGTGCCCAGATTACATAGCTTGCAATATCTTCCCGTACTCTCAGTGGAAGTCCATCTTGCCGTTAAGTCATTTAAAGGTAAGAGATTCACATGGAATAAAATTAGAAAATGGCGAACCCTATGATCTAAATTCCAGGATAAATATTTCTAGGCAACTCTTGGATTCCAGGTGTTGACTATTGTCTTCAATCTATCCTAAAATCGGCAATTCTTAAGATCTCTTTAATAACTAATAGTGCAGCTAGTGCTCTTTAAAAAAGCTCTAAGTTCCATAAGTGAAAGAGAGAACACTAGCTCTTGCAAAAGTGATTTATTGCTGAGGTGAAGTCATGCGCAAACGAGAATGTGTCGGTTTTTTGCACCAAAGATCTCTGGACTTACGATGTCCCTATAGTATTTGGGCCACTATTCGTTACCAAATTTCCCCACCGGATTACTCTAGCTCAGCCTTGGACGAGTGAAGTTACCTGGCCAAATTCCAGGCGTATAGATGGAGTAGGGAACAGAGTGTTAACATTTTTTCGTTTATGTAAAATCTGGCCCTTTGTTTTCTCGAGGAAATAGCAATCAATATGGGGTTTGGTTTTAGTGTTACCGGTTATTATTTTACCGAAATAGAGATAGGATTCTACAATCTCGAATTTCTCAGATCCTATGCTTCAAACAAAGTTACAAACTTTCCTTTTTTTTCTTTTTCTTTTTTATATATATATATTTTTTAAAATATTCTTTATTTGGCAACACATAAAGATTGTACAAAAGAGACCAACATATTATATAAAAAGAAATGTTGTCACATCATTCTGTATAAAAAAAATTCATTGATACAATCAAATAGTATGATAGATTTTAACACAATATATAACAATTTATATATTAACAGTTTTCAAATGACTGTCCCGCCAGGTATCAATTCATAGAAATCTATTAATGTTATTCCAAATTTCAATAGACTTCCAGATTTTAATTCCCTGAGCTCTGGCCTTCTTTCCTTTACATGCAAAAATAGCTTTCTCTTGGTTAGAAAATACCTAAGAACCGGGCCAGCCAAATTTGGAAGTTAGGTGGATCCACGTCCTTCCAGCGGTCGGTAAGTAGGATTCTATACACAGCTGTTCCTAGGAAGAGACATGTTTCCTCTTCGTTAGTGTGCGTAAGCGTGTTATCATATCCCAGAATATACAGAGTGGGGGATTCAGCTAGAGTATGCCCGAACACTTCTTGCCAAAAACCTGCTAACATTCGTCTAAGAGATGTTAATTTGTCACATTCATACAGCATGTGAATCAGATGTGCAGGACTTATTCCACATCTTGGACAGTCTGAGTTCGGTCTTTTCCCCCATGAATGCAATTTAGCGGGGGTATAATAAAGGTTATATATTGTTTTATATAGCTGGGCTTTCAGATTACAGGAAACAAAAAGCTTAGTTAGAAGGTATAGAGACATATCAATATCCACATTGGAATTCTTTAATTTCTTTGCCCACCCCACTTCTGTAGTTTCCATATCATCCCCTTGATTTTCGATTAGGATGTCATAGATGGTACCGATCCTAGTTGTATCCTTTCCCAAACAATCCAATAAGGGGGTACTACTTAGAGAGATGTTAGGACATCTCAAATTAAGAATCCTATTGATTTGAATAAACTTGAAAGAGTCGGTGTTTGGAACTAAGAAATTATCTTACAGATACTGGAACCGGTTAGTATAGCCTGGCTGTAGGAAGTCACGTACAGTAAGCACCCCCAAATGTTCCCATCTCCTCGAGATGTCATCGTTGGCTTGCTCGGGTATCAGAGAGGAGTGCCATAGTGAGGTATACTTGTTATATTTAGGAACACTGAGATACCTCGCAACTTTCCTCCAGATTCTCCAGGCACTAGTTATTATCTTAAATTTGACTTTCTTGTAGTATGATGGTTCTACTTGTTTCAATAATAGGCCATTAGCCTTACCTCCGAATGCCAACTCATAGATTGATGGTATATAGTTATCCCCTATAATTGGCTCAGATGTTTTTAAAAGACATAGTGGTGTCATTTGCTGAAGTAGCGAGGCCCAAAGGTATAATACTATATTAGGTATTGCTATACCCCTTCTTGAAAATGGGAGGGAGAGGTACCGCATAGATCTCCTTACTTTACCATAGCTCCATACAAATTGGCTCATTTGGGTCTCAAGAGCTTTGATGATCTTATCTTCCACGATTAGGGGAATGGCGCGGAATAAACACAGTACTCTGGGGAGTATGTTAATTTTCAGGAAATTACCTCTCCCAATAACTGAAAGATGTAAATTATCAATCCTTTTCAAGTCTTTCTTTATATTTTGGAGAAGGGGCTCATAGTTTATCTCAATAATCTTATCTATTTTGGGGGTTATACATACTCCTAAGTAAACTGCGCTCTCTACCTTTTTAGAATCTTCAAAGAGAATGTTCGCGGTGCATATGACCATTGTTTTACCCCTATTGAGTGAGTAACCAGGGAAATGCCCAAAAGCTTGGGTAATCTGTTCAATTTCTACGATTGCCTCTGTGGGATCGGGTGTTACGACCGCCACGTCATCGGCGTAAGCTAATATCTTAGTATCAAAGGGCCCAAACGTGATCGGTTTGATTGCATCACTAGCAAGTAGTTTAAGGATCAAAGGGTTTATATAAAGGGCAAAAAGAATTGGGGAGCAGGGGCAGCCCTGCCTATTACCTCTAAGTATATCAAATAGCCCAGACTCCTGGCCCATCACCAGAACCCTAGCCTTAGGAGAGTAATACATTGCCCTGATGGATTTTATAAAGCCGGGTCCCAGATTATTTTGTTCTAACACGACCCATAAAAATTCCCAGGAAACTCGGTCAAAGGCCTTCTCGGCATCAAGGAGGACCATCGACATCTGGCCCCCCACCGCACTCATGACATCAAATAGTGTTATTACCCGTCGGGTGTGATCCGTGGTGCCCTTACCCGGAATAAAGCCATGTTGCCATGGGGAGACCAGACTCTCGATGATCCCCCTGAGCCGATTAGCCAAGATCTTAGAGTAGAGTTTTGAATCCGAGTTTATCAATGATATTGGCCGATAGGATGAGGGTAGATTAGGGGGCTTATCTTTTTTCGGGAATATAACTATATTAGTTTCCCTCCATGATTTCGGGGGGATACCACTCCCTTGGAGTCCCATAAATAAATCAAGAAGAAGAGGTATTATAATATTGCCCAGGATTTTATAGAGTTCCAGTGGCAATCTGTCGGGGCCTGAAGCTTTTCCTGAAGCTAATTCTGCAAGGGCCAATTGTACTTCAGTATATGTTATATCTCTTTCAAGATCTCTCCTAGAAACCTCGTCTATACTTATATTTCCTTCAAGTTCCGTCAGCCAATTAGTGAGAGCTTCTTTGGTAGCTTCTGAATCTAAGATGTCTTCGTTTTGATATAGTTTTTGGTAATATTTTCTGAATGTATCTAATATGTCCTCTGGTGATGTAAACTCCTGGCCCTCCAATTCTATACTTGTTATTAGGTTAAGAGACTGTTTCTGGTGGGTACGAAGGGCTACTTGCCTCCCAACTTTCTCTCCATCTTCATAGATCTTATTGCGATTAGATTGATACATCTCAGCCGCCCTCTTTGAGAGCCCACCATTTATTTCAGTTTTAAGAATCAGCAGTTCTCTTAAGGTTGAGCCTCCATCTTGCCCCTGCATTAGTAAAGCCGTATGTTTCTCTTCTATTTTAGCTAGATCTTGGAGTTGCTTTCTATTAGCCTTGTCTGCTTCCTTCCTCTGCTTAGCTACATAGCTTATTGTTTCTCCGCGGATTGCGGCCTTGAAACAATCCTAAACCATACCCCTAGATGCACTATAACGATTGCATTCAAAAAACCTCTCAGTCCATGCTTTAATGTAATCAATATATTCATTATCGACAAGTAATTTCCTATCAAATGTCCACACTGATCGAGGTCTAATTGAGTTAGTGATCTCTAATGTAAGTACTAAGGGGTTATGGTCCGAGATAGTCTTTGGAAGCTTGCTGATTAGTACCTTATCAGAGCAGTTTCTTGTTACCCAAATATAGTCAATACGAACGTATTTGCTATGTGGATGCGAAAAATACATATATCCTGGGTCTGGTTGTTTTTTCATTTCCCATACATCAATTAAGCCTAAACTGTCTTTTAGGTGTGAAATGGCTCTATATACCTTAGGTTTACGACCTGAATATAGATATTGACCTTGGTTATGTCCCCCCTCCCTTTGCGTCAAGGAAATATTAAAGTACCCGCAAAATATCAGTGTCTGAGACCAAGAAGCCAGCTCTAATTCAAGAACAGAAGGATCATCCTTGTTAGAGGCATAGATTGAACAAATTGTGATACCCATCTTAAACTCAACAATAACCCACCTTCCCAGAGGATCAGCTGCCTTACGTACAGCAGGCCCAGAAAACGGTTTTGCTAGTATAGCAACCCCTCTGGTTCTCATAGTTTGAGTTGTATTTACTATCAAATTAAATCCAGGGACCCTTAAAACATCTCTTTCTGCCCAAGGGATATGGGTCTCTTGTAGACAAATTATATCAAATGCATTTTGCCTAAATACCGCACACATCCGATCCCTTTTCTCCCTATCATTAAGACCCGCCACATTCCAAGAACATATTTTCAGCTTATCCATATTGTTTTGTATTTTTCTGATTTGTTTTAACTGTTAGCTCTGCTTCATGTGACACTTTCATCTTAAGCCTAGAGTCTCTGTACAAACCATTATGGTTGCCTTTTTTAAGCATTTTCCCCCTCCTTAGCCACTCTTTCCCTTCCCCCCATCCCCTCCCCCCACCCTCCCAAAAGTGAGGCATGCAGGCTCCACAAGAGTCTGTTGTGACGGAAGTGCACTCCTGACCAGTGCTATAAAAATGACTAGGCTTCACACAACACCCCGCGGAAACCTTATAGCCCATGTGACATCACTATATACCAGTCTGAATCTGTGTCTAGTATCTGTGTCTAATCTTAATTCTCCCCACCTCTTTTTTTTTTTTTTTACATTTTAGGAGAGAAACAAGTTGTGTTATACCACAAGGACTTCCTTTGTACTGAAGTGACCTCAAACATTAAGAAAAAACAAGACCTAGCATCATTTTAAACTGTCCAAATATTCTTTTGCCTTGATTTCAGAGGTAAAGAACTTTGTTTGTTCTCCATTAATGACTTTCAACCGAGCAGGGTTATTCAGGTACGCCTGTAGTTTTTTATCCTGAAAGGGTTTTATAAGTTGGCGTAGCCGCCACCTCCTCTCCACTGTCGTATGGCAAAAGTCAGGTCGTACAAAATATGATATTATCCCTCTGGTTCTCTTAGCCTCTGGCCTGGCTTTATCAGAAATTGCCTGTCTACATAAAAAATTGCCAAAGTACACTAAGAGGGCCCTCGGATATGCTCCCGGTTTTGGTGTGTGTCTGATCGTGAGGGGGATACGGTGTGCGCGCTGCACGTCTAACTCCCAGTTCCAGCTGGAGAGTTCAGGGAGAGAGTCACGAAATAGCTGGATCAAAAAAGATCGCGCATCCCCCCTCCATTCCTTCCGGAACCCCTAAAACACGAAGGTTATTTCGGCATAGCCGATTTTCCATGTCCTCGAGCTTCCACCTGACATCTGATAGCTCAGTCTCATGGAGATTAATTTGTTCTTGATTCGTGGCTATCTCTGATTCATTTGTAACCACTCTGGCCTCGATCTCGGTTATTCGATCACCGAAGGACCCCACCTTTCTTGAGAGTTTGCGGACCACACCCTGGACCTTGCAAAGCTCTGTTTGGGCCTTACGACCATCATGGGATGTCTCCTCCCTGTGTGCCGCTATGGCTAAGAGTACAGTTTCAATTTTAGGTGCACCCAAATTTTGGGGTGCAGTAAGATCCGCTTGCAGGGCTGGGGTCGCTGTTATTAAAAGGTTACTTGAGGGCGTGTAGTCCCAAATCAGCTCTGCTGAATCCCGGTGACTCTTTCTATGTTTTAGCACTGTTTTTTGTGTTGTTCTGTTCTCTTTAGCACTTGTCTCATCATCGCTGGAGTCGCTTAGGGGGGAACCTGAACCTGAATCGTCAGACCACCCTAGCTCATCCGAGAACGAGTAAAAATCACTAGGATCCTTGTATGGTTGAATAGTCAGAGGTCCAACTGCCCCTGTTAACTCAATAAAAACCACTGCAATGGAGCGCACACCGCTAGCCCCTCCTCTGGATCGCCCCTCGGGATTCTGGTGCTTGTAGTTCAATAGTGGATCACCCAGGTGGGTGCAAGTCGGTACTTGTTGGACTGATGAATCTCTAGACCCGATACATGTCCCGGGTTTTTGGGTATCGCCCGAGACATGGCTCGGGTTTCGGGATAACTTCCCTCATCAGTAGAGAAATGGTTAGGGGTAGAGGAGAAGGCCGCCAAACAACCGTCAATGGCCTCGATGCCCGAACCGGCACGCAGGGCAGCATCCAGGAGCCCGTCGGCTCAAAGCTCAAGGGAGCCAATTAATAAAAACCACTGCAATGGAGCGCACACCGCTAGCCCCTCCTCCGGATCGCCCCTCGGGATTCTGGTGCTTGTAGTTCAATAGTGGATCACCCAGGTGGGTGCAAGTCGGTACTTGTTGGACTGATGAATCTCTAGACCCGATACATGTCCCGGGTTTTTGGGTATCGCCCGAGACATGGCTCGGGTTTCGGGATAACTTCCCTCATCAGTAGAGAAATGGTTAGGGGTGGAGGAGAAGGCCGCCAAACAACCGTCAATGGCCTCGATGCCCGAACCGGCACACAGGGCAGCATCCAGGAGCCCGTCGGCTCAAAGCTCAAGGGAGCCAATTAATAAAAACCACTGCAATGGAGCGCACACCGCTAGCCCCTCCTCCGGATCGCCCCTCGGGATTCTGGTGCTTGTAGTTCAATAGTGGATCACCCAGGTGGGTGCAAGTCGGTACTTGTTGGACTGATGAATCTCTAGACCCGATACATGTCCCGGGTTTTTGGGTATCGCCCGAGACATGGCTCGGGTTTCGGGATAACTTCCCTCATCAGTAGAGAAATGGTTAGGGGTGGAGGAGAAGGCCGCCAAACAACCGTCAATGGCCTCGATGCCCGAACCGGCACGCAGGGCAGCATCCAGGAGCCCGTCGGCTCAAAGCTCAAGGGAGCCAATTAATAAAAACCACTGCAATGGAGCGCACACCGCTAGCCCCTCCTCCGGATCGCCCCTCGGGATTCTGGTGCTTGTAGTTCAATAGTGGATCACCCAGGTGGGTGCAAGTCGGTACTTGTTGGACTGATGAATCTCTAGACCCGATACATGTCCCGGGTTTTTGGGTATCGCCCAAGACATGGCTCGGGTTTCGGGATAACTTCCTTCATCAGTAGAGAAATGGTTAGGGGTGGAGGAGAAGGCCGCCAAACAACCGTCAATGGCCTCGATGCCCGAACCGGCACACAGGGCAGCATCCAGGAGCCCGTCGGCTCAAAGCTCAAGGGAGCCAATTAATAAAAACCACTGCAATGGAGCGCACACCGCTAGCCCCTCCTCCGGATCGCCCCTCGGGATTCTGGTGCTTGTAGTTCAATAGTGGATCACCCAGGTGGGTGCAAGTCGGTACTTGTTGGACTGATGAATCTCTAGACCCGATACATGTCCCGGGTTTTTGGGTATCGCCCGAGACATGGCTCGGGTTTCGGGATAACTTCCCTCATCAGTAGAGAAATGGTTAGGGGTGGAGGAGAAGGCCGCCAAACAACCGTCAATGGCCTCGATGCCCGAACCGGCACGCAGGGCAGCATCCAGGAGCCCGTCGGCTCAAAGCTCAAGGGAGCCAATTAATAAAAACCACTGCAATGGAGCGCACACCGCTAGCCCCTCCTCCGGATCGCCCCTCGGGATTCTGGTGCTTGTAGTTCAATAGTGGATCACCCAGGTGGGTGCAAGTCGGTACTTGTTGGACTGATGAATCTCTAGACCCGATACATGTCCCGGGTTTTTGGGTATCGCCCAAGACATGGCTCGGGTTTCGGGATAACTTCCCTCATCAGTAGAGAAATGGTTAGGGGTGGAGGAGAAGGCCGCCAAACAACCGTCAATGGCCTCGATACCCGAACCGGCACGCAGGGCAGCATCCAGGAGCCCGTCGGCTCAAAGCTCAAGTTATCCCGAAACCCGAGACATGTCTCTGGCGATATCCTAAAACCCGGGACATGTATCGGGTCTAGAGATTCATCAGTCCAACAAGTACCGACTTGCACCCACCTGGGTGATCCACTAAAGAACTACAAGTACCAGAGTCCAGAGGGGCGATCCGGAGGAGGGGCTAGCGGTGTGCGCTCCATTGATGACTAAACACAATATGGCTCCCTTGAGCTTTGGGCCGACGGGCTCTTGGACGACGCACCTGCGTGCCGGTTCTGGCATCGAGGCCTTTGACTGTTGTGTGGCGGCCTTCTCTTCCACCTCTAATGATCTTTCTCTACTGATGAGGGAAGTTATCCTGAAACCTGAGACTTGTCTCTGGCGATATCCTAAAACCCGGGACATGTATCGGGTCTAGAGATTCATCAGTCCAACAAGTACCGACTTGCACCCTCCTGGGTGATCCACTAAAGAACTACAAGTACCAGAGTCCAGAGGGGCGATCCGGAGGAGGGGCTAGCGGTGTGCGCTCCATTGATGACTAAACACAATATGGCTCCCTTGAGCTTTGGGCCGACGGGCTCTTGGACGACGCACCTGCGTGCCGGTTCTGGCATCGAGGCCTTTGACTGTTGTGTGGCGGCCTTCTCTTCCACCCCTAACGATCTTTCTCTACTGATGAGGGAAGTTATCCCGAAACCCGAGACATGTCTCTGGCGATATCCTAAAACCCGGGACATGTATCGGGTCTAGAGATTCATCAGTCCAACAAGTACCGACTTGCACCCACCTGGGTGATCCACTAAAGAACTACAAGTACCAGAGTCCAGAGGGGCGATCCGGAGGAGGGGCTAGCGGTGTGCGCTCCATTGATGACTAAACACAATATGGCTCCCTTGAGCTTTGGGCCGACGGGCTCTTGGACGACGCACCTGCGTGCCGGTTCTGGCATCGAGGCCTTTGACTGTTGTGTGGCGGCCTTCTCTTCCACCCCTAACGATCTTTCTCTACTGATGAGGGAAGTTATCCCGAAACCCGAGACATGTCTCTGGCGATATCCTAAAACCCGGGACATGTATCGGGTCTAGAGATTCATCAGTCCAACAAGTACCGACTTGCACCCACCTGGGTGATCCACTAAAGAACTACAAGTACCAGAGTCCAGAGGGGCGATCCGGAGGAGGGGCTAGCGGTGTGCGCTCCATTGATGACTGCCCCTGTTAACTCTATTACCTCTGTTGCAGGGGGACCCATCTGATTTATCTTGACAAGCGGGTTGCCAGGAGCACGAGTATCAGTTAGCAACTGATTGCCCTCATGGGTAGTGGCATCAAGAGTTATAGAGGCGGTGGTAGTAGTATCTCCTGATTGATCTTGCACTTCTTGCACTTCTTCCACCCCAACATCGTTTTTATTGCCATCACCCCCACCAACCTGTACCGCTTGTGAAAGGCTTACTGTCTGCTCCTGTGTCATCCTGTTACCGTTTGCCAAGACAGCATCTGTTCCAGCACTCGCCGTATCACCGCTCGCCTCCCTGTCCGCAGCCTCACTCGCGTCCTCACCCCCCTCAGTGAGAGCCAGCACTGGTGTGTGGGGAGCTATCGGCTGACTCCTCCCGCTCTGACCCGGAAGGAGTTTTGCAGGTGTTTGCCGGAGGAGATCAACGACGGAGGGAGTAGTCTGGCCCCCTTCCGAATTGCCCCTGCCTTGCTTGTAACTTTTGCCGGAGTCCTCTCAGGAACCCCGACCCCCAGGGGAGGCTCAGGAACTGTCTGTCCGGCCGGGTCTGCCGTGTCCCGCGCAGCCACTCTCGCCGCTCTCGCCTTTGCCTTCGCGGCCGCCGCCGCAGCTGCAACCGCAGCGTTCTTTGGAGCCATGCTGCCTTCATTGCTGCGTTCACTGTGGATCGGAGCACCACTCTGCTCCCGTGCTCCTACGAGGTAGGTCAGGAAGGAGCTCCTGTAGTTGTTGTTGGGAACAGAGTGGTAAAATTTTTTTGTTTATGTAAAATCTGGCACTTTGTTTTCTCGATGAAATAGCAATCAATATGGGGTTTGGTTTTAGAGTTACCGGTTATTATTTTACCCAAATAGAGATAGGATTCTACAATCTCGAATTTCTCAGATCCTATGCTTCAAACAAAGTTACAAACTTTCCGATTCGTTCTATTTTTTAAACAAAAATGTTACTTTTCCAGGTATGTATCTTCAAGTAATAAGGCGCTCTATATTTTTGTAGAGCCTTTAGCTTCTTACTTAAGCCAATCGGAGTCAGATCCATAATTATAATATCGTCCGCATACATTCGACGTGTAATAAGGCGGCCACCTATCTTCGGTGCATCACCCTCTTGTGAAAGAAAGCAGTCTGGTAGATCAGCCAGGTAAAGCGAGAAGAAGATTGGTGCTAAAAGACAGCTTTGCTTCAGGCCATTTTTTTAATATAAACTGTGGCTGAAGGGCCTTGATCCCTCCCAGAAGAACTGAGACCTTGCATTAGAGGGCAAAGCTATTAGGACAGATAAAAGAGGAGGTTATTCCCATTTTTTGAAGTTTTTTCCATAGTAATGGGCAACCTATCTTGTCGAAGGCTGTTGTAAAATCTATAAAAGCCACAAAAATGTATGAGTTACGAAATCGAGTATACTTCTCCACAATTAATTTCAACATACAAATATTATCTATGGTGCAAAGGTCTTTCCTAAATCCGGCATTCTAGTGGGAGAATTTTCTTTTCAGACACCCAAACATTAAGGTGATCCAGAACACTGCGAGCAAAAACTTTCCCGACTGTCTAAGAGAGCTATTTGCTGGTAATTGCCCGGATGGTGCCAAAACCCCTGAAGGAGTAGCTACATCAAACAGGGGCAATGGGAGAATTTTATTTTCAGGCACCCAAGCATTAAGGTGATCCAGAACACTGCGAGCAAACACTTTCCCGACTGAGTCTAAAAAAGCAATTTGCTGGTAATTGCCCGGATAGTACCTAAGCCCCTGAAGGAGTAGTTCATCAAACAGGGGCAGCCATATTACCCGAACCTGGGGCAAATTAAAGATTATAATATTAGCAGTGTTTCAAGCACAAAATGACACAAAACATAAATATAACTAATGTTGAAAGCGATACAAATGAGAGAATTATACCAGCGAATCATATAAACTATATCACATAGAACAAATTGTGAAAAATTATAAATTGATACCCATACAAAATTAAGCAATATGTGCAACTTTTGCTAACACAATAATATAAAAAGACAATACAATCATAGACCAATGGTGCTCACACGGTTAACCAGCAAAGATTGTAAAAAACAATTGACAATGTAAACCGAAAAACAATGGCAGAGGCAGATAAATTAACATAAATGTTGATTGGACAAAACACAAAACCAGAAGTAGCAATCAATGCTTCCTCTTTATTATGTGCCAAAGATAGGTGTCAATGGCTTTTTGACCAAACTAAATTGGTATGGTCATCATCAGGAAGACAATACAATTGACAGAGCATCTAACAGAACATTTTGCTCACTAGAGGTCAACAACTCATTAAAGGACATGGGCATATGAAGTTACGGCCAAGGATAGTGTAAGATTTTTGGAATGAGTCCAGCCATAAATATGTTTGGTGGGAGGGGGCGCGTATGACCAAATCATGACCCTCACATGGAGGTCGGTGCGGGCTTAGTAACCGGCCCCAGAGAAATTCAGAATCATTTTATAACTGCCCGGAACTACAGGCCTGCATCCGTCTCTTGCATATTTCATCTGAAGTCCTGAAGATTTTATTCCTACCCTTGCAGCGTATATGCCTGGGAGAGAGAGCCTTAGCGCACCTGATAGGGCTTGGTAGAATAACTTTGAACTCAATCAACCAGTGATCAATCCAACTAATGGGCTGAACTGCCTCAATAACCAGATTCTTGTTGCAAGTGAAAATGTCGTCCAGAGTGTGACAGACTGCATAGGTTGGAGAACGAACCAACTGCTTGTAACCCAGGGATGTCATAAGATCTAAAAAGACAGCTGAATCATTATCTTGACTATTATCAAAGTGAAAATTGAAGTTCCCTAGGATAGTATAATGAGCAATGGTTGCAAACGGGAAACTACCATTACAACGCAACTATGTTTTTACAACGCATGCTATTACAACGCAAATACTGTTACAACGCATGTTTTTACACCGTAAATATATTTAAAATATTTTAATTTATAAATGATTTAATGTTAGTTATATTTGATTTTAAATGTTTATCTTTAATTATTATATATTTTAATTAATTTAAAATAATGTATTTGAAGAATTAATAGTCATTTATCTTATTTGAAATTATAATAGTTTTTACTATATTTAGTGACTAATTATTGTTTTAATATAATGTTTGATAAACTTAAAAAAATGATTTTAATTTAAAAAATAAATACTTAGGTAACTTTTAATTTTATGTTATTTTTATTTATGATTTAATTAAAAAAAATTTTTTTATTTATTTTAATTTTATAAAAATATTTTTAAAAACATTAATTAATAGAATTAATAAAAAAGTATAATATTAATCATAAATTTATATTTTATTTAAGATAATAAATTTAATTAGAAGAATTAATACTCAGGTAATTTTTTTAAAATTAAAAAATATTTAAATAATAAATGAAATGAATTTTATTAGATAAAATAATATTATGTATTATATTAAAAATATTAAATTATATAAATTAAAATATTAACAATATTATTAAATTTAATATTAATATTATAAAATGTTAACAATTTTTATTTAATTTAAAAAAATTAATAATCAGGTTATTTTTAGAGAATATTTAAATGTTTAAATAATAAATATTAATAAATGTTTGAAAAATGATTTAAATATTAAATAAAAATAATTGTTTTATCTATAATTAATTATTATATGTTTTTTATTTTTTTATTTTTACATTTTCAAATTATTAAAATATAATGTATAATTTTTGAAATTTTATTTATTAGATGAAAATAGAGAGTTAAGTAGTTTGTAAATAATTGTTTTTTTTAATAATAATTACATGAAGGTTAAAATTATTTTTAAATATTAAATTTAATTATTTATTATTTATTTAATATATTTTAACATTTTTAAAATTTATTTAGATATATTTAGAAACATTTTTAGAAAATTTCCCACGGTTTTCCATTCATTCCAATGGAAAGTTTAGTCCTTAGTTTATTACAATGACTAACCTATAGTAACCCGCGGAACTGAATAGAAAGGTTGTAAAAGAACAGAAGAAGGAGAGAAAAGAGGGAAACAAGATTAGCATACTGGTAAGTGAATAAAAACATAATTTATAGTAGTCAAAATATTATTTAAAAAGTAAATATAAAGAAGTATACACGTATAAAGACCATGACGTCATTTTTGTTCTTTGTTTAATTTTATTGAAAAAATATTTTTAAAAAATATAGATTTTTAATAACTTTGTCAATATTTTTATAAAATTTTATGATAAGAAATAACATTTTAAATAAATTATTACAAAATATAAATAAATGTTGATTAAATAGTCCCTTGTTTATCTTGGTAGATTTTGATCACGTCGTTACGTTGACGTCGACGTTAGCGGCCATTTTGGATAGCATTGATTGCTGGAAGCAGCTGGAAGCTGATCTGCGCTCAGGTAGGAAACTTAAATAACTTTATTTAAATAAAAAAAAAAAATAAAAAAAAATGTATATATATTGTAATGAAAGGATAAGGAGAGGTTGCAGATGTTAAAAAAAGATGTTTAGTGTATGTTTACAGCATGTCGCCGAACGTATTAATTGCATATGTCTACGTCGGGTTATGTTACGAATAAAGTAATGGGTAAAGATGGAAAATTTATTAAGGGGTCGATTCCGATCCGGTAAAATCCCAGTCCGTACGATTCGTATCCGGAGCCATTTCCGTACGATTCGTACACACACCGTACGACTCTGCGAGTACGATTCAGACCGGGTGATCGGGACGCTATTCGTACGGTCCACGTCAGGTAAGGGCGATTCGTACGGAAAAGCACACAATCACATACACACCGTACGGCGCGTACCCCCCATGATCGCAGGGGTACGGCGCGTACCCCTGCGATCATGGGGGGTACGTGCCGTACACCCAGCGTACATGGGGTACGTGCCGTACTGTGCGTTTACGACTGTTTTCAGCTCCCATAGGAAAAGGGTCGTACGGTGCGTACCCGATACGAATCGTACTTGCTGGGTCGTAAAAACCAGCCGCGAACCGTAGTGATGTCGCGTACAGTGGGTTCCGAGTGCGATTCGTACGGAGATTTGAGTCGTACGGAGTCCTGTACGACTCGTACGGAGTTCGGCACCTAGTACGGATCGTACTTCATCGTACGTACGGGACGTCTACGGGTACGATTCGTACGGGGAAAAAACGCGCCGTACGCCGATTCGGAGCGCATTTTACCGGATCGGAATCGACCCCTAAGTGTTTCATTATTAAAAAACATTTTGAACGTTTATTGTTTTGTGTTGAGTTTGAAATGTTTTGCGAATGAAGTTTTGAAGAACAGAAATAGGATAGTTTTGTTTTTTTCCTAAATAATTGCTTTTGACTTGGTAGTTAAAACATTAAACTGTTTTTTCGATTTGCAAGAGGTGAATAAGAAGGGAGATGAATTTTGTTTAAATTGATCTACTTTGCGTTTTAGAGCTTTGATTCGTTGCATTGGTTTAATATTTATTAGGCCTGGAATTAAAAGATATTATTTTGCGTGTTGTTTTATTTGAAAAATTGGATTGAGATACGATATTTTTTTTAGTTAGTGAGAAAAAATCCAGTTAGGATGTGATGTTTGATAACTGAAAAAATTAATTTACAGGTTGGTCAAGTTAAATTTTGCTATAAAGGAATTTTGAAAAAAAGAAGAATGAAAAAGGATTTGTGCAAAGAAGACGGATTTGTTTTTATGAACCAATATATTCTGTTTGAAAAAGTACAGAAAAAATTTAAAAAATGGAAGCAATAAAAAAAGGAATTTGGATGTTTTTTTGGCATTTAAATTTTTTTTATGTGAAATAGAATGCATTATTCAGGAAATGCATTATTTTATCCAATTACCAATAAGATTTAAAAAAAGAAAATATCTGATGTTTAGTAATTGAAAATTATTCAGAGTAATTTTCAAAAATTTTTGAGGTATATTTTTAATAGATCACCATATTTTTCTTTAGTTCAAAATGTAATAAAATTTTTGTCAAATACAGTAAAAAAAAGTTTGAATCGAAAAAACAGTTTAAAAAAAAAAATTACTATAGCAAGCATCACTTTGGAAAAAATAAGTGGTGAGGGCAGAGAGATTATTTTAATAAGAACGTTCAAAATGTTTTTTTAAAAAAATACTCCATTTTAAATGTAATGGATAACATATTGTTATTTGGAAATAAAAAAGGGTGCAGAGTGACTTATTTTTTGATTGTAAGGGTTTGTTAAAAGGAAAGATTTACTAATGGATTTGTCTTCACTTGAAAATGGTGGAATAGAAAAAATGAAGACATCTTAAGGTAAGGGAACCCAACGTCAAATTTTTTTTTTTTTTTTTAGAAAAATGCCAATTAAATTAAATGTGTAAAAATAATTGAAGGTCAAAGCAGGAAAGTAATTTTGTGAGAATTTATTAAAAATGTAATATGTTAGCAACATTTTCAAGGTAGTCTAATGCCACACTCAACGAAAATTGTTGAAGTACTCCCAATAGTCTCTCAGACATTTCCTTAGCTTGCTTAGATGGTCGTGGATTTAGGCTACCTGTTAATGCTTGTGCAAGTCTCATTTCTTGAAAACTTTGCTCCTTCTTCAAAGTTTTCAAAAAAGAGTAGAAATTTGGATGATGTTTGCCAATTGTATGACTGAAGGAGTTATGCCATCCATCTATGGCATTGTTTGTTTTTGCACCTCCTTCTAAGCAGGTTGAGTAGCAGTTCCACCACTCCACATGGAAACGTGGCTTCCTCCTGCGACCCGATCTACTTAGATGCCCAATCCATGTGTCCTCAAAGTAATTTAACAAGGGTGCCAATTTTTCTTCATTTTCGACATAATATTCTGATTCAGAAATTGCAGTGTAGTACTCGTCTACACTTTCAGGAGGTACAAAACAAAGAGCAGTTAATTTCTTTAATTCAAATTGTAGTTTGCTATCTGAGCTGTAATCTGTAACCAGGGATGTTTTTTGTAACTTACGCCAATATGCCTGGGAAAAATGAAAAAAACACCCCTGAATTTGCGTATCCACGTACAATTTGTTGATCACATTGATCATAGTCAATTCGAAATCTATAATGATTTTCCAAGGACTTTTTCCAGATGTTTTCTCTTTAATCACTGATAAAAATTCAGTGTAGGTTGCAGATTGCTTATCTGGTAGCAAACTATAAACTAACGGAACTACATTTTTGTTAATCTGTGCATGAATGCTGTAAATTTGGGTGAAAGGATGGGGCGTACATTTAAACGTCCCATCCATCATCCAAATTTCAGTACTCTCTAACTTAAAAAGGTTGCGGGGAGTGCTAAATATTAAAATACGTTTAAGAGGGTTTTGGTTGTCATAGAGTAAGAAAGGTTCATTAGAGAAAGATAGAGTAAGGTCATGAGGAATATTTATGTCTGCAAAAGTTTGAGGGGTAACTGTGTGAGTGTTACTTGCCTGCTTTTTACGTTGGATAATTCTACGCAAATTGGGTATATTAGGCATATTACAAGCAATATGACCAGGGACATGCTGTGCAACCTCTCTTAAAATTGTACCAGGAGTATCATTGGAGGTGGATGCAATATTTTTCATTTCGTTTATTGTTTCACATATTTCTATCTCCATTGCAGAGGCAGAGTGGTTATGTTCAGTTGTTTTTATTATGTTGTCACCAACAGTAACCGCTCTGCCGCTGCAACGGGAAGAATAATATTGTACACACATCCAATGTCTCCTTGGTTCACTTATCCTTTCATTACAATATATATATCCAGAATGTTGGAGAAGTCTGTTTCCTTTCCTGGATTTAATGTAAGATGCTGTGGCCAGGCTTGACATTATCTGTTGAAAAAAAAAAAAAAAAAGATATTACTATGTTTTTCTATGTCATTGTTTTATCTTTTAAATTTGTATAAAAATAAATTCATATTAATACCCTACTGATGAACTTTCCTAGTGTTAAAATAGTAAGTGACACCCCTACATTATCCAGCACTTACCCTACTGATGCACTTTTCTGGAGTTAGAATAGTAAGTGGCACCCCTACACTATCAAGCACTTACCCTACTGATACACTTTCTAGGAGTTAGAATAGTAAGTGGCACCCCTACATTATCCAGCACTTACCCTACTGAAGCACTTTCCAGGAGTTAGAATAGTAAGTGGCACCTCTACACTATCCAGCACTTACCCTACTGATGCACTTTCCTGGAGTTAGAATAGTAAGTGGCACCCCTACACTATCAAGCACTTACCCTACTGATGAACTTTCATAGAGTTAGAATAGTAAGTGGCACCCCTACACTATCCAGCACTTACCATACTGATGCACTTTCCAGGAGTTAGAATAGTAAATGGCACTCCTACACTATCCAGCCCTTACCCTACTGATGCACTTTCCTGGAGTTAGAATAGTAAGTGGCACCCCTACACTATCAAGCACTTACACTACTGATGCACTTTCCTGGAGTTAGAATAGTAAATGGCAAACCTACACTATCAAGCACTTACCTTATTGATGCATTTTCCTGGCGTTAGAATAGTAAGTGACACCCCTACAATAACCAGCACTTATTCTACTGATGCACTTTACTGGAGTTAGAATAGTAAGTGGCACCCCTACACTATCCAGCACTTACCATACTGAAGCACTTTCCAGGAGTTAGAATAGTAAGTGGCACCTCTACACTATCCAGCACTTACCCTACTGATGCACTTTCATGGAGTTAGAATAGTAAGTAGCACCCCTACACTATCCAGCACTTACCCTACTGATGCACTTTCCTGGAGTTAGAATAGTAAGTGGCAACCCTACACTATCCAGCATTTACCCTACTGATGCACTTTCCTGGAGTTAGAATAGTAAGTGGCACCCCTACATTATCCATCACTTACCCCACTGATGCACTTTACTGGAATTAGAATAGTAAGTGGTACACCTACACTATCCAGCATTTACCCTACTGATATATATATTTATTTGATGTTTACAAACTTGAAAAATCTATTTTTGGTATTTATATTGCGGTTTAGATGTGTTTATTTTTATAAATTACCTTTGGTTTTTGGAGTTTGTTTCTTGGTCTTCTTCCTGGTCTTCTAAATTCTTTTTGAATGGGATTATTGTTGATTGCTGTTTTGAGTTTCGCTTTTCAGGCTGTGTTTAAAAAAAAAATTGGAGAATGTTTTAAATGTATTATAAATGTTTCATGTTATTTGCAAATGCAATTTCCTGATGTTAGAATAGATAATTATTAATTTACATTGTTCAACACTTACTCTACTAAGTATATTTATTTGTTGTTTACAAACTTGAAAAATCTATTTTTAGTATTTATATTGCGGTTTAGATGTGTTTATTTTTATAAATTACCTTTGGTTTTTGAAGTTTGTTTCTTGATCTTCTTCCTGGTCTTCTAAATTCTTTTTGAATGGGATTATTTCTGATTGATGTTTTGAGTTTCGCTTTTCAGGCTGTGTTTAAAAAAACAATTGGAGAATGTTTTAAATGTATTATAAATGTTTCATGTTATTTGCATAGAATTCTTACAATATCCAGCACTTACCCTACTGAAGCACTTTCCAGGAGTTAGAATAGTAAGTGGCACCTCTACACTATCCAGCACTAACCCTACTGATGCACTTTCCTAGAGTTAGAATAGTAAGTGACACTCCTACACTATCAAACACTTACACTACTGATGCACTTTCTTAGAGTTAGAATAGTAAGTGGCACCCCTACACTATCAAGCACTTACACTACTGATGCACTTTCCTAGAGTTAGAATAGTAAGTGGCACACCTACACTACCAAACACTTACCCTACTGATGCACTTTACTGGAGTTAGAATAGTAAGTGACACCCCTACACTAACCAGTACTTACTCTACTGATGCACTTTACTGGAGTTAGAATAGTAAATGGCACCCCTACACTATCCAGCACTTACGCTACTGATGCACTTTGCTGGAGTTGGAATAGTAAGTGGCACCCCTACACTATCCAGCACTTACCCTACTGAAGCACTTTCCTGGAGTTAGAATAGTAAGTGGCACCCCTACACTATCCAGCACTTACCCTACTGAAGCACTTTCCTGGAGTTAGAATAGTAAGTTGCCCCCCTACACTATCCAGCACTTACCCTACTGATGCACTTTCCTGAAGTTAGAATAGTAAGTAGCACCCCTACACTATCCAGCACTTACCCTACTGATGCACTTTCCTGGAGTTAGAATAGTAAGTGGCACCCCTACACTATCAAGCACTTACACTACTAATGCACTTTCTTAGAGTTAGAATAGTAAGTGGCACCCCTACACTATCAAACACTTACCCTACTGATGCACTTTCCTGGAGTTAGAATAGTAAGTGGCACCCCTACACTAACCAGTACTTACTCTACTGATGCACCTTCAAAGAGTTAAAATAATAAATGGCACCTTTACACTATCCAGCACTTACCCTACTGATGCACTTTCCTGGAGTTGGAATAGTAAGTGGCACCCCTACACTATTAAGCACTTACACTACTGATGCACTTTCATAGAGTTAGAATAGTAAGTGGCACCCCTACACTATCCAGCACTTACCCTACTGATGCACTTTCCTGGAGTTAGAATAGTAAGTGGCAACCCTACACTAACCAGTACTTACTCTGCTGATGCACTTTTCTAGAGTTAGAATAGTAAGTGGCACCCCTACACTATACAGCACTTACCCTACTGATGCACTTTCCTGGAGTTGGAATAGTAAGTGGCACGCCTACACTATCCAGCACTTACCCTACTGATGCACTTTCTGGAGTTGGAATAGTAAGTGGCACCCCTACACTATCCAGCACTTACCCTACTGAAGCACTTTCTTGGAGTTAGAATAGTAAGTGTCACCCCTACACTATCAAGCACTTACACTGCTAATGCACTTTCATAGAGTTAGAATAGTAAGTGTCACTCCTAAACTATCAAACACTTACCCTACTGATGCACTTTCCTGGAGTTAGAATAGTAAGTGGCACCCCTACACTATCCAGCATTTACCCTACTGATGCGCTTTCCTGGAGTTAGAATAGTAAGTGGCACCCCTACACTATCAAGCACTTACCCTACTGATGCAATTTCCTGGAGTTAGAATAGTAAGTGGCACCCCTATATTATCCAGCACTTACCCTACTGAAGCACTTTCATGGAATTAGATTAATAAGTGGTAAACCTACACTATCCAGCACTTACCCTACTGATACACTATCCAATAGTTGGAATAGTAAGTGATACATCTACAATATACAGAACTTACTCTAAAAATGCAGTTTCCTGATGTTAGAATAGATAATTATTCATTTACATTGTTCAACACTTACTCTATTAAGGATATTTATTTGTTGTTTACAAACTTGAAAAATCTATTTTTGGTATTTATATTGCGGTTTAGATGTGTTTATTTTTATAAATTACCTTTGGTTTTTGGAGTTTGTTTCTTGGTCTTCTTCCTGGTCTTCTAAATTATTTTTGAATGGGATTATTGTTGATTGCTGTTTTGAATTCCGCTTTTCAGGCTGTGTTTAAAAAAAAAATTGGAGAATGTTTTAAATGTATTATAAATGTTTCATGTTATTTGCAAATGCACTTTCATGATGTTAGAATAGATAATTATTCATTTACATTGTTCAACACTTAATCTACTAAGTATATTTATTTGTTGTTTACAAACTTGAAAAATCTATTTTTGGTATTTATATTGCGGTTTAGATGTGTTTATTTTTATAAATTACCTTTGGTTTTTGGAGTTTGTTTCTTGGTCTTCTTCCTGGTCTTCTAAATTCTTTTTGAATGGGATTATTGCTGATTGATGTTTTGAGTTTCGCTTTTCAGGCTGTGTTTAAAAATACAATTGGAGAATGTTTTAAATGTATTATAAATGTTTCATGTTATTTGCATAGAATTCTTACAAAATCCAGCACTTACCCTACTGAAGCACTTTCCAGGAGTTAGAATAGTAAGTGGCACCTCTACACTATCCAGCACTTACCCTACTGATGCACTTTCCTGGAGTTAGAATAGTAAGTGGCACCCCTACACTATCCAGCACTTACCCTACTGATGCAATTTCCTGGAGTTAGAATAATAAGTGGCACCCCTACACTATCCAGTACTTACTCTACTGATGCACTTTCCAAGAGTTAGAATAGTAAGTGGAACCCCTACACTATCCAGCACTTACCATACTGATGCACTTTCCAGGAGTTAGAATACTAAGTGGCACACCTACACTATCCAGCACTTACCCTACAGATGCACTTTCGTGGAGTTGGAATAATAAGTGAAACCCCAAACTATCCAGCACTTACCCTACTGATGTACTTTCTTGGAATTAGAATAGTAACTGGCACTCTTACACTATCCAGCACTTACCCTACTGATGCACTTTCCTGGAGTTAGAATAGTAAGTGGCACCCCTACATTATCCACCACTTATCCTACTGATGCACTTTACTGGAGTTACAATAGTAAGTGGCACCCCTACACTGACCAGCACTTACCCTACTGATGCACTCTCCGGGAGTTAGAATAATAAGTGACACCCCTACACTATCCAGCACTTACCCTACTGATGCACTTTCCTGGAGTTAGAATAGTAAGTGGAACCCCTACACTATCCAGCACTTACCCTACTGATGCACTTTTCTGGAATTAGAATAGTAACTGGCACTCTTACACTATCCAGCACTTACCCTACTGATGCACTTTCCTGGAGTTAGAATACTAAGTGGCACCCCTACATTATCCAGCACTTATCCTACTGATGCACTTTACTAGAGTTACAATAGTAAGTGGCACCCCTACACTATCCAACACTTAACCTACTGATGCACTTTCCCGGAGTTAGAATAGTAAGTGGCACCCCTACACTATCCAGCACTTACCCTACTGATGCACTTTCCTGGAGTAAGAATAGTAAGTGGCACCCCTACACTATCAAGCACTTACCCTACTGATGCACTTTCCTGGAGTTAGAATAGTAAGTGGCACCCCTACACTATCCAGCACTTACCCTACTGATGCACTTTCCTGGAGTAAGAATAGTAAGAGGCACCCTTACACTATCAAGCACTTACCCTACTGATGCACTTTCCTGG
Source organism: Lissotriton helveticus (assembly GCF_964261635.1). NCBI lineage: Eukaryota > Metazoa > Chordata > Amphibia > Caudata > Salamandridae > Lissotriton > Lissotriton helveticus. The sequence continues at coordinate 431,596,910 of NC_136069.1, read as the reverse complement.
AGTTAGAATAGTAAGTGGCACCCCTACATTATCCAGCACTTATCCTACTGATGCACTTTCCTGGAGTAAGAATAGTAAGTGGCACCCCTACACTATCAAGCACTTACCCTACTGATGCACTTTCCTAGAGTTAGAATAGTAAGTGGCACCCATACACTATCAAGCACTTACCTTACTGATGCAATTTCCAGGAGTTAGAATAGTAAGTGTCAACCCTACACTATCCAGCACTTAACCTACTGATGCACTTTCTTGGAGTTAAAATAATAAATGGCACTCCAAAGCTATCCAGCACTTACCCTACTGATGCACTTTACTGGAATTAGAATATTAAGTGGCACCCCTACAATATCAAACACTTACTCTACTAATACACTTTCAAGGAGTTAGAATAATAAATAGCAAATCTACACTATTCAACACTTAATCTATTAAAGCACTTTACATAAATAATAATAATAAATGGCACCCTTACAATATATAGCACTTACTCTACTGATACTCTTTCAAGGAGTTAGAATATTAAGTAGCATATCTACAATATCCAACACTTACCTTACTAATAATCCGAGTTTATTGATATATTTGTTTGTCTTTCTTTGTCGAGTGATATTCTCACTTTTTCTTTTTATTTGGAGGGCTTCAAAAGATAAATTTGAGTATCTAAAATGTATCAAAAAAAATCATAACAAATAAAATTCTATTTTTCTGATCTAATGGTAAATAAAAAATACAAATTCGATTCTTAATTTATGTAGAATTGCCTTCCTTAAAAATTGTTTTAATTATTATTTATTATAAACGTACCACATTTTTAACAAAGCTACACTTTATAGAATTCGTATTTGAATGTGCAAATTTTATAATATATCAAATATATAAAATATTTAATCATTCATTTTAGTAATCAGGAAAAAAAGTACCTTATTTAAACTCGTGCAGAGTTATGTTGATTTGTAGAAAAATAGCTTTTTTTAAAAAGCTGGTTTTTTGCTCTCACTAGTTTGGAGAAGTGTTTCTGAAAAAAATAAATATTTTTTGTTGCTTAAAATAATCTATAGTATTATTCTGAATAGAATACTTTCTATTACAATGTTTGATCGTTTTTAAAAAATAACATTTATAATTTATTTGGAATAATTTGAATTATTTATAAATATATTCAGATATTTAATTAAATAAAGGATAACGTTGTATTATTAAATGTATTTAAAAAATAAATATTTCAAAATTATTGCCGTTTAAATGTTTTACAAAAACATTTATTTATTTAATTTTCTTTTCTTACTTGAATGTGTTTGAATAAACGCTTCAAAGTCGGCTACAGCTGATATCTCGTTACAGAGGTCAGAGAGTCACCTTTCGATGTCTGCTTACTCTGGTAGTTGATAATCAACTGAATTTAAAATGGTGTCTTCCTCCTATTTATATCTTTTACTCGGTAGCATCATTATTTTTTTAATTCATACCGTTAGTTTTCAAATTTTATTATAAGACATATAATGTGGAAACGTATAATTTAAAATGTTGTGTTTTGAAGTGATGTTTTGATACTTTCGTTCCGTTTTGGCATCCATTTTGAAAGTATTGTTTATCTTTAATGTCATGGAAATGGTAGATGGACTTCATTTTAAACAACAGTGTTTAAAATGGCGGTTCTCTGTAAGCAAAATGTTTCTGTTTACTTAAAATGTTTGTGTTTCATTTTTTAATAATCGTTTCAATATTTTTTTGTAAAGAAAAATATACTCTCTGTTAATAATATTAATTTTTATAAATGCGAGTACTAATTTTGTTACTCGAGTATTAATTTGGTTACTCGACTATTAATTTTAAAATTCCTATAATTTCTGAGTATTTCCGTGCAGTTTATCATTACAATTTAATACACTACCCCACCCAAAAAACCCTAAATTCTCTGTATTCCCTGGCATGATTTATTTTACAAAAAAAATAAAATATTTAAATATTTATTTAATTAAATTAATGATTTATTAAAAAATGCATAGTAAAGGTATATATTTTAAAAAAATTCAAGGTTTTTCCGTGCAGTTTTTCACCACATTTTAATACAGTTTCCCACCCAAACCCCCTCATTTTCATGTATTTTGTGACAGATTTTTCAGTTTTTTAATAATCGTTTCTATATTTTTTCGAAATGTTAAATTTTCTCTCTGTGAAATTTATCAATTTGTATAAATGCGAGTACTAATTTTGTTACCCGAGTATTAATTTTGTTACTCGAGTGTTACTTTTTAAAATGTAAGTAATTCTGCATATTTCCGTGCAGTTTATCATTACATATTAATACACTACCCCACCCAAAACCCCCTAATTTCTCTGCATCCCGTGACAGGATTTATTTTACAAAAAAAAAATATTTATTTAATTTATTAAATAATGCTTTGTCATGATATATATTTAATAGAAAATCGAGGTTTTTCCGTGCAGTATTTCTCCACATTTTGAAACACTTCCCCACCCAAAACCCCTAATTTCCCTGCATCCCGTCCCAGATTTTAAATTTCTTTAAAAAAAATAATAATTTAAATGCGTTGTAAAGGTATGCGAAGTAATGGATTTCGTTGTAATGGTACTTTTATATTAGTTACTCTATATTGCGTTGTAATAGTATTCGTTGTAAAATTTTGCGTTGTAATATACTATGCGTTGTAAAAAATGCGTTGTAAAAACATGCGTTGTAATAGTATGCGTTGTAACGTCGTACATCCGTTGCAAACGGTTCCAAGGTTTTACACCAAGCCTCCGCGAACTTAGGGGTCCATTAGGATGTCGGGCGGTGGCACCACCGCAACGATGGCGGTGCGGAAAAACAGCTTTTTCCGCCCGCGAGCAGTGGAATTCACGTCCGCCACATTAGGATAGGTAAACACAGGTCATTTCCCGTCCGCCGCGGAGCGCCGCACTCCGCCATCAAGGTGCGCCCGCCACCGCGGCGGCTGCAGCCAATCGAGACCCTCCGCCGCGGCCGATGACGTCCGCCCCGCTCGACAAATTAGGATGGCCCAAACAAGCAGACGCACCGCAGCAGAGACACCGCACAGCTCTAGCAGGCGGAAAGTCTACAGCGGAGCACACACGCCGAGACCTGACATGAACCCCATGGACCCAGCCCTCCACATGCATCCGGTCATGTACCTGCTGCAACACTATCGCCAGATGGGCCGCCGCGGACGCCGTCGCAGGTACGCCACTACACATATGCACCACACATCTCACATGCCGACACAGGGCCCAAACTAAACACTGGCATCCTGCTGGGGGGCACACCACATCCACATGGGCACCCACACATCACCCACCTCACAACAAGGCACCCCACGGCATCCGGAACACACAACGTCCGCCAACCTGCAGCAACGTCACGGTCACGGACGCGTCACCGCCGCGGTCAACACATGCGCACTATGAAGAAGGCAGGGCAACACCAAGGCATGGGCAGTTCCCAAACATCACAGCGACACACCACCCCGACCAACACTGCACACCACCCGAAGTAGTCACAGGCCAGGTGCCTATCCCGTGCACCCCCATGCACATCAACAAGCACTGTAACAACAAGCACAATACACACACACACTGCGACACACAACCAGGGACACAGGCACTGCAGGATTGGCTGACAACGAACACACAACACCAGTGCACTCCCCACAGCCCACACAATTGCATACAATCATCCACACAGGGCAAGACAAAACATACAACAGGCATACAACTCCTGGCTGACACATGTGTGTCTCACACCATACAGGGGCACACATACATACACTACAAACTAACGCCCTTCACACTGCACACCTCTGCCACACTCAACACCACACATGCCATGTAAGCCATGCCACCAGGACTAAGGGCCAACACAAGACGAACATACACATACACGCCTGGGCACACAGAAAGGAAAACACACACCTCATCACATCATAGACATCGACTACACCACAGCACAGCTTCACACCCTGTGCTGCCAGTGTCCCCCAAGGTGACCTGTGAACAGTGTATGCAGCAATAGCAATTCACCAACAGGAAAACTGCATGGCCTGCCAAATAACCATCACAGAGTACAACATCAGCAGGGCCACAATGGACTGAAGACCCTGTCCCCCTGTCTAAAAATCATATGGCCACATAGAGCCTTGCAATGGTGATGTACAAAATAGAACATGGTACTCAGTCAAGCATATGCAAACAAGAAAATGACTTTAATCAGTAAGGAGACAGAGAAAACACACCATAATGTACTGTATTTATTCACATATTGCACAGATGTAGCTACACAACATTAGTAGACACCAGCAAGTCTCAAAATCATGTACAAATGGCATAGACTATGCACTGGTGAATCACAATCGGGAAGTGCAAAGTCCTTGGCAGGGCAGGGGAGAGCACATCAGAGCAACAGGCCCAGAGTCCTTGGCAGGGGAGAGCACATCAGAGCAACAGGCCCAGAGTCCTTGGCAGGGGAGAGCACATCAGAGCAACAGGTCCAGAGTCCTTGGCAGGGTACAGCACATCAGAGCAACAGGCCCAGAGTCCTTGGCAGGGTACAGCACATCAGAGCAACATGCCCAGAGTCCTTGGTAGGGCAGGGGAGAGCACATCAGAGCAACAGGCCCAGAGTCCTTGGCAGGGTACAGCACATCAGAGCAACAGGCCCAGAGTCCTTGGCAGGGGAGAGCACATCAGAGCAACAGGCCCAGAGTCCTTGGCAGGGGAGAGCACATCAGAGCAACAGGCCCAGAGTCCTTGGCAGGGGAGAGCACATCAGAGCAACAGGCCCAGAGTCCTTGGCAGGGGAGAGCACATCAGAGCAACAGGCCCAGAGTCCTTGGCAGGGTACAGCACATCAGAGCAACAGGCCCAGAGTCCTTGGCAGGGCAGGGTACAGCACATCAGAGCAACAGGCCCAGAGTCCTTGGCAGGGGAGAGCACATCAGAGCAACAGGCCCAGAGTCCTTGGCAGGGTACAGCACATCAGAGCAACAGGCCCAGAGTCCTTGGCAGGGTACAGCACATCAGAGCAACAGGCCCATAGTCCTTGGCAGGGGAGAGCACATCTGAACAACAGGCCCAGAGTCCTTGGCAGGGCAGGGGAGAGCACATCAGAGCAACAGGCCCAGAGTCCTTGGCAGGGCAGGGGAGAGCACATCAGAGCAACAGGCCCAGAGTCCTTGGCAGGGCAGGGGAGAGCACATCAGAGCAACAGGCCCAGAGTCCTTGGCAGGGCAGGGGAGAGCACATCAGAGCAACAGGCCCAGAGTCCTTGGCAGGGTACATCACATCAGAGCAACAGGCCCAGGAACACACCCACATCGCGTAGCACACCTATGTGTGGCACAGGCGTCTGAGGGTGTTGACAACTCACTCCTGGCTGTCATGTGGAGTGGGACCTGGCTGTGTGTCAGGGACTGCAGGTCCACTTGACTGGTGTGACAGAGGGACATGTGATGTGGCTATAACAGAGGGCCTGCAAGGTGGAGGGCTGTGCGGACCAGGTGGCACTGTGGCACGTGGAGGTGGAGTCATGCACGCCCTTGACACAGTGTGGGTGGGAGAGGTAGGAGGGGTGCCCTTCCACTTCTTTGGAATATGAATTTGCTTCCCTGTCATGGGGTTGATGGGAAGTGGCGTTGACACCACCGGCACACACCCCAACAGTCCCACATCAGGGGCAGACACTGCCACTCCCTCTGGAGAAGTGCTTGATCCTGCAGTACGCTTGGGCTGGCTACGCCTCTGGACCACTTTACCCTCTCTGGAAGTTGTACCCCCCACAGTGACCACCTTCCCACTTACCCCAGGGGTGGTGTCTACAGTGCCCTCCTGTCCCTTCTTGCCAGGGATGGCCACTACACTGCCCTCCTTTGCCACAATGACTGGGTTGGTCACGACAGGGGTCTCCACTGCCACAATGACCGGGCTGGTCACAACAGGGCTTCCCTCCACCTGCCTCGATGTACTTTGTTGTGGGGTTGATGTGGTAGGTGGGTGTGTCCCTGTGTTCTCCCCAGGTGTAGCCATGACATCCCACACATCCTCTGTGGGCATAGCAGAGTCAATTGCTGGTGATGGCTCTGCAGCATGTGAGCCTGGTGTCTGACACAATGCTCTTCTGGCCTTGCTCTTCTGTGACTTCACCTTGTCTGTGCATATTGGGGGGTCCCTGCTCTTCTTTGGGGATGGAGTCTGTGGACGGGATTGTTTGCTTTGGGTCTGACCTGTGCTCCTAGTGTTGTAACGTTTACTTGATGTATGTCCCAAGTGCTCACTGTCATCTGATGTGGCCACTGACTGGGTGGACGTCACAGGCACCTGAGCTGCAAAGGGGGCATGTGCTTGTTGGAGGGCTGACGTCACTGTACCTGACAATGACAGGAGTGTACGATGTAGGCCACCCACGTCAGAGTGTATGCCCTCCATGAATGCCAGAACCTGGCCTAATTTGTTATCGTGTGCACTGAAGGCATTGAGCAGGGCGGTCTGGCCCACGCAAAGTTGCCGCAGGAGCTCTACGCACTCTGCACTGAGGGCAGCAGGGGGGGCAGGTGCAGGTGCAGCGGTGCCATGTGTGAATGTCACACGTCCCCTCTTAGTGACACGGATACGGCCAGCCCCAGAGGAAGTGGATGGGAGGGTGGGCAGTGGCCGTTGGTAGTCAGATGCAGCAGCAGACTCCCCATCTCCTGTGGATGCTAACAGGGACGCATCCCCCCTGCCCTCAGATGAAGTGGTACTCTGTGTCTCAGCCACAGATTCCTCATGCATACTCCTGTCACCCTCATCAGCGCTGGTGTGGTCAGTGTCACTTTGCTCTGTCGCACTCTGCTCTGCTGCCGCTGTCGTGCTGGTCTCGCCACTACTTTCAGGATCATGTTCCGCCCTGGTGTCTTGCGAATCTGCATAAGTGACAGAAACATGGTTGTATAAGTGTCATTGTCTGGTCACACGATATCAGAGCAATGCAGCACATGAGAGGCCTAGAGCTACATGGTAACCACCACACCCTCAAATCAATGTGCAGCTATACACCATATAGACCACAACTGTGCCTGTCATGCGGACAAACAGGCAGGAGTGTACCAATGTCGATGACACACAGCACTACACCCTGCCCATGGATGGTGTTCCCCCAGCCCACATTGACCTGCCCCATGGACATGATGTAACATCACCACTTACAGACCCTAAAGGGATCCAGAGGGGAATACACACACCTGTATTGTCTACACATGCCACATTGTCAAATAGGCCATTACAATCACCATGTGCCAATCTGGGTTCACATTGTTGTCAGATGTGTGGGCCACTACCATGCAGGTGCATGCAAAGTAGACAGACATGGTGTCACACTCATTAAGTGGACACAGCTGTACGGCATAATAGGGACTCCACCCACCATCACAAAGAAGAGTGACCATGTGGACAACAAAATATAGGTCAAGGACTGAAAACTGCAGGCAGGAGCTGCAGAGTAAGGCCATGGTGGGCCAATGCCTCATACAGACACACATCACAGTTGCCACTCACATCACATATCACAGCATGGCAGCACACGCACATCACATGTGTCACCGCAGGCACAGGCACTCTACACATGCATCCACTCCCAGACAAACTCTCCCTCACCGGATACTCACCATCTCTGTCTTGCTGCTGAAGCCCCTTCAGACGTGCATCCGGGTCTGGATAGGTCACTGCCAGTATGCGTGCCATCAGCGGAGTCATGGTGCGCCGTGCCACACGCCCTGTGCGTGGTACCATCCCCAAGGTCATCTCTGCCACTTGCTTAGCCAGCCGGCTGATGTCGTCCCACCTCTTGTGACAGTGTGTGTGTCGTCTGTTTGATACCCCCAGGGCTCGCACCTTTGCTGCTATGGCCCTCCAGATAGCCTTACGTTGGTGTACTTTGAGCTGCAGGTATGAGAGTAAAGAATGCCAAATGAACATTTACACATTGTCATATGTCAGCATCTATCAGTACAGCAGCCAGACACTGATTCTGGACTCACAGTGACCAATCTCCCTCCAGAACTGGGGGTACCCTCACAAGGCCACTCTGCATGGCATAAACATTAGTGAATGCATGCACACATTGAGCTTCGTAGTCTCCATGATGATCACACTAAAGAATGATGCTTCAACACAAATGCATCGACAGCACTGTGTAAATCAGAAATTGTACAGGGCATTGATGGGGCATATCCACTAATCAGTGTGCAGCAACTGTAGCATGTAAGTTGGCTGATGGACAAACTTTGGCAGGGCAGCCACTGAACCTACTCTGTGGGCCACACTGACGATGACTACAGGGGCACCCTGAAATTACATCACAAGCGGACACTGTCCAACCAGCTACAAGGCAAACAACCGTTGGTCATGTCTGCCCCAAAAAGTAGCAAATCCCACTCACACATACAAGTATAGGCCTAGGACAGAGTCACAATGCAAAACACACACTCCCACCACCTGGAAACATCTTGTCTGTCAGTGTTTGTCTGCACCCCACATCCAAAATAACATACTGCAGCATCATGAATACACGTCTGACACCACCCTGCCCTACTGCTCCCTACATGGTGACTTACCACGACATTGGGGCCACCAAACAGGCGTGGGTACTGTGCCAGCACCTCGTTCACAAGGACATCCAGCTCCTCACTCGTGAATGGACTGGCACGGATCTTATCTGTTCTTGACATCCCTGTGGATATGGCAGACCTGTGGCGGAAGTGTGTTCTGAGGTGTCCCAGGCAGCAGGCTCTGTGAGCAGCAGGAGAGGGTCACAGGCATCAGCAGGAGAGGGTCCTATGCAGCAGCAGGAGAGGGTCCCAGGCAGCAGGCTCTGTGAGCAGCAGGAGAGGGTCCCAGGCAGCAGGCTCTGTGAGCAGTGGGAATGTGTGGCTCTCTCCCACAGATTTATAGGCCCCTGGGGTCGTTAGGAAGCTGATAAGATGCTACAATTGGTTGTCTGGGTCTGCCTTATTCAAAAGCATCCAATGACCGCCTCCGCGGCGGCGGCGCACCGCTTCCGCATTTTTCAAATCTGCATCATGCCACATAGAACACCCATGCCATTGGCTGTATGCAATGCTCCACGGCGGTGACGCACCGCGGGTGTCCGGGCTGCGCTACCGCGATGGTGCATCATTCAAAAGCATCCAATGACCGCCTCCGCGGCGGCGGCGCACCGCATTTTTCAAATCTGCATCATGCCACATAGAACACCCATGCCATTGGCTGTATGCAATGCTCCACGGCGGTGACGCACCGCGGGTGTCCGGGGTGCGCTACCGCGATGGTGCATCATTCAAAAGCATCCAATGACCGCCTCCGCGGCGGTGACGCACCGCTGGGGACCGGCGGTAGGTACCGCGACTCATGCGGCGGAGCATAGCCAGCGGCATGTCCACAAGTCCATGTGCCAATGGCTACCTTGGCTGGGTAGATGGTGGTGCTGGGGTCACACCGCTGGGAACCGGCGATAGATACCGCGACTCATGCGGCGGAGCATAGCCAGCGGCATGTCCACAAGTCCATGTGCCAATGGCTACCTTGGCTGGGTAGATGGTGGTGCTGGGGTCACACCGCTGGGGACCGGCGGTAGGTACCGCGACTCATGCGGCGGAGCATAGCCAGCGGCATGTCCACAAGTCCATGTGCCAATGGCTACCTTGGCTGGGTAGATGGTGGTGCTGGGGTCACACCGCTGGGGACCGGCGGTAGGTACCGCGACTCATGCGGCGGAGCATAGCCAGCGGCATGTCCACAAGTCCATGTGCCAATGTCTACCTTGGCTGGGTAGATGGTGGTGCTGGGGTCACACCGCTGGGGACCGGCGGTAGGTACTCATGCGGCGGAGCATAGCCAGCGGCATGTACACAAGTCCATGTGCCAATGGCTACCTTGGCTGGGTAGATGGTGGTGCTGGGGTCACACCGCTGGGGACCGGCGGTAGGTTCTGGCATTTTCGTACACATTGCTGTGTATGTCAATCCTGGACAATGTATAAGTACCATGCAGCTACATGGTGTAGGGCACATCATTGTACACACGATGCCACAGAGCCATTGCATTCACAGGAGGACGCACGTTCAGTGTGAGCCACTTTAGCATGTGTTTGTGCCATTTTAGTAAGGGTTTTGATGGGTGATGATGATTGACAGACGTCAGGTGCTCTACATAGATGTCGTGAGGTTTAATGTGTTGTTGGTCAGTGCAGACCTTGACCGGGCTGGTGGCACTGCATGGTATCGTACCTGACTTGTGCATTCAGAACTGATCATGCACACAACCAGAAGTGTCCCTGCTATTGTGATCATTGTGTTAATGAATGCTTGCAGAATGTACATGATGCATTGAGGTGTGGCAGGTACGGCAGATGGGTATGACAGACATGTTAAGTCACATTAGATTTGTGGCTCTAGTAGCTCCATGTCTGCGCATGTCACAAGTTCAATCATTATATCCACTTTCACATTACCCGATGTGTTACTGTCACTTGGGTATTGTCACTGGAGAGGCCTGCCCTCTGTGTGTAGCTATTGGGCAGCCATGTAACCAGATGTGCCATGCATCTCTCTGGCGCTTGTCGTTTTCCCATTACATCATTGATGCTTTGTGCTATGGCCATCTCATGATGCTTGTCATTGACCTATTCTTTTTAATCCTAAACTAGGAGGAGGCCAAATCTCCTACGTCAGTTGATTGTGCTTGAGGACATGGAGAATGAGGCAATCATCAGGAAATTCAGGCTGGACAGACCGACATTGAAGATCGTGTGTGATCTATTGGAGCCCCACCTGCAGCCTCGCCGTCACTATCCTACGGCATTCACACCCACCTACAAGGTAATGGCAGCACTACACTTCTTTGCGACTGGTTCCTTCCAGGAGACCGTGGCTAACGCTGGGGGAATGTCGCAGCCCATGTTCAGCATGGTGCTGAGGGATGTACTTGAGGCCATGATGATTTATCGGAATCGCTACATCCATTTCCCCCGGGGACGTGAATTGGCTGCCGTTAAGGGGGACTTCTATCCACTTGGGCACATCCCACATGTAGTCGGTGCAATAGATTGCACCCATGTGGCTCTGGTGGCACCGCAGGCGACGGAGCACATTTATCGGAACCGCAAACACTACCACTCCATGAATGTGCAGGTGGTGTGCCTTGCAGACATGACAATTTCACATGTGTGTGCTAAGTATCCCGGTCCCGCACATGACTCTTTCATTATGAGGAACAGCATGGTGCCACGGATGATGGAGAATCTGCATCCCGAACGTGCCTGGATTGTGGGTGAGTTACACTACTGCTATCACGTGCTATGTTTCACTGGCTTTACTGTGGTCGTACAACATTGCTATGGGTCTTTTTTATTCACAGGGGACTCTGCATATCCCAGTAGGCCATGGCTGTTGAGCCCACTCCGGAATCCCCAGACACCAGCAGAGATCCGCTACAATGAGGCCCATGGCAGGACACGACGGGTAATTGAACGGACTTTTGGGCTGCTGAAGTCAAGGTTCCGGTGCCTTGACAGGACTGGAGGCGCACTCGCATACTCGCCTGGGAAGGTGTGCAAGATCGTTGTGGCATGCTGTGTGCTACACAACCTGGCCATCCACAAGGGGGTCCCCCTGCTCCTGGACGACAGTGAGGAACCAAGGCCACAACCTGCTCAGGGACCTGAATCCAGTGAAGAGGACAGTGGAGAGGAGGAAGGAGTTGACCAACGGCAGCAGCTAATCCAACGCTACTTCACTTGAAGGTGTGTGACGAGTTACAACGTCTACATAGTCTAGTGTGGTAGCTTATGTTGTGAATGGATATGCGCAGATGTTCCCAATAGCCACATGTTCTGTCACCTATGTATGGTATTGTTGGAATGGACGTTACGTACGGAGATGTATTCTGGACGGTATTTGTGCATATCAGCTAGACAATGTGTAGTGTACCTGTGATAATTTGGATATTTGTGGACCAGTGATCTGTGTTTGTTGCCACGATGAGACCAGTGACTGTAGTTCTGTTGTGTCTCCCTAGGTGCTCCAGAGTGTTCCTGCCCTGCATACTGTACATCATGTTTACATATCATGGACATTATCATCATTGTAAATACTGCACTAAAGAATTCAATACACAAAATCTGGATTGTAAGGTATTTTATTTACGGGGTGGACATGTGAATTGTGCGGGAATATTTACAGGAAGGTGGGGAATGAGCAGTGAGTTGACAGTCATGGTCGCAGAGATGCAAGAGTAGACACCACATGGATGTGGTGACCCAGTCCAACAGACAGGTGCCATTGCCAAGGCAATGTGGGGAAAGATAGTCCAAAAAGTCAATGCAGTTGGGGAGATGGTTGTCTTCACGGCTGGCTCCGTGACTGGCGTGTGGCAGGTGCTTGGCTTCCAGAGACTCCCAGGCTCTTCTTCGGACGCCCCCTAGATCTTTTTGGCGGTGGGGGGGCCTGCTGAATGGCCAGCGGCGTCAGAGGACTCGACCCTCTCTGTTGGCGCAGGGGAGGATGGTGGACTGTCATCATGCTGCACAACAGGAGGGGACGGCGGTGATGGTTGGGACACAGGCCTGTCCCTCTGCAACGCCACTTGCTGGCCCATGAGGTCCACCATCTGTCCCAGGCGGTTATCGATGGACCTCATCAGCAGGATGAGCTCCCTTAATAGTTCATCCGACCGCCCACTTTGTCCCTGGACCTCTTGGTAGGCCTCCACAACTCTGGTGAAGTGGTCCAGGGATGGTGTCCACTCCTCCCGAGGTCTGGTGTTGACCCTGGCCCTCCCACCTGCTCTGCTGCCACGGACCTCTTCCCTCGCCACTGGTGCGCCACGCACTGGCTCCCTCCCCTCCACAGTTGTTGGTGTGGGCTGGTCATCCCTAGGGACAGGGAGGGTGCTGCAGGTGGTACTGGTGGTAGTGGTGGTGTTGGTGGCAGTGGCTGTGGTGGTGGTTGCCGTGGAGGCAGAGGCCGTGACAGCAGGGGTCTGCTGCGTTGTTGTTGCAGCAGAGGTGGTGGTGGGGAGGATGGGGGCCTGGGACCTCTGGGTCTGTGGAACACCGGATGGGCCGGCCTGGAGCTCATCATCCAAACTGTCCTGGGAGTCTGCATCTGTGAGTCCATGTGCCGGAGGTGGAGACTGGCTCTGCTGGTCGTTGGTGTTGTCCCCAGCAGTGAGTTCTTCATCACCTGTGGAGTAGATGGGGAGTGGTCAGTGTTTGTGTCATCTGCGTATCATCAGCTGTCTGTACACTAGTGAATTTTGCTGTCATCAGTTGTACAAATCATGGCAACACCGTGTTACATTACATAGTGGAGAGTTACATCATGGTGTCCTAAAGGTTGATTGTCTATGCATTTTGTACAATAGTAATTTGATTAATACACACACACACTTCATGAAGATATACGGTAGTTACATACCTGTAAGGTGAGTGTGCAGGGTACAATGACTGACACTTTGTCCTGGGTGGGGGAGGCCTCCATGCTGCTAGGCTGTGGGACAGGGGGGCATGCTGGGAGTAGTGAGACAAGCCTCCCATCACACTCCCTCCAAGTGAAGATGGCTACCAACCTGTAAGTTTGTTTGTTCAACAGTGCAATGGCTGATACTTTCTCCTGGGTGGGGCAGGCCTCCATGCTGCTGGGCTGTGGGACAGGGGGGCATGCTGGGAGTAGTGAGACAGGCCTCCCTCCACACTCCCACCCACAAACAGGCTCCAAGTGAAGATGGCTACCAACCTGTAAGTTTGTTTGTTCAACAGTGCAATGGCTGACACTTTCTCCTGGGTGGGGCAGGCCTCCATGCTGCTGGGCTGTGGGACAGGGGGGCATGCTGGGAGTAGTGAGACAAGCCTCTCATCACACTCCCACCCACAAACAGGCTCCAAGTGAAGATGGCTACCAACCTGTAAGTTTGTTTGTTCAACAGTGCAATGGCTGACACTTTCTCCTGGGTGGGGCAGGCCTCCATGCTGCTGGGCTGTGGGACAGGGGGGCATGCTGGGAGTAGTGAGACAGGCCTCCCTCCACACTCCCACCCACAAACAGGCTCCAAGTGAAGATGGCTACCAACCTGTAAGTTTGTTTGTTCAACAGTGCAATGGCTGACACTTTCTCCTGGGTGGGGCAGGCCTCCATGCTGCTGGGCTGTGGGACAGGGGGGCATGCTGGGAGTAGTGAGACAAGCCTCCCATCACACTCCCACCCACAAACAGGCTCCAAGTGAAGATGGCTGCCAACCTGTAAGTTTGTTTGTTCAACAGTGCAATGGCTGACACTTTCTCCTGGGTGGGGTAGACCTCCATGCTGCTGGGCTGTGGGGCAGGGGGGCATGCTGGGAGTAGTGAGACAGGCCTCCCATCACACTCCCTCCAAGTGAAGATGGCTACCAACCTGTAAGTTTGTTTGTTCAACAGTGCAATGGCAGACACTTTCTCCTGGGTGGGGGAGGCCTCCATGCTGCTGGCCTATGGGACAGGGGCTATGGTGGGAGTTGTTGTACTAACATTCCGGCCCCATATAGGCCTCCTCAGCAGAATGGCTGGCTACATGTTGGTTAGGGATGGACAGTGTATTGGTGGTTGGGTATTGCAAGGAGGTAAAAGTCAATGTGGTCTTAAACATTTGTCTGTACTTACCAGCCTCCGCTCCCCCGGCTACTCCTGTGTAACTCTCAGGTAGCAGGATAGCAAGCACCTTCTCCTCCCATGGTGTGAATGTCTTCATTGGGATGGGAGGGCCACTGCCAGTCACGTTTGCCAGATTCCAGTTCTTGCTCCTCTTCTCCTTGACAACCCTCTTGAGATCATGCTACCGCTTCTGGATCTCCTTCTTGGATCTTGGGGTGGCCCCAACTGCATTCACCCTTTGGACAATCCTTTCCCACATTTGTGTCCTGGTGGCTAATGGTGTCTGTTGGACTAGGTTCCCAAATAGTTGTGGTTCTACTCTCACAATCTCGTTGACCATGACTGTCAACTCACTCTCTGTGAATTTTGGCATTTTTAGTGATGTCATGGTGTGGGGGGTTGAGGTGTTTGTGGGTGCAGGGGTGTGTGGGTGCAGGGGTGTGGTGATGAGGTGTGTTATGTGCTGGGGGTTTGATTGTGATGGTGTGATGGTGGTGTTGATGGTGGTTTTGGGTGGGTGGGTGTGGTGTGCGATTTTGCCTCTCCTCTCAGATGTGGTGTGTGGCCTTCTGTTCTGGAAAGATGCAAAGGATTGTGGTGAGTGGAGGGGGTGGCTTTGTACTCAGCTGTGTGGGTGTGTCCAATTGGATAGTGGTTGTCAGGTGTGTTGTGGGTGTGGTTATGTAGTATTGTATATTTTTTTGCCATTTCTGTATCTGTGTGTGTGTGTTGTATCTATTGGAGGCTGGGCTACTTTGTTTATGCAGTATTTGGCATCACTGCGGTGCTTTGACATCGACCGCCATGGATTTCATGTTCGTCCGCTGCGGTGACTTTGCTGGTGCTTGTCCGCCATTTATCCCATGCAATCCTGCCTTCGACCGCGGCGGTCGGTGCCTGCGGTTCCGCCCGCGCCACCCTCGGGGTTATCGTAATTTCCTGTGCGGTGTCTCCGCTTTCCCTGTGGGCGGTTTTGTATTTTCCGCTGCTTTTACGACCGCCGCGGTCGGAGTTTTGTCATCACCGCACACGTCGGGCGGTTTCATTTTCACCGCTACCGCCGCGGTCGGTCTCTAGTGGCGGTCGATCCTAATTTGTCTGCCGGTAGCACTGCCTCCATGGCGGGCGGTTGTTTTCCGCCTCCATGGCGGGCGGGGTGGTTTTCCGCCCGCTATCCTAATGGGGCCCTTAGATCGTGGACCGGGCGGGCGGTATATCAGAAGGCCAAAAAAGGTGCAGTTGTCAGATACCTTAATCCCAAACAAGGCTGCCTCCAATAGGATGCCTGGGTCATTCTCCACGGGGCTAAGGGATCTCCCATGCCACTAGGACCAGGCCGCCTCCTCTTCAACCTAAACGGTCACATCTGAAAATAATGTAACCGGGAGGAACTCCGTCTACCAAGTCAGGGCCAGAGTCATCCCTAGCCCACCTCTCCCTGATAAAAAGGCAGTCTAAGTTAAGTGTTCGAATGGTCATTGCAATTTAAAATTTAATGTTTGTGCATGGAACGAGCGTTAATTAAAGCCCCCCAAATAAAACCAGGCATAGGCCCCACTTTGGTCTCAGCCCCTGTCCTTCTCTTCCCCTGGCCCTACTGAAAGAGCACGGGGCGGGGGCCACACCATTCATAGGGCTGAGGTGACAGTGCTGACAATACTCAGCCTCCCCTGTAAGCAAGTTAAACTTCACACGCCTTATTCTGTTTCTCAGGGCGCAGCTGAAGAAGTTGGGCCCTTGAGTAAGTTCTTGTCAAAGCGCCCTTGTCCCCAGAGTTAAAATGGGCACAGACGGTCTTGCCTTTGGTGCGCCAGGTACGCACATCTGCTGTGCGCACCATATTCCATCAGCTTAAGGGCCCCGAACCTGGAAGTACAAAAAACCTGGACCGCCAGCATAGCAATGCAGTGACCGGCGCCCATGATCATCGAACCCCCCACATGCAGTTGAGCATAGATTTTAGGAGGTTCCCAGATGGACGTCACATGTTCTTCCTCAGGGGTGCGTACCAAAAACTTCTCGTCAAAGAGATTGTAGATTCTCTGACTTTTGAGCACATCAAGATGGTAAAAATATTTGAAACCTTTGGACTGCTGATGGAAGTTGCTGATTATGGACTTTCATTTCAAGGGCATGAATTCCAGAGCTTCCTGGAAAACCTCAACATCAAACACCACCACATTACCCGCAGGTGGCAGCAAGTAAACAGTGGCGTAGAGAAGTTAATCGGAACATTCATGAAGGCACTTCCCTAGGTCTCCAACCTTTTCTATGGTGAGAGCTACTTCTGGTAACTGAAATGCATCCTGAGCTACTGCTTAATATGTGGGGGTTAGATAAGGGTATACTTAAGTCAGAGTAACTTAAACACTTCCCCCTGAGTATCCCTGTCCTGCTCAACTGAGCATACAGAATTCATGCCTCACGAGCTTTAAAGCAAATGTTAAGATGTGTTTTATCTCTTGTTTATAAGTCGTACTGAGAGGTGAGAGTCTAGTTTAGACTTGTGTTCTCATTGTTATGCACTATATAAGATGGGACAGCTCTCATTTTGAGAGTTAGAAGACGAATGACCATTAGAAATAATACATTTTGCAGGGCTCAGGCACCCTTCATAATTATCTACAAGAAGACACATCTCAGAAGTGAGCAACACACTACAACAGTCAGACAATAAATGCACACAAATTAATATAAGAAGAGATTGCTTTAGGAAGCTAGGTGAAGAAAGAAAAGGAAAAAAAGGAAATTAAGCAATGAAGACTGGAAGTGAAAAGAAGGAGAGGATAAAAGAAAGAGAATCGAATGGGAGAAAGACATGAAAAGGAAGTAGATGGAGAAAGAAAAAGAAATGTGAGGAAGTAAAAGGAGGCGAGAAAGGCCGGCAGAGACAATGGATGAAAGAAAGGTAGAAGAGAAAGAAGGAAAGAAAGGAACAGACAGGGTAAGCCAATTAATGAGAGAAAGTCAAAAGGATACAAAAAGTGAGTAGCAGTAATAAAGTAATAAAGGGGGGTGAATGAGATACAGCAAGTAATAGATATAAAGAAAGTTTTGTGAGGAGAGCATGAGAGAGGGAAGGAGAAAACAGAATGACAGAAAAAAGAGGAAGATAAAAGAGGACAAGAGAAATAAACAAAAACAAGAGAATGACAGAAAGATTCGCGAGAAGGCAAAATAACCAACAGACAGGAAGAAAAAGAAACAGAACCTAAACAGGAGAAAGCGAAAATACAGGAGTAAAGGAAAAATGAGTAAAAGTAAGTAAGAAGTGAAAGGAAAGGGAGAAATAGAAATAGGTAGCAATGAAGAATAAGACTAAATCAAGGAAAGAAAGTTAAGGAAAGAGAACAAAAGAGCAAGTAAAGTCCAAGTTGAACAGTAAATAGAAGCAGAAAAGACAGCAAAAGAAAGAGAAGAGAAAAAAAGGAAATGAGGGTAAGGAGAGAAAGTAGGGGGAAGAAAAGGGAGAGAAGTAGAGAGGAAAAGAGGAAAGTAAAACAAAAAGAAAGTCAACAAGATATTGAAAAAGAAATGCAGGAAGAAAAAAGAAAGATAATGAGAATTTGAGGAAGAAAATAGGAATTAAAGAAGATAGATTTAAAAAGAGGAGGTGGGTAGAAACAAGAACAAAAATGGAGAAATGGAAGCAAAGGGCAGCAGAAGAAAAAAGAAGGAATGAACCTTGTAAAGATGAACAGAAGAAAGGGAGAAAAAGAAACAAAACTGCAAAAGAAGGTAACAAAGAGAAAGATAAGTAAATAATTGGACAGTATATCAGGTGAAAGGGACCATGGTCAATGCCAATAGGGGACTGGAATAGTGGCTAGGAATATTTTGTGGTTTAAATAGATAATCCTTCACCCCATGCCCAAGGGAACACACAGTGGTGATACCAAAAACTGGAGATGAGTCAACACAAGCTGATGATTACCACAAGTCTCTAGTGCTAACCTCTACTCTACCCAGTCCCTCACTCCTAAGCCCACCAGGACAAGCAGTCGTTCTAAAGGAAGAACCAACTATGCCTTGCCATGCCCTGGAGTTTTCTCCAACCACCTTGGGCTGAAGCCACCAGAGTTATCAGGCCGCCTCCTCAGTCCATCACAAGACCCAGAGACTACCAACATTCTTCCTCTCATAAAAGTCCAATTAGTGGGGTCAGACCAAAGTGGGGAGGGATGTAGTGAGCCTCCCAAATGCAGCAGCCAGAGCGGCTCACCCCAGCATGCAATCTGAGGCTCTGCGTGGGCTCAGCGATAAATAAATGGACGTCCTGCCGCTCAGGCGGGGTCCAGACCAAACATCTGGAGTGTGTCTGCGTAAGAGCACCTGAGACCCCTGTGCACAATGCGGCCTACCCCAGTACAGGTGTAATGAGAATTATGGCAGGGAAGTCCATCATGTTAAGAGCCCTTAAAGGAGCTTTCACACTTGAGACTAATGGCCTCATTTAGAAGTTGATAGATGCAGAACATCCGCTAAAATGTGGCAGGTGTTTTTCTGCCTTATTAAGTACACAGAGGCCCAATTCACTGTAAGTACGGTGGGTGGGAATTCCAATATTTTTGATGCATTTCCTGCATGCTATCAGGTTAGGCCAGTTGGATATTTATCCCTGAAACACCTATGCACTTCCTTGCTGTCGTGTACAGTATTTAATTAAAGTTCAGTTGCTAATTGCTGCTTTAGCATATTTTACTAATTAGATCATGATCAATTTTGATGATGCTTGTTTCAAGCAGTCCAAAGAATGAGTAAAAGGAAATGGTTTTAGGGGCTTACTGCTTTTGAATACTTTACTCATTAGATTATGGTCTGGTCCCAAGTCCTTTCCTCCACACAGGAAGCAGCAAAGCAGGCAGCCTCCCTCCCCTCAGCCAATCACAATGCTGCAATGGCAGCGTTGTGATTGGCTGGGACGCCGACCATACAGGCGTGTATGGGTAGGCCATTTTCTCCATGCTTGCTGAATGCAGCCTGCAGCCTGCATGGAGAAAACTGAGAGTGTGCATGACTGGTTTGGTGACCAAACAGTCAGCGTCCACAACAGTGGGCACGCCACTTATCCCCTGCCGGGAGGAGGACCAACCAAACCCTTCTTTCTGCTTTCACGCAGTGCGAAAAAATTGAATCCAAAATACCATTTTATGTTTCTGCTTCTCGCTCTGCGAGAAAGCAGTGGGGCGACACTTCTACACCCACATGGAGGCACCGCCCCTGAGTTTCCTGTGTAACATATATAGCATGCGACTAAAGGTTCGGAATGTAAATACCTTCTGGCACTTGCAAACAGTCTGAGAGTTTTTATGGCTTTAAAGTTAAAGAACAGCACATTAACTGTACTTCTTATGCAGATAATATTATTTTGTTTGTGTCAATACCGGAATTGTTTATACCAAGTGTATTTACATAACTAAAAGTCTATTCTGAGTTTTCAGTTTATAAACTTAATGTAGATAAATCATAGGTTATTGTTCTTAACGAACATTGCAGGAAAGAGCCATTTGTTGCAACAGGTTTATCCTGGAATACAATGCAAATTCTTGAGGATCTGGTATTGTAATTCTGTCAGGGATACTCTTAGAATCAAAGCAGATGAAATAATTGGTAAAGTATGTCACTTTACAAAAGATTTGTCTATTTTTTATTTTTATCTTGATGAGGTTACATCTCCCAATTCTAAACTTTTTTCTTATGATGATGCTGGTTAAAAAATGTTAACTTTTTTTGCTACAGTAGAGGACATAGTATCTATGTTTCTTTGGAATTGGAAGAAATCTAAAATTTGTCTAGATAGTTTGAAAAACACAGGGTGTCTGGAGGTGTTAATTTTCTAAATTCATCAACTTATCGCAGGGTATTTGGAACTAAACACATTGAGATTCATTTAATGGATCCTGTCTATAACATTGGAAAGTTAAGGGTCTATCTAGAGCGAGCTTTGATTTTCCCTTTTTCTCACAAAAATATAATTTTTATGCCAAATCCGCCCACGTTTTGGTTGTCGCCTACTGTATCACACTCTTGCTTCTTATTGAAACCATTTATGGGTTCAATTGTATCAAATTTTGATCAGTTAGTTGGCAGTCCCATCTGGTGTAATAAACGGATTAAGAAAATTTGTAAAACCATATTGTGGAAAAGGTGGTCGCATAAGGGCATTTTCACCATTTCACAATTATAAACTGATGTCTATTGCTTCTTTTTTGGAACTATACAGCACATATGTTCTCTCAAATAATATGTTTACACAATATAATGAGCATATAAGTCTCCTTCGCATTGCACTTGGGACACTCACCTCCTCTAGCCTTGAAGATCCTCATGTGCCGAATAGTCCTAGTGCTAAGAATTTGCTCTCAAAGGCTGCTGTCATATTTTAAATTGCTCCAACCATCCAATGTAGAGAGACCTATGTTTCCTAACAATTCAATGTGGGTATTGAAGTTGCATTGTACTTGGCCAGTTCCTAACGGTAATAAAATCTGGGCCAAAGTGCATTCTACAGCTCGCTTCATAACTTTAACATAAACTCTGCTTCTTTTTTAGGTCGAGCCTAATGTCAGCGTGCAAGTTCTGCTCAAACGAAGATCTGCTGTAGTTCAGTACTTGAGGGAAGCCCCGCCCACTCCCCGACCATATTTTTCATTGGCTTGTGTCTTTGTCCTTCGAAAATGCTGCCTTCAGATTTATTTATAGGCTTTTAAGTCCCTCCTTATTACGGCCATTTCCTCATATGTATCTTCCCATGGCTACTGGCACCTTTACTTCGAGTGTTACACAGTACGTGTTATTTAGACTGTGAGCACTATTTACTTTAATACGGTTCTCCTACTGCCTTCTCTGCTTCCCCCTCCCTCCCGTTGTCCGTGCCTTCTCACCCCTCCCCCATCCGCTCTCCCGTTGTCCGCGCCTTCTCGCCCGCTTCTCCCCCTCCCTGCTCGCACTCCCGATGTCTGTGCCTTCAACCCCCTCCTCCTCCCGCACTCCAGTTGTCGGTGCCTTCTCCCCCCTCACTAACGTTGTCCATGCCTTCTCCCTGCTCCCCCACCCTCCCTCCCGGTGCCTGTGATGACTACCATTTGCAATGCAATAGATCTCGCGTAAATGCAATTCCTATTGCATTTCAAATGCTTGTTATGAAATATTTCTACAGTGTATGACTCATCGGTTCTGCGTAGTCCTTCCTCTGTTTTGCTGATTGGTGCGTAGAGTGGAGAGAGGGCAGACCCGGGTGTGGCCTTACATTCCTGGCAGCCTCAGTCCGAGCCCCGCTCAAGCAACAGCTGTACCGCCCCAGCTGTGCTCCTCGTCGCTAATCCTGCCAGTGAGTAGGGAAGACGAGGGTAAACGGCTGTGATTACATGTGCTGAGGGAGCTAGAAAAATAAGGTGGGCAACGGAAGAGGCGTTGTGGTGGGGGGCCCAGTCAGGGCCGGACTGGGAACCACAACCGGCCCTGGCAAAGTGCTCGGCCGGCCCCCCCTCCCAAACCCCCCCCTTCCCACTCGGGGGGGGTTAGAGGTGCCGCTGAGCTCTTTGCCGAGGATGGTTTTCGGCCGATTTTGGTACAGAGCTGATTTTGCAGCTATGCTGCAAAAACGGCCCTGTAACAAAAACGGCCCCCAGGGGCCCAAAACTGGCCCCCACCCGTGCGGCGCACCGGGGATTGCCCGGTGCCCGCTATGGCCAGTCCGGCCCTGGGCCCAGTGAGGGTGCAGTTCAGGACTGCGGTAGCAAGGAGATATGACTGCAGCAGGAAGTGGAGACTGTGTTACGATGGTAGTAGTGAGGGTGCTGTGGGGGCTATCAGCAGCTTCTGTACTGCACTACCCTAAAGGAAAGTGTGAGGTCTACAGGGAGTAGTTTCATTGGGACATTTTTGGAGGGATCATCTTTAGTAGTATAAGTCAGGAGAGTGGTCCTGTGGGGGTAATATCTTGGGGTGGGTGGGTCCTTTGAACTTAGGGAGTGGGGCTGTGGTGGGGGCTTTAAGAAAGAGTAGTGATAATTGCGAGCTGTGTGAAACAGGAAGAACGTCTTGTGGACTGTAGTACTTTTGCCCCTCGGGATACTGTCAGAGGGAAATATTACTGTGTAGAATGGCATGAGCCCTTTCCTTCTAAATAAGTCTAATTATAGAATTCTTTTCATTGGTAATACCACTTGGGGCGATTAAATAATAATGTCTGGTTGAATTAAAAAAAGTTAAATACGTGAAGTTAAAGCAAAGGCCAATGTTCAAACATACCCGCAGGCGTATTAAAATAAGCCTTGTGTAGAGCATGGGTCTTACAGGCTGTTTGACTAGAGAAGTCTCATGGTCTTGTGTATAGAATGTATTGCTATATCTAGATTTTGTTTTGTAAAGCTTCCACAAGAGCAGATTATTGTGTTTTGTGTATCTAGCGTGCTAAGAGATTCTTTCGAGTGCTTTCCCATAGTTTTATTTTTAAAATTTGTGCCAGTGGAAGACTAAGTTTCAAAGACCAGAGTTCCCTTTTTAAGAGTTCACCATGTGTGTGAAGGATTATATGTGATCCAGTGAAACATCAGCTCTTTTTACAGTCATAAAGTTTTAGATTAACGAGTATGATCTAACAGGGCCGTGTTTAAGCACATGGACAGAGGTTTTCTTCTAAAACACATACGTTAGTCCTTTACCTCTAGGCGCTTGGGAGAAGTCAGTGTGTGTTATCTATTTATCCTTAGGTGCCGCATCAAAAGAATTTGAGCCCAAGTTTTTGCAGCTGGTATTTTTAGAACCTTAGTCAGGCTAAGAAGCAAAAAAGTGGTGATCAGAAGGAGATGGGGAGTAGAAGGATAAAGTGATCATAACAAAACTTGGGATAACACAGGAAAAGGTTATTCTAGAGCATGGGTACTCTCAAACATTTTCTCAAGCGCCACAAAGTTTGGTCTGTGATGTGACAAGGGCCACATCAATGCCAGCAGGGTGGGAATTTGGGAGGGGGGTAAGGTGGATATAGGGGAAGCGAAGCATATACATCTATATTGCACAATGTGAAACCATTGATAAGGGGGCGACAAAGTGCACTCATATTTCCTGATGTCGTAATCAAACCGGAACCATGGTCTGCTCATTTACCACGTGCTTTGTAACAAAGCTTTGAATTGGAGCGACTTTCACTCACACGCCGAACGCATAGCTTGCTCATAACTTCATAACGAAGATACAGTTCATCCAGCTTTTGTAAATTCTTTATTCTATGTAATCCATTAGTTCATTGCTTATTCCTTTTCATCATGTCTCATGAGGTAAAACATGTAATCCCTGTTTCAAATGCTGAAGATATTCCTCCCAGGCCTTTTTCTGTAACATGATTCTTACATGCGTCATCAACAGTTATAGATCCAATTTAGCCAAAGCATTTCTGGCTTTTTTTTAGCCCTTCGTTAGGAGTTCACTGTAAATTAGAAACATCACTATTAGATAGTATCTTAAGACCACAATACTTTTGCTTTATCCCAGCAGTGCTTTCAGACATCTATATTGTCTTATTTTAAAAGAAACCCCATGATCGTTTCAATCTGGAGGAGACTTCAGACCCCAGCATTCCTTGCAGCCTGAATCCAGACCCCAGCATTCCTTGCAGCCTGAATTCCGCCAACGTGACACATTGCCCGTGCCTGGAGGCTTATTAGGGATAGGGTGACCAGACGTCCCGGTTTTCCCCGGACGGTCCCCGTTTTTAGGTCGAGGTAATATCCGGTCTACCGAAGGCAGAACCGGAAGTTCCGAGATTTAATGTTTCTTAGTGTGGACTATTTGTCCCGCCTCTGTTTTTGCCTCTCTCCCATTGGCTGGCTTCCTAAACGGAGGCCAGCCATTGGAGGAGAGAGCTCTCCCTCCGAATAGGCTCCGTCCTTTTCGGATTTGGAGGTGTGTTCGGTGTTCTTCTTTCTACTTTTAGGCCACGCCCATTCTGAGAACACCGAACACCCCCCCAATCCGAAAAATCTTGAACGGTGTGTCCGCCATTATTTGTTTTGTTTTCCCAGTTTCCAGAGCTGCTCTGCTTGTCCCCCATCCCTCCGCCCGCAGCTCTCCTCCGTCCCGCTCCCCCCCTGTCAAGACTCAACTTATCTGGTTCACCAAGATCTTGCACGGGAACAGAGATGCTAGAACCCAAATCCCTTTGAGCAATGTCGGTGGGTCAGGTCCCTGAACCCTCCCTTCATTACTCCCAGGGAAGGGGGTGTGGATAAAATAACAAACAGAGAAGAGAATGGTCCTGCGTTGGTTCCCTCTGGTCTCTGCCTTCTGGTGGCTTGGTAGATGTGAGGAACCTAAAAACAATAATACAACATTACACTCCTATCATCTATTTCTCACTGGTCTATTCTTGAATGCGTGCCTTTTCTCTGCTCACCCACCCTAGTGTTGCTGGACCTTGCCTCTCTTCTTATGTAATGGTTAGGCTTCTGCTCAGCTACCAGTTGTCACTAATATAACAATAAACAGCAATGAATTAGTTTGGTTTCTTATAACTGTGGCAGAGTTTTGACCTAATTATTTTGGACAGGGGAAAGTGCACTTACTTCACTGGCATCTGAGTTTCATGTTTAAATGGGATTCTGTTTTAATTGTCTTTTCTCTTTTTTACTTATTAGTAGTCTGGCTGATGAATAACTCAGTCTCTCTTTCCTCCTTTGCAGGTTTACAGAGTTCCTAGAGTTGACTCACAGCTAATATAGTAAGTATTCACCTGTTCCACTCTTTGTCTTTCTTAGTTTTTGCACACGTGTTTTTAATTTATCAGTATACTGTTTTGTTGAACCTCAGGAGCTTTTTTGAATTGGCTAAATATATATATAACATTTCAGAAAGTAATTGCACTTAGCTTGCTTCCTCCCGGTGACTCGCGCTGCAGGCGCCTCTCGCCCGGTCTTGTCTTCGGGGAAACTTGAAACCTCTGACGGGATAACCGGCGAACTCTCCTCAGCTGTTTTTGACAGCGGCAAGACGTTTCTTTCGTGACGGCCGCTCCTCTACTGCTTAGCAGCGGTGACAATGTCTACTTTCACGAAGAGCGCCCCTCAGCTAGTTAGTGGCTGTCAAAGGTCTCCGTCTTGAGAGGCGGACGCTCGCAATGTTCAAAAGACTCGCGCTTGACTAGTTGCGCCGAGTCTGCTTCCGACGTCTTCCACCTTACTCTCCGGATTACTAAAAAACTTCTCCTACTATAAACAACTATGACTAGAATTCTTCATATGCTTGACACGACGAACCTCCTCAGCTAGGGTCTTCAGTGAAGTGCGCGTTTTTCATGACGCTCGCGCTCCACATAGCAATCTCAGCAGCTAGGATCTGAAAGACTAGAACGTCCATTGTCTTCCACGCTGGCCACGACGGCGGCCATCTTGCATCTCCAGGATCGTACTCTATCTGCCCAAGTGTTTAGAGAACATCTTGATTCTCTCCATAACGCAGTTGGATTGGTAATGACAGAACCCACAGCTTGAGTCCTGACAGTACCCCCTAACAAGGTAGGTCCTTCCCTTCTTGGCTTGGTAGGGAATCTCTGATGAAAGGATTTTACCAATCTTGGTGCATGAACATCCTCTTCCTGCTCCCAAGACCGCTCCTCTGGACCATAGCCTTTCCAGTCTATCAAATAATACAGTTTGCCTTTGGAGCACTTGGAATCCAAAATTTCTTTGACTTCAAACTCCGTTCCAGTTTCCAACTGGATTGGTTTTGGCGGTAGATGACTCCTCAGACTTGTGGAAACCTTTTTTAACAGTGAAACATGGAAGACTGGATGTATTTTCAACTTAGGTGGCAGTTCCAATCGGTAAGTGACCTGATTAATTTGTTCTTTTATAGGGTAAGGACCAATAAATCGAGGTTGAAACTTTCTGTTTCCTTTGAGTCTCAAATGTTTGGTACTTAACCAAACCTGGTCACCTTTAACCAAAAGAGGTCCTGCTTTTCTCTTCCGATCAGCATATTCCTTGTACTTTTCTTTAGCCGATCGCAGATTGTTCATTACTTTGTGGAAAAGTAAATTTTGCCATGTTCTGTGTCCCTACGCCTCATCCATCATATGTTATGTGTGCATGATCAATATGCATATGTTATTCCCCATTTCCGATTAATGACGCAATTACAGTTGTGTCCACCTCTGGTATGATGTTTTCCAGTCCTCGTGAATACTACGAATATCAGGCCTATGTGAGTAATGTTGCCACGTTTCTCAGTGTGCACGTTATTCAATTATAAAGTCCCCGTTTCCAGGCCTCGAAAGGGCCCGGACCACAGATTCAGCTCCTGTCTCCTGAAAGCCTCGCTGAGGAGCGATACAGCCCCCACCTGTATCCTCGACCCTTCACTTACTTCCTGCCTCGCAGTGCCCGGTGCACCCCGGCTCTGCCTCTGAGTCTGCCAAAAGTATGTTATAGTTCCAGTTATCAGTTCAGTCCTCCTCCTCTGCATTCCTAAGCTACTGAACTGCATCAATAGTTTCCGTCATTGTCTAGCCTTCTCGTCTCCATGTTAGAGAAATACTGTATTTTAATGGTCATTTAGTATTCTTCATCACGCACTACATGTAGAATAATGCATGGTCCAGTCCTAGAATCAAGTTAGCTTTTCCCCTCATGACTTCTAGTTTATATCAACATGTTCCCTAAACATTAGATACCAGATAGGGTTTAGGTACATGTCGCTCCGACCCTTCAGACTCTAGTCTCTGCTCCTAACACAGAGTTCGTAGCCCCCAGCTTCTCCTAGTAACACGTCATTGCCAGTTTTCGCGCACCATTAGGTTAGAGGTCCCGGCTCCTTAGGTAGCCCCCTCCTATGTTTCCGCCCATTCATGACATATTCTGTTACGTTTGCATCACATGTCTAAGTAAACTCCCAGTTACACCTCTTATTTCTCTTATCTCTCGCGACTGCTACGCGTCACGCCTTCTACTCCACCCACTGTTACGCCTACTGCAATGTAATGCTATGTGTTTGCGCTATGTATATAAGTCAATGTTGTTATTAAAAGTTAGCGCGCTCATCCCAGACCAAGCCCCAGCAGCTGCTGGGCCTCTTTTCCCCTGTTGGGCCCCAGTTGTCCTGCTGGGCCCTGTCATTCTGTTCCTATGCAGGTTGTCCTGATCCTGTCCTTATGCTGTAATAAACCTGCAGAAACTCCTACTACCTCGAATCTTGACTCTTATTTATTGAGCTATCTGTTATGCTATAAGTCTAGTCAAAAATAGGGTATTATTTATTTATTTACCACATAATGGCGCCCGAATAGGGACTTGCCCTTTCCCCACGCGTCGGTGAAGCCACGCCGACCCCCTGACCCTCTACAGTCGTGACGGAACCATATTGGCCAAGTGCAGATATTTCTGCTTCAAGTATCCCTCAGGCCCACGGAGGAGACGGAGGAGGCGGTCCAGCATCCGAACGAGACGGTGGAGGAACGCGGCGAGTCCCGACCAGAGCCCAAGCCGAGAGTCCAAGGTCCGAGGTATCCGGAGGCCCACCCGTAACTGAAGTCCGAAGTCCGAAGTCCGTCGTAGTCCAGTCCCGTCCGAGGCCTTCCGTTCCGTGCTGCCCGGTGAGTACCATTGCTGGGGTAGTGTCTAGACAGGGTCAGTCTAAATTGACTCCTGGTCCGTGGGTTGGTGGTACCCAAGCCCACAAACGAAGTGTTCACCTAGGTGGATACGGGTCTTGATGCGTTCCTTTATGGGACCGGTATGTTCCGTACTGTTACAGCAGTGCATCCAGTAATTCTAGTCTGTTCCGTTCTCGAGAATTCTGTTCTGTTTCTGTTTTCAGTATTTTCAGGTAGTATTCTGTTCGAACTGTTATGTTATGATATTGTTTAATGTATTTTCAACGTCGTGGTATGCCTGAATTGTTTTCTCAATTGTTATTGTTTTTCGTGTATTGTATTGTGTTCCGATTCAAGTTTAGAATGCCGCTCTTTTCCAAGTTACGTCAGTTAAAAACTAGAAAGGGTCTGCTGGAAGCAGCAGTTCCTGTTCCGCCTAGGGACAGTCCAGGTCACTTTATGTATCAGAAACATGGCATAAGCGCCATATTGTATCTAGATTTATGGGTAGAGTATACCAAACAGTTAGAAGAAAAGTATAGATGGCCCGTATCGGGTACATGGGATGCCGAATGTATCATGCGAGTAGAAGAAGCATTATGGAAAAAGAAAGCCAGACAGTCACAGAAAGATGCCATCGAGTTATGGCGTAAGGAAGCGCATAGAAGAACGGAAAAGGAAGTCAGAAAGTCAGAGTTAAGTAGAGAATCCCAAGAACGAGCCCAAGAAAGAGAATTAATCGAGATAGGTGAACAAGTCAAAGCCGAACAGTCAGACAGACAGAGGCATGCCCTTATTAAGGGTATGTATCCTCTCCTTGCCGAAGGCTTGCCAAAAGCGACCCCAGAGGCACTCAGTAATTTCCCGCCACCATTAGTTCCGACCAAGCTACGTCACAAACCGACCGCAGCTGATATTTTTATTTCGTCCTATTTGGACGACACAGTTCCAGAATATGCAAATCCAGTTCGCGCTCCACCTGTCCCTGAAAATCAGGCACTTCCCGTTCCTCCAGACACCGGAGTACCTGTTACGGTACCCCCGGGTCAGCCTGCCATACAAGTTCAGCCCACGTTACAATTACCGACCCTGCAAGCACGAAGAATGTCAGTCGACGATTCTAGTATAGGGGCCGCAGGAGGAGGTCCTCCTCAAACCCCGCCGCCACACAAGCGTTTATCAGCACTCGAATTACATGCTCAAGCATCACAGCGTACTCCAAAAAGTAACAAGTCTGTTACAGAAATCAGACAAGCCCTTGCCGAATGTGTCTATGACACAGTCCCAGGCGAGTATAATATGGTTTTATATTCCGTACGCGTAAGAAGGGTGACCGAGTATCTAGTCACCTAACCAAATATGAAAGAAGATCTAGACAGAATATATCGTTTCATCCGTACAGGGGATGATCCAGAAAGTATTGGCGAGATTATGTCTCAAAGGAAAGCCGAGATTCAGCTCATGATATTAAAGTTCCTGATCAATTGTCTAATAAGAGAACAAGATTACCCGTCTAAAGATCCCGCCGAAATGAGAATCCTAACAAGGTGGAGTGATAATATAGCCGAGGGTAAGCACAAGACCATTAGTGCCATGGAAAGTATGTACAAGAAAATTCGTAAAGAAATAATAAGGTTACACGAACAGCGTAAAGCAGCACAAGTAAGCGAGAAAGAAAGTATCTCTGATCCTGAAGAGGAAGACGAGAATCCCGCCAGAATAGCGTATGTAGGAAAATCCAGATTTCCAGATCGCCATTTACGTCCAGAACCTAAGTCTATTTTTTATCATCCAGCACCAGAACGAGGCTCTCTAGAACAAGTATTTCAAGCTACCGATCACGTTCTGAAATCACGAGTCGGTTATAGCGAATTAAGTACCATGCACGAACAAGAACTAGCCCGATCAGCAGTCCGATGGATTACTGATTCTACCACTTTTCCAGACGAAATAGTGGCACAAATGTTTCTGAAACTGCCCCCAGCCGAGCAACGACTGGTGGGTATGTATATGATCCAGCACCTCATTACCCTGTATGAGGGTCAACATTCTGATCCAGGCCCGTTACATGATATCCTGAACGAGTTACTCCAGTACAGATGGAGAGGTCTAGGTACCGATTTAATTAGTGTCATTCTAGAACAGCGCCACAAGTATAGAACGTTCCTGAACCCGCATTTTGTTCATGTCTCACCCCCAGAAAGTAAACCATTCTACATAGACAGACAGAATCCGCTACGAGAAGTCCACCCAGTCCAAGGGGCGGGTGGCGTAATGCAACGAGTGTTTGTATACACTCCGATATCAAAGATGGAACTTCTTGAAATGAAGAAATTAATCCCCTGTCATGACAAAGATCCAGCGGGGTTCCATAGAGAATTAAAAGACATGCTCCGTATGGGAGAATACACTTACCCAGATATCATTAAAATGTTAAAGGTCCTGCTACCCGCAGGGGTGTATGAAAAGTTAAAGGAAAAAGAATGGGAGGTGGGAGAGAAAAAGATCGATTGGACAGCTCTAGAAGCTGAAGACAAGGCACGAGTACCAGGTACCGGTCTTGGAGATAAATGTAAAGAATTACCAGAATTATTGATTCAAGTTTTACCCAGATTATTGACAACTAGGAAAGAAGACTGGGATGCAATCTCAGCCTGTAAACAGAAACAAGATGAGGATATTAGTGATTTTTATTCTAGATTTGAGAAATGTTTCAGTATTAACAGTGGTCTCAAGACAAGTAGTGAGTCATACCCTCATCTTTTCGTTACCAAATTAGTCGAGAATTCAAGTCCACAAATTAAAAACCGAGTTTTGAAAGTCGAAAGCACCTGGCAAGCAAACACTCCGTCCCAGATGCTCCAGATGCTCCAGTATCACCAGAATAGAATCAGAGAAGAGCAAGAACACGAAAGAAAACGTATGAAAGACACGAAAATGAAAGTGCTAGTTGCACAATCTATTCCTCAAGACAGTCAGAAGAGGGGTCCGAATCAAGCCAGTCATCCTGCGGCTCCCGTTAAAGGGAACTGCAATTATTGTAAACAGCCAGGTCATTTTATAAACGAGTGTGCAGTTCTGAAACACAACATAGCTACTGGTAAGACTAAAGAAAGACCACGTCCGCCGAGACAAGAACAAGTTTCACAGACTCCTCAGTCACAGAATGCACCACAGACAGTTACAGTACCGCAGCCTATTGCTGCAACACAGCACGTTACATCGCAGATGTACCAGTATGCACAGTCCGAGTATCCAGAGTACCAGTCATATTCATGAAACAGCCTAGAGAGGGAGGTAGGCTTGCCTCTCATCGAGATACCTGTAGACCAAGAAGGTCCCTATGTTCATAGTCAAGTATTAGGGAAAGACAGAAAGTTTTTGATCGATACAGGGGCAAGTAGGACCACAATTAGTCACGCCGAAGTTCCAGGGGCTCCGCTCTCAGGCTCAAGAAATGTTTCCCTTGGATTTTCAGGAAAACCTATCGTTAACGAGATATCTAAGCCAGTTACTCTAGAAGTAGGTCCATTGTCCCGTACTACTGATCTGTTACTTACTAAGTCATGTCCAGAAAATCTATTAGGCATTAAGACACTGAAAGAATTAGGTGCAGTTATTTGCTGTTCCCCAGAGGGAATACGTCTGTTCCTACGTGACTTTAAGGGTCACTATGTATTACGAGATTTTGATTCCAGATTGTCTAATGTTCCGCAGCATTTATGGGCGCAAGGTCCAACTGATGTAGGTTACATGCAAATCACACCCTATCGTGTGACTCTCAAACCAGGTGTAGTGTTACCACGAATCAGGCAGTACAGATTGCCACCTGAGGCTGTAGCAGCCTTATCCAAAATTATTGACGAGCTCAAGGCTCAAGGAGTAGTTGTAGAAACTGACTCCAATGTATGCAATTCTCCGATCATTCCAGTCATGAAACGTACTGATCCAAATGCACCCCCAGTATATCGATTAGTGATTGATTTACGAGAGCTTAATAAATGTATTATTCCTCAGTACCCAGTTGTTCCAGACATTTCTTCCCTGTTAACAGCCATTGATTCTGAAGCCATGTTTTTCACTGTCATAGACCTCAAGAATGCATTTTTTAGTGTTCCCATTCATCCAGACAGCCAGTTTCTTTTCGGATTTTGTTTAAATGGAAGGAGCTATATGTTTACACGCGCTCCTCAAGGTTTCACAGAAAGCCCTAGCATTTACAGTCAAGCACTCAAGAGACAACTAGACAATATTCACATGCCAACTGACACTGCCCTGCTCCAGTATGTCGATGATCTACTGATCACAGCCCGTTCTGAACGTGACTGCGAGCGTGCATCACTTACAGTTCTGTATTTTCTAGCCGAGATGGGGCACAAAGTGTCACCTTCGAAGCTTCAATTCTGTGTCCAGCAAGTGGTATACTTAGGACACTTGCTGTCCAAGAGGGGTAGGCAGTTGACACCCGACCGTATCCAGTTAATAGCGAGTCTTCCCCAGCCCAGAACCCAGAAGGAGGTACGTGCTTTTATCGGCCTTACTTCTTATTGTAGACAATGGATTCCCCAGTATGCATTTCTAGCCAAGCCACTGATACAGTTAACGACACAGGAGGCAGCCGTATCGACTGTCCTCCCTTGGACATCTGACCATACACTTAGTTTCAACGAGTTAAAGAAAGCCTTATGTCAAGCTCCAGTTCTAGCTACACCGAACTACAGTAAGCCTTTTACACTTTTCGTTACTGAACGCGAAGGTACAGCATTATCTGTTCTCACACAAGATCAAGCAGGACAATACAAGCCCTGTGCTTATTTTTCGAGCACATTAGATCCAGTCGCCCAGGCGTTGCCTGCATGCCTCAAGTCAGTTGCAGCCACAGCACTAGCTATCAGACAAAGTGATTCCATAGTTTTAGGACATTCCTTGACAGTACAAGTCCCACATTCAGTAGAAGTTCTTTTAAACCGAACACAAACTCAGCACTTGACAATTGCACGTTTAACAGGTTATGAATTGACACTGTTCCAGCCACACATAGAAATTAGACGCTGCAACGTCCTGAATCCTGCTACACTGTTACCATCAGTTAGTTCAAATCCAGACACACATGATTGTGTGGAAGTAGTTAACATTACGACAAAGCCAAGACAAGATCTGACAGATATTCCGTTACCAGATCCTGACCTGACACTTTATGTGGATGGTTCATGTATGAGAACTAGTACAGGAGAACTAGTCGCCGCGTATGCAGTGACTACTGACACTGAAGTTATTGAAACACACCGTATTGACACCCTGTCCGCTCAAGCAGCAGAGCTAGTCGCTCTGACACAAGCCTGTATACATGCCAAGAACCTGAAAGTTAATGTTTACACAGATTCACGTTACGCATTCGGAGTTGTACACGACTTCGGAGTGCTCTGGCAGGAGAGAGGTTTCATGACTTCTCATGGAACCAAGATTCAGCATGGTCTCCTTATTCAAGCCCTGTTAGATGCCATACATTTACCGACATCTATTGCTATCATGAAGTGCAAAGCACATACGAAAGTCACTGACATTATTTCCCAAGGTAATGATCTAGCAGACCGCACAGCCAAGCTTACAGCACAGACTTCAGACATTCCAGTTAATATGACACATACTCCAGATCCGACTATATGCATGACAGTTAAGGACCCTACTCAAGATGTCATAGATATCCAGTTACATGCTACTCCCGATGAAATCAAGAAATGGTCTGTACAAGGAGGGGTCCAGACAGATCAAGGATGGTTAACGAAGGGTAGAGCCACATGGTTTCTCCCCGATTCTATGGTTCAAGTCATTATCAATACCGCACATAGTCCAGCACATTTAGGAGAAAAAGCTATGTTAGACAGTATCCAGAACATTTGGTTCAACAAGCATTTACGAGCTGCAGCCAAGCAGAAAGTCCGTACCTGTATGATATGTTGCCAGTTTAATCCAGGTAAAAGTGTCCCGGTGGAACAAGGTGGTTTCCAGCCCCCTGACCACCCTTTTGAGGTCCTCCAGATGGATTATATTCAAATGGAGCGATGTCGAGGTTTCAAGTATGTCCTTGTAGTTGTATGCGCCTTGTCCAGATGGACAGAAGCATATCCAGTCCCAGATTACACAGCCGCGACCACTGCCAAGCAGTTGGTTCGTGAATTCTTCCCTAGATATGGACTCCCTAGAGTCGTATATTCTGATAACGGCCAGCCATTCTCATCCGAACTCATGAAACACGTTTCCCTTTTGTTAGGGTACCAGTGGAAGTTCCATTGTGTACGTCATCCAGAAGCAGCTGGACTAGTCGAAAGACATAATCAGACTCTGAAAATCCGTATAGCAAAAGTTTGTAAAGACAAAGGTGTGGACTGGTTAGTAGCTCTGCCAGTCGCTCTGTTTTATATGCGCATGGTCGCACATTCCAGATCAGGTCTGTCCCCGTATGAGGTCGTTTTCGGCCGCCCCCCTAACATGTGGGGTACTCCTAGACCCCGAAGTATTACCGATGTTTCATGTAATATGCTGACAGATTACCTAGCTTCCTTGATGTCTGCCCTCAACTCATGTCGTTCACAGGTTGCCGCCGCATTTCCAGACAATACCGAGGTGGCACCGCACGAGATCGTTCCAGGCTCCCTTGTGATGATCAGAAATTTCGACAGATCAAGTCCGCTGGAACCACGTTGGAAGGAGCCACGTCAGGTCCTCTTGACCACCCGAACTGCCGTCAAGTTGGAAGGCAGGAAGGGGTGGGTCCACCTTTCTCATGTAAAACTTTTCAAAGGATCGAAACCAGTCTTCAAAAACATTTCCAAGAACATTTCCCAGGACTCGAAAGATTGCCAGAACATTGTTTTTAAGGACTGTCCCGCACAAGACATTATTACAACCCCTCCCTTGTTAGAGAAAACTCCGCAACAGGAGTATAAGTTAAAGCTCAGGTCTAATAAGTCAGCCAGTTTGATTGTATAAGTCCTCCCCTAGGTGAAACGGTTAGACTGTTTCTGACATGTATAAAATAGACCCCCATAGTGAGAGAGTCAGTCAAAGCTCAATCAAATGTATCGTTTTTCTAAGTTTCATATTGTTTCTCAGCATAATGATTTCCTGCACCAGTTACGCACTTTTTCTGTGTTTTCCAGTTCCTCATGTAAATATGTCTGCTCATGCTACAGTAGAGCACACGTTTAGTGATCTGCCTCCTCACGAATATTCATACCGCCTCGCCATGCGTAACAACACATTTATCCGTATGTTACATTATTCACACCAGACCAGCAATGCCACTAATTGTTGGGTGTGTGGTCGACTCCCCCCTTTCCAGACACCGAAGGGAGTTCTGCCACTCTTTCCTTATCCATTCTCACACAATGGTTCGTGTGGAGCATGGTCCACGTTAACGTCATCCTCAACAGATATGTCTTTTCTTAACAGTACATGTTTCCCAGACAAGCAAGGTCTCCCCCACAGAACAGGTTTAGATTTAGAAAATGAAGTATATAATTTAGGAAATTATTCGTCGAATTTCATGGTTCTGAATGTTCAGTCTGATACTACTCCAGACTCACCTGCTATTTCAGTACTACCAGTTAAAGGCGAATTATGTGTCCGTAATTACGGTTCTGTACATATAGGTCATAGTGAATGTACTACTGTTATCAAGTATAGTGACAGTGGGAAATCAGTTTTCAAAGCTTCACGTCATTCTTATTTTATTTGTGGTCAAACTGCATATGTCCGTCTGCCCCTCGATTGGGAGGGAACCTGTTACATTGCTTTCCTACTGCCACCTGTTTTTCTAGCCCCACCTGACTATCATAGGAATTCTTTCCTAGTACATACCAGACACAAGAGAAATCTCCCGATTGTCGATTATACTGAAACCGCCGCAGAGCAATTCATTGATATAGATAAAGGTGTGTTCCCTTATTTAGGTACAGTTGTAAATAGTAAGCTAATCCGTAGGTTAACAAGAACCCTTGCAGCAGTAATAGATGAGACTGCCTCCGCTCTAGGTAACTTAACTGAAGAGCAATCCTTTATGAGAATTGTCGTTTTACAGAATCGTCTCGTCCTTGACGTCATACTGGCCGATAGGGGCGGGGCCTGTAGAATTCTCGGATCCAGTTGTTGTATTTTCATTCCAAATAACGCGCCGTCTGTTTATTCAGCTATAACCAGACTCCATAAAATTGCCCATCTGTTACATCAAGATCCAGGCACCTGGACATGGTCCGGTTGGTTCTGGAATATAATTTCCGCCTGGGGATGGAAAGTCCTGTCCTTTCTAGGTATTGCAGTAGCGATCATATTTAGCTGCTGCCTCTGTATACAATGTGGCCCTGCGATTTGCAGCATATGTGCTACCTCTTGTATTCCTAGTCCCAAGCCCCGTTCTAAATCCCGTTCCAAGACAATTCGAGACGAGCAAATGGTACTGTATGAAATGATAGATGGTATCATGAATATTGATGTTTCCTGATGGAAACGTAGTGACAAGGAGGGAATGTGGAAAAGTAAATTTTGCCATGTTCTGTGTCCCTACGCCTCATCCATCATATGTTATGTGTGCATGATCAATATGCATATGTTATTCCCCATTTCCGATTAATGACGCAATTACAGTTGTGTCCACCTCTGGTATGATGTTTTCCAGTCCTCGTGAATACTACGAATATCAGGCCTATGTGAGTAATGTTGCCACGTTTCTCAGTGTGCACGTTATTCAATTATAAAGTCCCCGTTTCCAGGCCTCGAAAGGGCCCGGACCACAGATTCAGCTCCTGTCTCCTGAAAGCCTCGCTGAGGAGCGATACAGCCCCCACCTGTATCCTCGACCCTTCACTTACTTCCTGCCTCGCAGTGCCCGGTGCACCCCGGCTCTGCCTCTGAGTCTGCCAAAAGTATGTTATAGTTCCAGTTATCAGTTCAGTCCTCCTCCTCTGCATTCCTAAGCTACTGAACTGCATCAATAGTTTCCGTCATTGTCTAGCCTTCTCGTCTCCATGTTAGAGAAATACTGTATTTTAATGGTCATTTAGTATTCTTCATCACGCACTACATGTAGAATAATGCATGGTCCAGTCCTAGAATCAAGTTAGCTTTTCCCCTCATGACTTCTAGTTTATATCAACATGTTCCCTAAACATTAGATACCAGATAGGGTTTAGGTACATGTCGCTCCGACCCTTCAGACTCTAGTCTCTGCTCCTAACACAGAGTTCGTAGCCCCCAGCTTCTCCTAGTAACACGTCATTGCCAGTTTTCGCGCACCATTAGGTTAGAGGTCCCGGCTCCTTAGGTAGCCCCCTCCTATGTTTCCGCCCATTCATGACATATTCTGTTACGTTTGCATCACATGTCTAAGTAAACTCCCAGTTACACCTCTTATTTCTCTTATCTCTCGCGACTGCTACGCGTCACGCCTTCTACTCCACCCACTGTTACGCCTACTGCAATGTAATGCTATGTGTTTGCGCTATGTATATAAGTCAATGTTGTTATTAAAAGTTAGCGCGCTCATCCCAGACCAAGCCCCAGCAGCTGCTGGGCCTCTTTTCCCCTGTTGGGCCCCAGTTGTCCTGCTGGGCCCTGTCATTCTGTTCCTATGCAGGTTGTCCTGATCCTGTCCTTATGCTGTAATAAACCTGCAGAAACTCCTACTACCTCGAATCTTGACTCTTATTTATTGAGCTATCTGTTATGCTATAAGTCTAGTCAAAAATAGGGTATTATTTATTTATTTACCACAACTTCTTGCTGAATTCAAGACAAATGTGACATGACTTCTTTCACTGCTGGAACTGCCGTTTCCATTTGTCGAATGGTTGCATTTGGATGTCTGCCATAATTTACAAAGAAAGGAGAGAAACCTGTCGAGATGTTCTTGGCATTATTATGAGCAAATTCTGCTGTCCACAAATATTCCGACCAATTCCCTTCTTCTTTTAAGAGGAAGAGTCGTAAATATTGTTCCAATTCTTGATTTACCCTCTCTGTCTGCCCATCTGTCTCGAGGTGGTAGCTAGTGGAGAACCTAACTTCCGTTCCCAAACCTTCCATAAAGGCCTTCCAAAAACGGGACACAAATTGAGGACCTCTGTCTGAAATGATTATTTTAGGAATTCCATGTATTTTAACAATCTGGGCACTAAAGTGTTCTGCTAACTGTCTGGCTGTAGGTACTCCTTTTAAGGCTGTGAAATGGGCCATCTTTGAGAAAGCATCCACTACCACTAGTATGGTATCGAACCCCTGGCTTACCGGCAAATCTGTTATGAGATCTAATGTAACTGTGTGCCATGGATGGGGGGGTGTGGGTAGTGGTTGTAATAACGCCTTTGGTGCCTGCCGTTCTGACTTCCCCTGCGCGCAAATCTCACAAGACTTCACATACGTCTCAATATCTGACGCCATTTTAGGCCACCAATAGTGTCTCTTGACTAGTTCCTCTGTTTTAGCTTCTCCCTTGTGGCCAGCCAGTTTGTCGTCATGACACTCTTGCATTACTTGTTGACGTAACTCGATTGTTGGTAGGTACAAGGCGTCCTGATGATAGGGCAATTGTTGAATTATTTTCCTGTTGCTGTCTTCTTCCACCCATTGCTGCATGGCCTCTTCGCTCATAACATCTGCAATTGACTCTTGTAGTTGAATGGTGGTTATGGCTCCAATAATCTTTTCACTGGGAATGATCGGCTGAATGTCGTTGGAAGTTCTCTGAAACTCTGTGCCAATTCTGGATAACGCATCTGCTTTCCCATTTTGGGCTCCAGGACGAAAAGTGATGACAAAATCGTAGTCTGCAAAATACAACGACCACCTCAGCTGCCGTGGCGTAAGTGTTCGGGCCGTTTTCAAGAATTTTAAATTACGATGATCCGTAAACACCGTTACTTGATGTTGAGCCCCCATCAAATAATGCCGCCACTCCTTAAAAGCGTCTTTGATAGCCAACAGCTCTTTCTCTGTGATGGTATAATTCACTTCTGCAGGAGATAGTTTTCTGGATCTGTAGGCAACCGGATGCAACTGGCCCGTGGTTTTGTGTCTTTGTGACAGCACTCCTCCCACTGCTTGATCGGACGCATCAGTTTCTACATAAAAAGGCTCAGAGGGGTCAGCATGCAATAAAATTGGCGCAGTGGTGAAATTCTTCTTCAACGATTGAAAAGCCCCTTCTGCTTCTTCTGACCACTCAAACTTGGTTCCTTTTTTCAGTAACTTGGTGAGAGGGAGGATCTTCCTGGAGAACTCGCTAATAAATCTCCGATAAAAGTTAGCGAATCCTATGAAGCCTTGAACTTCCTTCACGCTTCTCGGAGATTTCCAATTTGTTACCACCTCCACTTTGCGTTGGTCCATTACAATTCCGGAAGGTGACAGTACGAAGCCCAAGAATTCCACCTTAGTTACGTCAAAGGCGCATTTTTCTAACTTCACAAACAACTTATTTTCCTGTAATCTCCGTACCACTCCTCTCACTTGCTCGTGATGTCTCGCCACATCGGAAGAATAAATCAAGATATCGTCAATGTACACAATTGCACACTGATCGATAAATTCTTTCAAGACGTCGTTGATGAAGTGCTGGAAAGCGGCCGGGGCATTACACAATCCATATGGCATCACCTGGTATTCAAAAAGCCCAAATCTTGTCCGAAATGCCGTCTTCCACTCGTCTCCTTCCTGCATCCGGACTAGATGATAGGCCCCTCTTAGATCAAGCTTAGTATAGATTCGAGCCCCCTTAACTTGGTCTAGGAGCACTGAGATAAGGGGTAGAGGATATCTGTTCTTCTTGGTTATTTTATTTATGGCTCTATAGTCGATGCACATCCGCAATTCTCCCTCTTTCTTCGGTACGAAAAAAGAGGCGATGAAACCGGCGATTGGGACGGCCGAATGAAACCATTGGCAAGATACTTATCCAAGTACTCCTTCAAATGCTGATGTTCCTTCTCGGTCAAGGCATAGACACGACTGCATGGCAAATTTGACCCTGGCTCCAATTCTATCTTGCAGTCATAAACTCGATGTGGCGGTAAGCGTTCTGCTTCCACTTCATTAAACACTTCTGCGAATTCCTTATAATCTTCTGGTATTTCTTGAACGTCAATTACACACAAGGAATGTTCAATGGTACACAAGGCCTGCGCTAGGGTGTTCTTTTCGGGTTGATTCCTTGAGTCAAAACAATTTTCACAACAGTAGCTTGAATCCATCACTATAGTTCTGGAACTCCAATTAATTGTAGGATTATGCTCCGTAAGCCAAGGGAGACCAAGAATTAATTGGAATTGAGGGGCATCTATCAAATTAAACTGGACTTCCTCCTGATGTCCTTCTCTGGTTGTTAACTGAATAGTTTCGGTATGACTCACGATGGGTCCTGAAGAAAGATTTGTCCCATCTACAGCACGTACTGGTTCACTCTTAGCCTTCCGGATTGCCTGAATTCCAACCCTCGTGGCAAACTTTAAATCACAAAAGTTTCCCGTGGCACCTGAGTCAATCATCACGGATACTTCTGTCAAGGTAGTTTGTCTGAATTTTACTTCCATTGTTAAGATTAGATGCGGCTCCGCAGACTGTAGCGTGTTTGCGACTTGATGTTCGTGTGGAGTTAATTCCTGAGTCGCACTCACCTGTTCAACTCCTCCCACAGGCGGTGCCATTAGTTTTCCTTCGGCTTAAATGGACCCTTTGGTTTTTTCGGACACTCTCGGACAAAATGATTTCCGGATCCACAATACATACATTGATTGTTCGCCCTTCTTCTTTCTTTTTCTTCTTTAGTCAGAGGGCCCCTTATTGTCCCAATTTGCATCGGTTCAACTCCTGTATGATTTTCAGAGGTTTTAGCGCCATCTGACCGAGCCCGGTCAAATCTCGGGGGTATTGTCTTAAAATCCTTTTTCTTCTCCCCACGCCGTTCTCCTTGACGGAAATCTATCTCTAACACTAAATCTATCAGTGCTGAGATTTCGGTAGGCCGATTGGGAATCTGAGCCAAGGTGTCTTTTAATTCATCTCTCAGTCCACGGTAGAATACTGCGGCTCTCTTACTCTCTGGCCAATTGGTTTCTACAACCAGCTTATTGAATTGAGCCAGGTATGCAATCAAGTCTCGGTTTCCCTGTCGAAGATCTAAAAGTTCGTTATCTACTACCTGAGAAATTCTCCGTCGGTCGAATATTCTTAGAAATTCTTGTTTAAAATCCTCAAAATTCCGTAGCAAGGGGTCATCTATTGTGACTAGGGGCATGGACCACGCAGCTGCATCTCCGCTAAGATATGAGAGTATGAAAGCCACTCTAGACTGCGCGTCGGGGAAGATCGAAGGGCGGCACATAAAATGTAATGAGCACTGTGATAAAAATATCTGCGCTTTCTGAGGATCCCCGTTAAATCTCTCCGGAGCTGCCAGTGGAATGACTGGAGAGAGAGAATGTATTACTTGAGTGGTGGACCTATTAGTTGTCTCTAAAACTGGGTTCATGGCTTCTCTCTCTAAGCTACTTGGTTGGCGTAGTCTTAACGCCAAATCCGCAGTTTCTTTTCTGGCACTGATCACTTCTTGCCTCAAATTCCGATTCTCCTCCCTCACCGCTCCCAATTCCTTCTGTATTGCATCTAAGATTGTACCTAAGGACTGGACATCAATTCCCTCCGTCATCTCTGTTCAGGTGCAAAGGTTACTTGGGCACTTCACTCTGTCAAGACTCAACTTATCTGGTTCACCAAGATCTTGCACGGGAACAGAGATGCTAGAACCCAAATCCCTTTGAGCAATGTCGGTGGGTCAGGTCCCTGAACCCTCCCTTCATTACTCCCAGGGAAGGGGGTGTGGATAAAATAACAAACAGAGAAGAGAATGGTCCTGCGTTGGTTCCCTCTGGTCTCTGCCTTCTGGTGGCTTGGTAGATGTGAGGAACCTAAAAACAATAATACAACATTACACTCCTATCATCTATTTCTCACTGGTCTATTCTTGAATGCGTGCCTTTTCTCTGCTCACCCACCCTAGTGTTGCTGGACCTTGCCTCTCTTCTTATGTAATGGTTAGGCTTCTGCTCAGCTACCAGTTGTCACTAATATAACAATAAACAGCAATGAATTAGTTTGGTTTCTTATAACTGTGGCAGAGTTTTGACCTAATTATTTTGGACAGGGGAAAGTGCACTTACTTCACTGGCATCTGAGTTTCCTGTTTAAATGGGATTCTGTTTTAATTGTCTTTTCTCTTTTTTACTTATTAGTAGTCTGGCTGATGAATAACTCAGTCTCTCTTTCCTCCTTTGCAGGTTTACAGAGTTCCTAGAGTTGACTCACAGCTAATATAGTAAGTATTCACCTGTTCCACTCTTTGTCTTTCTTAGTTTTTGCACACGTGTTTTTAATTTATCAGTATACTGTTTTGTTGAACCTCAGGAGCTTTTTTGAATTGGCTAAATATATATATAACATTTCAGAAAGTAATTGCAGTCTTTCACTTAGCTTGCTTCCTCCCGGTGACTCGCGCTGCAGGCGCCTCTCGCCCGGTCTTGACTTCGGGGAAACTTGAAACCTCTGACGGGATAACCGGCGAACTCTCCTCAGCTGTTTTTGACAGCGGCAAGACGTTTCTTTCGTGACGGCCGCTCCTCTACTGCTTAGCAGCGGTGACAATGTCTATTTTCACGAAGAGCGCCCTCAGCTAGTTAGCGGCTGTCAAAGGTCTCCGTCTTGAGAGGCGGACGCTCGCAATGTTCAAAAGACTCGCGCTTGACTAGTTGCGCCGAGTCTGCTTCCGACGTCTTCCACCTTACTCTCCGGATTACTAAAAAACTTCTCCTACTATAAACAACTATGACTAGAATTCTTCATATGCTTGACACGACGAACCTCCTCAGCTAGGGTCTTCAGTGAAGTGCGCGTTTTTCATGACGCTCGCGCTCCACATAGCAATCTCAGCAGCTAGGATCTGAAAGACTAGAACGTCCATTGTCTTCCACGCTGGCCACGACGGCGGCCATCTTGCATCTCCAGGATCGTACTCTATCTGCCCAAGTGTTTGGAGAACATCTTGATTCTCTCCATAACGCAGTTGGATTGGTAATGACAGAACCCACAGCTTGAGTCCTGACACCCCCTCCCTCCGCCCGCAGCTCTCCTCCGTCCCGCTCCCCCCTCCCTCCGCCCGCAGCTCTCCTCTGTCCCGCTCCCCCCTCCCTCCACCCGCAGCTCTCCTCCGTCCCGCTTAATCATAGGTTGAAGGACGCATAGGTTGAAGGACGCATATAAAACTGCAATTAACAGGTGAGACATAGACCAGTCGGGGGTGCACAATCGCACGTATCTCAGCACTTGCACGCGTGTGTCTCACAAGGCGACATAAATTCGACATCTTCTCACGGAGTGAGAATGGCATTGCGCGCCGACGAAGCAGTCCCTTTCTGACTACGTGTTTGCCAAAATAGGACAGACCCAGGTTAGCACCATTTCAATAATGCATTCACACTCCACGCTCAGCTTCATCGCGATCTGTCGCGACCTGACCCATGCCGCCCCAAGACAGGACTAGTTCCCCAATGGAACCCCCTAACCATAGCATGCACTCGTGTGCGAGGGGAAGAAACGTGCACATGATTACACGCACACACAAATAACAGGTGTATTTACAGGGCGCACGTCCGCTCCCCACACACACATTTTTTGTTTTTTTGCGCTAGTGACGGATAACTGTTATTACTTTTACTAAGACACGTGCTTTCTCCAGCACCATGTCCCCCGACGCACAGGCGAACCTAGAAACACAAACTGATGCAATACACTAATTCACACACTGTCTCACAGATGCACGTATAAGGAAACCCACAGAGATGTATCACGCATACACAACATC
The DNA here is from genome assembly GCF_964261635.1 of Lissotriton helveticus. NCBI lineage: Eukaryota > Metazoa > Chordata > Amphibia > Caudata > Salamandridae > Lissotriton > Lissotriton helveticus. Next base: position 431,552,741 of record NC_136069.1, on the reverse strand, counting down.
CATTTTTTTTCACCAGCACTCTGTCTCCCGATACTGGTGAATAGCGAAACACAAACCGATGCAAATACACTAATTCACACACTGTCACTCTCACTGACAGATGCACACACAAGGAGTCACACAGAGCAGTACTCACACATACAAAACATACATACTTTCCCCAGCACTCTCTCCCCCGACACACAGGTGAACGCACGCACATATTGTTCCGATGCACACATGCACACTATTCCTCTCACAGACAGATGCCTAAGGAGACACACAGGGTTGTACTCACACACACACACACACACACACACACAGCCTCATTCAACTGCCCTCACACTCCCCCGTGCTCGGTTTCAGCGGGTGCTTACCTGTGATAACTAAAAAAAAGTATATACATTAACTTAGAAAAGAAGAAACATTCGTGTGCAGAAATAACCAGTGCAAATCCCTGACAAAACAATGTGTAATGTGAAGTAGTGGGCGGGGTGATCGCAAGAGTTAAAAAAAATGGAAAAAAATGTCATGAGCAATGCCAATAGCTCTACCTTTAATAATGCCGAGACCATTGCATTGTAAATGCTTGTTAGAGAAGTGTCCCGACACTTTTCTCCAAGTTAAGGAAATGTCCGGGTTTTTAAATAGTGCCCGGGGGAAACATAGAAATGTCCCCGTTTTTTCATTGGTGTTTCGGTTCAGCGTACGCGTGCATGCTCTCTTTGCACTCATTAAGGCATGACGTTAGGTGAGCATTGTAGGGGAAGGGAAATCCTTTGAAGAGAGACACTTTCTCTCAGGATTTCCCTTATCTTTGTACACTGCAGCGCCACCTACGCCATCGTGCCAGCCACCGGCCCTGGTGTTCTGATTCTTCAGTTACTGCTAGCAGTTAAGTCAGAGGTCTTCAAACGCAGATAGTGCGCGCCGCTATGACCACTTTGCTTTTGAATTAAACTTAAGTGGCAGCGCCTGGCATGAGAGGAAAAATGTGAAGATGGAAAACAGCTAGAAAGTGGAATGGGAATACAAATTCCCTGCACCTGATGTACGATACATTTGAAGACTATTGCAGCCTGGATTGGCCTTGGACTTCTATGGTGCCTTGTGAAACTCTCCTGAACATGGACAGTCTCATGGAGATGTGAGTGTGTGTCCATTTGAAAAATATGCCTCTCATACCGATGCAACCCTGAAACTGAATGAAAAATCAGAGAGCAGGGTCTGGAAACTCTTTGTGGGACTTCAATAACAGCGCATTCCGAAGTGCTAAAAGTAAATGACTGGGATCGTTTTGAAACGCCATAATTTTGAAAGCACAATCAAGGCTACAACAAACGAAATGATGGAAATAACTAAATGTGAAAGAGGTGCATACACATTGAACTATTCAAAATATTAGCAGTTGGCAAGTTGGATTTATGTGTGCACTCGCTTTATGTAAGAATTATAAATGCAACCGATCTGTTGCCTCAAGAAAGGAAAAAGAAAAGGAAATACAGTGGAATACTTCTTTTCATATTAGTAATTGCAACACGGTGAAATAACAATATAATATAAAAAACACGAGAACCAGAATGCCCCTGAGAGTATAAAAGACAGTAGCACACACTTCTAACTGAAAACAGACTACCGTGAACAAGGCCGCAATGGCTAAAAGGCAATGATGTTTGTGCAATGCTGTTTGCTCATTAAGGAACATGATAATATAAGCTTCCGGGAGTGCAGCATCCTTCTTTTTGTTTGAAAATACTCTGGGATACTGGTCATATCTCAACGCTTGCACCAGCAAATAGTGCGCGTCGCTATGACCACTTTGCTTTGGGAAATATATATAAAGACTTGATAGCAGTGCACTGGTTCACTTCCTCGTGAAGAAAACAAGAGAGCACGAACTCCTCTTCAATTGTGTGATTTTCCTTATTGTTCACAATTAACAGTCTTATATATATATATATATATATATATATATATATATATATATATACTTTCGCACAAGAAAGTCATTGTCCACAACTTCTTAGTCAGCAAGAAAGGCCACTTTATTAAGACAGGTGTGAACACATCAAACAATTTTGTTTATTTATTTAATTAATTATTAAATCAAACAGCTCTCAGCCTAACAGAACCTTCCTACCCTAACTGATAAACCCCCCACCAAGTTAACCCTAAACAAACCAGAAGCCCCTAACTCTTATGCATACCCCTTCCTTTCCTACAACTGCCTTTTGAGGATGGACCAACCCGCTCCAGGCTGCCCACCCCCCACCAAAAATCCGCCTACAAAGAAAACAACCTGTCTTAAAGTGGCAAAAATAAACACCCCCCCCCAGCCCCCAGCACGAAAATACTGGAAAAAACAAAAAAAAAGACCCAACGAAAAAACCCAAGGGGGAGGGTGGGTGGGCCAAAACGAACCTCGCCGCCCGCCTCCCAAGTGCGCAATGTTTCCCTGCCGTGCCTGACCCTAATTAACCCACCTGACCCTCGCTCATCAGGACCCACCTGCCGTGGCCACTGACACGCGCGAATCTACCCGGGGAGAGACCGGCTCGCGCACGGCTCTCCCCAGGTCCCCCCTCGCGCAAGAAAGTCATTGTCCACAACTTTTTAGTCAGCAAGAAAGGCCACTTTATTAAGACAGGTGTGAACACATCAAACAATTTTGTTTATTTATTTAATTAATTATTAAATCAAACAGCTCTCAGCCTAACAGAACCTTCCTACCCAACTGATAAACCCCCCACAAAGTTAACCCTAAACAAACCAGAAGCCCCTAACTCTTATGTATACCCCTTCCTTTCCTACCACTGCCTTTTGAGGATGGACCAACCCGCTCCAGGCTGCCCACCCCCACTAAAAATCCGCCACCCAGGAAAACCTTTAGAGTTTTCCTGCTCCACCCGCAGAGTTAAACTGAACGCTGAGAGCACCACAATTGAACATCAAGCACCTTGGCAATTAGATCACGTAACTCTAGAAGATAAAAGGATTGACCCATTGGAGAAAGATGGACACCATCCGCACAAAATAGGTGCCATTCCAAAACCTGCAAATGAGGGTGAGCCAACGCATAAATACCTAAATCCTTACAAAAAAGTCTCGTAGCACGGTTCACCTTTTTCCGTGCTTTTTCCATCGCAGAATCCTTCCTTGCACCAGTCCAGTGACGTCGAGGTACGAATTCAGTCCAAATCACCATGGTGGTCTCCCATGCTTCCTTGAGGACTTCCAGATCCATTTGCATAGACTTAATCAAACTTAAAGCAGATAAAGAGACAAGGTCATTCTCGCCCAGATGAAGTACTAGCAGGTCAGGCGGGCCCCCACCCTTCAGACAAAGAGTAGCCAGCAAACGAAGCAACCCCCCCATCGCATTCCTCCAATCCCATGCCACACAACCTCGTGGGTTAAACTGCTGAGCCCCAAAGAGCGCCCACAAATTTGTCTTTCTGCAGCCAGTGCAGCCCATTTCACGAAGGAGTGTCCAATAATCCACACTCTCCGTTTAAAGCCAGCCCGCCTGAGCCAGGCACCTAGAAGAAAAAGAAATGTTAACAGAGCAAAAATGCACTACTTTCTCACATATTTCTCGCAGCACCTTGACCTCCAACGCCCAATTTTCCGGATCTGAGACCAGTCCCACCCCAAACGAGCAGCCTCCGTTGCCGCCCCAATCCAAAAGGAATGCGTACCAAAGTGGGAAGGTTCCAATCCCAAAGTTAACAAAACCTTTCTGAGCACAGCCAATAACTGGGCAACTGGAAGGGGACTGCCATCAGCATGACAAAAAACCACACCAGGCGAAAAAACCCAAGACTGCAAAAAACACTCCCACTCACACACCGGGCAACAAGCCACAACACCACTCCTACCTAAGAAAACTCACTTACCCCTACCCAACTGGTCCGTTTTGGAAGCGCGCAACCAAATGCGCAACCTATCATGTTCCAGAATCATTTCGTCACTGGTCAAACCCACCCTGGTGCGCAAACCTAGAAGCTCAGAGGCCCGAAAGGCTCCGAAGAACATCCATACAAAACACAAACGAAATTTGAAATACTCAAAATCATCATAACAGCAACCCCTTAAATGAGATAACAGTTGCTGAAGCAAGTCAAAAGTGACTGGGCGGCGCAACAACCGCGAAACAGACTGCAACCTACCCAGTCCCTTCAAAACCTTCCTGACCAACACCCCCTCAACTGGATCCCTCCCCTACTGCAGCAGACCATAAAAAGAAATCCCTGCCAATTTGCTGGAAATGGTCCTGTGAGACAGACCTTTATCAACAAGATGTAACACAAAAGACAACAAAAACTGCTCTTCAGACAACCCTGCATGCGGAACAGCAACACCTTTACCAAAATCCAAAAATTCTCTCCATGCTTGCAAATAACTCCGACGAGTAGAAGCAGCTATCGAATGCTCCACCAGCTGAGAGACTCTCACTCCCCCCAGGCCTATACGTACTGTGGAATCGGAGTCTGCTTGGGATCTGGCCCAGGAGCCAATCTGCGGAATTCCGACCACTGAAATCGAGATAAAGCGTCCGCTAAACAATTAGTGGTCCCAGGTATATGTTGTGCTTTGAAAACAATATTCAACTGCATACACTGCAACATGAACACACGCAGCAATTTCAGAACACGCAGATCCCTTGCCTTCTGATGATTAATCAGCTGAACCACCGCCAGATTATCCACGTGGAACAACACAGATCTGTCCTTAAATTCAGCACCCCAGATGCAAAGTGCCACTAGCAGGGGAAACAATTCCAAAAAAGCGATACCACGGCCTTGACTCCGCCAATGAGCTGGCCAGCTCGCAGCGCACCATCGCCCTTCCCAGAAGATACCAAATCCATGGGCACCAAAAGCATCCGTCTAGATCTGTACTTGCCAAACCATGTCCTCTTCCGTGAAAAAGAGGGACACACCATTAAAGTCCCGCAGAAAAGACAACCAAAGACTCAGATCCGCCCTGATGGCCGCCGTGATGCGCACCCTGTGGTGCGGAAGAGAGGCCCCGGACAAGGACATGCCCAACCTCCTACAAAAGGTCCTGCCCGCTCGAACCACCCGGCACGCAAAATTCAAGTACCCCAAAAGTTTCGGCACTTTCCGGAGCTCCAACTTGCGCTCACCCCATAGGCAAGACCAGAGGCAAGACCAGATCCACATAATACTTCCCCTGGAAATGCATCCCCAACAGGCCAAAATCAGAGGGATGGATTGGCAAAAGGCGAAAAGCCGACTGTATGTCACATTTGGCAAGCAGAGCACCCCAGCCCACAGTCCGCACCAACCCCAAAGCATCGTCCACCGAAGCGTAAGAAACACTCGAATCCTCCGGGGCAATGAAGTCATTGATGGAAGAACCCTCGGGCCAAGACAAATGATGAATAAGCCGGAATTCACCAGCCGCTTTCTTGGGGACAACTCCCAAAGGGGACACAATCAACTCCGGCAAAGGGCAGAACGAAAAGGGGCAAGCCACTCTGCCCGCAGCCACCTCAGCATTTAACTTCTTCTGCACAACCTGGGGGATTTCTTTAGCAGACTTCAAATTGTCGGACCACCTCCCACTCCGAGGGCCCTGGTACCCAATCCGAAAACCCACTTTGAAACCCCAAGACAAGCGTTTAGCCGCATCAACATCCGGGTAATCCTGCAACCAGCGATCCAACAGCACCACATTAATAGGAGTAGGAGCCCTTTGCGCCAAAGTGAGAAGACTGACCTCTGCCCCAAGAACCCCGTCCCGCATCTCCCCCACGGTGGCCCGGGATACATTGGGTGAGTGCGTGCCTACCACCACACTGGGCACATTCATGCTTGTATCTACACAAAGGCCGGGTACACAGGCCCCTGTTGTAATGCCAACAGGTTCCAGAGAGAGTGGACTGTCCCCTGCCCAGAACCCCCACCCCAGCTGGAGCGGGGCGAGAAGGAAAGGGCCGATACGTTATCGGTAAACCACTAGCTGTGTGAGTAGTGGCGGGGGGATGGGCCGAAGACATCCACTGCAACCATAATTCAGTATCAACCTCACCCCAGGATCGCTCAGGGAACAGACTCATCCTGGCATGGAATTCCTCATCATATGACAGGCAAGCAAAACCCCCAAAATAGCTGTAGGCTTTCCTGATGACGTCGACATATTTCAGCATGGCCACAGGCTTATCCGCATGACGCTGGCAGTAAACACTAGCATAAATCAAAAAGGCAGACGTCCAATTTTCAATGGACTTGGGAACCCGTGGCCTCCGCGCCAACTCCAACTCCTCCTCCTTAGACCCTTCCTTTGCCTGCAGATCCCGATGGAGCAATTTAAAAACATCGACAAACTCATTACCCCAAATTCTAGATTTAGTTTTTTCGGACAAGTGGGAACCTAACGGCATACCAATGCCAGAATAGGGCCACTTTCTGGGAACAGCCGGGTCCCCTGCACTGGAAAGCACCACAGGAGCAACATCCCCTGACCGCCCCGCTGAAGCGGCGGTAGCATCCCCTCGTGATGTAGTAGTCACAGTAGCATGCCGCTCAGACAGCTTCGGATGAGCAACTTGCTCCCCCACATTCCCATCCCCAACACCAATAGAACGAGTCCGTTTAACGGGGCGACTCTCCCCATGCCGCCACACAGACCACCAACCCTCCTTACCTGTAGGCAACTGCGGCAATTTCTGCCGAAACACCGCAGGATCCCCTTGGCGTGGCTTCTTAGCTGGAACTCTCGCTGCTGCAGGGTCCGCTCCAGACTCCTGCAAAACACTGAGAACATGGGATTGCCCCATACCCCCGTTCCTAACCGGTACCCCAGGAGCAACCTCCCCATCCCGAACTTCCCCCTCCTCCCAATCATCATCATCAAGATCCAAATGTAATATGTCATCTTCAACATAGTCACCACTTCCACCAGGAATCTCCCCATCTCCCACACCGCCATCATAAGATTCCCATTGAAAACCAGTACTGCACACTGCGCCCTGCTTCTGAAAAAGGGGATCCGCTCCAGAAACCCCTTCCGCTCTCCCCAGAAACCGCCGTTGGAGCAGCCCGCAAGCCACTCTGAATGGAAACCTGAGGACCCGCAGTAATAGGAGTCTTCCGTCTACGACCGCTCAGACCGGATCGCACTGTCGGCGAGGCGCTGAAACCCCTCACCGCACCCAGAGGAGCCACCTCCGAATCTCCACCAGCGCCCAAATACACCCCACGGCCACCACCCAAAGGACCACACCGCCGGTCAGACACAGCAAGGGGCGCCCCCCGAGGTTTGGGGAAGGACACAGTGGAAAGGGGGCAGGGAGCAACCGAGGCATCCCCCACAAGGTGCACACCCCCAGGAGGCTGGGAGAACAGAACAGGAAGCGAAGGGGAACCTACCGCCCCCCTCGAAGGTCCGTGCGCAACCCCATCCATGAGAACATCAGGAGGAGGGGACTCCCCACAATCAACCGAGCAACCCCGGGAAAAGGTAGAAGAAGGCCCGGGAACACAGACCACATGCCCCGCCGAGCCCTCAACATGACCATCTAAAGCCTCAGGCAATGCAGGAACCCCAGGGGCAGCACATGGAGCAGGCGAAAGAAGATAACGCTGCCCATTGAAAACAATAAAAAAGGGCCCAAACCAGGCAGGGGGGGCTCCACCACTGGGGTGGGAGCAGGCACTGAAGAATACCTCAAACCAGGCTCAAAGGACGAGCTTCCAGGCACCAAGCTCCGCCCCCACCGGCCTCTCGCCTTCGAGGCAGGCTTAAGGGCCTTGCGCGATAGAAAACTGTTCCCTTTCTGAAGAAGCCTCCTCCCGGAGCGACCCCGCCTCCCGCCGGACACCCCACGCAAACCAGCAACCCCACGGGGGGCAGGACATACCTGCTGCAGGGGGCCCGGCACTCCGGAGGGGGCGTTCAACTGCTCCTCAGGACCAGCCTCGCCGGAAGGCTCCGCCTCCGGCATCGCCGCCTCGCCGTCGTCCTCACTCTCAGCCGGGGTAGAAAGGCATGCCGAGACGGCCCTGGCAACTCCCCCAGCCGCCTTGCGAACAGGGCGAGCGAGCCCCACCCACGCCGCGCCAGGGACTCCAGGGGACAACAAATCTTCTCGCCCTGCCCTGCAAAGGACCCGGACCGCCCTCCGCACTTCCTCCGATTCCGCCATCTGCATGTAAGGCAACAGGGAAAGCACGCACAAAACGAACGTCGCCGCCCGCCTCCCAAGTGCGCAATGTTTCCCTGCCCTGCCTGACCCTAATTAACCCACCTGACCCTCGCTCATCAGGACCCACCTGCCGTGGCCACTGACACGCGCGAATCTACCCGGGGAGAGACCGGCTCGCGCACGGCTCTCCCCAGGTCCCACCATTTAAGAAAACATACTTAGAATTTCAAGGCAATGGTGGTCACCAAATATAGCAAATGTTGAGGCAAAGTCTGTTTAAATGGAATTAATGGTTACTGCCAATAAAATACCTCTGATTTGTCGTCTGTAATGCTTCATCTTGGTCTGTGGAGGCAGCTGTCATTGTAGTCCCTTTTCTATGTCTATGACAGCTGTCAAATAGTCCTACTTTTATGTCAATGGTTACTGCAAACCGTAGTCCTACTTCTATGTCTATGACCTGTCCCTGTTTTTAGTTTTGAGAATCTGGTCACCCTAATTAGGGAGGCCATTTCAATCCGGAGGGGACTTCAGACCCTAGCATTCATTGGTTCCAGAGTGCTGCCAAAGTGAACATCGCCTGCGCTTGGAGGCGCTTATTAGAGGCCAGGGCCTCCCGCAGCACAGGACACGCGCAGGCGTGCCCGGGACAAGGGCTGGCCCATCTACACCTGTCCGCGGCCGGCTGGGCTTACCCTCTGGGTTCCATGCTAGCGATCCATGTTATGGGATATGTTGTCGGGACAGCAGCTGGCATCAACGGCCGGAGTGGCTTCGCATTGTTTCATATCGTCATGGAGCTAGGTGGGCAAGGAATTGGCTTGTGGCTGACTCCAGACCGCAGGACATTGATTGTAGATTTAGCTTGTGTGATACTTTTTCCATCCCTCTGGATTATCGTAATCATTTTGCCCAGAGTCTGGGAGGTGGGTTAATAAGTTAAGAGCACCATGAGGACGAGGAAAGGCGGACCCTGTACTCCCCACAGGACTCACAGAAGGGAACCATTGACTCATTCTTGCTAATAGCGGTGGGGGCAATTACTAAAGAGATAGACGAGGCAGAGAGGCGCCTCTCTCTGGAAAAGGCAGGGGCAGCATCATCGCTCCTCTTGTTGTGGAGCACTGGGACAAGGTCAGGAAGAGGAGGTTCCTAGCCCTGGCGCTAGCCTAATTAAAACTGCTGCTGTTCAGAACACACAGAATATGGCTATGAGAACCCCCTACCCATGGTGCGGATTTAAGTGGCCCCGGCTCCTAAGAAACAATGGAAAGTAAATAAGAAAATAATTCCGGTAAAGAAAGTGAAAGGCACTGCAGGCTTCGACTTTAAGGACGTCAAGGTTTCTAAAGAATTATGGGTGCCCTTGAAACAAAAATTGTGGAAACAATGACTGGTCTATTGAATAACATTTTTATTGAAATCGCTTAAGTTTTGGGTGACGCTAGAGTCACAATTGGTAAAATTTACAAAGCATTGTCTTCCCTTAGCCAGGTCACACAGAGCACACTTTCCCATCACAAGGATGCTCAACCAGTAACTCCCTCTGTGGAGCCACACACCGAAACCCAGATCCCTCAAGTAATCCCTCGCTTGAAAGGGTTTTTGACTCAGGCTTCGAATATGGATTGCTGGTAACCCATAATAGTGGGCCAAATCAAAGGGGTCACCAGCCACAACAATGGCCGGCCAGTAGGGATAGTGTGTTTGCCCCTAATACCCCGGACCTACCAGTCATAGATCTCCCACCAGAGAGCTGCCCTTACACAGTGGTCCTGGCAGGGGTACCAGGACTAAATAGCGCAAAGGACGAGTCCACCGACCAGTTGATTAATAAAGTAACACACTGGTTATGTAAATATGGGAGGTTTAATATGGCTGAGCACAGACACATTCTGATGGCCAGGCGGGGAGCTTGGATTGGCAGGACCAAGAAAAACATTTACACAAGATAGCATGATTGTTACACTTTGGCACCCAGAACTGGCCCACAAGATCCTGTCTCACTCACTGCAATCATTTTCAGTTGAATCGGGAATCAAACCATTACCTTTGGGTTTTTTATAGGCCACATTTTAGCCCTATACCACCCCAACGCTTTGTTGTGCATAAAGAAGATTCTGCCCTGGGCGGGGGACTCTGGCCCACAGGAATGAATGGGAAGACATTCTCATTTTGTGTATCGCAATTAGTGATTCGCAAATGGAGAATGCGATTTCAAGGGTGCAGGGGTGTCCAAAGGACACCCTGTTGCACCCCTGAAATTGATATGTGCACCCATGTTACGCACACACATGCCCCAGGGGCATGTGTGTGCGTAACTTGGGACTTTGAAAAATGCACTTTGATGCTTTTTTCAAAAAAATCGCAATTTACCATCACCTCACATGTCATGGTAAATTGCGATTCTTAATTACAAAATCGCAAATCTTTTTACTTTCTTGCATTGCATTTAAGGAATCGCTAATTGTGATTCCTTAAATGCAATCGCAATTTAAGAAATAGCAAATTTTGCGATTTCTTAAATTGCGAGAGGCTACTTGTTTCATGCATTCCAAAAGCAATTTTTGCGATCGCAAACGGCCGATTTTTGCGATTCGCACCGTTTGTGATCGCAAAATGCTTTGATGCATGTGCCTGTTTGTTCTCTTTGGGTGAGGGGTCCTGGACCCAGTCCAAACCATTTCTGGGTGCACTCTGCCAGTGCACAACTTCTTCCTTTGTCAGTGTGGGCCAGGGTCATCAGACGCACCACAGGAGGTGGAGCCAGCATTGTGGAAGGCAGGCACAGCCCTATTCAGGCCCAGGTGCTACTCCTCCCACCACTCCAAATGCCGATAGGGCTATTCAGCCTAGTGCTGACCCACCCAGACTCGTTCAGCCCCCTTAGCCCCTGTCCCTTTTAAACCAGACAGTCAATCCACAAACAGGGAGAGGCACACAGAAAGGTGGAACAATAAAATAGCCTCTTTCTGAAAGTGGTATTTTCAAACACAGAATTTAAAAACCGTCCCTCTTAAAAGATGTTTCTGAGTTCAGGGATACCAGATTTCAAGTTTCCATCTTGCTCCTATGGGAAGATATACCCACACTAGTACATGTCCTACCTTTCGCATACACTGCACCCTGCCCAGGGGGGTACCTTGGGCCTACCTTAGGGGTGCCAATATGTAAGAAAAGGGAAGGGTAAGGCCTGGCAAGTGGGTGCACTGGCCAGGTCGACATGGCAGTTAACAACTGCACACAGGCACTGCAGTGGCAGGCCTAAGACCTCTTTTCAGCGCTACTCTTGTGGGTGGCACAATCAGTGCTGAAGGCCCACTAGTAGCATTTGAATTACCAGCCCTAGCACACTCAGTGCACCTTACGAGGGACCTACTGGTAAAACCAATATGCCACTCATGGATAACCAATCACAATATCAATTTACACAGAGAGCATATGCACATTAGAACTGATCAGCAGTGGTGAAGTGCCCAGAGTCCTAAAAGCCCGAAACCAGTCCTAGGATGCTTGTTTCGGATCACTGACATAATATAGAATGACAAAATATAGACTTACCAAAATATAGTCACCAAAATATAGAATGCTAAAATATCGAATTCCTATCTACAAACAGGTAAGTACAAAAATATCGAATCCATAGTCTGTAAAAAATAGTCAGTCAAAATATCGAATTTTTTTAAATGTCTTAAAAGTAATTTAAAATTTATGAAATAATAAATATAATTAACTAAAACATACTTAAAAATACTCAAATAACCTTAAAATTAAGATATAATTAATTTAAGTTATTAATAAAAAATTTACAATATTTTACAGTAGGATAGCAGGAGGGTGACATTTAATATTACCACTCCAGTGAGTGCAACAGTAGGGAAAGCGTTGGATAGCGTAGGGGTAAAAAATACTATTCCCACTCCAGTGAGTGCAACAGTAGGGAAAGCGTTGAATAGCGTAGCGGTAAAAAATACTATTCCCTCTCCAGAGAGTGCAACAGTAGGGAAAGCTTTGGCTAGCGTAGGGGTAAAAATTACTATTCCCACTCCAGAGAGTGCAACAGTAGGGAAAGCGTTGGATAGCGTAGGGGTAAAAAATACTACTCCCACTCCAGTGAGTGCAACAGTAGGGAAAGCGTTGGATAGCGTAAGGGTAAAACTTACTATTCCCACTCCAGAGAGTGCCACAGTAGGGAAAGCGTTGGATAGCGGGAGTGTGAACATTACTATTCCCACTCCAGATAGTGCAACAGTAGGGAAAGCTTTGGATAGCGTAGGGGTAACTATTCCCACTCCAGAGAGTGCAACAGTAGGGAAAGCGTTGGATAGCGTAGGGGTAAAAAATACTATTCCCACTCCAGAGAGTGCAACAGTAGGGAAAGCGTTGGATAGCGGGAGGGTGAAAATTACTATTCCAACTCCAGAGAGTGCAACAGTAGGGAAAGCGTTGGATAGCCGGAGTGTGAACATTACTATTCCCACTCCAGATAGTGCAACAGTAGGGAAAGCTTTGGATAGCGTAGGGGTAAAAATTACTATTCCCACTCCAGAGAGTGTAACAGTAGGGAAAGTGTTGGATAGCGTATGGGTAAAAAATACGATTCCCACTCCAGAGTGCAACAGTAGGGAACGCGTTGGATAGCGGGAGGGTGAAAATTACTATTCCCACTTCAGTGAGTTTAACAGTAGGGAAAGTAATGATTTAATATAGTATTAAAAATAAATTAAATATCAATACCAATAAAACATTAATTGAAATTAATAACCAATTTAATATTATGTAATAATTAATTAGAAATACAAATACATATTAGTTATTAAAAATTCATAACCTATTCATAATTATTTAACAACTAATTTCAATAACAAAAACTAATTAATAATAAAAATTAATACCAATTAAAAATTAACAGTAAATTAATTATCAATACACAAAAAGTATTTTTAATATGTAATTAATTACAATTACATTACTTACCACCCTATTCCCCTATAAACCCACATCCCACTACAGAAAATACATTAATACAATTATCATAATTATCAAATATTTAATTAATACAAAATAATTACCAATTAATAAAAATTAATTGCCAATTAATAGAAATTGATTACCAATTAAAAATTAATTAACAATAAATTTAAAATCAATACCAATACATGAAAAAAAGTATTTACTATTAAAAATTATTCATAATTGCTAAAAAAATAATATTTAATTTGATATCATTAAATTACTTCCCACCCTATTCCCCTATAAACCCACAACCCGCTACAGAATTAAATTACGCAAAAATTAAATAACATAAAATTCATTACTTAAAATACATTAAACATACATTACAAAATTAATATACACTTTTCACACATATACTAACATACAAAACCCTTTAAAAAAATTGATATTATTAAAAAATCAATATATTTAATGCCTATATTTTATACTTCGATATTTTGACTTCTATATTTTGAAAATCGATATTACTTACCTTAAATTCGATATTTTTAACCACTATATTGTGTCCATTCGATATTTTGTCCATTCTATATTTTTACTTCGATATTATGTCCATTCTATATTTTGGAATCGATATTATGACTGTTTACCGCTTGTTTCCAGTCCAGGGATGATCTGGCCTGGCAGTACGGGCTGGACTGTTCCCATTGGGCGCAGGGTCAAGACTGATTTGCATATGGCTGGGTCCAAACTGGAATGGCATGGTGAGCAAACAAATAATGGATTTAGTTCCATATCTCTACTGGGGTGAATGTATGATATTGTTCTGCATTCTGTCCATCAATTGTTCTTTTTGCAGAGTCCTATAGCCAACAACCACAGGTCAGGAAAAACAAAGGGGGAAGAAGCAACAGTTTTGGGGATAACCCTGCAAAAAGGGCCATTTCCAACAGACGTCCTCTTAAATGCTAATGACCTAACTCATACTCTGAACCTGATCGCTACCCACCCTGATTCAGCTATGCCCCGACTTATAAATGCAGAGGCTGCTTATCATTTATTGATTTCATGTTTGGGTCTCTTACATTGAGGAGGTTTATAACCTTTTCTTAATATTAACCTTAGTATATTTAGTGACCATAATCCTATGACCATCTCACTTGTTGCCCCTTGGAATCAGCCCGCACCCTATAGGATAAGTGGGGAAATGATCTTGGCAACAGACCAAGGTAGGCGGTTACATTGGTCAATAGCGTTGCTTTTAATAATTAACTTTTTAGCATAGGCAAAGAGGAGATTTTTAAATGCTTAGACCAACAAGTGCAGCGGGAAGAAACGGTCCAGGCATTTATTGCTATTGCACAATTAGTGGACGGTTTATTAACAGTGCCGGCAAACTCCCCTTGCATGGATTTCCCAAGATGGTTTGACAGGCAGTGCTCTCGGGCCCTTAGAGATCTAAAGATGGCCCTTAAACAGACACCGATAGACAGGGGTCGGGTGGCGGACTGCCGTAAAATATACAAGCAAGCTGTCAAGGGGCGGAAATGTCAACTGCAAAAGATGCCTGGGAGGACCTAACAGGCATCTAAACTAAAGGACTCTACCCGTTTATGGAGAGACATTAACAACCCATGTTTTAAAGGTTTGAACAAACCAAAGCTAAGCCATAATATTTTACCTGAGCAATGGCAGGCTCACTTTGAGGGAGTGTATATTCATTCCCACAGAGAGGAGCAATTACAGGAACTAAACCCTGATCAGAGATCTGATCCCATTACCTTTACTTTGGATGAGGTGAGATTAGGAATTGAGGAACTTTCACTTAATAGGGCGCCGGGACGAGATGGGATCCGCCAGACCTTTTCCAATGCAATACAGAGATATGGGCCCTCCGCTCCTAGGGGCTGATTCACATAACTAATCAGAGATAAAATCCTAAACTTACTACTGTTTGTATTCACAGAAGGCATTTAGTAGTAGTAAAATTAGGCCTCCTAACTTTACTACTACTAAATGCATTTTGTGACTACCTAAAGTCATAAAGTTAGGATTTTGTCTCAGTTTAGTGGTAGTAAAGTTAGGAGTCCTAACTTTACTACTACTAAATGCCTTCTGTGAATAGTCATGTTAGACTTTTATCTCAGATTAGTTCTGTGAATCGGCCCCCTAGTGAGGGTTTTAAATGCGACAGTAGCATCAGCAATGCCAGCATCGTGGTCTACCGCTACCATTGTACCGATTTTTAAGAAGGGACATAGAGACAGCCCACATTGTTATCGCCCCTTATCCCTTATTGACTTGACAGTGAAGGTTCTGGGCCGGGTGCTACTGAATAGGTTGTCTGAATGGGCAGAGGCCAACCAAATAATCTCGGATGTACAATATGGGTTCCAAGCCTGTAAATCTTCTACAGATCAATGCCTCAACCTTTACCTTATAATTGCAAATTACACAATAGCTAAATCGGGCCGTTGTATCTAGCTTTTATGGACCTCACTGCGGCCTTTGATCGAGTGAACTGCTGTAAACTCCTTGGAGAGTTTGGGGTGGATCCTGCAATAACTAATACCCTAATGGCCCTACATTTTAACTCTACTGCAGTGGTCAGATACACATAGGAGGGGAGAACCACAGATCATTTTAACTGCTCTAGTGGGGTCATACAGGGTTGTACATTGGCGCTGTTTTTGTTCACGCTATACATTAATGGTCTTGACTCTGCAATTACGGCCTTACAGGCTGACACCCCGAGGATAGGCACAGGACCGGTCTCTGTTTTGTTATATGCGGATGACGCGTTACTCCTTGCACGTACCCCGAAGGGCTTGCAGCTGTTATTAGATGGGTTTGTGACTTTTATGGATACGTTGGATTTGTCACCTAATCTAACTAAATCCTATATAATAGAAATTGGAAAGCAGAGCAGGACGCCCAATACTTACATAGTAGGTACAGATAGTCTGGGGAAAGTACAGGCCTTCTCGTATCTGGGTACTTTATTTGACGAGATATTGAGTTTTAAACACATATTAGAGGAGAAGTGTCTAGGAATGACAAGGTCTACTGGAGCAATTGTAAACTATGCTCATAGATTAGGCAACTGGTCACCTGGGACAATTTTAAAGTTATACAACTCCTTATGTACTTCTAAAATGTTATATGTTAGTGAGGTATGGGGATATAAGGTGGTTAATAATTTACAAACTGAAGAAAATAAATATTTTAGGCGGATGCTGAAAGTTCCTCATAGTACCCCTGCATACGCAGTACATGAGGAATTGGGGTCTAGGTATATCTCTGATATGGTGACCGTTAAACCCTTCCTGTGATGAGTTAAGATCTGGTCCGACGAGGAGGCAGGCTTTAACAGGCTGGTAATCCAGGACTGCCTCTCCCTCGATTATGCGTCAAAAATCCTGTGGTTAAAATATGTAAAGGACACTCTCACCGCACTAGGACGTGAAGATCTGTTTACTCATCATGACAAGGTGGGATCTCAGGAAAAAGCGATTATCAAACATTTGTTTTTTAAACATGTCTCTGCACACCGTGAGGATAGGTAGATCAGGAAACCCACGGTCAGAGAACGCATTTTAGTAAAGTCAGTGCAAGGCATGGAACCCTATTTATCCCTTTTAACAAGTGCACATGATAAGAGTTTTTTAATTACATGTTTTAGATTGAATTTATTTCATCGCTTGCTGGCTTTACCCCCGGCTTCACGGTACACAAAGAACTTAGATGACCTTGAGGCTGCAACAACAGGTCTCCACAGGACACCTTACATTTTGTCCTCCTTTGTCCATATTACTCACATCCTAGACAAGTGTTTCTTAAGGGGCTTTTGAAAAAGCTTAGATTTAGGCAGGCACGTGTTGCTTTACTGTTTTTACAACTTTAATCCGGTTTTTACACTTTTTTGTGTTTCTAACTTTTTAAGATCTGCTTTAAAGATATGAACCACTACAGGTGACTGATGGTCTCAAGAGTATTTGTTAATTTTGCACTGTCTGAGGCTGCTATAAAAGTCTTGAAATGTGGGTCACTTTTTAGGATCAGGTGTAGTTTTTACATGTTAAATTAATGTCAAATTAGGATTTTATTGATCATACTTGTAGTTGAAGAAAGGGCTGTTGGAAGTACTATGAACTTAAGAGACCAATGGGGATAACAATATACCATGGATCTCGTGATGTCTCACCTAGTACCCTTTGCTGTTTCACGGAAAATGTTTACATTTGATGTATGTGTATTTTAAATAGTCTCTTTTATGGTAATATTTTTATACGCCGAATAAAGATTATTAATATTATTATTATTAAGTTATGAATACGGAGGGCAAATAAATGAGCTGATTAGTTCTATCTTAGCAGCTATTACACACAGCACATGACTTTCTCTGGATTTCTTGAGCTAAAATATTGTGTATACAATAAACGTCGTTTAAACCTGATATGACCAATTACCACAGGATGGTGCTCAAGAACCACGATTTTTCCTCAGCATGTCTGAAAACAAAATATATCAAACATAGAGTACCGAAAATCCCCTTTTAAAGCCTAATAAATCCTGGTCCAAAAATGCCTTAGTACAAACGACATTTCTTCGAAATTTGGAATATATCAGGTGTATTTTTACACCTAATTTATGCATCTGGCAAAAACAGAATGGGACATTATTTGACAGTGTTATGCCAGTGGCGTAACGTTAAATAATGCCCCTTTCCCTTATAGAATGTGAAGAGGGTCCCCTTACCCTTAATCTCACATATATCATAGATATCGAGTGACCTTGGGCTAAACAGGTCCTCCTAGAAGTCCTGAGGGGCCCCCAAAAAAGTCCCCTTCCCAGTGACTGGCTGGTCACGTTCTAGTGTTTCCAAATGCTGTGCTCTGGAGGTTTTTCCCCCTGAGAATTTATTTTTAAAAAGTGGTGTAAGATTGTGCATTTGCCAGCAAAACGTATATGATAAATTAACCAAAAAGCATATTTTTCTTATAGGCATTTTTAAAGGAAAACGTAAAAAATGTTGTACAGAATTTCTAACTTTTCAGTCTGCAAATTTGAGAGGTAGGGGTGGGAGAGCCATTGAGAGCTCGAGCCAACTGCCTGGCTCTGGCTAAGTTTTGGGCCCTAAAACTAGCAATGCCTTCATGTGGCACCTACCTACTACCCATGCTCTAATCTCATGTGCCAAGAGAGGGAGACAAAAAAATAACTTTCATTGTAAAATAGGCAGTGAGAGAAATATCCATCTAGTGCTTTAACTGCTCAATGTAAGTCAAGAAAACCAAGGACCGATCCCGGCTTCCCAGTTAACCAAATTGTTTGATCCTGGGCATTAGAGTCCTGCTGCTGCACTCAACTGGATCAGGAGGTCCCTGACACCTCTCTATTCATGTGCACAGACCAGAGTGCAGTAATTACACAGCACCAGAATAAAAGTATTATTAGGAAATAGGAAGAGAGGGTAGGGCAAAAGAGAAAAAGAGCAGGAAATAAAAAGAAAGGATATGCTAACAGAGAAAGAAGGAAATGGACAGAAAGGATAAGAAAGGCGTCAAGAAAGAAAACAAATATGTAAGAACAAAGGCAGAAACGAGCACAAAAAAAGAAAGAACAGGGAAATTAAAAGAAAGTTATTAAAAAACATTAAAGAAGGTTCAACAGTGCAGAACTCCTTTGCCAGCTGCCTGTAACTGATTAAAGCGGTACAAAAGGGGGTGGTAATGGACGGAGCATCTGAACCAATCAAACACTCGCACCCAGTCAAAAGATCTGGGTTTGCTCCATCACCGTTCTTTAGCCCACTCTGCCACCCCAGTTCAGACACGGCTATATGCAAATCAATCTGACCCTGTGCCTCATGGGAACAGTCCAGCCCGAACTGCCGAGCCATGCCTTCCCTGGACCGGAAACAGGCTTCCGAGGACCGGTTTCTGGCATTACAGCCGTCTTCAGCCCGGCTTGCTTGAATCCAGTGGCAAAGTGAGCAAGGGACTCACGTCTGAGCATATTCTGCCACACTTGGACTGTTCCCATGAAGCACAGGGTCAGACTGATTTGCATATAGCCATGTCTGAACTGGGGTGGCAGAGTGGGCTAAAGAACGGTGATGGAGCAAACCCAGATCTTTTGACTGGGTGCGAGTGTTTGACTGGTTCAGATGGTCTGTCCATCACCACCCCCTTTTGTACCGCTTTGGCCGCCATAAGTGTGGCAGGGTATGCTCAGACGTGAGTCCCTTGCTCACTTTGCCACTGGATTCAAGCAAGCCGGGCTGAAGACGGCTGTAATGCCAGAAACCGGTCCTCGGAAGCTTGTTTCCGGTCCAGGGAAGGCATGGCTTGGCAGTTCGGGCTGTACTGTTCCCATGAGGCACAGGGTCAGACTGATTAGCATATAGCCATGTCTGAACTGGGGTGGCAGAGTGGGCTAAAGAACGGTGATGGATCAAACCCAGATCTTTTGACTGGGTGTGAGTGTTTGATTGGTTCAGATTCTCCGTCCATCACCACCCCCTTTTGTACCGCTTTGGCCGCCATAAGTGTGGCAGGGTATGCTCAGACGTGAGTCCCTTGCTCACTTTGCCACTGGATTCAAGCAAGCCGGGCTGAAGACGGCTGTAATGCCAGAAACCGGTCCTCGGAAGCTTGTTTCCGGTCCAGGGAAGGCATGGCTTGACAGTTTGGGCTGGACTGTTCCCATGAGGCACAGGGTCAGACTGATTTGCATATAGCCATGTGTGAACTGGGGTGGCAGAGTGGGCTAAAGAACGGTGATGGATCAAACCCAGATCTTTTGACTGGGTGTGAGTGTTTAATTGGTTCAGATGCTCTGTCCATCACCACCTCCTTTTGTAACTGATTAAGGCCCCTCCGTCTTTCAGGCCTCCTTCTCCAAACTTCCACTCTCCCCTTAGGCCTCGCACACTTACTTACAACAACCCAGCCGGCACAGACTCCAGCTTAATCTGTAAACCCACCCTTTCCCATGTTGTCACAGTATGCCGTGGGATCAATGATGTCCGAGGACCCCTTCCTACCCTGTGACGACATGGGAAAAGGCGGGAGATTGGGTGCAAGGCAGCAATGAGTGGCATACAGCCTCAGGCTGTAAATGGATAAGGCCCAAAGAGCCCGGACTGCTTGGAAAATGATATGCTGCTGCACGTCATGTGGGGTGGATCCTACAGACCCGTATGAATAGAAGGATTGGGCTGATGAGAGGTAAGCCCCTTGGTAAAAAAAATTGACATTGTCTCACACTTGCGCATTAGTGCAGGTTAGGGTTACCAACTGGCAGGTTGCAAATTCAGGACGGTCAGTGTAAAAATTCGGGACAAAGGGTCAAAATTCAGGACAAAAATTCAGGACAGAAGGTCAAAATTCAGGACAAAAATTTGGGACAAAACATAAGTTTTAGAGGCATATCCGAGGAGGTGGCACAATAATATATAAGTAAGTAAATAGACAACCAAAATAAATACAGGTCAAAATAAGTTTATATAAGGTTGAGCCAATCGTGCACTTCACAGTTTTTCAGTATGCGCGCAACTTTGCAAAGCAACATCTGGGCCTTTCTGCAATCAAGATTTGTGCTAGTAACAATAAACATAAATAAATAGTATTCTTTTATTTGTATGTTGAAATCTGTCTTTTAAATCTACAGTGAAAACGGTGTTAGTTATTTTATTTTTATTTTCTCCAGCATGGCGCCAAGACAAAAGCAGAATGCTTTGCCCAGGCTAGTCCCATGGAGGAGAAGGCACCTCACATGCTGTCACCACAATTGGGCCCATTGTCATTCTAAAGTGCAAATCCGCTGCAGTCTCGGAATGACAATGGGCCACTCTACAGTCTGCACAAGGTCCAGGAGGGGCTGACAGATTAAAAGATAACTGCGAAAGGCCCTGAGTGAAATCTTTTTAACTCACGGGGCCTCTCGCATGGGACATCATTCCTTACTGAGATTTCCCATTTCGATTTTAGTATGTCTGTAAGGCGTCCGTAATTTGGGATCCCCAAATTACGGACGCCTTGTGGACATCATACTAAAATGACGGACGGTCCGTGAAATTTACGGCCGGTTGGTCACCCTAGTGCAGGTGACTGTAAAATGTGCCTGGCTGCCTGACGCTCGCATTAGTAAGTCAGAGTGTCAGCCAGGCACTATTTTGTACAGTGATGCATATTCAATATTATAAATAAAGCTGGATGGCGTTCGATATTATCATCCTTGTTACCAGCCAGAGGGTGTAGCCCCCATGCCCATGCTCAGCGGCTGCTGCTGGTGTTTCCACCAGCCACTACTAAAGAGCTGGTTTCCACACTCACCTCACATCCATCCATCGTAAGTGTTACTGGTTGGGTGACCTGCCAATAAAAGAGGCTGGGCGTAGGTGCCCTGGGGCAGTTCTAGAATGTAAACCACTGTATCTGTGTGAATTTTAAAACAGCATGGGGGCCTAGGGCCCCGACTTTACATTGGCGATGAGTGGGTCGGCCCTGTGTATGCAGCAGTCCTTAAGTTGTCGAGGGGGAAGTATGCCTAAGCATAAGGCACCCCTGCCTTCAGAAGGCACCAGGCTGGCGTGGAAGATAGTACCTGCATGCCCATGCCCTGTAGCAGCTGCTGACCATGAACCAGTGTCAGCACCCTGATGTAGAGAGGGAGAGCAGTCCCCGTTGACCCGCCGAGGGAGTGGTGAGCCCAAGGTATTGAGCCAGAGGAAGTCGGGCCTGTGGATGTGCCCACGTGGGGAAAGCAGACTGCCCCCAGGTGCCCGCAATGAGGCAGATTTGCACCCCGCACCTGTGAGAGGCGGAAAGAGTACTGCGCTAATGGTGCAGCGGACGAAGTAGCAGCAAGTGTAAGGAGCGGCGTGAAGCGGCACCCGGCAGTGGAGAGACCTGCCTGGCATGGTGAAGAACGGGGAGTGGGGTATTGTTGTCCACACCGGTCAATGATCAATGTACCGAAATTAACCACAGGTTCAGCCATAGAGACCAAGGACTCCCTTCTACATAAAGCCATACACTGGATATGCCATGTTCCTTGCTGTCACTCAATTGGGGCAACAAGAATAGCAAATAGAAGTACGGGGCTAAACAATGTTGAGCTAACTTTGTCTTCTCCCTTATTGGGTGACAACTTGGTTGCGCTAGACACAAGAACAACTCCTTCAGGTCGCTCCAACATACAATTCAAAGGCATTACTACTATGCTTGTAAAAGTATAGGAAGCCACACTTCTCCCTTCAGTCGTGTCGATTGTCTTAAGAAGGTACATTTTGTACACACGCAGCTATCCCAATATCTGCCATCAAGTATAACTGGTGTACTACCAGGGGAGGTTAGTAGTGAGACTGCCTCTAATCTCAGCCCTTCCTTAATTAACGTTTCCGCCAGCATTATTTTAAAGCTAATCGGACACTGATTGATCACGAGCCCTTGCCTGGCATCTCGGTCTTATTAACTATCCTCTTCTTATTGCTACAAATAGACCTACAATTACCCACTCGATTGACGTGGCCTCTATGAATGCCCCTTTGAGCCCCATTGTCTCGGGAGAGAAGGATCCTGTATGCTCCACCCAAGATGGCTCTCCCAAACTTGAATCCACATACCAGTCTGACTTGTCGTCCTCATTGAATCATATTCCATGGAATACTGCAGAGCACTCTCCGACACTTATCTCATGGAACATTGCAGGGCTAAGGATCAAGCTATATTATGTGGATTGGAGACTGTATATAGATAATGTTGATTTGTGCCTATTACAGGACACATGGGTTGATTCAGATTTTACTTCATACAGCAACCATGCCCTTAATACTACAGCAGGTAGGCCGATGGGGGAACTTATTATATGGCTAAAAATGTCATTGGGCTGCACTGTAAAACGATTATATATTGATTCCCCTGACATATTAGCTTCAGCGTAATGCCCAAAACAGCCCCCCCTCTTTGGTAATAAACAATTACAATGGAACTTACCCTTTCTCATAGGCATCCAATATCTTAAAAATCCTGAATGCATTTCTAGCAGAACAGCCCCCTCTTCAACTAGTAATCATTGCAGGAGATCTCAGCATGTGCAGTGAGCCCTATCCCCCATACCTAAATATCATTAAGGAAGAAGACCATCTATGGGGTATTCCCTCCCTCAATTGCACATGTAGACTACCCAAAATAAGTGCAGCAGGATCCCAGATTGTATATATTATGGTTACACATGGCCTTAGACCAGGTAATGGACGAATTCCCTCAGATAGAGCTCCAAGGCCAACCTTTCCTAGAGGAATTATAACAGCCAGATTGACTACATTTTGCTGGACCTAAGGATAAGGCATGAGATATACGACCGGGCAGTTTGCATTCACCATGACAATGACCATTTTTCAATTTTGTTAGGATTGGATGACAAGTAAGGGTAGAGGGGCTGTAGAAGATCCTGATGCCGCAAATCCATTGTTGATCACTAGTAACAAACGAGTGGTCGAATGGGAGGTCTTCCTCAATTCCGAGGAATTGTTAGTTAATTTATATCAAATCATACTAAATTAATTTATTGCACTATAGCAAAATGAGCCCACCCCTGGACAGAACTTTTTTAGCGAATTAGGCACCCATTTCTGACATACCTGCCGCTTTTGATGTCCTGTGGCTGACCGGTTTCGAGTGACCATCACTGTGGGGCATAGAGAAGAGGTGAGCGACAGCCGGGGGGAAACTACATTACCCAGAGCCTCTAGCGGCATCGCACGCTATCCACGCACCCACCAGCGCGCCAGGAGGCGCATTTAATGGGGGCCAAGGCACCAGCAGCGCGGGAGCCCATTTCTGACATACCTGCCGCTTATGATGTCCTGTGGCCGACCAGTTTTGAGTGACCAGCACTGTGGGGCATAGAGAAGAGGTGAGCGTGCTGACGCGACCGCCGGGGGGAAACTACATTACCCAGAGCCCCTAGCGGTGTCGTACGCTATCCACGCACCCACCAGCGCGCCAGGAGGCGCATTTAACGGGGCCAGGGCACCCGCAGCGCGGGAACCCATTTCTGACATACCTGCCGCTTTTGATGTCCTGTGGCCGATCGGTTTCGAGTGACCAGCTCTGTGGGGCATAGAGAAGAGGTGAGCATGCTGATGCGACCGCTGGGGGGAAACTACATTACCCAGAACCCCTAGCGGTGTTGCACGCTATCCATCCACCCACCAGTGCGCCAGGAGGTGCATTTAACAGGGCCAGGGCACTAGCAGTGCGGGACGCACACGGGCCTGCCCGGGCAAAGTCCTGGCCAAGGGTGGGCCCGTTCGTGCCCGTCAGGGGCCGGAAGAGGCTGGGCGGGGCCAATCCCCCTACGTCTCCTTTGGAACCCCAAGGTACTGTCGGTCAGGTAGACACCGGGAGTAAGTTTCGTGGACTGGGAAAAAGCATTAAACAGCTACCCCGCATCTTAACCAACACTCGCCAGGAGGCGTCGGAAGGGCTCTTTTTGACATTAAGGACCCAGGAAATTTGGAGGCCACTGGGTTAGAACTATAATAGTTATCAAGGTACTTAATATTTCGTCTAGCACAAACCCAATAGAAGCCCTTCGTATTGGGGAATAAGCAGGCGCAAGGCAATCGGCTCTGTGGTGGGGGGCGGGTGTAAAGGGGACTCTCGATGTCTTCCTCACAAGAGCGGAGTCTTTGTTAGTCCACGAAATACAGCTTACAGAGAAGAGACTTTCTTTGGACTCTATTATAGAGCAAAAGCGATCTTCTATGGGCAGCATAGCTACGAGCAAATCACCTAACATTGGGGCTCCCTTAGACCAAGCTAAGTCAAAAAGTGGTAACAATATAAAGGGCCTAACCCCGCCATTCTTTTGCCACAGGGGGCGGGCCAGTTAACTCAATCTATTGAGTTTTTAGCTGATGGCCCGCCACAGATCAATGAAGAAGAGATTGAGGGGGGCTCTGAATTAAACTCTGTGTCACACGAAGGGGTAAGATGGGAGATGGAGAGCTTGTTCTAGCCGTAGATCCATCTGAGGTAGAAATCAACCCAAGAGAAGGCGGGGAGGTGGTTACCCGATCCAAAAGGGCCCTAAAAGTCAAAGGCACACCTAGCGTGGCAACCCCGCTGGCTGATCCCATGGTTCAAGCAAATTGAAACGGGGGGGGGGAGGGGGCACCGCATTCCTAAAGCTAAATCTAAACAGAGGGGTGTGCCCAAAATGACCAGGGCCAAAGAAACAGTAGGGCCCATAGCTAACCATCACTGTCGAAATTGCGGGGAGGCGGAGATGAATCGGGGGTGGATAAGGAACTGTGGTCTAGGTTGGAAACAATGTTACCTACCCATCTAGGGCCAGTGTACGAGAAAATAAATTTGATAGAAGGGAAACATCTCGGCTTCTCGCCCAGAGCAGTACCCTGACTACTGTGTCCACGGTGCAATATGTTATTAGTTCGGGGGTATCAGAGGGCCCTACATGTTTTAATGTAGTTACTACCCGAGAGAGAATTGAGGGTGGGAACCGCGAGTGTGAACAGCCTGATGGCACAAAGGAGACTAGACATTGCCTCGGGGAGATAACAGGCACATAAGTGTGGGAACCTCAGTCCAAAAGCCTAACACTAACACAGCGCCCAGAAATATAGAGGGAAGAACACCTACACCTCATGATATAGCGCCAATATTAGTTGACCTCGCACGGTGCACTCCGGACCTGCCGGTCTTTGACCTACCCCCGGCATCATGCCCATACACAGTAGTCTTGACAGGGGTCCCGGCCTGTAGCGGTGATAAAGAAGAAACCCCACAAACCTTGATTAATAAGGTGGCCCACTGGTTGAATAGAAATGTAGGTTTTAATATATCACACCACATGCACATTCTAATGGCTAGAAGGGTGTCCTGGATTGGAAACAGTAGGAAGTGCTTTCCAGGAGACAGTGTGATCCTAAACCTAAGGTATCCAGGGCTGGTAAGAGATCTTCTCTAGCAGTGCAAGGGGCCCTACCAGGAGGAGGGCGGTTCAAGTATTAGAATACTCTTCCTGGGATTCTTTTATAGGGACATGATGTGTGTAAATAACCGTGATGAACATAGGCGACATCTAGTTGGACCGGATCGGGTTGGCCTGACTGTCCCGCTAACTAATTGGTATGTACCTCTTTATAGTGTTTCAGCCCTACATGACATAGATTGACTGGCCAGTGGGATGTCAATTGTGAATGGTCTTAGACGGGAGAGCTTGTCCCTTAACGTAGATGTAGGAGGGATAGCCATGCCAAAGACTAACAAGCCCATTATACCCGCTGGACCTGGAGAGTACATTGGGTTCAGTCCCGATGGGAATACCTAGCACCCAATGTATCCCACAGTCCCAATATCTGCCCCATGTTAGAGAGACCAGTCGCCCCAAGACAGGATGACATCGAGATAATTTCCTGGAATATAGCCGGACTATCCTCAAAAACACAAAACCATGACTGGTTAGTTTATATAAAGAAATTCCATGTCATTTGCCTCCAGGAAACGTGTACTTTGTTCCAGCCCGCAAGGCAGCCTCTGGTAGAGCTAGGGGAGGTTTGGTCACATATGTGGACTTGAGGTTACAGGGGAGGTGGGTCGACTTGGGCTGGGATTCGGACTTTATGCAAGGGATCAGATTTTATAATAAGGGTCAAAAGTTAATTTTTATTAACTTTTATAATGCCATTGTAGTGGGACAGACCATAACAAGATTGGTTGAGTTGGAGTGCAGGCTGGCAGGAATACAAGATCAAAGGGCGATGAGGTCCCAGTTGGTGTTACTGGGTGATTTTAATTGCCATCTGTGTCCCCATTTGAAAATTAGCAGGGGGTGTGGTCCTCATGCCCCCTGGAAGAGGGCCTGCATCTGGAGCATACAAGGGAGGGAAGAGAGTTAAGTAAGGTGTTGGGCATACATGCCCTCACATATACTATGGATTTGATTAGAGTGGGGGAGGACAGAACGGTCCATCCAACTTTTAAAAGTAGTGGAAGGGACTCTTTTATTGATTTTATTTTTGTTACTAACACGTTAAAGTGTTGGATGTCAAGTTTTAACATAGAGGTTAGTATTTTCAGTGATCACATGTCGCTCAGGGATCTAAACCCGAATAAGCATTCTTTGCGATTGGGGCCAGGGGGCACGACAAGTGCACCAGATCAAGGAAGGAGACTCAGATGGTCCCATATCAATGATGAAGCCTTGTATAGATAGTTAATTTCAGATAACGATCAGCAGGTTTGGAAGTGTCTAGATTTAACAGTGGAGGGGCAGATTTGGCAAAGCATTTGAGGGTGTTGCCCAACATATTGATGGCCTTCTCAGGAGCAGAGCGCAGAAAAAGGAATGGATGATCCAAGGTGGTTTGACCGCCACTGCTCCGTTGCCCTGAGGGAATTGAAGTCAGCTTTAAAAACTGTCCCTCAAGATAAAATAAAGGTGTCCACATGTAGGACTTTGTACAAACAGGCAACAAAACGACGTAAAACTACATTGCAGCAGCAGGCGTGGGAGAACCTGTTGAAAGCGGCCGAGTCAAAGGACTCGACCACTTTTTGGAAAGTCATAAATGACCCTTGTTTCCAAGACGCAAATAAATCAAAGGTAGTAAGCCGTATTCTACCAGAGTCTTGGTTTGAGCACTTCCAAGGCCTTTACAATCATGGCAGTACCAATGATCTGACAGAAGCAGAGGAGGGAGAGCACCACTCAGATAATATTTTCCCTGGGAGAGATAAAGGCGGGATATGGAACGAGAGGGATCCCTGTTCTGCTGTACACCGGTTGGCACGGTGGTTCTTGCGCGTACTTCGCGTGGGCTACAATCTCTGATAGATGGTTTTGTCCGCTATATGGAGAGTTTAGATCTGTCCCCCAATCTTTCAAAATCATATATCATGGAAGTGGCAAAAATTCCAAAAAGGAAATTTAATTATAGAATTGGTGCTCGCTGTTTGGAAAAGGTGCACGTGTTCTCATACTTGGGGATTTTATTTGACACCCTCCTTAGTTTTAAAGCCCTGGTAGATGAGAAATGCCGCAAACTAGCTAGTTGCTCCGGGGCAATTATGAATTTTGCGCGAAGGCTGGGTCGTTGGTCCCCGGAGCAAATCTTGAGATTGTATAGCTCCATGTGCTGTGCCAAAGTTCTATATGGCAGTGAGGTCTGGGGTTTCATTGACTTACAACACTTACAAATTGAAGAAAATAAATACTTACGGCGGTTGCTGAAAGTGCCCCAGAGTACACCTTCCCACATTATCCATGAGGAATTGGGTGTTACTTACATTTGAGACAGGTCGCAACTCAAACCCTTAACATGTTGGATTAAAATTTGGGAAAATCCTGAGGCCCTATTAGGTAAGCAGAACATAATGGATTGCATTGCCCGTAACCTGGGTTGGAACATCCCATGGCTTAAGTATGTGAGGGAAACTCTAACAGGCATGGGATGCACAGATTATTTTAACCATCCGACAAATTTGTTACCCCGGGATAAGGCGTATGTCAAGGCTGAATTTCTAAAGCATGTAGTATCTGTAGGGAGCTGATCAAACCATCTGTGAGATCATACCTGCTGACCAAATCTTGCCTGGACATTGAATCTTATCTGTCTCTCATTCACAACGCCAGGACAGATTTATAATGACTCGTTTCAGGCTGAATCTATTACATCATATTTTAGCGGTTCCGGCGGGATATACAACATCTATAGAGTTGAAGGGCCCGTGCGTCTGCGACCAACGGTCTCCGCAGGATACCCTTTACTTCGTTTTATTATGTCCCTATTATGCTTGCCCTAGGAAGCTATTTTTAAAACGCGTTCTAAAGAACGCCAGCCTCCAGCAGGCAAAGGTGACCCTATTGTTTCTGATATTTGCCACAGAGGTTTTAATACTTTTTTGTACTGTAAACTATTAAAGGTCGGCTATGAGACTCAGAAAAACAAGAGGCGATGGGTGAATATACATGGTTGTAGTACCTCTTTGTCAACAATTTGAATAATGAACTGTGTGGGGGCGGGCACTTTTTAGAATTAAGGAATTAATTATCTGTGCACCTTATATGACTGATTTTATACGTATAACCCCCCCTACAAACTCACTGCGACTTACTTTAATCCAGGACAATCTACATATGACCCTCAAGAATAATGACATTGGAGAAGTGGCTTTATTTGTGAATTGATTGCACATGTATTTAGCCTGGTTTGAATCTCATTTGGTGATGCTTTTTTTAAAACTGTACTTTTATGGTATTGTATTTATGCCGAATAAAGTATTTTTGATTGATTGATTGATTGAATTAGGCGTGCAAATTGTAAAAATGTACAAGGGGAAAAGGGCCAGAACTCTGTAAGATCCAACAAATGGTTTGACCATACATGTAGATCTGCTAAGAGTGTTCTTATTAAGGCCCTAAAAAGCAGGGAGAGATCGCAGATTGTCTCAGCCAGGAGGAAGTCTAACAAAACCATAAAGGTAAGCAAAGCTTTGTGGGAAGAGGGAGTCTGGGAAAATGTATTGATGGCAGCAAGGACTACAGACAGCAAACGCGCTTTTGGCAGCTGGTATGCCAAAACATGCATACCCATAAGCTGAGGCCAGATTGCCACATCCCTTCAGAGGAGTGGATTTTATATATTTTCTTTACCAGAAAAATACTCTATTAGTTAAAAGTGAAGTAGATGCATCAACAAACCCCTTAGATCGTGGGGGGTGAAGATTACAAGGAATTTATGCTTGAAGAAAACACCATAGCTATATTAGCACAGAAGTCAGGGAAAGCCCCATGCTTTGACAAAATCCTGGTTGACCTTTACTGAAGCAAACCACAGATCTGAGCCCCATATGTAAACTTTGTGTCTAATGCTCTGATGGCTGGGGGTCGGGTCCTTGATTCTTGTAAAGGGGCAACAATAGTGATGAGCCACAAAAAGGGAGATAGAGCTATTCCGAGCAATTATAGACCCATAATTTTAATTGACAATATTCTGAAAATATTTAGTTCCCAAATACTAAATAGGTTATGGGATGGGATTGTGCAAGATAAGGTCACTGATCAACGTCTTAGATAATCACTATCACCGCTGCACACCCACAATAGTAATTCCGCTTTAATCACCTGTCTTAGAACAACAATCTCAGACAAGGTTGAAGAGGCAACTTCAAAGCAGGAATTGTACATACTAACTACAAGATGAAAGGGTCAAATCTGTTACCTGTAGGTAACAATTCATACTCTATAGTATACCCTTCCAAGCTCTCTAGAAATGCAACCAAAACCTTTAAATACAACCTGCTCAGAAAACCCCCTGAAATACTCATTTTAGATCCATCCTTCAACTCTAAAAACAGTGTAAGCATTAACAACCTAATTTTCTTCAGTAGATCTCCGGCTAAATGGTGCCCTAAGGTGTCTAAAATGCAAATGGGTTTTAGTCCCGTTTGCACCCACAAAAAAAATGTGGCCAATGTACTAATCCTATTTTGCGAGTCGCAAATCAATTTGCAACTCGCAAAATAGGATTACTGACTCACTATTAGGAAGGGGATTTTCAAGGTCGTCCCTTCCTAATAGCGACTCCTTAAGCTATGTAAGAATGTTTTGCAACCACAATTGAGGTCGTGAAACACTTGCAGTTTACCACCCTTCTCAGAAGAGTGGTAAAGCACTTGCAAATGGGAAGGGGTCCCCTGGGGACCCCTTCCCATTTGTGAATGCATTCACACATATTTTTTAAGGGCAGGCAGTGGTCCCAGGGACCGCTGCCTGCCCTTAAAAAATGAAACTGAAAAGTCCTTCACAGTGGGGTCGCAAATTGCGACAGCCTCATTTTTATGCATGAGGCATGCAATTTGCATTCGTATTGGGAATTGCAAACAGTGTCTCAGACACTGTTGTGTATCCCAATTAGCGAGTCACAAATGCAACGCAATTTGTGACTCGCTAATTGGCGGGTCGTACATCTGGCCCCAAGTTGCTTATAACACCTTCAAAAAATGTAAGGGCCACACTGAATGTAACATACTACAAAAATGGCACAGTACTCGTTCAAGCGGCCAACAAGGATCTTGAATTATTTGATGACTACCTTGCCATGTTAAAAGATCATGTCCATAACATCCCTCATTCAATTCACCAGCATGGCAGCACCCCTTACACTATCACCCACACTCCACGTAGTGCACTGGCTAAGAGTGAAAGCGGTAGTAATCAGGAGAGTCAGCATACATCAACCCCCAGTACAAGTGATCAGGAGAATCAGCATTCTTGTCAGCATCCAACAACCCCCAGTACAAGTCACAGTTCAAGGTCATGCCATATAGCCACCAATCTGTTATTGGGCATACGCAAAACAGTAAGCAATAATTCCCTAGAAGCAAACCAGTTACATTCTATCTTGCCGTCCAAACTTCACATGTCTGAAGCAAATAACCTCACAAGTTTACAAATAGTTGATCCCTCGAATGCAGCATCCATCCATCAGAACTTCAAAAGGATAAATAACAATACCACTAATAATTCCGGGCTAGCCCCTCAGATTAAAGAAAAAATGACAGATGGAACTAATGGTATCCACAAGCACACTGAACTTGAACGAGCCAGCATACCGTTCCACAAGCCAGCAGCCACGCTACAAAAGCATCATTTCTATCCTCCTTCAAGAAAGGAGCTAGAAAGTCACATTGCCCAGACAGATAGGTTAGCTATTGACTTGCAAAATGCCAATATTAACATGAAGAATATTTTAATTCTCTCTAAAAGCTATCGCTCCAAAATTATCCATATCCAAAAATCAGTTCACACACTCCACAGTCAGCATAACACTACACCTCTGCCTCTGTCTAATAGGATTTATCATTTTCGTAATTTACTGAGATACCTGACAGACACTGAAACACAATCCTTACTACTAGCTTACAAGTCGACATCCATTCTCTCTGCTAAGATAATTGATCAGCAACCTGAAAGAAATAACGATAATCCCAGTGGGCCATGACACTAACCGAGACAACCATCCAAAATCTATTTCCTGTCTACTACTAAATTGCCGTTAGGCAGTAAAACATGCTGCTGACATTGCCGACCTAATCTTGAACCAGGACATTGACCTGGCTATTTCAATTGTTCCTTGTGACTGGTCAGGTCACAACATCATCACTTTCCAAATACCATCCAGAAAGAAGAAAACAGCGTCACAATTAGTCAAACCCAAGCAGTGGGTTAGAGATACTATGGGCCTGAACATGGAGGTTCTGACAGCGCATTGCGAGAGTGAACTTCAATCTCCTTCTTAACTGGAGGACGTCAGTGAGCTTACCGATCATTACAATCTTACGGTTTCTAAAATAATTGATAATATAGCCCATCTAAAACTTAAAAGAATACAGGTTAAGGATAAAAACCCATGGGTCAACGGTTATCTAAATGAAGAAAGACGGATACTCAGATTAATAGAACGGAATTGGAGACAACACCCATCATCCCCCCATCTAAAACAGTTAACAAAGACCAGGAAAGCCTACAATAAAAGCGTACTTAATTCTAAAAAATAGAGGTGAACTGGATAACGCAAACAACAGACTGAGAAAGCTTTTCAAACTGCTAAAAGATCAATATAACAAGTTGGCCAAATCCTCCCTCCTAAAACATAAATCAGAATTGAGCTACGAAGACTTTTCATCATTCTTTACAGCTAAAGCCAGCTCACTGGAGAGAGAACTCACGAATACCTCTGACAAATCCTTAAATCTAAGGAGTACACTAGAGGATCATCCAGCACAACCTGTACATACAATGCCTAAAAATAATGCTCATTGGTGAACATTCAAACTATTCGACCAGAATGACATTGTCAAAACCATATTAACTTTGAAACCAAACAACCATTACAATGATCCTCTTCACGCAAAATATTGGCCTTCAATCAACCACAAGGTCATCCCACTTTGGACTAAGATAATCAATGCTTCGCTAGACCAAGGATACTTTCCTGACTGTCTAAAAACTGGCCAGGTCATCCCTCAATTGAAAAAACTACTGAGAAGCCTTCGGATCCTAACAACATTCGGCCGGTAACAAACATTCCCTTACTAGCCAAAGTTCTAGAAAAATGTGCTGAACAACAATTGGGCCAACACATTACTGAATGTAAACTACTAAATGATCGGGTTTCAGACCAGATAACAGTACAGAAACAGCTATTCTGCACATAGTAGATGATGCTCTTCTTTCTCTTGACCATAACAAAACTTGTCTCCTTGTCCTTCTAGACCTATTGTCTGCATTTGACACTGTGAATCATGCCAAAACATTAGACCATTTGGAGAACAGGATGGGCTTATCAGGAACAGTCTTTAAGTGGTTTATTCCTTCAGAACAGATCGCAGAGATTCCTGGTGAACCACAACCTATTCCTGCCATCCCCGATTCAAATTGGAGTTCCACAAGGATCAACTCTATCCTTTTCTCTTTTCGATCTGTACATCGAACCATTAACAGAAGTATTACAGCAGGCTAACATTTCCTTACACATGTATGCAGATGACACTCAGCTGTATATGAAGATTACATCATTGGAAGAGATCAACATAATGAACCAAACACTACAGAAGACCGTTCAATAGCTATCGGGCAATCACCTCAAGCTTAACCCACAGAAAACAGAATTCCTTCTGATCTCCCCTCCTAAAAGTGCCACCAGGATTAAGGAATGGTCCAAGATGATCACTGCGCTAAACGTCTCCCCGATTCTGGTAGATTCAACTAAGTCTCTAGGAATGATGCTGGATAAGGAATTAGGCATGCATTCCCACATCAACACAATGACAAAAAATGCCCTCTTTCTTCTGAGCTACCTTAGAAAATCGAAGCCGTTATTGATACAGATGACCTGTAAACTGCAGTCCAGGTGCTGGTCATATCTAGAATTGAGTGTGATTGCTCAACTTTATCTGGTCTGCCTAAGATTTCAACAGCTCCCCTAAAAGCTTGTCTCAATGCTGCAGCTAAACTTTTACGGACTCCAAAAAATGTGACCATATCATTCCACATCTGAAAGCCCTCAATTGGCTATCATGCGAGGCAAGATTACAGCTAAAGATTGCATGTATTACACACAAGGCACTACACCACACAACTCCACGTTACCCTGCCCAGAAAGTTACGTTGTCTGGAGGTAGTAGATCCTCTATGGGGTGCCAGAGATTTTTTACTGAAGCCAACTTTCTTCCGGAAGAAGAGAACATATGATTGAGCATTCACAGAAGCTGCACCTAGAATTTGGAATTCATTCCAACCGAATATTAGAAAGATCACCTACACTCCTCGATTTAAGAAGGAGACTAAGTCCTTTCTGATAAGTACATTCCTTCCATAACACACAGAGGTCAATGCTAGGGCTCTGTGCAAGACCTACTAACAATCCTTTGATCTAGTACACCCAGTCGTTCAAGTAGGCGACTGTAAGCAAGAGTAAGGGCCTGCTAATCACAGAACATTGAAACGGGGGTCTGTGCAAGCCAGTTTGCCTTCATTGATTGGGCTCTACTGTCTATAAGCTGCACAGTTTGAAACTTTAAGGCCCTGCTCCCATCACTAGCGATGAGGTCTAAGGTCAGGTACCTTGATCAATCCTCCAAAGTGGAGAAGTGTGGCTCACTGGTTAGAGGCGGCAGACCCGTAAGCAGAGAACGGCCCGGGACCAGGGTTCGATTCCCGACGCGGCAGGGTCGTGGACCAGGGTCAGCGGACTCGATAATTCTCGCCTCGGTGCCTACTCTAGTCAGAGACCACACGCAGCAACTCTGGGCATCAGCTTGCCTCATCTTCACAACGGCCCCCCCAGATCGCCGGGGATGCTTGGTCGCACCTTAGAGATACCCATCTGGGACCATCTCTCAGGGTGAGCCAGGACGGGTTCCCCAGCGGTCGAAGCGTGGAGATACTCCTCCGGGAGTCGATTCCTAGCGCTATATAAACCCGCAATTAATCCGCTTTCGTTCTGGACTGTTCATGCAATACTACAACCATTGTGGATATCTAGTAATTTTCGGTAGTTGTTTTGTTTTGAAATTAAGTGTGAAGTGAATTGTATTTCTCTAATTCTAGTGGATGTCTAGTAATATTAATTGTGTTTTATTGTAAGTTTTAGAATATGCCAATGTTATATGTTTACCTATTCCCTGCAGTAGGTGTTAAAGAATGGGATAGCATCTGAATTTGAATGCGGTTGAACTGTAAAGCGATCTGACTCCCAAGTTTTTGGGTAATTTTCACCCTATAGAAAACACTGAATAAATAAAAAAATAAATAAGGTGCAATCCCATTTACAGGCTGGTTTCAGGTTCAAAATGAGCACAGCAGACCAAATCATATGCTATTTTAGCCATCAAGGGGAGGACTGTAGATCTGGAAAATGGGAGGTTATTCGTGGCCTTTGTGGATCTTCAATCTGCATTTGACCTTGTTTCAAGGCCAAAACTATGGGAGACCCTGCTTAGGATAGGGGTCCCAAGAGGCCTGTGCACCCTAATCTAGTCTCTATACACAGAGAATTTTGCCAGAGTCAGGTGGGGACCTGCAGGAGAACTGACCGACGAAATGCCAATTCTGATAGGTGTGCGCCAAGCGTGCGTACTGGCCCTCACGCTATTCCTCTTATACATATATAAATGCTTACTGCACCTCTTTGACTATGAGAACAATTCCCCCACGATCAAAGATACGAAGATACCATGTTTATTATTTGCTGACAGCACCCTGTTATTGTCTAAAAGTCCCAGGGGCTTATCCATATTGTTGAGAGGTTATCTCTATACTGTGGGGATTACTGGTTAGAAATCAATAATAACAAAACCAAGTATATGTTGTTTGGAGATCGCAAGGGCAAAATAAGAAGAACTATATTATTAGATGGGGAAGCCCTGGAGGGGGTCCGTGTGTTTGATTATCTGGGTGTTCATTTGGAAGACTCACATAGGTGGCGAGCTCAGTTGAGGAAGAGCATCCTGTCTCTAAAACAGTCCACAGGGTCTATCATAAGGTTTGCAAATAGCGCCCCTTCTTTCACCATTTCTCCTCCTTTGGAAATCTATAGAAACCAAGCTTGTGGGGTAGCCCTTTACAGAGCAGACATCTGGGGTCACTGTAACTTGTAGATGCTGCAAATTGCAGAGAGCAGTTTCCTAATATCACTGCTAAAAACTCCCCTGAGCACTCCCACACTCCTCATTCGTATGGATCTGAAACTGAGACCTATTTCTGATATTGCAGCATTGAGATAGATTCAGTATTGGTTAAAGGTGTGGGTCACAGAAGAACTAGAGCCGTATAGGGAAATGGCTACAAGGCTTATTAGAGGGTTTGTGTGCCAATAGGATCCCTTGGTGTGCTTGCATAAAGACCTGGTTACGGGAGCTTTGACTAGGGGGTTTCTGGTGAAACTCCCAAGATTTACTATGTAACGCTATTGAAAAGTACAATGTGACCTATTGCGACTGTGTGCTGGTAGAAAAAAAAAAACAAGACTGTTTAGGGTAGTCTTACTGATGCTTTTCTCTCATTTAAATCTGGTTTCAAATTTGAAATGTGTTTAGACATGATTAACAAACCCTTTACAAAAGCACTTTTTATCAAGTTTAGAATGGGCACACTACCAATAATTTCCTTCACCTGTTTTTGGAAGAAAGGGTCAGGCATATCAAACATGTGCCCTATGGGATGTGAGGTTCCAGAGGCCATTGAACACGTCTTAGTCTTCTGCACGGCAGACACAAAAGCAATGTACATGTTGTTTCAGGGCATTGTGCAAACTGATGGGCTTTAATGACCATATAACAGCACTGTGAGTATGAAGAACAATATTTTTAACAGCTCTATGGTATCTGAGGTTCAAGAAAATTATTGTCTAAGAAAGGACCTTAAGGATATTTTAAATTCCTCACATCTCTGTCAAAAGGGTTGTAACTTGTTTTTTTGCATTTTTTATCTATAATGTTTTTAAATGTACATATATGTATTTGGGTTTAGTCTGTTTTATTGATATATGATTGTATATTGTTGGTTTTTATAGTTTGTTACGAACTGAAAGAAAGAAAATGAATGAATGAATGGCAAATCTTTTTATTACTAAGATCAGTACGATCTCCAGCTCTGTGTCTCTATATGAGACTGCACTTCAAAACTCAGCCGGGTGGCACTAGGCACTAGCCTTAGGTTAGGAAATCAACCGAGTAGTATCACTTTGCTATCAAGAACTTCCAGATTCCTGCAAAGTCAAGTAAAACCTCAGGCTGACCTAAGGATCCCCTTCCAGCTAAAATCTTTAATGAGCTTCTACAGTAAAATCCCATGCTTCGTAGAATTATCATTAATGCCTCACTCGCCTGGGAGACAGTGCCCAGCCAGTTTAAATGAAAGTCATGAACACCATTACTTTAATAAAACCCACTTTAGACCCTGAGGAGCTGTCAAATTACCGCTCAGTCTTACAAGTGCCTTATTCGGCAAAGTTGTTCAAGAAAGCAGTATTTCATCAGACAGCTGCCTACTCCGAGGAAAGCAATTTGCTTCAAGCCCTTGAGAAAGGGAATCCACCTGCATATGTGCCTTTAATGCTTACGTGTTTGCTATGCCAGTGAAATGTCCATGTGTGCCTTAATGTGGACTGTTGTATTTTATTCATCGATTGCATTTTCATTTTTAAGTGTTTGAAGATCACTAAAAACCTTAATAAACCTGCACATTTGCATGCATTTTAAATGAGTTCCCATTTTGTTATACAAGGCTATACGCTGCACATTTCTGGTGAAGCTGGCTGGCAAAGTGTAGACTTTTTCCATAGTTAGCATGCAGGAGCGAGGATTTTGAAAAATAGTAGTTTCAGCGCTTGTTAGTGTTAGCTGTTTCTCTTTTCCAAGATTGTTCACACTCTTCCCACGAGAAGATCTTGGAACCTGCTTGTTAGTGCTTATCTGCAAGTTTAATTCCTATCACGTCCCCCCCCCCATTCACTTGTATTAAGAAATATTGTATAAATGTTGCACCAAAATATATGGATTTCAGCATTACATGCTCCACCTGAGTGAGGGCGAAGCTCTCGTCTGTTGATACAGCAACCTCTTTGCTTATTTTGAATGCTTGCTAAATATTTTTGGAATAAACACGTTAGACTTCTGTGCTATCTGGAATGTTATGTTGTGGCCACCATTGATAACCTCCGACTGTGTGCAGACCTTGGTATCCCA
Organism: Lissotriton helveticus; assembly: GCF_964261635.1. NCBI lineage: Eukaryota > Metazoa > Chordata > Amphibia > Caudata > Salamandridae > Lissotriton > Lissotriton helveticus. The sequence goes on along the minus strand of NC_136069.1, from coordinate 431,514,347 downwards.
GCTGCACTGATTTATTTGACCGGCCTGCAACCTTTGATACCGTTAGCCATCAAATCCTCTTAGACCATTTGAGGGAGATGGTAATTGAGGATATCACTTAAGATTGGTTTAGGATTTTTCTATCAGATACTTTCAGGTAACAATGAGCATACACTTCTCTCCTGCTCGCATGCTGTACTCTGGGGTCCCACAAGATATCATATTGTCACCCCTGCTTTGTAACATCTGTATGTAGTGGCGGCTGGCATCCACAGGGCAGGGGTGGGCGCTCGTGAAAATAATATTAACACAAAAGTTAGCACATTTCAGAATACGAGCATGATGTCCTCTGCTCTGGACTTCTTCTACCAGGAGCTGGATGCTACAACTCCCTTGACGAATCCTGGCGCTACTCTAATAAGCATGAGAGCAGCATCCTGATTGGAGGGAGTTGCCTCAGTTAGCTCTCCACAGCGTTCTGGAGGCCTGCACTTGCTCTAACCCAGCTGTCGCGAGACAGCTGGGTTAGGGATGTTTAAAGTGAGCAAGTGTGTCTGGCTGTCGCAAACCATGGTAGCAACCCACATACGGTCTGTGGGGTCAGGGCATGGGCCAGCCAGTCCAGGAAACGGTTTTGCTCAATTCACTGGTGATGGATCTTGCTGTTTTTCAATATCACTGGCTGTAGTTCTTACCAATGGCAGTTTCCATATGCGCCAGTGCCTAATTTGTACAAAATGAGTGTCAATCAGTGCTTAATTTGTAAAAAAATAAGTGCAAGGAATCTCGCCAGGAGGCCACTGCAGCTTGAACCACACATTGCCCCGCCAGGCTGCCAATGATAGTAACAGCACAACTAGTAACAATCCCACTCACACAAGTGTGAAAATTTGGGCTATTTCGGGTCCCCAAACCTATAAGAATGGCTTGGGAGGTAGGCAATAGTCCTTTTTTTCTAATGTATATTGACTTCATATTTAACTGTTGTTGTGGGCATCTCTAAATTAGCCAGACATCACCACCTTGTGGCAGACATTTACAAGTGCTTCTGTTGACAATTAAATGTTGGTGCTGGGAGCTGGAAACAACTGGCTGAAAGTAAGCACTGGTGCAACACAAAGCTGAGCATAGAAATCCGCTGCCAGCGCTGCATAATCTTTAGTCCACCTTAGGCCTCTTTGATCCACCCCCTGCCCTTTCTCACTCTCTTGCAAATTCCTCCTGTCTCTCGTTGTGACAGTTTCTCTGCATTGCTCATCCTTTTCTTTCTCCGTTCTGTGCTTTTCTCTCTTTTGTTCCAAGGATATGTCTTATCAAGAAAAATATGCATTGGTGCTCAAAATTGAGTGCCGGTTGCCCCCACCAGCTACCGCCGGCTCAAATTAAGCACTTCATTCTCCGCTGTTAGATTGTGCAGCACCGGGATCTGCACTTCAATGTCGCCCATTCTCTGGCCAACATTGCAACTTCCTTCAAAACAAACCTACCACTTGCAGATATTCTGCTAAAACTTTGAAGCAAACCTTCACAAAATTACACGGGTGACGAATTGTTCCCAAGTGCCTGGCAGTTATAGCATTACACTAAAAATAAATTTAACAGGCTTAGGGGGTGATTTACTAAGATTGTGTGCTGGGATTGCATCATAGAAGTGACGAAAACCAGCACAAAATGCTCTTTGTGTTATTTACTTTCCAACCCAAAACTTGTTTTGGGCTGGATATTTACTAACAGTAAGTCAAAGCAACACAAAGTGCTGCTTTGTGTTACTTAGCGTCAAGGGGGGTGTTACATTGGTGCTCCCATTCAATCTCTTACCCTTTTTGATACAAAACCCTATCTATCAAAAATGTGAGAGTGTTTTGCATCGAAATATAACACCTTTTGAAATCAGGTGTTAAAAGGAGAAATGTTTTCATTTCTCCTTTCTTTTCCGACTTTGCATCTGTGCTTGACTGTACAGCACACATACAATGTAGGATAACTTTTATAAGATGTCTAGGCATAGTATTTTACAATGGAAGAGAACCCTTCCAGTACAAATCCTAAGCTACTCTCTTGTGCATCCCCTGAGAGGCCCCCCCGCGCCTAGGGGAGGGGGGCCTTTAGTGGCATTACGGGCGAGAGGCAGGGAGAAAGAGACTGGGCGTACATGGGCAAGGGGAGTGGGAGGGGTTAGCAGGAAAGACGAGAAGGTGGGAAGAGCTCGCAGGCGACCCCTCCCCAGGGAAAGGGATAAGAACAAGGACCACGAGGGAGAAGCCCTGGATGACCATGTGATACAACCCCAACTGTGACAAAGCGTCACACATCAATAAGACGACCTAAACAGCGACTAAAAAATTCGAAATGAATGTGGAGTAATGAGGCTACTGCCTCGGTATCCAAAAACTCACCACTGTCAGAAGGAATCTGACAGACGAAAACAAGACAGCAGGTGAGAAGCCCTCTTTGTCCTCTTGCCTCGGGTGCCGTGGGTCACAGTTAGAAGGAAGTTGGAGGCTGCGGCGGACACCGGGGGTGAGGGGGCCTCACAGCGTAGTCAAGGCAAGGTTCGTATTTTAGGGCCGTTTTTTTGTCGACGCTTATTTGATTATGATGTGATAATGTGAAGGAGCAGAGGCGATCGAGGGATAGGTGTGTTTATGCAGCGCTTTGTGGGTAAACTTCTTGGCACACTGCTCCGATCAGAGTTATTATCAGTTATGTAGAATGGGCTGTATTGTCCGATGACAAGTATTAATCTGGATGGCATTTGGCTTAACACAGCCATTATTTATGACTATTTTGCGACTGCCCTAGGTATATCGAAAGATGTAGCGTTATCACGTTAAAGCTTTGTTTATTGAAGCGCTTGTTGTCTGGTGCATGGTCCGTTAGGGCTGCTGGGTCTGGAGTGGGAAGTGGCTTGAATATGCTAGACTCCACGATATGGGGAAAAGCGCGCCCTTCGTTGATGGGGGCGTGGCTCCAGTGGCGGCTTACTCACAATAGTAAGACCCATGTTACTGCTAATTAATTTATGCGATTTTAGATAGCGCGGACTTTACCCGAAGGTGTCAGAGCGCTTTACAATAGGAACAGTAATGATACATGAGGAGAGAATTACAAGAGAACAAATTAAAAAAGCAAACTTTAAGCATCGTATGCGCTCTTTCTCTTGAGTTGTTGGAGGAGCCCGGGCCGTGCGGGACGAAGTGTTCAGGTTTGGTAGTCTTTACCTGACCTAGTTTCAGGGGGACAACGTGGGCAGAAGGCTTGTTACTTTCCAAAGAATTCGAGGCCGTGAAGAATGACCGCCAATATAACCTTTAAAAGGAAAATATTTAGCACTAGGTATATGAAAAGATGTAGCGTTATTGAGCATTACTGTTAGCTCAGTTAGGTAATGCGCTGGTGCTCTAAATCCTGGCTCAGGAGTTCGATTCATATATTCGGGGTTCGATTCATATAGACGGGGTATTTTTGGGTTAATTATGTTATTTAATTTTGCAGTGCTTCTAATGCTTGTTGCATAATTCTGAGCCCATATGAAGTGAGGGTGTGACTCCAGTGGGGGCGTGTAGTCTTCGTCTCCGATACTTTACAATTTAGTTTGCTCATTTAGTTATATGTAGCGCGCAGCAGTTTACACACTGGGCGGTATTCTGGCAAGGTGCTAGGGAGGTTGTAGCCTTGCAAAGCGGCAGCGTGGTGGTAAAACAACATAATTACGTTCCGAAAAATAACAATAATCATATGCAGGTGTATAACAAAATAAATATATAAGGAGCTAACCTTTCCTCAGTGTTCCTGGGTTGGGAGCCTTGCCGAAAGTATAACCCAATACCAAAGGGGGGTGTGGGGTCGCAGGTTATCGATAACAGGAACACAGCGTACGAAATATTGATGTCCTGTTACAGTGTTTCAAACACTATACAGGAGCTGTGGTTTTGAAGAATGTTATGAAAACACAGACCCTTAGTTCTGCATTCTGATGAATGACGCTGTTTGAAATGGAGTGCCTTCTCGACGCATTCTTTTATTAATTTATGTTGAATTAATTTAATTTTTTTTAAAAAAAGGCTAATTCGTAACGCAGGTTGTGTATCACACTGCGGTCATGGGCATGTCTATCAAAGGAGGTCAGGTTAATTGTTCTCAGTGTGATGCAAGATATTCAGCAGGAGCCTGGTCCGGTTTCAGAAGGGGAGAGACGAAGGAGCTTTCTCATGCAGTGCCAATTACAGTTCAGCAACGGAGGCAAAGTAAGACGTCCATTCTATATAATGGGAGGCTGAGCTAGTTAATTTCACGGAAAAACTCGCTTCGGACCGCCAAGCGAAGCTTCCATGTTTTTCCGAGTTCCAGCTATAATGCCATTACTGGCTGTTGATGCTTTAGATGTTGCAGGGCAAGGAATGGGCTCTATTGAACACTACACAGCTCGCAGAATTCCACCCTAGTTCTGAACATTTTTAAATGTGTGTAGACCCTGACGCTTAATTTATCAATACCGCGCTATGCTGGTTCACTGCATATATGTATGTTATGTTTTGATTTTATAATGAGTGGTACCATTAGGGCATTTAAGAAGGGCTGCAGCCAGATGCCTAGTTTCATGAAACATGGTGCAAGTTGCTAATAGCAGAGGTTGTACTGTTTGGGACACGGGAGCGCAGTGATAATTATAGCCCAGGCCCTCCGGGTCCCAGGAGGCATCATATCGAAGTCATACACCAGCATTTTGGCAGAGGTTTTGCTGATTATAGAGCTGGAATAGCTTGTTGTCTATAGAAACACAGTTAGTGTTTCAGTTTCTTTGGTTTTAGTGGTTGGGCAAGTTCCAGGCTGTCAATTCTATCGTTATAACAATGCCCCCAGCCATGGGGAGAGATTTCGCAGATTTCCCCCGGATGTGAGTGGGATGGAACATTATTATATGGAGAGGAGGTGGTTTAATGGACGGAGCGGCAGATATTGCAACAGGTGTCACAGGTGGGAAACGAGCTTGACTGGGTTTGTTGGCTGTTCAAAATATTGGGGTCAGATGATCTCACATTTAAAGAACAGGGGTGAACAAGACACCAGCACCTTGTGGTTTAAGGTCTCTGACTCTCACTCCAAAGACTATATGTTCAAATGAGGTCCTTTTGAGTAGACATTTGCGGTATTTCTTAAAAAGGGTTATTGGTGGCAATTCTAGGAACACGGAGTTGGGGGGGTTTCTGTTAATAAGGGACAAGAATGTGTTGGCATGATAAGCGGACAACTTTAGTGTTCACTCATGCGTATTTTGGCACTGAGTAGCAGCGGTTTGGCGTTACCCAACTTAAGGGTACTCAGGTTGTCGACCTCAGGGGGATGAAAGGCTGAGGGGACCAGTCGGGGTTGTATTGATTTACGGAGCCGCAAGACCCGGCTGAAAGATTGCTGGTGTATTTTTGCAGCACAGGTGACACCCAGACTGGAGAGGTATCGGTTCTATTGTTTGAGGTGAAGAACAGGGCTGGGCAGAAACAGCAGACTTGTAGGTATTTGCTAGTGGAGTAGAGTGGTAATACGTGTTGCTCCATAGATAATTGGGTGCAGTGTATAAGAAAACGTAGGGCATTTGTGAAAAGGGCACTGTTCCGGTACATTGGGCGTCAAGGTATAGTGTGGACTGTTTTGCTTTAGTTTTTGAGCATGGATGGATATTCTTTCACTAGATTCTTCAAAAAAAAAAAAAAGAGAGAAAAAAAATGGCTGACAGCCCGTCAGGTTAGACGTGGGGCCACTGGCATTAGGGGAAACAAGTGAATTAATAGCTGCTATGCAGGAGGCACAATTATTGCAGGGGTGCATGCATGCCAAACATGCAGGGCGAAGTTTGGCAAAGGCGGGATTTAACCACTGGTGTGGGTGATGCAGGAGGTGCTTACATAGCTCACGCTCAGGAAAGAGCAGCTTCAGAGTATACTGGAACTACAGCTTTCTTGACAGTGATCCGCTCATGGGTTTTATACAAATGTACTGTCTATTATATATTTATAAGTGCAACTTCAAAATGGTGGATCTCCAAACGCTGACTGTTTGTTTTCCTTTTCTCCCCATGCTGGTGGGAGGCGCGTGTCGCTGACATGGCGATAACATGATCTCTGGAGGACAACTGGCAGAACAAGAAGGATAGCCAGAATTCATTTCCGGCGCAAAAGGGCAGAACCTTCAGGATAGCCAGCGTTCAGTTCCGGCACACAAGGGTGGAGGACTTTGTGTTCGGTGTGGTAGTGCTTTAACAGTGTGATGTGTCCTGTCATGGGGTAGGCTGTAATGCAGTTCACCATCCTAAGGAAGCAAAGAACAAAGGATAGCGCTTACCATCAAGGGCTGAAGGGATGTTGCAAGGTAATAACTCAGGCCATAGCCACATGTAGGTAGAATTTGGTGGATATGGGACAAAAAGGGGACGCTTACCTCTGGGCACTGACACAGTAACGGCTGTGTGGACAATACTGGGGGGGGGGATCCGCCTTGGGCCCAGAGAGGGTAGCAGGCTCAGGTAGCCTGGTGTTGGGTATGGCGATTTTCCACGGATAGAGCCGGTACCAGTACAGCTTGCACTTCAATTGCAATGGTTATCTAGTTTAAGCAGTGCTGCCTATACAGCAGTGTTAATGGTTCAGCTGGGCTGCTTTTCATAGCGCAGGTGGGAGCAGGATGTGGCATGGGCTAAGTTATTCTGTCCTGCAGGCCAGATTAACTTTATTGGGCACCAATTTCCAGCAAAGGTAAGGCAGTTGTACAGTGGGCGGAAAGCGCTGTTCCGGGGGCTGATATGGGCCGGATCAATTTCTCAAGTGTTACCTGGTTGCATAAGTTCTAGGAGGTGTAATGCCACTGCTTAGTATAATGGGTGAATAGGTCGCCTATTACCTACAGGGGGCAGTTTGGGAGCGGGTGCCTCCATCAAGGGATTTAAAACATATGCATTGCATTGCAGCAGCATTGCATTCCCATTAGGAAACCAACAATAATAGATTGGAGCGAGTATCACACTGGTTATTTGCAGGCGTCTCCTGTGGTGGTAAGGAATGTAGGGTTGGCATCATCCATCCGCTTAAATGGGGGGTCATCCGCACTAAATGGGGGCCGTAGCGCCAGATCTGGAAAGGAAATAGCTACTGGGGGGGAGGGCGAGAGCACCAGTTGGCTCCTCGCCCTGTGGCGGGGTCCCAGCCAAGAAAAATGTCGGGGGCTCCTTTCTGGGCGGGGACTGGCTCATCCTGGAACAAGGAGGGCAGTCAATGGGGCTCCGGGCTGGCGAGAGAGGGGGCCGTCTTGCTGGTGGTCCTGGACTCTCTGGCCCTGCCCGAGATGCCGGTGCTTGGAAGAAACAATTTGGGGAAAGCTGGGGCTTAAGGAAAGGCGTAAAACAGTACCAGGTGACCGCGTCTAGGGGGTAGACGACGGGTAGTTACCTGGAATGTATTGGAAGCAATGGAGGTGGGTTGTGGCCTGCTGGTACAACCCACATCCAGGGTGGATCTGGAGATCCTGAATTGTAAATTCAATTATAACCTGCGGTGCAAACGAATACTGCACGACCATATGTTTATCAATGTGTGTTGGATTGTTTAATAAAGTTGGTCTAATGTTGACAATGTATCAACAAATAAAGAGGGCGTTATCTGAGAGAATTAATAAAGACTACGCAGTGAAGACCAGCCACTTTGTTTGGTATCTTTTGTGGGGGGCAAAAGGGGGGGGGGGGTAAAGTCAAAGTATGGTGAGACGAAATGCACGTTATATGCCTACTATGAGAGGCCCCCCCGTGCCTAGGGGAGGGGGGCCTTTAGTGGCATTACGGGCAAGAGGCAGGGAGAAAGAGACTGGGCGTACATGGGCAAGGGGAGTGGGGTGGGTTAGCAGGAAAGGCGAGAAGGTGGGAAGAGCTCGCAGGCGACCCCTCCCCAGGGAAAGAGATGAGAACACAAACCACGGGGGGGAAGCCCTCTTTGTCCTCTTGCCTCGGGTGCAGAGGGTCACAGTTAGAAGGAAGTTGCCCACCCACCCATCCCTGTTTTTAAAGGTAGAACTGGCGGGGTCCCGGCCAAGAAAAATGTCGGGGGCTCCTTTCTGGGCGAGGACTGGCTCATCCGGGTTTCTGCACCATACATTGTCGCACTCCTGGCTTGCACTTTATAGATCTCTACTATTGGACCAGTAGGTTTAGCAGAAGAGTTTCTAAGTAATTTTATAATACCCCCAGTAAAAGGCTCTGTCCCCCCGAGCTGGAAGGGTGCAGTAGTCAAAGCTCTTCTTAAAAAACCTCAACTGGACCCCTCCGATTTGGCAAACTACAGGCCAATCTCGCTCCTCCCGGGCATTAGCAAAATGGCCGAAAAACTGGTCAATGTCCAACTGTCCCAGTTCCTTGAATCCAACAACCTCCTGCGTCGGTCCCAGACTGGATTTCGTCCTGGCCACGGCACGGACACCGCCTTCCTCGCAGTCATCGAGGAGGCAAGGTGCATTTTAGATTCAGGAGGGTCAGTGGCAGTGATCCTCCTGGACCTTAGTGCAGCCTTTGATACGGTGAACCACCGTGTTTTGATCCATCGGCTGGCCAGGGCAGGACTCGGGCGTACCGTGCTTGCCTGGATAGAATCTTTCCTATCAGGCCGCTCGTTCCAGGTTTGGGACGGCAATTCCCGTTCAGCCTCACTCCCTCTTTCTAGCGGAGTCCCCCAGGGGTCTTCGCTAAGCCCCACTTTGTTTAACGCCTACATGGCCCCGCTGGAGGATGTAGTTGCCCCATTCGGGATCAAGATAGTGAGCTACGCGGACGACACGCAATTGGTCGTCTCACTCTCACATCTTGACCACCGCCCAGACAATCTGTTGAACTGCCTCCAGGAAATCCACCACTGGATGAGTGATTCATCACTTAAGCTCAACGGTTCTAAAACCGAAGTCATGCTTATGGGCAAAAAATGGGCGACTATTCCTCCTTCGGTCTGGCCTGATGTTTTTGGCGAGATACCCACCCCGAAGAAGGAAATTAAGACTTTAGGAGTCTGGCTCGAACCCGAACTAACCATGAAGACCCAGGCAGCCAAAACAGCAGGAACCTGCTTCGGACTCATGCGCTCCATCCGGAAGATCCTTCCGCTACTCCCTCCCCTATCGAGGAAGCTTCTGGTCCAAGGCTTGATCCTTGCGCGTCTGGACTACAGTAACGCCGTCTATCTAGGAGCCCCCGAATCTACCCTGGCAAAACTTCAGCGCACTCAAAACGCGGCTGCTCGGCTACTAATGAACCTTCCCAACAGAACCTCTGCTAGACCAGCGCTCAAGGCCCTACACTGGCTCCCAGTGCGACAGAGGATAGAATTTAAGGCTATGTGTATCGCCCACAAACTCCTCAACGGCCTAGGCCCTTCGATCTTGAGAGACATGGTCACTCCTTACAAAGCACCTAGACTCCTGCGCTCGGACAATGAGCGCCAGGCCAACGTCCCAAGATTCAGGAAGGTTCGCACTGGCGGTCGACGCTTCACAGTGAAAGCATCCTCAGGTTGGAACTCGCTCCCACGCTGCTTGCGGTTGGAACCCTGCCACCTTCTTTTCCGCAAAAAATTGAAAACTCTCTTGTTTCCCAAATAGGACCTCCTTCCCCCCTTGGTCATCACAAGTCCTTACAGCGCGGGGATGCCTCCGGGTCACCAGGCGCTCTACAAATCGTTAAATAAATAAATAAATCTGGGCCAACTTAAGCTTGGCCTTGGTTATTTGTGGCCCCACTCCATATTTTCTGTCAGTGAAATATTCAATACTGAACACTGAATTCATTACAGGTCCATAAGAGTTATTTATTAGTGCCAATATGCCTTTTTAAGGGGGATAGTCATTGCTTTATAAGTACTATAAAATGCAAAACAAGAAGATATCAAGAAATATTACTGAAGATCCACATTCAAGAGCCTATTTCTCAAAAAGTCACTCAGCACAGCTAGTCACTTTACTGTGCTGTGTGGTAGGGAAAGAGCAGGAATGCACCGTATTTAACTTTATATATGGCCTGCCTGTCTTTTTCCAATGCTGGCACACAATGTGCATAGTCTAGTGCTAACGCAAGGGTGCCTACGCAAGGCTAACGCAAGGGTGCCTACATTGTAAACAGGATTGTTTTTGTGCAGAAAGGGACTCCTCCCTGAACAAAAACAATCACCTGAGGCATTATCCTATCTCTATGTGTGCTGCAAAAAGAGGAAAAAACGAGGAGAAATAAAAATATTTCTCCTCGTTATGCCTCACCTGGGAAGGCGTAGCATTTTGCCTCATTCCTAGGTCTATCAGTGATGGTAAATCTGGGAATGCACCAATATCCATGGGTATTGTAGTGGGCACCCCCACGCACCACCCATGGAATGCCTCCATGTGGCAGAGTAACACAACGCATCGTTTTACATTGCATTGCGTCACTCCAAACTTATCAAGCCACTCAGGACTGGGAAATCACACTTAGTAGTTGCGTTGTGTGTGCAAACCGTTGCATGGTGTAAGTGTGACACAACTACGTGATAAATATGGCCTTCAGGCCAATCACTTCTAATGCTGTCAATTGATATATATATATATTCCTCTCACGGGCCCTGATTATCAGTTAGGTAGAATTCCACTCAAAGATCTCTAGCAGCCGGAATTACTGTTACTGGCCCATATCTCCACATGGAGATGCCTATAAGGAGTGAAAACTCTCTGAAGGGGGAATAACTGTGTTAACACACAATAACTTTGCAGAGTTTTCAATGGTCCCATTTACCACCTGCTTGCAGTGCAGGTGGTAAATGTGAGCACTGGCATCCCAGTGGGGCAGTGGTGGAGGAATAAGAGGTGGAAATGTAGGGAAGGAGAAAGGAAGACATATTTTTCCCAAAGGAAATGTTTCTCAGGGATCAGGCAGTGAGGCCCTGCAGCCAAAAACTCATCTAGTATTACCGGCCGGAATAATGGTGTTCCTCCTACAACTAGAGAAAAAGGAGTGTGGGAATACCAGGCTAGTCGTGATCAGGTACAGCAGTATTGCACCAAGAGATCCACTTCTCCAAACTCGTAATCAGGCCTCTAATGTCTTCAATGTCTTTGGTGACTCATTCTATTGTTAACTCTATGTTTGAGAATAGTTTGGCACCAAAACCAGTGGGGCTTATTTGCAATCCCCTTGCGCTGCATAATTTTTTATCACATGAAAAGTGATGCACCAGCGGCGCAAAAGGCTTTTAAATAAGCCCCTGTATATATTGATTTCTGATGGTATACATTGTGTCAACAAGTCCTAGTGAGGTAAATTCTGCCCAATTCTAGATAATTCTGCACAATTTATTTTGCTACCGACAGCATATTATTATGATCATAAAATACACACAAATTTGTCTGCAAGACCACTGTGCTCCAGAGAGCCCTCTCTTGATTCCTCAGTTCTCGTTCAGTTATGCGAAAAATGTTTTACATTTGCTGAACATCGCGAGTTTCATAGTAAGTGTACAGATCCTTTATTAATCTAGAATTTCAAGTCGCGGCTATCCCCACAAAGATATAGTATTTGAATTTAGTTTGAGTGCTTTTGCATTCTGTTTATGAATAAATAGTTTCTATCTTTCATCCTGGAAGTTGCGACTCAGGCCCTATTAGCAGTGATTAAAAGTAATTACAATATTGTTCCTGCGGGAGTACCTGAATTTAACCGTTGTGTTCTGAGGACTAGCTCTAGCAACTAAAGCTTGGCAGATGAATGTATTTATTTATATTTATGTATGTATTAGCAGTTGTTTTATGGCGTAAAGGAGATCCAATGGGTGTCGAATAGCAAATAACTTTACAAGAGAACAGTAATCATTTACTGGTTACAAGACACACTTCAATCAATCAATCAACTCGGATTTGTAGAGTGCTGCTAATCACCCACGAGGGTATCCAGGTGCTGGGTTCTTGCTGGGATCAGTCAGATAACCAGGTTTTGAGTCCTTTTCTGAATTCTGGGATGGAGAGTGATATTCAAAGATACATGGGAAGGTTGTTCCAGTACTTGGCAGCAAGGTAGGAGAATGAACATCCTCCCCTATATATTTGGCGGGTGCGGGGAGTATGCTCAAGGGCGAGGGAGTTGGAGCGCAGGTGTCTGGAGGGTTGGTGGAAGTTTAGGCAGTGGTTGATGTATTCTGGTCCTTGGTTGTGGAGGGCTTTGTAGACCTGTCTCAGGATCTTAAATCAGAATCTTTTCTGGATGGGGAGCCAGTGGAGGTTCCTGAGGTGGAGGGTTATGTGGGTCCATTTGGTGAGGTCATGGACGAGTCAGGCAGCTGTGTTCTGTATCATCTGGAGTCTCTTTTGGGTGGTGACTCCTGCATTGAGTGTGTTGCCATATTGTAGCCGGCTGGTGACGAGGGCTTGAATAACTGCTTTGCTGTTGTTGACAGAGATCTGTCTAATAATCTTTCAGAGCATGCAAAGGGTGTGCAAGCAGGCCGAGGGGGCTGCATTGATCTGGTGTTACATGGTGAGTTTCTCTCCAGGATGATGCCAAGGTTGCAGGCTTGGTCAGACAGGTGTCGTTCCAGAGGTTGAGTTCTTCCCAAAAATCTGCACCTCCGTCTTGTCTGTGTTGAGCTTCAGTCAGCATTGCTAGTTATGCAAATGTGGAAGTTGGTCCTAGAGGTTAGGGGATCTCCTGAAAGGGAGAGGATGAGTTGGGTATTGTCTGTGTAGGATATGATGTTGAGGCCAGGGGTTATGAAGATGTTGGCCATGTACGTCATGTATGTGTTGAATACGGAGGGACCGAGGGACGAGCCTTGAGGGAACCTGCAGATGATGCTATTGGATTCTGAAATAAAGGGTGATAAGTGGATTCTTTGGGTTTGTCCTGTGAGGAAGGATGTGATCCATGTGGTGGCGTCTCCCTGGATCCCGATGTGGCGGAATCTTTTGATAAGGGTGAGGTGTCCAAGTTAAAACCTGGTGTCTCAGTCTAAAACCTGGAAAACAAAATGAAGTCCACATAAATATTAATAAAAGGTGTAAAACATGTCCCATTAATGTGTAGTAATACTCAAGCGGAAATATAGACTAGGCAAATTTGGCCAATTCACATACAAAATAGAATAACGTGGGTATACACTTTCTACATTGGAAACAAAAGGTTCAGCTGCAAGATATTCAGTGTGACATAACTTTCAAACAGAAGATTTTATTATTTTTAGAATTTATCATAAGATGACACGGCCTGGCGTCAGGAAGAATGGATGTCAGATTATTGGGGCGCTCCCAGAAAAGGATTGTTTTAGTGCTTTTGACTTTTTATAGGTCGGCATTTTAAGGAGGGAGACTGAGTTTCGAACTAGATGGTGTGCACCTGAGAAGGGCAGTTTTGGGGCCACTTAGGATGAGGCATTCGAATGAATTCCCTAAAGGGCAATACCAGCTAACATAGAGAAATGTTTTGCATCCATAGTTTAAAAAGGATTGGAATAGTGGGACCTCACATGCCACCATAATGTAAGGCTTTTATCCGTGTCTCCTGCTGCAAAAATAGTGTAGAATCAGCTTTGTTTAAACCTGATATCATCATATACCACTAGATGGCGACCAAGCACCATAATATTCTCTCTGCATTTCTGAAGCAATAGATATCAAACGCATGTTCAGCAACATCCTTATGTTCAGCCTGGGTAAACACCTGGTCTAAAAATATCATGTCGAAAATTAAATTTCTCCTGAATATCAGGTGCATTGTTGCACTCGATTTATATACATCAGGGCAAACAAAATGTTGAGCTAATACACCCAAACGCATTTTATTGTTTTGCTCAAGATATTTCTGCATTTATAGCACCTTATATTTATTTATTTATTTCTGGTATTTATAGAGCGCAACACTCATCCCAAGGGATATCACGGCGCTAAAAAGAAAAAGGGGACTGCTGAGTTGCGCAGGGGGAGTTAGTTTTTAGGGAAAAGGTGAGTTTTGAGTTTTTGCCGGAATTGAAGAAGGTTGGTAGTGTGTCTAAGATCCATGGGTAATTCATTCCAGCGTTTGGCCGCCAGGTGTGAGAAGGCTCGTCCACCCGTTCTTGTCTTGTAAATGCGCTTGGGTTTTGCAAGGGCTGAGTTATTGGATCTTAGGTTCCTATTTGGAATGTAGAACTCGATTTTTCCTTGCAGGATTGTAGGGCCTATTTTGTGGAGGGCTTTGTGCGCGTGGCAGAGTAGTTTAAAGGTGGCTCGCTGGCGCATTGGCAGCCAGTGGAGTTGTTTCAGGCATGCTGATGCTGAATCTCGTTTGCCCTTTTTACATACCAGTTTAGCTGCCTGATTTTGAAGGACCTGTAAGCGGGAGAACAGTTGTTCGTTCATCCCCTCGAACAGGGCATTGCCATAATCCAGGCGGCTGACCAGAAGGGCCTGGGTAACTGTACGCCGACAGTCCAGTGGGATCCAGGGAAAAATTTTGGCTAGGAGTTTCAAGATTGCAAATCCTTTACCCCAGAGTATGCGTACGTGGTCTTTCATGGAAAGTGCGTCGTCCATCATGATGCCAAGGTTTCTGGCATACTGTTTCGGGGTGGGGGCTGTTCCCAGTGTCGGTGGCCACCACGTATCATTCCATGATAGTTTTGCTCCCCCGAACAGTAATATTTCAGATTTTCCGGCATTGAGTTTAAGGCAGTGGCTGCGCATCCACTCTGCCATTTCGGAGAGGCAACTATGTAGTTTTTCTTTAGTTGTTTCCGATCTTTCCAATCTTTCATCCATGGTCACCATTAGCTGTGTGTCGTCGGCGTATGAGCATACGCCGATGCCCCACTTTCTTCCAATGTCAGCCAGAGATGAAACGTAGACATTAAAGAGAGTGGGGCTTAGAGAGGCCCCTTGTGGGACTCCGCAGCCAATGTGACGGGGTTTGGAGTGGAATTGACCCATGTGTACTGCTTGAGAGCGATTGCTCAAGAAAGATTCAATCCATTTTAGTGCTGTGTCTTGTACTCCTTTGCTCTGGAGGATGTTTAATAGGCATTCGTGCGACACCGTGTCAAACGCTGCCGACAGGTCTAGCAGTATCAGAGCCACCGATCCCCCCTGATCGGTGATGCATCTGACACTGTCCGACACTGCCAGCAGCGTAGCCTCGGTGCTGTTGTTAGATCTGAAGCCGGTTTGGGTAGGGTCCAAAAGCGAGTTGTCCTCCAAGTATTTGGACAGTTGTAAGTTTACCATTTTCTCCAGTGCTTTGGAGAGATAGGGGAGCTGTGAGATCGGCCTGTAGTTTTCTGGGTTGAGGATGTCAGAG
This sequence comes from Lissotriton helveticus, assembly GCF_964261635.1. Lineage (NCBI taxonomy): Eukaryota > Metazoa > Chordata > Amphibia > Caudata > Salamandridae > Lissotriton > Lissotriton helveticus. The sequence goes on along the minus strand of NC_136069.1, from coordinate 431,499,058 downwards.
CCGGCTTTCTTCAGGAGAGGGGTTACAGATGCGTGTTTCCAGGAGTCTGGAAAGGACGCAGAGGCAAGGGATTGATTAAACAGTTTGGTAATGAGGGGGCAGAGTGTCGGGGCAATTTCTGAGAACACAAAGTGCGGGCAGGGGTCTGCAGGAGAGCCGGATTTGATGGTTTTAAGAACTGTCAACACTCCCTCTTCAGAGAGTGGTTGGAAGTTGGTTAGACGTGGGGAGTTGCCTGCGTCTTGAAGGCCGTTGTTTTTGTCGGATGTAGGTTGAATTACATTAGAGTTATCATGAGGGGTGGTGGGATGGGAGGGGGTAAAGGTGGAGTAAATTTTGTTGATTTTTTCGGAAAAGAAGGTACTAATCCGTTCGCATGCTTCTGTTGAGGGGGTGAGGGTTTGCGAAATGCTGGTTGGATTGGTGAGCTCTTTCACGACTTTGAACAACTCTTTTGCGGAGTTGTGATTTTCGTGAATTCGTTGCGTAAAGAAATCTTTTTTTGCCTTTCGAATGGCGAGAATGTATTGCCTCCTTTTGATGGTATAGTTGGCTCTGGTTTCAGAGTCTTTGGTTTGTCTCCATTGGTGTTCTGTTTTTTGACATTCCCTTTTAAGGCTCTTGAGGGGGGGAGTATACCATTTTTCGTTGGTGGATGTTTTTTTCCTGACTTCTCGCAGGGGTGCTATTTTGTCCAACGTTTGGCGGATTCCTGTTTCTAGTCGGATGGCGTTGTTACAGATAGATGAGTTGTTTGGTAAGGAGAAGTCTATTTCAGGGAAGAGATTTTGGAAATTAGCGTTGTTAATTAATCTCCAGGCTCTATTGGAGGTGCGAGGGGTGGGTCTGGTCTTTGCCGTTTTACCGGGGATTTGCCTTATCAGCTGCAAAAAAGCTGGAAGTAAATGAAGAGCTCTCACGTGTTCTAGGACTAAATGTGCCTTGCTCATCTAGCCCAAGTCGTTTCTTTGCATTGTGGGGCTGTGGTGCTGATATTATAATAGGTTGAAAAGACTAGAAATCTCAGACTGTAGAGACAATAAGCGAAGCTAGGCCAAAAAGTCTGGATTTCATATTCATTTGAGGCCAACCTAGTTAAGAAAAAAAACATACTGCAGTGGAAACCCTAAATTATAAATGATTGCTTTCAGTAAACAATCCATCTACGAGATAACTAATTTAAGTTTTAGAATTCGGCAGTAGGTAAGTATCAAACCCTGCAAAGTACTCTAATCAGCGTTCAACCCACCCTTATGTTTACTTTAAATGGATGAGGAAAAAACAAGGAGAAACCATTAAAGTTATGAAGTAGCTTATTTCTAACAGAGACAGTTATTTAATCTCAATGTTTAAACAATTACATCTTATCATATTTACCAAAAGGTTTATCTTTAGATATATTTGATACTTTAAAGCGTTCACTTCAGGAAAGGAGTATTGACCAACCCGTATCTCTGCATTGAATTCTGCCTATGATGAGTGAAACCGCTCAGACTGTGGAAAACTGGGTGGACATGGAATTACTATGCAGAATTCTTCACACGATTCCCTATTCAAAGGGATTTAATACTCCCATTTACCAGCTACCTCAGGCCAGTGGTAATGATGAGCAGTGTCTTCCCTGCAGGGAGGGGGTGTTGGGCAGGGAAGAGGGGAGCTGGAAAGGTTGAGGGAGGAAAAGGAAGTATAGTTTTGGCACGAGGAAGGGCTGCTTTCTACCCCCCTCCTATTTGCCAAATATAATGTTTATCAAGAACGAGGGAAGAGGCTTGGATGATCTTGTAGCCAAAGCATCATGTGATTTAATTGGCTGGAGCGACCGACCAGTGTAATCAGGTCTGGTGTTCCAGCACCTGGAAAACTGGATGCAGAACTACAGGGTCAGTCGTCATTATGCAGAACAGTATCCCTGCTGGAGATACTGCTCCGTCTGCTCGTATTCAGGCCTGTAGTTTCTTTGAGGTCTTTGGTGGTTCATTTGTTTGTTAACTCTAGGCTTGACCGCATGAATTTACTGTAGGATGGCACTCAAAAACTTTGTTGACTTCTGATGGCATAGCTTGTGTCAGCAAGGCCTTGTGTGGTGTCAAGGACAAGACATTAGAGGCCTAATTTATGGGATTTTGGCATAGGGCAGCGCAGCGCAGCGAGTAACCTTGCTGCGCTGCCTTACGTCAAAGCGAACGGGCAGGAATGCACTGTATTTATTCAATACAGTGAATTTCTGTCATTTCCCCCTGTGCTGGCGCAATTTCCGTAGCCTAGTGCCAACGAAGGCACCCTTGCACCATGGTGCAAAGGTGCCTGTGTTATGAGCAGGATTGTTTTTGTGCAGGAAGGGGCCCCTTCCTATGCAAAAAACAATCCTGGGAGGTGTTTTCCTCTTTCTATGTGTGCTGCAGAATGCAGCCCACCTGGAAAGTTATTTCTCCTGGGGAGTTGTAAGGTTTTGGCACATCTCCAGGTTTACATGGTTTTGTCTATCTGGGGAAGGGTCAAAATCCATAAGTGATGTGTTGGGAACACCCACTACAACACCCAAAGAACGCATCATTAGCGCAGAGTAATGCAATGCAGCGACTTGAGCTGGCTTGTCGTTCTCCATATCCATGAGGCCATTCAAAGCCATACAAAGTGGCTTTGCTTGATCTCATAAATATGATTTTGTAGTTAGCTCCGCCGGAGCGTCACAACAAGTGACGCTCCGGAGGTGCAAGGGGCTCATAAATTTGTCGCTATGTTTAAAACACCCACCCCTGCTGGACTTCTTTCTAATTATTGCCTTTTACACAATTTCTGCTCTTACCCACATCATATTACCATGAGAAAATGCACACAAATATATATGCTAGAGCTCTCTGCTGCTGGAATCTCTCTCTCTTTCCTTCTGTTCAGGTTCAATTATGCTGCTTCTCAATTTTTCCTTCTGTGTTTTACGTGCCTCCGTTTTTTACTCCATTCAGCCAGCTGTATGGCCACCAAACGTTTTCTAAAAAGTTCACTTCCTTTACTCTTTAACTGTACTCCTAGGCATCTAATTTGACCATCCTGTCTCAGAGTTTTAATGCATTGCTTCAATTGTGCAGATAGTTGCAGGTGGGGGCACTGGTACTCATTTTTGGGGACCAGGACGTATTTTTCATTATTATACTCAGGGCCGGACTGAGAACCAAAACCGGCCCTGGCAAAGTGCTCGGCCGGCCCCCTGGGGGTGCGACCGAGCTCTTTGCCGTGCCGGTTTTTCAGTCGGTTTTGTTACAGGGCCGAATTTGCAACTATGCAGCAAAAACGGCCCTGTAACAAAAACGGCCCCAAGTGCCCAAAACCGGCCCCCACCCTTGCGGCGCACCGGGTGATTGGCCAGTCCGGGCCTGATTATACTTTGACCTAGAGCAAAAGATGAAAAACCGAAAAGGGAGAAAGAAGGAGGAACAGATTGATAGGAAAACAGTGACTAAGGGAGAAACCAGAGATGAAAAAGAACCTGCAAGAGTAAGATGAAGAGACGGGAAGTGAAGGGTGGTGGGAGAAAGAGGAAGGAAGTGAAATCAAGAATAGGCAGCTTTGGTTTCTGGCAACCTTGGCATTCAGTAACCCTGGCATTCAGCAGCACCAGCAGAGGGTACCCAATAAAAATGTTGGGCACTGCACCTATTTATTTACAAAAGTATCACTGTGTAAAGGTGATTTGCTTGTGCACTGCACACCGTATATCTTCCTTCTTCCTGAGCACCAAGAAGCTAAAGTGGCCATAACAGTGGCCGACTTAACCCTTCACATGTACCACCTAAAAAGATGAATTACATCTAATTGTGTGCAGTTTCCTGTAGTAAGGCGTCACATATTGAGTATTAAAACGTGTAAATACAGACCTGCCCACTCACACAGTGCCCCTGTGTGCCATACGATTTTGGCTACATTCACACGGTCATCAGTGAGGAGCCAAAATCACAAGGTGGCAGGGAAAAGGAGCTGAAAGCCACTGTAAACAGTCGGTTTCCAGCTCGTTTTTGGAGGCCGTAAGCAGCCTATGTCCATTAACCCCTCCCCTGCTGGTGACGGAACCACTCCGTCATCAGCTGCGGTCGCGCTGTGCTGATGACGGAGCGGTTCCGTCACGGCCCGCTCGGCGCGCCTGCGCTGCGCTGAGCGTTCCATTGAGCGGGCGGGGCCGTGACGGAACCGCTCCGTCATGAGCACAGCGCAACCGCGGCTGGTGACGGAGCGGTTCCGTCACCAGCATGCGCCCGCCGCGCGGCCGCCCCGCCCCCTTAGCACTGCGGCGGAATAGCCGCCGCAGTGAAGGGGTTAAAAGGTGTGAAAACATCCCAGGCCATTGGCGACAGCCTCAATGGCCCTTTTATTTTGGGAGAGGGTGGGGAAGCTTGGTCAGGGGCAGAGTGCCTCTTAAATAGCTCATGGCACCAGGCCCCTCTCCCTACAAGGCCCCAGCCTCTATTCACGCAGTAAAATTATTTTGTAAATTGGCAGGTATGGTATAAAGAATTCACAAATCTTCCTGAAGCGCAAACAGAAAACCCTTATTTCACAGCTGTCTCTCAGAATGCGCGCACGTGGCTGCAGATTCTCAACGCAGTGCTCGTTCTGGTAGTGCGTGCGCGTGCTCGGAACAGCCACTCGACTGCATTCCATCTGCTCTTCACTCAAGGATAACCTCTGCTTCCTGAACTCTCTTCCTGTTTGCAGATGCTAACTTCATTGAGGTGCTCACCTTCCAGAATCTTCCTGTTCAGCAACCGTGCTGAGCTATAAATAAATGATCTGACGGTGGAGGTATATATGCAAGAGCTCTCATTTCTTTGTTTAGTGATGGATGACTAAAAGGGCAATTAGAGGGAAAAACACTTTTGATTCATACAAAGGAAGGTATTCGTGATGCTGAAAACAAGATGGAAAGGTTGCAATCCGTATTTCTGTTTTTGCATCAGCACTAAAGCACTCGAGCAGTTGGCAGCAACAACGTAGAGCAGATTTGCTTTGCAAAGCAGCTACATAATCAGCAATCAGGGCCACTGGAATGATGCACCAATGGATGACCAACAGTGTTGATTAAAATATTCAAAGCATTCAGCATTATCTGGCACATTTTGATAGTTTTATTTCACAAAGTGATTCTTAACACAAGCACCAACTAAAAAGTGACCAGTTAACCTTTGCAAAGGGCCTGCCTGCCATTGTGTGAGACAACACGTGAGACTATTTTAATAATATTTGCATGGCTTGACAAACAAAAGAAAAACATTTTTATTGAAATATGCAAAACGCAGCGGATGTATGACATTACAACGCATGCTTTTACATCGCATGCTTTTACAACGCATACCATTACAACGCATAGTGCTTTTAGGCGCTGGATAGTGAATTGTTTAATTTACTATTCCAACTCCAGTCCCCGTGGATAGTAGGGAAGGTGTTGGATAGTACATTAAACACATTCCCTATCCTAGAGCGCCCCCCAGCGCAATTCGTTGTAATGGTTTGCGTTGTAAAAGTTGCGTCGTAAAGGCACTGCGTGGTAAAAGTTGCGTTGTAAAGGATGTTTCCCAAACACAGCATATACTGAGTTATGCAGCAAGTGAGGTAGATCCATACTAAGGGGCTGATTAGGATTGCGGTGAATCTGCATCCTCCGGGCCGGCGGAAGCCACCGCCGGCCCGGAGGATGCGGATTCACCACTGCGGTGCCTACAAAGACCCTCCCACCAGATTAGGATGGCTGGGGGGTCATCGGCGGACGGAAAGACCGTCCGCCGCTTTTCCGCCGCGATCGCCTTCCAACTGTGGCGGAAAAGCTCTAATATAGTAGCGGTGTCTATCAGACACCGCCAGGCATATTAGGATGGGGCAGAAAACATGCTTTTCCGCAGCGGCTTTTCCGCCTTGGAAAAGCATGTGGTCTTTGTTGTTTGGGGGCCCGTTGCGGGCCCCCAGGGTGTCGGGGGTGGGGGGTGCACATGGGGGGTACCTATGGTACCCCCCCAGCATTTACATGCATTTTTAACCTTGAGGCGAGTGCTGCTTCAAGCAGCACCCGCCGCAAGGTTAAAGATACGGGATGTGACCGCCAGGGTGGCGGTCACATCCTAATTGCACTGGAGGGACCGCCGCTGCCCCTGCGGACGGTCCCTCCACCTCGGGGGTGGCGGACGGACTCAGGTCCGTCCGCCATCCTAATAGGCCCCTTAATGTGGAAAATGTCCGGGCACAGCATTGTTCTGTTAATAATTTTTAAAAGCCAATAAAAATGTCCCCTAAAAGTAAAGACATTGCATACCTCTATTTTCTATAAATCTGTTGCTTTTCTAAAGCAAAATTTCTCAATTTTGGTATGTGATGAATCGTTTTAAGAGATTTTAGGAGCAGCAGATTGTGCCATATGGATTTTTTAAAGTAGCAGGAACTACTGTTTTATCTCAAGAACGTGTTTAAATCAATCCGTTCGGGTTCTGCTAATTTGTAATACAACGTTTATAACTGAAATTTGTATGTAGGCATAAACACACAGCCAGATAAGACATTACAGCAAAGTTCATTTATGCTAACCATGTATTATCCAAAATCATTAGCAACATCGGTATTGAAGGCACATGACATGGGCACGATTCGCAAAGCTAACTTACTTTTGAATTACTTACACTATTGAGTAAATGTTGTACTTATTGGCTAGGGTAAGTGTAAGTTACACTTTTGGAGTCAATTTACACTCAGATTTTGTGAATAGCCAAAAAGTAGTAAACTTATTTAAAAATTGTAAATTACTCAAACGTGTAAATTGCCTTTGTGATTCAGACCTGCAGTGCCTAGGTTGCTCATCAATATATCATTTTTCTTCAAGGGATGTAGTAGGCCGCCCATCTACCACAGATACTTTGTGTTCTTGCAGGCGTCTTTGCCACTCGCATATCTGTTTCTCCACTATTCAACAGCTGGTGAGAGCCACTCTCCATTTTTTCACCAACAATGTTGATGTTGCTCTCCATGATTGTGCAATGTCTCTTTTAGTGATTATTAGACCCATCCCAATTGAAGATTTCTGTGCACATGTCTGTGTCAAGATCATCCATGATATTCAATAGACCAAAAGCGTAGAGAAAACATGATTTCATGTTGGGTCATGTCAGAAAGAGACCTTACCTCTTTATTACAACACCCAACACCCTTAGCCAGAGTGTATACATGCTTAAAGTACAGGCCAATATTAAAACTTCAGAATTGTGGCAGTACACCTAAAAGGGTTCCTGGAATGTCAGAAGTGATAGAATGTTGACATGGTGAATGTACCTTGAGACTATGCCTTTAAGACAGGAAATATATTCTCACCTGAAAGCACATTTCATTTAACAGTGAGGTCCTTTTTATTTCAATGCAATGATGTATGAAAATATTCTGTCGAAGTAAAAAAAATCTAATATAGCTTCAGCTGATCCTTTTGTATTTAATGTTTGGTTGGTCACAGGTTTTAAAATCATTTCAAATGCAAAGATCTGACTGAACAGTAACATTGAATGAATATTTTCTACACCCGCTGAACAGTGTAAATTTCATAGCCAGTGAATCTACAGATCAAGTAGGAATTTGATTTTTAGGGTTGGACCAGTCACCACGAAGAAGCTGACTCTAAAGATAGTCCGAGTGCCTTACAGTTACATTCATGGTTAAATAACATCTGTCTTTCATGCTGTAAGTTGCAGCCCAGTCCATGTTAACAGCGCTCAAAATAGATTACTGCGAAAGCACCTGAAATTAACCGATGTGTTCTGCAGGCTGATCATGCAACCAAACATTAATACATTTATATATTGGCAGTTTTATTTGGTGTGTAGTAGATAGACCCAAGGGGTGATGGGTGACAGAGCAATTTACAAGAGTAATCAATTATGGGTTACAGAAGACATAATACAAAATTCTAAAACATATAAAATGAAGTGAAGATCCGAAAATCACAATAGAAAGTGTGTTACATCCCAGTAATAGGCTATTATACTGAAGGGAAAACACAAACATAGAGCAGGATGAACAAGCCAATACACAAACAAATAAATAGAAGTGAAAATAGGTCAGTCAGAAAAATTACAGAATCAACACTTTCTAAACTGGAAGCAACTGGCTCTGCTACAAAACCTCCAGCGTGTGAGATTGAGGACTTGTATTTTTCTGTCTTGTATGGGATCCATTCTGTCTTGCTAGGTGTGTGATGGTCAATGAGGGAACAGGGCCAGTGCAACTGATTTGAGGCATACACATTAAAACCATGAACTGTGATAACCCATTGTTTTTGTTGAAATCAACCAGCTTGGAAGACAATGATGCAAAGCTTGCTCAACTCAACAGCACTCGTGATTGTCACAGCTCGCTAGCTCAGTAAACACATACTATTTTCATATAAGGCACCTGGTATCTGCTAATATGTTTCTCAATCTCTGAAAGACCCAACTGTCACAAAAGAAAAGACACGTGGGTCTTCATTATGTATTTGCTTATCATTCATATTGACTATCCCTTATTGGATGATATATATATTTGAGATTAAACCGTTGTAACCAACTTCTTCCTTTGGGCACTTGACTGAACATTTTACACGATCAACTGCCTCCGTGTCACGTAAAAAAACTTTTTTCCTGTGTGCATGGTTTGATGGTTTGTGTCTTTGATTTAATCCAGGCGTATACATTTGTGGTGGAGAATGCAGCTGTATGGACAGGTCTGATGGAAATATATGTTTGCCTCTGCCAATGCTCTCCTGTATGGCTCACCTCTTCAATGGTCTTTCACATGTGGGACAGGATTGAATGATCTGCTTGTTCTCTCAGTGTTGGCACAGCACCAAATTCCGCCAACAGACTGTACGTTTATGCAGACAATGTACTGTTTTTGCACAATACAATGTACAAAAGGGTACACAGACTGTTCCAGGCCACTTCCCACCTCCCGACGGACCATTTCAGAGTCAACAGCTAGAGTTCATTGACATGCCTCCTGTCTGTAAGTATAAGTATGCATTGGTTATAGTGTGTATGTTTAGTAAGTAGATTGAGGCCTACCCAGCAAAGAACTGTGATGCACAGACGGTTGCTACTTGCCTCTCAAAGGAACTTGTACCACATTTTGAGGTCCCTATGCTCTTGAGTTCTGAGAACAGACTAGCGTTCATCTACCATTTAATCGAGGCAATGTCCAGGGGGTTTGGGGCCACTCAAATACTGCATTGTGCATATCACCAACCAGCAGTGGGGGCTGTTGAAAGGAAAAAATGGTGTTTTAAAGAACAAGATAGGTAGAATTTGTGCATCCAAGGAACTGTCTTGGATTGATACACTGCCATTAGCCCGGTTGACAATGAGGAATACTCCAGAAAGAGTAACAAAATTGAGTTGTCATGAGATCTTGTTTGGCTGTTCAATGCATATTCCTGGTCACATATCTGTTGTTCCTCTGTAAGTATCGGATGACTTCCTTTTGCAGTACTACAAAAAACTAAAAGACACACTGCATTCTCTCCATTGCCAGGTTCTGCAGGCACTTCCTGAAGCAGATACACCACCAGCCAACGGACTGCAGCCTGCAGACTGGGTCTGGGTGAAGGCCCACACCAGACAACACTGCCTTCAGCCCAGGTGTAAAGGGCCATACCAGGTCCTCCTGACGACGGCTACTGCTGTCAAGTGCGAGTGACTGACCGCCTGGATCCATGGCTCCCAAACCAAGAGAGATTTTGAACAGCAACGGGAGCCTCAGACCCAGCCCCACCACCTACAGCAGCATTGGCAGAACATCATTGTAGTCTTTGCTCTACTGAAAGTGCCTAGAGAAAAAGCACCACAGTTTGTCTTCTTTAAGGCCTACCTGTGCTGCACAACATCGGAATGCTGAAGGTGCAAGCGGGCCCTGTCTACTGTGCGATCAACCTGAATTGTCTACCAAGATACTTCACCGGTCACTGTTGGCCTGCTTGAGCTGCACACATCTTGAGGTCAGAAGTGTGTGCGGGCATTGTTGAACCACAGTGACACACCCTGCCCACAGCCTTTCTGGGAGAACATTGTCCGACCTTTGAGTTTTTAGGAGTACCGAAATTGCTCTGATGTGCTGGTAACCTCTCGAGCCATTCAACCAGTTACCACTGAATACTGCCACAACATTTTGCCTAAATTCTTTGGGGCATATTGACAAGAGAATGGCAGATCACGGCGTTAAGCTAAAATTGCTAATGCCGCGCTCCGCCATTCTGAAAATGCAGGAATGCCCTGTATTCACAAGAATGCAGAGCACCCTGTGCTTATCCTAGCGCTGGCGCTAAATTTAGCTGCCTGGTGCCAATGCAGGCACCCTTGCACCATAGTGCTAGGATGCCTGCGTTGCGGGAAATGAGTGTTTATGTGCAGGAAGGTGTCCCTTCATGCACATGAACAATCACTAATGGCGATTTGTAACTTCTATGTGTGCTGCTTTATGCAGCACACATAGAAGTTGCAACTTGTCATTTATTCAATGATTGTTTATGTGCAGGAAGGGACACCTTCCAGGACATGAATAATAATTAGTGGTGATTTGCTAATTTCAATGTGTGCTGCTGAATGCAGCATACATAGGAACAGAAGAAAGAAGGAGAAATTACTAATTTCTATTCTTTTCATCAGGTTAAGACCAGTTGTCTCCCATGTATTTGAAAGTTGTCTATCGGGTCATGACCATATCATGTGTATAATGTCTGTGTCATGATGGGTGCATTGAGAACAGCCCATCTCTTGTCTATGGAAGTAGCGATTTATTTTTTCCGGGGTCAGATATACCCTATGTATTATGTATCAGTCGGAAACTTTCATAACGAGGGTGTAGTATTTAAGTCATACATACATGAAGAGATGTAGCCGAGGCAGATGAGGTAGAGTTGAGAAGTAGGTTTATTTAACCATAAGTAGATTTACAGGAAGAATTATGCTGGAACAAGCAGCCCCACCAGGAGCAGCCTCTTAGCTACTCAGCCCATACTCCAACTGTCAAACCTCATACCAGTCACCCAAGCATTCCATCCATGTCAATCACACTCACATTCTAACCTGGAACACTCACACTGGCTGAGTAGCTAGATGCAGAGAAGTGCAGTAATATAAACACTAAACCCAGAACACTACAGAGGGACATAAGTAGGACTCGCCAGAATCATTTTCCATTCTGCAGTTGTGCATGGATGGCCTCAGTCCATCGAGTTTGCAAAGGAGTTAGATCTGTTGCAGTATGTAAACTGATTCCATCCGCAAACCAAAGAGGGAGATGACAGCCCTCCCCCGTTGTGTGTATATATTGGAGCATGAGGTGCATTTGCAGTTCCTGCATATGTCCACCCATCTGCGCCACAGTAGGTTAACCCTGGCGGCATAAGTAAGGAAGTGTCCTGGCGGCATTCCCTCTTCCTGTGTTATGTTTCCATACGTCATGAGTGTGTTGTCTCTTTAAGATCACTTTGCGTATGGATGCCCTCCGTATGCCAGGCAGTGAGAACTGGCAGTGATGTCTTCCCCTTGCCTCTACCTTGTAATACAGGGGAAACCCAAGTAACCCTACGGCATCTGGGTAAAAATATAAAGAACAATGAAATGATGCCTTGGGACTAATAGTACAGCTCAGTCACGGAAAAGATACCACTAATTATCTCTTCCAGTAGTGTTCACTCACTTATGAAATAAATCTGTATTTTTAACCTCTTCAAACAATGGCAACCCAGATAGAACTTTCCAGATTATAAAGTCTTTGTTCTGTTTATTTCACCTTCTTTTTTTCTTCAAACAAATATATATATGTATATAGATTTTCCACTATTTTGTAAACACACATATATATATATATATATACACAACATTAATACATATATATATACAATATATACACAAACAACATTCTATACAAACAAATTATTCAAATTATTCCCCTTGCCTCTAGTCATCCCCTGCAATGGAATTGCTGGAACATATTTATTTATTTATAAAGTTTTATATAGCGCGAACTTGATCCCGAAGGATATCAGAGCGCTTTACAATATGGTTTAGTATTTCTAGTAAGAAATGAACAGCGTTGAAAGCAGCAGTTTGCCACCTATAATAGTAAGGGAAGGGGCCCAGACGTCCTGCCACAAGGATGAAACAAATGGACCATGGTATCATCCGTAGATGGAGAGCCCTCCTCGGCTGTCTCTGATTAGTGTAACCCCACCACCCACCGAAAAGTGACTGGGACGTCGTTGATTAAAAGCGCCGGATCTGGTGTGTGAGGGGCAAATGGGAATAAGCTTGATTTTCCCCAGTAAACACGCAGCCCAGACAGCCGTGCCAAGATAGTAAGTGTGTTAGGTCTATTATCCGGCACCATCCCGACATCCATTGCGTACTACAGCAAATCATCTGCATATAGTGATATCGCTTGGATGTCGCGACCCAGTGCTATGCCCCATAGCCCTGCGGAAACGTGCATGGCCAAAGCCAATGGCTCCATGGCCAGTAAGAAAATGGGGTGGGAGGAACAACCTTGTCTGGTACCTCTACCCACCACTATATGATTGGACACAAACCCCCAGATTCATCATTGTCATGTTTTGCGAGTCCTTAATAGCGATTATTAAGGAATCGCTATTAAAGACTCGCAAAACGGGATTCATGTAGAAATTGCAATATTATTTGCGATTTCTACTGCTTCCTTATTTGCGATTAGCAAATTGCTAATCGCAAATAAGGAATGACTCCCCATTCATTCCTATGGGCCTAAAGGACCTAAAGGCCCATAGGAATGAATGGGGAGTCATTCCTTATTTGCGATTAGCAATTTGCTAATCGCAAATAAGGAAGCGATTTCAAGGGTGCCAGGGGTGTCCAAAAGACACCCTGTAGCACCCCTGAAATGAAAATGTAGACTGATGTTGCGCACACACATGTCCAAAGGACATGTGTGTGTGTAACATACAACTTAAAAAATGCACTAAAGTGAATTTTTCTAAGTTTTCGCTATTTACCACGAAGTTACACTTCGCGGTAAAGAGCGGCCCCATATTGCGAATTCGCAATTTCAAAAAGGTTCATGAATAGCATTTAAAGAATCTCTAATTGAGATTCCTTAAATGCGATTCTTCGCAATATAGCGATTTCTAGTATAGCGATTTTTGCATTTGGGATTATGCATCCCAAATGCTAAAATTGCGCTCGAAAAGGGCCAGATTCTTAGAATCTGGCCCTTTGCGAGCCGATTTTAGTATGATGAATCTGGCCGAAAGCTACTGAGATAGAACGTTGAAGAGGAATGGCCACCTAACAGTATTGAATGCCTTTTCCACGCCTTGTACTATGCATTCTGAGCTAGGCCAGATGCGGGTGTGCATCGCATAACTCGAAAAAGTCGGAGTAGACTTAGAGAAGTAGTGCGTTCCAGGACAAACCCGTTCTGGTCACTACCTTTTCCACACCTAGTACTATGCATCCTGAGCAAGGCCAAATGCGATCGTGCATCACATAACTCGAAAAAGCTGATTAGATTAAGAGAAGTAGTGCTATCCGGGACAAACTTTTTCTGGCCACTATGCATGAAATGGGGTACCAACTGAGCCACTCGCCCCGCCAATATACCAGCCAACACCTTATAATCCACGTTCAGTAATGCCAGTAGGCGGTAGGATACAAGGAGTGCGAAGTCTCTGTTTGGCTTTGGTAGAATGACCAGTGTGGCCTCACACAAGGAATCCGACAGGTGCAAGGAGTGCGGTGCCTCATCATATCCCGCTGAATTTCTTTGCCAAGAGTTCCGCATATGCTTTATAAAACTCAGAACTGGAAGCTAGGGATCGCACTGTGCCGCGAAACCCAGCTATTGTGATGGGAGTATCTAGTTCCATGTGCTGGTCTGGAGTTAGCCTAAGGAACAGGCGGTCTTCTAGAAAAGTGTTTATTTCTAAATCTGTGGCCTCCAGGGTTGACTGATACAGCATTGTGAAATGTAGCACCAAATCCTCATGTATTTTGTGTTGTGTGTATCACATTATACCATTGGGGGACTGCAATGCCATAATTTTTTATTTTTTTAAAATTTATTTATTAAAGTTTTGTATAGCGCTAGCCGGACCCGAGGGTATCAGAGCCTTTCACAGCAAGTACAGAGGCGTTAGACAGGCATTGCGGACGGAAAACAAGGCAAGGGGCACATGAGCGAGTACAGTCTGTACAATAGCAGCCAAGCGTAAAACAGGGCGGACAGTCATAGGCAAGTCAATCAGCTCTGGGGTCAACGAGATCATGGAACTTCAAAGTCCAGGTGGAGTTCTAGTATGCTCCGGAACGTTCGAGGAAGAGGACTTCGAGTAACTTCTTGAATTTCGGGAAGGATGCGGTCATTTTGATGTGTGGGGGGATGGAGTTCCAGATCTTGGGAGCATTACCCGCAAAGGATTTGTTAGATGTTGAGAGTTTCTGGGATTTCAGAGGAATGAGTAGGAGCGTGTTGGAGCTTCTGAGGTTTCTAGACTGACCGGCCCTTTTGAGCTTGTTGGCCAGGTATTCAGGTTTGCCTGTATGCAGGGCTTTGTGTGTAATGCATGCTGTGCGGAAGCTGGCTCGTTGGTCAATAGGGAGCCACTTCAGATCCTTAAGAGCTGGGGTGATGTGCTCATATTTCTTTGTTCCCGTGACTATTCTTGCAGCGGCATTTAGGGTAGAGGTCAGAGGTCGCAGGTGCGATTTGGCTGTTCCAGTCAGAATGGCAATGCCTTAGTCAATTCTGGAGAGTACCAGAGCCTGCGTGGCCTGTTTCAGGTCTTTCGTGGGGAGAAATGGTTTTAATTTGTAGAGCAATTTCAGGTTCAGGAAAGCACTTTTGGCAGTTTTTGAGACGTGTTCTTTCATATCCAGTTTGGGGTCAAGGGTGATCCCTAGGGATTTTATGGAGTTCGATGGAACAAGAGGAACATTCAGGGCATTTAAGGCTTTGAGCCATTCAAGAATTTTGGGGGTTTCCTCTTTGTTTGAGATGAGGAGCACTTCTGTTTTTTCTTCATTGAGTTTGAGGTGGTTGGATGAGAGCCAGAGTTGAACTTCGGTAAGTGTGTCGTTCAGTCTGTGGATGTCTGTGATCGATGTGGTTTCCAGATAGAGTTGAGTGTCGTCCGCATATAGGTAGAAGGGGATGTTAGCTTTCCTTAGAATTGAGGTGAGGGGCTCCATGTAGATGTTGAAGAGTTGTGGAGAGAGTACTGACCCTTGAGGGATGGGGCATATCGGCTGTATCTGTTGGATCAACCATGAAAGGAGAGTGCCTGAGCATTCTGGCGCCGCATGTGTCCTAGCCGAGTGCGCCGCATAGTTTAGGCATCTCAGCCACTCAAGTAATACTGTGTGTGCTGTCCTCACTGTCAGTAACTTGAAAGCACAAGAGGGGTCAGTTGACCAATGCGTCTCGTGTTGACAACTCTCGCTCCACCTTTTGTAACTAACTCTCAACCTGTCTCCACATCCCACAACCCAGGTCCAGGCAGTGACCTCTCAGCGTCACTTTTAATGCATCCCACTCCATCAGGACTAATCTCACCGTTCCAGGGTTAAGTTCACAATATTCAGTACTGGCAGTACGGAAAGATTCATGGAAGGGTGGATCCTCCAGCACAGCAGGCTGCATGCGCCAAGTGGGGATCGGTAAGGGTTGTGTGTCCCCGGCAATTGAGTTATCTTGTGAATTATCGTCTGAATGTGTGTGACCTAGGTACTCAGCCTGTATTACACATGGTAGTAAATTGGGCATGGGATTACGATGTCTCCATTTATCCACCAGTAAATGGCGCTGTATCTCTCAGAGGTGGGAATGAGCGATATAAGCCTGTGTCTAGTATGCAATCAAAATCTCCACCTATCAACCAGGGCAGGTCGCTCCAATTAGAGAGTATCTGTGATAGTGAAAACCAGAAGGGCCCTGGTCAGTGCTTAATTTGTGCCAGTGCTTTCCGGTGATTAGCACCAGCACTTAATTATCAGGGACTGGTCTAGACCTGAATGCACTGCCACTACAAACTCACATCAGCAACTGCACAACATGTGTCAAAAAAAATAATAAGATTGACTATTCACACGTTCGCGCTCTCTCTCCCAGTGAAGAGCTGAGCCAATACTGAATCCATGCCTCCAGTCAGTGTGGCAGGCTGCGGGCCAATGATTGGGCTGGGTTTGGTCGCGGCAGGCGCAGCAGCAGCGTGCGTGCATAACCTTTTTTAAATTCTATGCTGCCGGCGAATCTTATTATTTGTACTGTGTACACGATTCGATACATTTATGACCAATGGTTGCTATCTAGATAGCGTGAAATTAGAGGATCTCTAGTTCCATCCCTGCACAGGCACACTTGTTGTTGTCTTAATATCTAAATGAAGACTTCCAATCAGAAAGGTTTTTTAACGTTTGTTTTATGTTTTAGATCATCTTAGTTTTTTTTGAGTTCCCAAGTGGTATAATACATTCAAATTCATAATGTCAAATTGTACTTCAGGCAATGTCCTTCTAAACATATCCAATGCATTTCGGGCATTGATTTCATGCCCTTCGTCAGGGAAAAGACAGTGCCTGCCTTAGGAAAATAAATCGGGTTCTTAAGTTTGGAGAAACGGGTTATGGAGATGGCTGCTCGTCTTCACGGAACGCCGGTGGATATGTTTAGAAGGACATTGCCTGAAGTACAATTTGACATTATGAATTTGAATGTATTATACCACTTGGGAACTCAAAAAAAACTAAGATGATCTAAAACATAAAACAAACGTTAAAAAACCTTTCTGATTGGAAGTCTTCATTTAGATATTAAGACAACAACAAGTGTGCCTGTGCAGGGATGGAACTAGAGATCCTCTAATTTCACGTTATTTACACATTTGTTGACGCCGTGGGGCCCTCGGCGCCGCCTGACGGAGCACCTTAACAATTTTCTACACTACTAAAGCATTGCAATCTTAAGAACCACTGGTTAAACCAGCTGTGCATCAATCCAACCTTTATTCTGCTATCTAGATAGAACAGACTGCGGTTGAGGCCGGTACCAGTTTTGTGGCACACACTTTATTAGGCGCCACGCCACGGGACGTGACTTCCGGCGTTTGGATTTGAATAACGTTTTGGCAAGTTTATGGCAGTGCTTCTCGCACTGCGTTTTTCTGTGACAATATACATTAAAATGAGCATATGGCTGAGTGACCACGCCACCCCACCGACAGCCGCAATGAGGGACCGGCGCTTAGACCACAGCACGCCAGCGCCTCTACACGAAGCGGCCTGAGCTCATAATCGATGTGGGCCGGTGTTTGTTGTCACGATGTACGAATTGTGGGTGCCCCTCATCTTCAAAGCAAAGTAAGTGCCTGAATTTTCTCTTATGGGGCTAGAAAAAAATCTTTAAATGAATAGCGCTACTAATTTCAGCGCAGACTGTGGTATCACTTAAGAAACCTGCTTGTGTGATCTCGTGCCCTGTTGCAGGATGTAGGCCTGGGCAGGTAGCGGCGCGCCGACCGGGGAGAACATTGCAGCTGCTCTTTAATTATTTGTATTAGCGTTGAGCATGACTACTACTAAAGTCTATTGACTGAGAAGATCCGTGTTGGGAGCCTCACATCCGGTAATCGGAACCCCTAATACGTGCTGGTGCGCTTGGCAAATGAAGGTGGGATGCTCTATAACCCTTTGTCACTCACAACTACGGCCGGTCAGTTCTGACTTAAACCGCGCCTAGAGAGGCAATAATGCATACAGCGCTAGACAAATGCTAATTAACAAAGCCAATATAAGTTCGGTCCCTCACCGTAAAACAAGTCTCCCACCACAGTTTCAAATTTGATCCAAAGACCATAGGGAAAATGCTCCCTGGCCTACCCCTTAACCCTTAACCCCTAAAATATCACCCTATTCACCCCAGCTCCCCTCTTTTATGCAACACCACCCGCAGCTGCCACAGCCTCTCTTTATGAGGGACTGTGAGGATTGTCGGGCCTAGAAATGACTATTTTCTCTGTTTTCCTCTCTTTATTCTTGTTCTTCGATTGACGTAAAACCCCTTCTTACCCCTGCTTTCCACAGGCAAACCACCCCACCTCCTTCGGTCTATAAACAGCCCTCGCTTCACCATGGTGCTGATGATGGTGGAGCGGGGGGGGGTGGAGGAGAGACCACACTTGTCAGAGGTGCACAAACGTGTGTAACGTGTGAATGCTGGTTGCCGTCTGACTGTTGGGGGGATTCTGTACCGTGAGCAGAGAGGTGAGGGGGCATGGGTTCAGACTCCGCTGTGCTGCCCGCCGCAGAGGGCTGTGAGGGGAGTGGTGTTTTTGTTGTTGTTCTCTGTATTAAAGAGGAAAGTGACCTTGGGTAGAATGGACATTTTGACCAGGTTAATTCTCCCCAGAATGGATAAGGGGAGGTGTGTCCATGACTTCATTTGTTTTTTACAATCCCGAAGAGTTCGTGATAAATTGATGTCTGTCAGTTTGTTCATGTCCTGGGTAATTGTGATCCCAAGATATCGCATACTACGACTGGTCTGATGTACAGGGTTCGGAATAGTCCAAGTCATAGCTTCTGTCTTGCCAGCGTTTATCTCACAAAACCACTGGATCTGGGCTCCCACAGGCATTGCTTGCCACACTTGAATAAAGAACAAAACAGTTGCAAATGCCACTAATTTTTCAAAATAAGCATCAGTTACATAAACATACAATTGAAACAATATGTTTGAGAGAAATGAATTCCATTTGTTTTAATCTTTATGCATTTTCATTTGAACACTTCTATTTCAAAATAATATTTCAATGAATTGATACAAATATTAAAAACCTGGAGTGCACAACAATTATCGTATACAGTGATAACAAACTTGTTCAATATTTACAGTGTAATACAACTTGCTCACCATTCGTTCTTCACTCATACACCACTCAATCCACTACAAACAAGACAAACTCACGACAAAACATGAATGATTCGAAAAAAATTAACTGGATTCACTCTCCAGTAACAAAAAGCCAAATATTTTTAGTAATCTTTACAATCTTTCCTAATTAATGGTTGGATTACAAGTTTTTTAGGCTATTAACAAGGTCTACGCGTTTCGAACTACCATTCTTGCGTAGTTCTCTTCAGGACCAATCTGTAATGAAAAAACACAAAAATCTATTGTGGGGGGGAACTTGAATAGACACTACACTGCCCTTTCCCGAAACTCAAGTGTCCTCACCTACCTTGCGCTCGACGATACAAGCTGGAAGGCTAGTGATCCCAATCTAAAAAACACCATGAAAAGCCAAAATCAGACATGAATTACACTGACTCTCGCATGCTAGCAAGCAACCATACATTCACCACCCTCACTTACTTGGGGTCGGTAGGTGCGCTCGTAGGCTGACCTGACTCGCCTGTCTGGGGGGAGAGAGAGAGTGTGTCGTCTCAGTCAGCCAGTTTATTAATGATATTAGGTTGCACTTAGAGCGGGGTTGTGGACGCGCTGTTACCTGGTCAAGACGAGGCAGGCGTCTTCTGTGTGAAAGCGGTTCTTTTTTTCTTATTTCTCTCATCCGTTTCAATTTCCGTTCTGCCAAGACAAAACGCGGAGGGGGCATGAATAAACTTGATCAGTTGCTGAGATCAGGCACAAACTCGCTCAATCGTGACCACAGGATCCCAGTCACTTACTTCGCAATTCGTGGCTCAGTCGCGTTGTGAAAACAGCCGGCGTCTGGACGCTGCCAGGGTTTGCAGGCGCTTCCTGGTTCAGTTAGGATTCTGGGTAATGTAGTCCCAGGCAATCCCGCGAGGCCAATTGGTCAAACTTTATCCAGCCGGGCTTGCACGAACGTGGACAATGGCCGGTATCCAGGGGTTGGCCCTGTGTTGCAAAATGCCAAGCACATAAATGTGGAAACGGAGCTTTTTGTGGCACACCGGGTCGTGCGGTGATTCTTTAAACGGCTTTTCGGGTAGACCGGGGGCACCATTGTGATGTTTAAACGTGCGCTATGAATGAAGCAGCTGTCAAGGCTGTATCTGGGCTGAGTCGAACGGAGTTGTTGGGGTGGCAGCGGGTTGAGTTTGTACGGTTTGCATGGGGGCTTTCACCAGCCACCTCCTGGACCTGGATCAGTCAAAGTGTAAGGAATCAAATGTTGGCCTGATGAGGGAAACTTGGGTTTGCGAAGCTGGCATATGGGGTAGCACAGGCGCAGTCCTGCTAGTCCGGCAGTCCAGGTTTGGGAAGTTGCCGTGGCTTGTGAATCGCGGCAGTTCATGCAGGGAACACGTAAGCGCAGCTGGCATGTGGGGTGGCACAGACCCCGTCCTAATTGTGGTACAGTCCACGTTTCCAAAATGGAGGTTGACCAGACTTATAATTTAAAAATTTCCGACAATTCATTCAATCCCTCGAATGCAGTGTTGAACTTTAAAATAAGCATAGCCTCTCTTTTGACCAGTTTAGCCTCCAAATCCCCTCCTCTGTTGTCGTTCTCCACTTTGGAAATAACTGTCCATGTTAGTTCGCTTTCGTGGTGGTTCTTTTCCTTCCAGTGGTTGACCAAGGGGGCATTGGCAACACTGTTCTTAATTCTTGATTTGTGTTGTTGAATTCTTACGCGCACCTCTTGATTGGTTTTGCCGATATACAAGAGGTCGCATGGGCACAAAATGCCATACACGACAAATCTTGTTTTGCAATTCGAAAATGTTTCGTGTTTCCAATTGATTGAACCGTGGGTGAATATTTTGCCTTCTTTCGTCGACTCACAGCATGAGCAATTGCCGCACTTATGGTGGCCTTGGATTGGAGGCAGACGTAGCATATCTCTCAAGTCAGGATTTTTGGTTGTCGGTAATGCTGCTCTTACCAGGTGGTTAGAAATGCTATGATTTTTCTTAAATGCAAATAAGGGTTCCTTTTGCAACATTTGGTCTAGATCTTTGACCAGATGCCAATTCTGTTTCACGGCTTTCTTTAAACTGTTTGAATTTGGGCAGAAGGTTGATACAAATACCATCCTATCTGTATTCTTTTTTGGTCTTCTTTCCAGTAGACATTCTCTAGGTGTCCACCATGCTCTCTTGCAAGATTTCTTGAGAAGTTTTTTGGGGTAACCGCGTTGTTTTAAATTGTTGGTCAAAGTCTCCGCATGCCTAAGATATTCTTGCTTTTCTGTACAATTGCGGCGAATACGGAGGTACTGCCTGTAGGGCAAATTTTTTTTGAGGCTGCGTGGGTGGTTGCTTCCAAAGTGTAATGCTTTGTTCCGGTCTATAGGCTTTTTATATAGTGTTGTTATGAGGATGCATTTGTCTATACAAACAATCCGTTCTCTCAATGGATAACTAATTGGCATTGTTTTATCGATGACGTGTTCTTCGTATGGACTGGACCAGAAGAGAATTTAAAGAATTTCCACCAATGGCTCAACAATAGAGTGCCAATGATCCACTTCAGTTTGGATTACTCATGTGATAAAATTGCTTTCTGGATGTGGAAGTATATCCCTCCATGGGTGGCTTGGTAACAACACTATATAAAAAGCCTACAGACCGGAACAAAGCAAGACCAAAAAAGAATACAGATAGGATGGTATTTGTATCAACCTTCTGCCCAAATTCAAACAGTTTAAAGAAAGCCGTGAAACAGAATTGGCATCTGGTCAAAGATCTAGACCAAATGTTGCAAAAGGAACCCTTATTTGCATTTAAGAAAAATCATAGCATTTCTAACCACCTGGTAAGAGCAGCATTACCGACAACCAAAAATCCTGACTTGAGAGATATGCTACGTCTGCCTCCAATCCAAGGCCACCATAAGTGCGGCAATTGCTCATGCTGTGAGTCGACGAAAGAAGGCAAAATATTCACCCACGGTTCAATCAATTGGAAACACGAAACATTTTCGAATTGCAAAACAAGATTTGTCGTGTATGGCATTTTGTGCCCATGCGACCTCTTGTATATCGGCAAAACCAATCAAGAGGTGCGCGGAAGAATTCAACAACACAAATCAAGAATTAAGAACAGTGTTGCCAATGCCCCCTTGGTCAACCACTGGAAGGAAAAGAACCACCACGAAAGCGAACTAACATGGACAGTTATTTCCAAAGTGGAGAACGACAACAGAGGAGGGGATTTGGAGGCTAAACTGGTCAAAAGAGAGGCTATGCTTATTTTAAAGTTCAACACTGCATTCGAGGGATTGAATGAATTGTCGGAAATTTTTAAATTATAAGTCTGGTCAACCTCCATTTTGGAAACGTGGACTGTACCACAATTAGGACGGGGTCTGTGCCACCCCACATGCCAGCCGCGCTTACGTGTTCCCTGCATGAACTGCCGCGATTCACAAGCCACGGCAACTTCCCAAACCTGGACTGCCGGACTAGCAGGACTGCGCCTGTGCTACCCCATATGCCAGCTTCGCAAACCCAAGTTTCCCTCATCAGGCCAACATTTGATTCCTTACACTTTGACTGATCCAGGTCCAGGAGGTGGCTGGTGAAAGCCCCCATGCAAACCGTACAAACTCAACCCGCTGCCACCCCAACAACTCCGTTCGACTCAGCCCAGATACAGCCTTGACAGCTGCTTCATTCATAGCGCACGTTTAAACATCACAATGGTGCCCCCGGTCTACCCGAAAAGCCGTTTAAAGAATCACCGCATGACCCGGTGTGCCACAAAAAGCTCCGTTTCCACATTTATGTGCTTGGCATTTTGCAACACAGGGCCAACCCCTGGATACCGGCCATTGTCCACGTTCGTGCAAGCCCGGCTGGATAAAGTTTGACCAATTGGCCTCGCGGGATTGCCTGGGACTACATTACCCAGAATCCTAACTGAACCAGGAAGCGCCTGCAAACCCTGGCAGCGTCCAGACGCCGGCTGTTTTCACAACGCGACTGAGCCACGAATTGCGAAGTAAGTGACTGGGATCCTGTGGTCACGATTGAGCGAGTTTGTGCCTGATCTCAGCAACTGATCAAGTTTATTCATGCCCCCTCCGCGTTTTGTCTTGGCAGAACGGAAATTGAAACGGATGAGAGAAATAAGAAAAAAAGAACCGCTTTCACACAGAAGACGCCTGCCTCGTCTTGACCAGGTAACAGCGCGTCCACAACCCCGCTCTAAGTGCAACCTAATATCATTATTAAACTGGCTGACTGAGACGACACACTCTCTCTCTCCCCCCAGACAGGCGAGTCAGGTCAGCCTACGAGCGCACCTACCGACCCCAAGTAAGTGAGGGTGGTGAATGTATGGTTGCTTGCTAGCATGCGAGAGTCAGTGTAATTCATGTCTGATTTTGGCTTTTCATGGTGTTTTTTAGATTGGGATCACTAGCCTTCCAGCTTGTATCGTCGAGCGCAAGGTAGGTGAGGACACTTGAGTTTCGGGAAAGGGCAGTGTAGTGTCTATTCAAGTTCCCCCCCACAATAGATTTTTGTGTTTTTTCATTACAGATTGGTCCTGAAGAGAACTACGCAAGAATGGTAGTTCGAAACGCGTAGACCTTGTTAATAGCCTAAAAAACTTGTAATCCAACCATTAATTAGGAAAGATTGTAAAGATTACTAAAAATATTTGGCTTTTTGTTACTGGAGAGTGAATCCAGTTATTTTTTTTCGAATCATTCATGTTTTGTCGTGAGTTTGTCTTGTTTGTAGTGGATTGAGTGGTGTATGAGTGAAGAACGAATGGTGAGCAAGTTGTATTACACTGTAAATATTGAACAAGTTTTTTATCACTGTATACGATAATTGTTGTGCACTCCAGGTTTTTAATATTTGTATCAATTCATTGAAATATTATTTTGAAATAGAAGTGTTCAAATGAAAATGCATAAAGATTAAAACAAATGGAATTCATTTCTCTCAAACATATTGTTTCAATTGTATGTTTATGTAACTGATGCTTATTTTGAAAAATTAGTGGCATTTGCAAGCGTTTATCTCACAGCAAGAGACCCTACCGAACTCCTCAGCCAGTTTAATAACTGCCGGGAGAGTTCTGTCTAGATCTGCTGACAGTATCAAAATATCGTCCACATATAGGGCTACCCTTATCTCCCAGTCCCCATATCTAAAAGGTTTGTTATCAGGGTTGTCCCTTAATTTCGGTGCAAATGGTTCAATATACATATCGAACAACAGGGGGGAGAGAGGGCAGCCCTGTCGGGTTCCTCTAGTTATACCAAATGGCTTTGTGAGACAACCATTCACCAGGAGCTTAGCCAATAGAGATTTATAGATTGTTTGCATAGCCCAGCAAAATGTTACGCCCAGATTGACTTTCTCCGTGACTTCCGATAGGTAGGTCCAATTTACCCTATCGAAAGCTTTGGTGGCGTCTAGGGTCAAGACAGCGAGAGGTAATGAATATGTGGAGGCGATATCTATTGCTCCCACCAGATCATAAGTGAGGTCTGCTAACTGTCGCTCCTTCACAAACCCCTTTTAATCGGGATGAAGAATATCTCCGACCACCTCCCCCAATCCAGTAGCCAGAATAGTTGTATAGATTTTATAATTAATGTTCAGGAGCGATATGGGCCGGTAAGACCCACAGCTGGAGGGGTCCTTTCCTGGTTTCAGAATGTGGACAACGGTGGCATCATTCCACGTTGCCAGAGGGCTAATTCCATTTATAAAGATTTTATTAAATAGAAGAGTTATTGTTGGTATTAAACTCTCTCCAAGTGCACAATATAATTCTATTGGTAGCCCTTCCGGGACCGGCCGCCTTGCCCCTTTTCCCACTTGCCACTGCTTTCTTCACTTCTTCTTGAGTAATGGGCTGCCCTAAATCTAGCTGTTGTTTGGAACTTATAGGTGTTAGACCGATATTGTCCAGCCAGGACTTATCCTTAAATTTATCATCTGTAGATGTCTCTTTGTATATCACCTGAAAGTAATCTAGAAAAGCCTCTCCTATCTGAAAGAATAGGGGTTCTCCATTTCCCACTGAGATCTCCTTGATATGGTTCCGGAGCTGGTCTGCCAGATTTTCCAAGCTAATAATTTGCCAGCTCCTTCCCCGTACTCAAAATGGGCTATCTTGCTCACTTCCCACCTACGCATAAGCCTCCCCTGGGAACCGACTCCATTTGTTCCTTCAATTTCTTACTAACTTCCCAATCTTCCTTTTGTCCGATTCCCTCTTGAGCATTTAATTTTATTTCCACCTTCCTCATATCTTTCTCGAGGCCATGATCTCTTCTCTATATTTCTTACGTCTATAACTTGCTCTGTTGGTTATTGTTCCCCTCAAAAAAGCCTTAAAAGTGTCCCAAACAATAGAAATGTTGGCGGTTCCCAAATGAATCTCTAAAAACTGGTTTGTCTCCCGAGAAAGGAAACTCATCTCATTTTCTTCTAGTAGGACCACCCTCTGGCCTGTTGGGAACCTAGGCTCTGTAACGTCAATATAATACTGGAGTGGTATGACATATGCGATGGCAGATAGGTTATGTCCTTTACTTTATTTCTAAGGTCATGGCTAACCAGTATGTAGTCGATTTGTGATTTATGTTTGTATTTGAAATTCCTAAATGAAACACCCATCTGTTTCCCTGATCTTCCTCTCCAGATATCGCTGAGACCCAATTGCGACATTATTGTCAAGAGGGCTGTCCTTGATCTCGAAAGGGTGGTTGCTCTACTATTGGGGGACTTATCCGATTTAAGATCTAGGAAGATATTGACGTCCCCTGCCCATATCACCGGCTCGGGAAATTCCAATAAGTGCGAGAAGATGGTTTGGAGGTTAGTGGGGTCGTCACAGTTCAGGCCATAGTATCCGACTAATGTGAAAAGAACCTCTCTAACAGAGACCTTCATTATTAACCATCTGCCCCCTGGGTCCCTTTTATATTGTAAAATCTGTACTTTGGCTGACTTTTTAAAAAGGATCCACACCCCCCTGATGTTTGCAGTCTGATCGGTGCATGCATAAGAATCCACCCACTTCCGTGATCTTAATATTTCTTTTGTCTCTGTCTCAAGGAGGTGTGTCTCCCGGATAACCAAAACTTGGGCCGGGGAATCTCTTAGATATTGTAAAATTTTCCTTCTACGCAACCCCACCCTCAAACCATTAATATTCCAGGACAATAACTGCAAGGAATTCTTTGGGGGAAACACACCGCCCTCTAGGCCCTCCTTAAGAAAAAGCCACAGCCACACTTTGGTTTTAGCCCATCAGTCAATCCCAGCTTAACTAAAAAAGCTCTGGTCAAAATAACCTATAAAGAATAAGACAAATTAGTTTTTATTATATTTTATACCCCTGTGCTCCCATACCCCCACCCCGCCCCCTTGGAGAACCCAACCCCTGTTTACCTGGACTAGTTGTTGTCCAGATGGGGTGCCCGTAACCTCCTTTTCCCCTACCTTTTTAACCCCTGTGTAACCCACCTAAGAGTAAAAGAGAAAGAAAAAATTGTGCCTTACATCAAATCATATCCCTATTTCCCTTTTTGTTAAAAAGCATTTTTATACATTATTTTTACTTTTTGGGAGAACATGGCGCCTGCCGGCTGAGCATACGCGCGCGCGCCGGTAACTCCTCTCCCACCACGAACGCACGACTCACCTTGTAAGCTTTTGGTGCCCGTGCCCCCGGTTTTCACATGCGGCAGAAGGATTGCTGATATCGTGGTCTTTCTGCGGGCGGATGACTTGGAGCTTCGGTGCCCCCCGCTTGCCTCGCCTTTCGCGCTGGTGTGTTGCCGCCCTGGAGTTGAGGCGCGGCTGCAGAGCCGCGGCCAGCGGCCTCCTCCAGGTCAACAGCGGCAGCGCCAGTATCGGGAGATTTTTTGAAACTGCGAAGGCAGGCACAGAGAGCAGGGACCTCGCCGAGAGCCCTTCAACAGCTTTGGATTCCCCCACAGCCCCCCACACAGATGTCACTATCGCTTCTCAGAGGCTGGCGTTATCTTCACTAACTGACGCCCCGAAAAATCAGCATATTCTATCTTCCCCATACTATCAGGACGACGGAGACAGCCAAGACGGTGCGAGGCTTCCAGTGAAACGAGGTAACGCCAATACCAAAATAAAAGAAAGGCAAGGTAAGAAAACCGGCAGAAGGGTGTCTGGAAGGAAAAAAGGGCAACCCAAGGAAAAGGGGGAAACGTATGTTGACTAATTAGTGGAGGAGGGGACCAAGAACATCATAATTATCCCTTCCACATCTAAGCCAACTATCCCACCCTGTGATAACTCAGCCTTTCAGAACTACAAAGTAAAAGGCAGGAGTATTAAAAAAGGGAAGAGCAAAGCAGCACCTAACACAGTGAAGGTCACCCCCTCACTAAGGTCCTTCTTTAGGGTCCAGCCTGAGGTCCTACTGAGTACAAAGCAGGGGATAGAGCAAGGGGTAGAGCCGGCCGATATGCAGGCTGGCATACAGCCTACAGGGATATCAGGGACAGATTCTGAGCTACCCAAATTGGTTTTTACTTCTGCCACAGATCTGGTTACAACGGCAAGAATTGCTATTCCCCCCGCCCCCCACCACTGACACCAATGCTGCCACCACTGCCACTGCCACTGCTAGACAAAATGTGGATGGAGCTGGGTTGGAAATAGATTTAGGACCTGGAAGTTTAGAGCAGAGCGGGTCTCCTTCCTCTCGACCTCCATCCTCCCTGGAAGCTTTATTTGCAACCTTAAAGGAAGATATCAAGCAAGGGTTCACTGTATCAGCCATGAATCAAGAGGAGATTAGGAGCTCCTGTGAGATCTTAGAAAAGAAAGTCGATTCTCTTAAACACCAGAACAGAATCCCTTGAACACTCAGTTGCGGAGATAAAAACGAATTTAGGGACAGCAGAGGCAAAAATCCAAGAGCTACAAAAGGGCGAAGCCACGCTGCGCGAGAGAGTGGAAACACTAGAAAATAATTCCCGCAGGAACAACCTCCGTATTTCGAATATCCCAGAAGGGAAAGAGGGCTCCAACTTAAGAATATTCATGATACATTTGCTAAAGGAAGCCCTCTCACTCGATGATTCAGTAGAGTCCTTGACACACGATATACAGAGAATCCATTGGGACCCTTTCGGGTTAAATCCAAATCGGACCAAGCCAAGGAAGATTCTCATTAACTTTCTGACTTATGCCGAGAAAGAAAAAATCTTGAACCTGGCATTAAAAATGAAAACATTAAAAGGCAAGGATTTCACTTTTGAAGTTCGTTCAGACCTCTCAAGAGAAACACTGGAAGGACAGTGGGAGCTCGGGAGAAGAATGGACAGTTTTAAGAAGATCGGTGCCACGGTGCAACTTAAATTCCCTGCCTTCTTGAAGGTAATGCACAATAACAGAATGCATAACATCAGGTCCATTCAGATGAACTACTGGACAACATCGGTAAAGGGCCCCCATAAGCAACTAACCATGAAATAATGTTCTATAGGTTGAGCTGAGGGTACATACAAAGGAGGAAAAAGAGGAGAGAAAGAGGGGGAAAGGGGGAAAAGTCAAAAAATAAATAATTAAACAAACAAAAATAAAATAGGAATAAAGTTGATGTGCCACGTTATATGTAAAAATATGTGCAGTATACATTACCTAAATTACACATTGACAGATTCACAACATATATGTGCATTGAGCTCAAAATAAGTAGTCTCCACACAACCATGGCCTCACTCCATCAGGATACCACTAGCACAACAGGAACATCTAAATCTGCTAGTTGGAAAACTGCCAGCATGAAAGGGACGGAGTACTGTTAGCCAGCAGAGAAGACTATCGCTACAGCAGTCTCCTATCTATTGCCACAACATCTAAATACAGAAGGTTGACTGCTAAGAGCTTGAAGGAGTAATGGTGACCATCACCACGGCGGAACAGCGGTAGTACAAGCCTGGGGCAAGACAAACTTTCACTCTTGCTCTGCAGACCCTGTTAGAAACTTGCACTGACGCCTTGCCTCTCACATTTTTGGGAGATTTTAATTATCACCTAGAATTGGTAGATAACTTAGAATCCTCCAAATTGTTAGATATCCTGGAGGCGTACGGGTTTAGTCAAATAGTCACTGGATTAACTCAACTCACAAGGCAGGCCATACCTTAGATGGCATTTTTACTAACAATCCTGATCTTGAGCTCCGGGACATAAGGCCTTTGACCTGGACGGATCACAAGGCTATTTACTTCACTCTCACAACCACAAATCCTGGCCGAGAGCCTGCGACGAAGTCTGGTAAAGTTAAGGTTCGAGGCTGGAAAAAGGTTCAGGGCAGTGTTTTTGAGACAGCTCTGAATATGGGCCCTGACCTACCCACATCTCATATTGATGCCGCGGCATCTGTGTTCAATGAATGGATTGACGCGGCAGCTATGTCAATGTCAATGTCAATGTCAGAGTTTCTTATATAGCGCAACTTTTCACCGTAAGGTCTCAAGGCGCTTGCAGCACAAGGAACCGGAAAGAGGGTGACAAACAGAAGAAAAAAAGAAATTAGACAAAACAGGGGGTCCTACTTGGGAAAAGCCAGGTTTTCAGTGCTTTACGGAATTTCTGGTGCTCCACTATGGAAAGGAGGTGAGTGGGCAGTTTATTCCAGAGTGTGGGGGCCAGGTAGGAGAACGAGCGTTGGCCATACCTAAAGGAACGCACACGGGGTTGTGTCAGCAGAAACTTATTGCCAGACCTTAAAGGTCTTTTCGGAACATACCAAGTAAGTTTTTTTTAGAGGTAGCTAGGCCCTTTACTGTATAGTGCGTTGTGGGCCAAGCTCAGGATCTTAAATTGGCTTCTTTGCTGGATGGGAAGCCAGTGCAACTTTTCCAGACACGGCGAAGAAGCAGTCCTAGGTGGCATGTCCAACACTAGTCTGGCGGCAGTATTCTGCAGAATCTGCAGCTTTGCCAGTAAATCCCCATTCAGGCCGTGGTACAGGGCGTTACCATAGTCAAGACGACTAATGATAAGGCCCTGCACCAAAGGTTTTCTTGCCTCAATGGGGAGCCACCTAAAGATTTTTCTGAGGCGGCGCATTATTCCGTAGCATGTGCCCGTCATCTTGGCTACATGATTTTTCATAGACAGAGTGCTGTCAATAATTATTCCCAGGCTGCGGACGGCCGTCTTGGGGGTGGGGCATATCCCCAGTTCAGCGGGCCACCACTCCCAGGTCCAGCACTTCTCAGCCTTGCCAAACAGGATGATTTCTGTCTTGTCAACGTTTAGTTGGAGCTTGTTATCTCGCATCCAGCTGCTGATCTCAACCATGCAGTTTTTAAAGCGAGTGCAGGTGTCTGTGGAATCTACACCGCACGTGATCAGCAGCTGGGTGTCATCAGCATATGACACAGTTTTAAAGCCAAATGATTTAATGATTTTAGCCAGGGGAGTCAGGTACAGGTTGAAGAGCAGCGGGCTCAAAATCGACCCTTGGGGTACCCCCACAGTCACAGAGCGACTGCCGGAGACCAAGGAATCGACTCGAACGGTGGTGAGGCGGTCGGTGAGGTAGTATTCAATCCACCCCAGGGCCCCCCTCTGACACCTATCTCCCACAGCCGATGTTTCAAAATGCCGTGGGAAATGGTGTCAAAGGCCGCGGAGAGATCCAGGAGGATGAGGATAGCCGAATCGCCCCCATCCACCGCAAGTCTGATGTTATCCACTATCTCGACGACAGCAGTCTCAGTACTGTGGGCGGCCCGAAAACCGGACTGAGAGGGGTCAGGAGCACCACACGCTTCTATATAGGCCGTCAGCCGGTTGTTAATAAGAAGCTCCAACACTTTCCCAAAGAAAGGTAACAGCGATATTGGCCGATAATGGGACGGTAGAGTCGGATCATCCGAAGGTTTCTTCAGAATGGGCTTTACTTGGGCGTGCTTCCATTTAGTGCAAACATGCGCTTGCTCAAGCGAAGCATTGAATATGGCTGTAAGGGGTTCTGCAAGCAGGGGCATGATTTTTGTACAACGGCGGGGAGGGAATGAGTCCATAGGCGATCCTGATTTTATTTTACTGAGGCCTTTCAGGGTCTCATCAACGGTGATGGGGGCAAATTCAGTCAAATGGAAGACTTGGCTACACACCCCCTCCGGCGAGGACGTCACCAGATTCCTATGTAACGGGTGTTGATTCGAGTCTGAGATAAGGAAAGCAGAATATATTTTTTCGATTTTATTCTCAAAGAATTTCGCCATTGACTCAACCCATTCTATAGAGGGGCTAAACAAAGATTTCTCAACGCGAGGGGACGTAAATTCCTTTAATATCTTATATAGCTCCTTACTAGAACTCGCCGCAGTGTTTATTTGCTGTGTCAGGTAAGTCTTCTTCGCTATTTTTATATTTTTCATATAGCTGAGATGAAGCCGCTTGTACTTAGCTCTGTCCATTTCCATTCTAGATGTCCGCCAGTGTCGTTCAGCAGCTCTACTAGCTAGTTTATCGTTTTTTAAACTGGCCGTGAACCATGGAGATGCTGTCGATTTTACTTTAACTGTAGTTTCAGGAATGGCTCGGTCTAAGGCTTGTAGGATAGAGGACTCCAAATTAGTTATTTCGCAGGTAGCCCCTGAGAAAGAGATAACCATAAGGAAGCCAAGGATATCTTCTCCTTGGTACAGTCCTCAGCTCAGGCTCCAAAGGTTGAATGCAGGAGAGCGGAAAGCCGGTGGAGACAAGATTATAGTGAGAGCAGCAAAACAATGTATTACCTTGCATTGCAGATTTATAAGAATGAGATAATTTCCGCCAAAGGGCAATATTTCTCCGCCAAAATTAGAGATGCTGCCAATTCTAATAAATAACTTTTTAAAGTAGTCAACTCTTTGGTAAAACCTCAGCAGAAAAATGCTTTTAAGGCAGACCAGAAGATGTGTAACAACCTGGCCCTCTTCTTTCAAAACAAAGTGCAAGTGATATATGACGATCTTCTAAAAGCGCAGGGACTCCAGGCTGTCATTAGACATAATGAAGGGGATGATCGGCCGTTGACGCAATGCAAGCTTCCCTGCTTCCTAGAATTGGAAAATAAGGAGGTACAAGAGCTGCTCCTCTCCATAAAATCAGGCTCTCCTAGAGACCCCTGCCCCCCTGCCATTATTCATCTAGCCCCTAAGAAGATTTGTGAAAAGTTGACGCCCCTCATCAACCAAATACTGACAACGGGATAATATCCGGTTCGGTGGAAACAAGCGGCCATCAGGCCCTTACTTAAAAAACCCAACCTGAACCCGGAGGTCCTAAAAAACTATCGCCCGATTGCAGGATTACCTATGGTGGCGAAGGTCATCGAGAAATCACTGAACAAAGTGCTGAGTGAATATTTAAACGCTAATAAGCTATTAGACTCAACCCAACATGGCTTTCGCGCTTGTCATTCCACCGAATCGGCCTTGGTTGTTGCAACTGAGGAAATTCGGTGGGTGGTTGACGAAGGGGGTAGGGCGGCCCTCATACTCCTAGACCTATCGGCAGCATTTGACACCGTGAACCACACGGTGTTAGTGCAGCGGCTGAAGGATCTAGGGGTTGAGGACACTGCCCTTTCCTTGCTTGCTTCCTTTTTGGAAGGGAGAGAACAGAAGCTGGTTTGGGATGGCCTGGAGTCCAAGAGTTTCCATCTTCCTTGCGGGGTCCCACAGGGATCATCTTTATCCCCCACACTGTTCAACATATATGTCACCCCGTTAGCAAGGCTCATCAGAAGACATGGGTTAGTGTTGGTATCGTACGCTGATGACTCCAGCTTGTAATTTCCATCTGTAAACAGCCTGAGGTCACAGCTTTTAAATTCCACGCTTGCCTATCTGAGATCATTGTCTGGATGAACCACAATTTTTTGAAGATCAACACAGACAAAACGGAGGTGATAGAGTTTAGAGGGGGATCCCCCGTATGGAACAACTCATGGTGGCCAGTCGAGGCTGGGAAATGCCCGGTCTCCAAGGTTAGGAACTTGGGGGTCATTTTCGATGACAAGTTAAATTTCTCAGCCCAGGTTAATAGTCTGACATCGTCCTGTTTCTTTCTCCTAAAAACCTTAAGAAAGATTTTCCCATTCATCTCGCAGGATCTACAGAAGACGGTGATGGTGAGCCTTTTTCTCTCCAAATTAGATTACTGCAACGCCCTGTTTATGGGCATAGACAGAACGCAAATGGGAAAGCTCCAGTCCCATCAGAATGCGACAGCCAGGTTGCTTCTGAACATACCTAGGGGTTGCCCTAACTCGTCAGGTATTAAATCATTGCATTGGCTACCAGTGCAGCAGCGGGTTGATTTCAAGGCGTTGTGCCTGGTTCATAAGGCACTCAATGGAGGGGGTGTGATGAAGACTCTAAACTATTCAAGCCTTTTGTTTGTTCCCTCACGTCTTCTGGTATCCACTAATCTAGGGCTTCTCAAAACTATCAGGGTTAAACAAGCCAGATGGGGAGGTAGGACACTATCCAACAGGGCAGCACACCTGTGGAACAGACTATCTCTGGACATGAGATTCCAACCAGATAGGAGGCTGTTTAGGAAGAGCCTGAAGACGCTGCTTTTTGTAACTTAGGCTGGCACAAGCTATGGTTTTCATGATCCGGATTCACACACACTAGCGCCAAGACGCCACGGCAATCGAGCGCTTTACAAACATCAAAAATAGAAATAAATAGAAATAAGATCTCAATCAGGCCCTAAGTCTTTAATCCTGATAGTTTGGTTTGCAAGCCTATTTACTTTTAAACTGAGGGAAAGGTATTCAGGAAAGTAAATTATGCTTTCAGCTAGTTTGGAAGAATCAATAATATTCATATCTCAGACACTCATTGCTTGGGTCCTTTAGATTGGCTGAAGGTTATGTTTTATGCCCAGATCAACAGAGATCAGAGTCTCAAACTTAAGCTTTGGCTCTGTAGCTTTTACCTGTCTCCACACCACCATGGCCTCACTACATCAGGACAACACTAGCGCAACAGGAACATCAAGACCTGCTCTGTGGAAACTCTCCGGCATGATGGAGACGGAGTACTGTTAACCAGCAGAGAAGACCATCGCTACAGCCGTCTCTTATCTCTTGCCATAACATCTAAATACGGCGGGGGGACTGCTGTCAGCTTAAAGGAGTACTTGGGACCATCGCAGCGGTAGGACGTTGGTAGTACCGCCAAAATCTAAATCAGGCCGTAAGTCTTTATTCTATTTAGTGTTTTAGAGCTGATGTGTCCATAATTTTTGCCAATGTCTGTAGGTATTGATTTGCAAGTCTGTTTACTTATTGAACTGAGGGAAAACTATTCAGGAAAATAAGTTATCTAAGTTGGAAGGAAAATATTATTCATATCTCTGACACTCATTGCTTTGGTCCTTTAGATTGGCTAAAGGTTAAGATTTATACTCAGATCAATTGACAGAGATCAAAGTCTCAGACTTGACCTTTGGCTCTGTAGCTTGTAGGAAGGCTGGAATTGAGTCTTTGCAAATTGGTGAAAGTATTGCGGAACAGTGTGCAGTTAATATTTAAAAGGATTGTGGAGACCTGTGAAACCACTGCCTCTTTTTAATCGCCCCAATAAAGGATTACATCCTCAAGGAGGAAGAGTGAGAGATGACTTGCAGTTTTATGATAACTGAGTCAATCGCTTTCACTGAAAGACATTCAAATTCCGTGAATTGATTACTTTTTACTTTCTCACACTTAGTGTGTTTGTGCATCATTGCTTGCCACCATCAGTTTTCTCCTTTTAAATTAATGCAGATAATGGGAGTACTCAGGAGGAGAAAGGTGGTCTAGTTGTGGCAAGAAAGATTAATATAGGCATGTTCCTGTTATCAGATTGGATCGGAAGAACGTCCATCACGCCTTCATATAAGCTATCTATGTTGGAAGAATCAATATTATTCATATCTCTGACACTCATTGCTTGGGTCCTTTAGATTGGCCGAAGGTTAAGATTTATGCTCAGATCAATTGAAAGAGATCAAAGTCTCAAACTTGACCTTTGGCTCTGTAGTTTGTAGGACGGCTGGAATTGAGTCTTTACAAGTTATTGAAAGTATTGCGGAACAGTGTGCGGTTAATATTTCAAAGGAATGCGGAGACCTGTGAAACCACTGCCTCATTTTAAAAATAATAAAAAATAAATGATTACATCCCCAAGGAGGAAGAGTGAGAGATGACTTGCAGTTATATGATAACTGAGTAAATCGCTTTCACTGAGAGACATTAAAATTCTGTGAATTGATTACTTTTTACTTTCTCACATGTAATAGTTTCTTTGTGCATCATTGCTTGCCTCCATCAGTTTTCTCTGTTTAATTAATGCAGATAATGGGAGTACTGAGGAGGAGAAAGATGGTATGGTTGTGGCAAGAAAGATTAATATAGACATGTTTCTGATGCCTGATTGGATCAGAAGAACGTCCACCATGCCTTGTCAAGGACCAGGTGCTGGGATGGTCTGTTGACTATTCATCTAGTTTGCCCCAGGAAAAGATGACTCCTCCCAATAGCCATGGTGCCACCCTCCACAGAATATTTAGTGAGTCACATTTAGATAAAAAATCCACAAAGGGGGAAAAATCTCTTAGCAATCTTGTAGTTCTTGATTGAAGGCAAACATAGCACCGGAGAAAATAGCAAGGCACCCAACTTCTCCTGTCATTAGAAATAAAAAAAGACACAAATAAAAGAATCCAAAAAGAAAATGATCCAACCTACTAGAAACAAAAATCATAGGCAAAACCAGTAGCAAGAGGTAATGATTGTGACAGAATATCAGACAGTGAAGTGCGTTACGTTGCAATGCTGTAACATCTTGGAATAGGAAACTCAGAAACTCATTCTCCAATGGACAAACTAACATCTTGCAAAGAGTTATTCATACGTTTTGTTTCCGCACCTTTGCCAGAGCTCATGGCATTTGTTTGTCTATAAAGAAAAAGCACAAAAAGCTGTGCAGCAAATATGATCTTTAAAAATATAAGTACAAATTTAAAATGCTATTATAAGAAAATTAAAACAAGTAATAAAAAGAAATGCTTATCCCCCCAAAAAGTCCAAAGAAATCAAATATCAAAAATAAAAATAAATATCAAACAAGCAATTAAACTACAATAACATATAAATGAAAACATAGAAGGATCCAAATTATTGTTCCCACTCTAAGCTATAGAAGATAAAGAATAGAATCAGATTTAAAGGGATGTATGACGATACAACGCACACTTTTACAACGCATACCTTTACAACGCATTTTTTACAACGCAACATCCATTACAACGCACACTTTTACAACGCATACCATTACAACGAATTCTTAAAAAATACCTTTACAACGCATTCCACTACAACGCATACTACATTTACAACGCATACCATTACAACGCATTACATTACATTGCAAATAAGGTAAGTGTCGGATAGTGTAGGGGTTAAAATTACTATTCTAACTCCAGGGGGTGCAACAGTAGGGAGAATATTGGATAGTGTAGGGGTTAAAATTACTATTCTAACTCCAGGGGGTGCAACAGTAGGGAGAATATTGGATAGTGTAGGGGTTAAAATTACTATTCTAACTCCAGGGGGTGCAACAGTAGGGTAAGTATTGGATGGTAAGTTTTGCGTTGTAATGGTAATCGTTGTAATGACTGCGTTGTAATGGTATGCGTTGTAGTGGTGTGCGTTGTAGTGTCATGCGTTGTAATGACTGTGTTGTAAATGTATGCGTTGTAATGGATGTTGCGTTGTAAAAGTTTCGTTGTAATGGTAGTGCGTTGTAAAAGTTGCGTTGTAAACGTTGTATACCGATTTATAGCTATGCTGCTATTCTTTAACCCCTTCGGCGCTGATGACGAGCTCAGCTCATCATCAGTTGCGCCGCTCGCACGCTGATGACGTGCTGAGCTCGTCATGTAATGCGGCTTTAGCGCGAAAATCGCCGCAGCGCGCATGCGGTTAAAGCTCTGCATGGAATGGGGGCTCAGTACCTGTGCAGAAGGATCGTTCACTGCGCTCCTTCCAGAACTTTGAGATCCTCCTCGATGAACCTAGCCACTGTCCCTAGACTTTCTCGTGTCCGGGAGGTGGGCTCCTCATTTGGGTTCCTCGGTGGTCAAGCATGAAATGCGCTGCCCACTGCACTTACAATGGTGACAGAGTTTGCCACTTTCCGAAACGCCTCAAAACTCTGCTCTTTAACCAATAATTGTGAGCTTTTGGTCTTCTCTTTCTGATGTCCCCACTTTCCCCTCATTTCATTGCTAGTGCAGCTGGTAGGGGGGGTTCTATTCTAGGGGCCTCTGATGTGCTGGGACACTCTTTTTAGTAGCTATGCGCTATAGAAATGTCTTTATTAAAGAAAATTGACGTTTGGAGGGGTCAGACTTACCATTCCCACTGCAATCTAAGCAAAAATAAGACAATTGCTGCACTCCAACTAAAGAAACATTAGGGTAAGTTTCGGACTTTGAGGGATTGAATTTCCTGTTCCCACTACAACGCAAACAAAAGTAGAGAAAGTGTTGGAAACATATGTAATAATTATTATAAAGTATATTTAAAATAATCAAATGACAAATATTATGAACAATGTCAGTAAAATTCATAATAAAGGCAAGTTCAAAAAACTATTTCTGTAAGCAACTGAAAATTCTACAAAATTCTTGTAAAAGGATTCAAAAAGTTGCTTAGAAAACAAATTATCAATTCAAATATTATGTACAATTAAAAATGGTAAAAAAATCCAGGACAACTTTCCCACCCTTTCACCTACGATCCCAACATCCAACCAAAAAATGTAAAATGATACTACAAAAAAGCACAACAGAAAATGTACAAAAAAAGAGTCTTTGAAAAAACAGCACTTTACATTGGAAGTAAATGAATGTAATCAATTAAATATGTACATAAGTAATCACATAATAATATAACTAAAATAAGAAATAACTAACAATTAAAAACATTAATGAATTAAATGGCTGTAAAAATTACAAAGCTAATAATGTAATTAACCAATCGAAAAAATAGATAATTTTAGTAATATAAATGAAATAATGTAATAACAGAATAGTTTATATAACCAATTGAATTTAGCAAATTGTAAAAGATTTATAAAACATTACAATATATTTTATTATTTTGCCACTCTACACCTCTACAAACCCAACAATCTGCCACATTTAAAAAACACATGACAAACTTGAAAACACCATTTTTAAATACTACCACAAAAATAAAACAACTTTTAAACAACACTACAAAAAAGTAAAATTAATATAATAATACCTTAAAACATACCAAATCAAGGCCCCCCGTCCGGGTGCTTTCCCTAGACTAGGTTCTTCAACTATCGTTGCAGGTAATCCGTGTCCGGGGTCCCTCACAAGTCAACAACGCCACAGTTCACATCTACCCGGATTACACCCTGGCTGTACAATGTCGCCGCTCCTCCTACCTGGAGGTCAAGAAATGTCTGAGGGATCATGAGGTTCAATATTCCCTCCAATTCCCGGCACGTCTCTGTATCCGCCATAAGGAGGGCACGGTTTTCTGCAATACCCCCGACGAGGCGTGGACTTGGATCGATCAGCAGGGCCTGGCTCATGAACCCCCCCACACCGTTGAAGGGCCCCCCTCAAGCATGGACAACAGTTGAATTGCGCAGGGGCCGGGGCAGTGGTGGAACACTTGGGATCTCCCGATTCTTCCCCTCGACAGGACTCAGACTCTGACATTACCATGGAGCAAACACTACCTATCACGGCCTCGCAACTTGAGGCATTATCGGTGGATGGCCTGGCCCTTACCCCACAAACAGCAAATGCACTGGGTTGATACCTCCGGACTCTGCAATGTTTTCCATTAGAGTGACCAGACGGTCAGCAAAAGCTCACTGAGTGGCAGCCTGAGCCACGGGAGGTGGCATGGTCGATACACGCAGATTCTGCAACACCCTCCCCAACGAGCGATAAGTAGCTGATATAGCACATCATTTGCATCTATTTGTTTTATGTTATAATTGTTGTTTTGATTGACTCGCAATACAGTGCGAATGGCCCATTGCCCGTTAGCAAACAGGCCTGGGGTGGGGAGTTGGAAACCTCTGATTTTTATGTTTATCTCTTTGGGTGTCTGTAGACGATGGGGACTGGAGCTGGGCTACACATGGGTACTATTCCATAGGGGTGGTGGGGCGCATGAGGGGATGCATGCTATACACCGTATTTACATCCTACGACCATGCCAATGGCACTTGTGGACTGTTCTTTATTAACCTGGAATGTGAGGGGGCTAGGGGGGTGCGCTAAGAGACACAAAGTATGTAAATACCTGCGCAGTCACGTGATTACGTTTGCGCTGTTACAAGAGACGCATCTCACGGCACTAACACTTGCATCACTTCGCAAGCAATGGAGGGGCATTATTTTGGGCAAGATGTATTCCGGATATGCGCAGGGAGCACTCATATGGGTTGCACTGGGGACTCCACTGCAAATTACACATTCCATGGTGGACAAGAAGGACCGCTTTGTCACTAGGGAGGGTCTTCTAAATTGGTCTCCCCTGGCACTGATCTCCATGTACTCCCCGAACACAGGGCAGTCCAGCTTTTTACAAACACTCACACCTTCCTTGCTGGCAGATCCAAAAGCTCCCACGTATTGAAATGGCGATTTGAATGGAGTGCGGGACCTTGACTTGCACCGTTCCCGCCTTCCTCTCCTAAGTGCGCAATCGATTAAACTAAAACAACACATGTTGGAATGGGTGTCCAATGTGCAGGTGCACGATGTATGGTGCAGGCTGCATCCCCAGATTCGCATCTACTCACATTATTCAGCATTACATCACTTATATACTCGGATAGACATGGTATTTTGCTCCGATAATGCCCTCCGCAGTGTGGTACACGCTGACTATTTAGCACGTGCACTTTCGGATCACGCTCCGTTACAATTGACCGTGGCCTGGGGCGAGCAGCGCCCTGAGATTTCAAACCTGGCGCCAACCTGGCGCTGCGCTCACTGATCCTTTCTACCTGGCAGCCCTCCTAGCCTCTATGACCTTCTCTTTCAGTGTCAATGAGGGCACTGCCTCATCAACAGGAGTGGAGTGGGATACCTTTCAATCTGTCCTCCGAGGACATGCTATTAGACCACATACGGTGCCCACAATATTCTGACCGCTGCACTCCGCACGCACAAGCTAAGGATACAAGACTGTGAGCAGAGTATCCCGACTGATCCTCAGATTGGCGCCTTGCTCGCCCAAGCTCGCCTGGCATATAGAAGCGCAATGGATGACTTCTGTGCGCTAGATTATAAAACGTACTTAGCATGGAGGCATAGGGAGGGGGGCTGCTGGCGTGGCTGCTGAGATCTGAAACTGCTCAGCCCCCTCTCACTGCCATATATACTCCAGCTGGCACCCTGGTCAACACACAAGAAGCCCTTAACCAAGCGTTTTATGAATCCTATACAACGCTATATGCTGCCACGGTCAGGCAGGACTCCACCTCTATTCAGGATTTTGTAACAGGAATAGCACTTCCGCAGGTCATGCCAGCTCACTACGATGCCCTGGAAGACCTCATTGCGCGCAATGAGATCACGGATGAAATTGGACAACTGGCATCGGGCAAGACACCAGGGACAGATGGGTGGCCAGCAGAATTCTATTCTACTTTCTCCACGCAATTGGCGCCTAGGCTGGTCAAGGCATATGAGAAGGGTGTACTCCCGCCCGCTTTAAAGGAAGTGAAGCTAGTGGTCCTACCCAACTCGGGTCCGAGATCCTCTTCAACTGGCCTCATAGCGTTCTTTGTGGATTTTGAATGTCGACTATAAGGTGCCTGGGAAATTATTGGCAAATAGCCTGATTGCTGTTGTTCCCCTGCTCGTCCACGAGGATCAAAACGGCTTTATACCTGGGCACAATACGGGTCTGAACTTGCTGCTGCTGTTTACATTGTTGGATTGGGCACAGAGTCAGGCGGATGCACCCTGGGTCGCCTCCTTAGATATAGAGAAGGCATTCGATACTTTAAGTGGGCATATCTTAAGGCAACACTAGCGAGATGTGGTATTGGTTACAATTTCTTGTGCAGGATACAACTTTTTTCCCGCTCTTCTCGATAATGAGGGGCACGCACCAGGGCTGCCCCTTATCTCCGATTCTTTTTGCCTTGGCCATGGAGCCACTGGCGTGCAAACTGAGACAACCA
The DNA here is from genome assembly GCF_964261635.1 of Lissotriton helveticus. Classification (NCBI taxonomy): domain Eukaryota; kingdom Metazoa; phylum Chordata; class Amphibia; order Caudata; family Salamandridae; genus Lissotriton; species Lissotriton helveticus. Next base: position 431,457,832 of record NC_136069.1, on the reverse strand, counting down.
GTTATTGACTGGGGCCTACAGGTAAATCGACGATGGCACATTATGTCATTATACGCGGACGATGCATTAATATACCTGCGCAGCAGGGCAGTGATACTGCAATCAATCATGGACCTTTTAAATCAACACGCGAGTGTCTCCAGACTTCAGGTTAACTGGACTAAGTCAGTAGTGTTCCCAATGAAACTGATGACACCGGCACAAAGGCTAATGGCGCCAGACACACCATAGATGTGGGCGTTTGATACTTTTAAATACCTGGGGATCCAGATTTATCATCTGGGGACAGACACCGTGGATGGAAACCTCGGCCGGGCAATAGCACGTGCCAGATTGACTCCCATTTTGGCTGAATCTACCCTTGTCACCTATGGGCTAAGTGGCCATTTCAAAGATGTTAGTCCTGTCTCGATTACTCTATTTATTTACACACTCACCTACCGTCTACCTCTGAAAATTTTTCAGGAGATGGAGTCGTGGGCTAGAGTGGCTCTATATAAGTGATATCTTCCATTGTCAGAGGGCGGCCTGGGCGCCCCAAATTATGAGCAATATTATGCAGTAGCTCAATTACACTGGGCAATGTGGTGGCTTACCAAGCAACCTGAAATGACCACGGGAGCCATGACTTGGGATCTCCCGACATTACTGGAATGGATGTCAGGAACGACTACCCTGACCCAGAATCAGCGAGGCAACATATTAATGACAGCAAAACACACAAGATGATGGACCAAATGTTGCACAATGGAAAAACATTATTTTACTCGTCAAGCAACCCCAGTTCAGACATGGCCATATGCAAATCAGTCTTGACCCTGTGCCTCATTCGGAACAGTCCAGCCCGACCTGCCAAGCCATGTCTTCCCTGGACCGGAATCAAGCATCCTAGGACCGGTTTCTGGCTATCAGCCTTCATCAGCCAGGATAGCTTGACTCCAGTGGCTTAGTGAGCACGGGACCCACGTCTGGGCATACCTTTCCCACATAGGGTGAACAGCAAAACACACAAGATGATGGACGGAATGTTGCACAATGGCAAAACATTCATCCCCAGTCACAGATCTGGGTTTAATCCATCGTTACTTTGCTCACCAAGCCACCCCAGTTCAGATATGGCCATATGCAAATCAGTCTTGACCCTGTGCCTCATGGGAACAGTCCAGCCCGAAATGCCAAGCCATGTCTTCCCTGGACCGGAATCAAGCATCCTAGGACCGGTTTCTGTCTGTCAGCCTTCATCAGCCAGGATAGCTTGACTCCAGTGGCTTAGTGAGCACGGGACCCACGTCTGGGCATACCCTTCCCACATAGGGTGAACAGCAAAACACACAAGATGATGGACGGAATGTTGCACAATGGCAAAACATTCACCCCCAGTCACAGATATGGGTTTAATCCATTGTTATTTTGCTCACCAACCCACCCCAGTTCAGACATGGCTATATGCAAATCAGTCTTGACCCTGTGCCTCATGGGAACAGTCCAGCCCGAACTGCCAATCCATGTCCTCCCTGGACCGGAATCAAGCATCCTAGGACCGGTTTCTGGCTATCAGCCTTCATCAGCCAGGATAGCTTGACTCCAGTGGCTTAGTGAGCACGGGACCCACGTCTGGGCATACACTTCCCACATAGGGTGAACAGCAAAACACACAAGATGATGGACGGAATGTTGCACAATGGCAAAACAGTCACCCCCAGTCACAGATCAGGGTTTAATCCATCGTTATTTTGCTCACCAAGCCACCCCAGTTAAGACATGGCCATATGCAAATCAGTCTTGACCCTGTGCCTCATGGGAACAGTCCAGCCCGAACTGCCAAGCCATGTCTTCCGTGGACCGGAATCAACCATCCTAGGGCCGGTTCCTGGCTATTAGCCTTCATCAGCCAGGATAGCCTGACTCCAGTGGCTTAGTGAGCACGGGACCCACGTCTGGGCATACCCTTCCCACATAGGGTGAACAGCAAAGCACACAACATGATGGACGGAATGTTGCACAATGGCAAAACATTCAGCCCCAATCACATAACTGGGTTTTAATCCATCGTTATTTTGCTCACAAAGCCACCCCAGTTAAGACATGGCAATATGCAAATCAGTCTTGACCCTGTGCCTCATGGGAACAGTCCAGCCCGAACTGCCAAGCCATGTCTTCCCTGGACCGGAGTCAAGCATCCTAGGACCGGTTTCTGGCTATCAGCCTTCATCAGCCAGGATAGCTTGACTCCTGTGGCTTTGTGAGTATGGGACCCACGTCTGGGCATTCCCTTCCCACATAGGGTGAAAAGCAAAACACACAAGATGATGGAGGGAATGTTGCACAATGGCAAAACATTCACCCCCAGTCACAGATCTGGGTTTAATCCATAGTTATTTTGCTCACCAAGCCACCTCAGTTCAGACATGGCCATATGCAAATCAGTCTTGACCCTGTGCCTCATGGAAACAGTCCAGTCCGAACTGCCAAGCCATGTCTTCCCTGGACCGGAATCAAGCATCCTAGTACCGGTTTCTGGCTATCAGCCTTCATCAGCCAGGATAGCTTGACTCCAGTGGCTTAGTGAGCTGAACTGGGGTGGCGGAGTGAGCTAAAGAATGGTGATGGATTAAACCCAGATCAGTTGACTGGAGGTGAGTGTTTGATTTGCTCAAACAATCCGTCCATGTATCACTTTGTTCGCCCTAAGTTGGCAGGGTATGCTCAGACGTGAGTCCCTTGCTCACTTTGCCACTGGATTCAAGATAGCCTGGCTGATGAGGGTTATGAACCCGAAACCGGTCCCAGGATGCTTGTTTCCGGTCCAGGGAAGACATAGCTTGGCAGTTCGGTCTGGACTGTTCCCATGAGGCACAGGGTCAGACTGATTTGCACATGGCCATGTCTGAACTCGGGTGGCGGACTGAGCTAAAGAATGGTGATGGATTAAACCCAGATCAGTTGACTGGGGGTGAGTGTTTGATTTGCTCAAACGCTCCGTCCATCATCCCCTTTTGTATCGCTTTGTTCGCCCTAAGTTGGCAGGGTATACTCGGACGTGAGTCCCTTGCTCACTTTGCCACTGGATTCATGATAGCCTGGCTGATGAGGGTTATGAACCCGACACCGGTCCCAGGATGCTTGTTTCCAGTCCAGGGAAGACATGGCTTGGCAGTTGGGGCTGGACTGTTCTCATGAGGCACAGGGTCAGACTGATTTGCATATGGCCATGTCTGAACTGGGATGGTGGAGTGAGCTTAAAAATGGTGATGGATTAAACCCAGATCAGTTGACTGGGGGTGAGTGTTTGATTTGCTCAAACGCTCCGTCCATCATCCCCTTTTGTATCGCTTTGTTCGCCCTAAGTTGGCAGGGTATGCTCAGACGTGAGTCCCTTGCTCACTTTGCCACTGGATTCAAGATAGCCTGGCTGATGAGGGTTATGAACTCGAAACCGGTCCCAGGATGCTCTTTTCCGGTCCAGGGAAGACATGGCTTGGCAGGTCGGGCTGGACTGTTCCCATGAGGCACAGGGTCAGACTGATTTGCATACGGCCAAGTCTGAACTGGGGTGGTGGAGTGAGCTAAAGAATGGTGATGGATTAAACCCAGATAAGTTGACTGGGGGGGAGTGTTTGATTTGCTGAAACGCTCCGTCCATCATCCCCTTTTGTATCGCTTTGTTCGCCCTAAGTTGGCAGGGTATGCTCAGTCGTGAGTCCCTTGCTCACTTTGCCACTGGATTCAAGATAGCCTGGCTGATGAGGGTTATGAACCCAAAACCGGTCCCAGGTTGCTTGTTTTCGGTCCAGGGAAGACATGGCTTGGCAGTTCGGACTGGACTGTTCCCATGAGGCACAGGGTCAGACTGATTTGCATATGGCCATGTCTGAACTGGGGTGGCGGAGTGAGCTAAAGAATGGTGATGGATTAAACCCAGATCAGTTGACTGGGGGTGAGTCTTTGATTTGCTCAAACGCTCCGTCCATCATCCCCTTTTGTATCGCTTTGTTCACCCTAAGTTGGCAGGGTATGCTCAGACGTGAGTCCCTTGCTCACTTTGCCACTGGATTCAAGATAGCCTGGCTGATGAGGGTTATGAACCCGAAACCGGTCACAGGAATGCTTGTTTCCAGTCCAGGGAGGACATGGCTTGGCAGTTCAGGCTGGACTGTTCCCATGAGGCACAGGGTCAGACTGATTTGCATATGGCCATGTCTTAACTGGGGTGGCGGAGTGAGCTAAAGAATGGTGATGGATTAAACCCAGATAAGTTGACTAGGGGTGAGTGTTTGATTTGCTCAAACGCTCCGTCCATCATCCCCTTTTGTATCGCTTTGTTCGCCCTAAGTTGGCTGGGTATGCTCAGACGTGAGTCCCTTGCTCACTTTGCCACTGGATTCAAGATAGCCTGGCTGATGAGGGTTATCAACCCGAAACCGGTCCCAGGAATGCTTGTTTCCGGTCCAGGGAAGACATGGCTTGGCAGTTCGGGCTGGACTGTTCCCATGAGGCACAGGGTTAGACTGATTTGCATATGGCCATGTCTGAACTGGGGTGGTGAAGTGAGCTAAAGAATGGTGATGGATTAAACCCAGATCAGTTGACTGGGGGAGAGTGTTTGATTTGCTCAAACACTCCGTCCATCATCCCCTTTTGTATCACTTTTAACATATTAATGACAACAGCTAGATGCCACTGGGCCAGATATGTGATGCCCAAGACCCACCCAGTGCCTTATGCTCCCAGCCTGCCTCTAGAGCTCCTTCCTGGCCAATACTCCTGCCATGGCCGACTGGAGTTGGGGGTGTGGAGAGAGAGTGGGTTGGATATATGGGGCGACATGTACTCAGACTCGCAACTGCTAATATTTGAAGTCTTGGTAGACACTTACGGAGTGCCGCAGGGTTCCTTTTTACTGCATGCATCGTTGACATGCCAATCCCGGCAAGTGTGGGATAATGACCGGACAGAACCTACCACATCGCATCTATTACAAACACTGCTCACACATGGCCGTGGTTGCCATGCCATAACAGCCATATACACTTCATTCAGATTGGACGACCCGCCCGCATTGGCTGCGCTGCTGGAGCATTGGGATGGCAAACTGTCCACCACCCTTTTAGCCAAACAGTGGCTACAGTGCCTTAATCACCCCAAAATTATTTCAGCCAATGCTCAACTAATATATAACCAGTTCAATTATTTGCACCACACGTACCTCTCCCCCCACAGATTAGCACGCATGTTTCCTGCCGCCTTAGACATATGCCCTAGAAGTCATGATCAAGGAGCTGCATTCACACACATGGTATGGAATTGTAATGTTATTCAAACATTCTGGTCTGAGGTAGCCGTTGTACACGCAGAGGCAATGGGCACGCAGAAGGTGGTGGAACCCCTTCACTTTTTATTGGGAGTCACGAGGAGTAGCTCTTCTCGAAAGGGAATGAACACATTCCTGGACCTTGCTCTAGGCATGGCCAAATGTAAGATTGCTATGGCCTGGAAAGCGCAAAGGGCCCCAATGTCAACGCATGGATGCATGATCTTCATAGGGCATTGATCTCTGAGCATACAAATCACCTGGAGACTATGGCATGTGCGTCGGTACTTCCATGACAGATCCCTATGCAATGGCGGGAGTATTTGACCGTGATTGAGGCTAAGTTATCTGTACACCCCCCTCCCTCCTACACTCATTCCAACTGTCCGTCCCTCCTTCTGTCGCTTCCCTTCTTCTCCTGCCACCTGCACCAGCACCCCCCCTTTACCCTTGTCATATACATTAGTCCATGACCTAACTCGTCTCTGCAACCACATGTATGCTACTCATTGCTCCACTTATCTGCCAGATGCACCCGCAATTGTAATTCCACAAGGGATGAGTTTTAATTTCCTTTTTTTTAATCCTTCATTCTCTTCCTCTCATTTCTTTTGTATCCCCCCCTGCTCTCTTTTTCCTGGGTTCCTTTTGTTCAAGTTTGAACTTATCTTGTATGTTACTCACAGTGGAAAGAATTTTGGGGAACGATGGCTAATTTATTATTTGATAATCCTGATCTAATTGACTGTTTTTTAGTTATGCGGCACTGCCGAGTAAAGCGGCATGCCAGCCAGTACCATGGGCTTCTATGTCTCCTAAAAGAGTGTTTCCCTTTGTCCTCACCACTGCCATTTCATTTTATTGCTATTGCAGAATGACAATGCCAGATTGAATCGTCTTGCAAAAGTTCTTGATGTTGTTTACTGAAATCAATCAAAATAATTTATTAAAAAAAATACCAAATCATAAAACAACACAAAGTGATACCAAATCAACATTATATACAAATATATTTTAAAAATGGTATTAAGTACTTAAAACAATATAGGCCTTCATTAAGATGTTGGTGGGACCGCCACCGTCAGGCCATCAGTGGCAGTCCCACCAACATCCAGGATAGTGGTCCGAATACTGCATTACGATTCAGTCGTCGGACTGCGGCTATCACAGGGAAAGACCAACAGACCGACACCTCCGACATGCTTAAGAAGTCAGTCGGGCATTGGTCGAACTGTAATCTCTACGATGAAGGCGGTGCCTATGCAGGCACTTCCGTAGGGATTACGATGTCTATTTCCCACAGCCTTTGCATGGAGGTTCCACGGTCATGGAAAGGCTGTCAGAAAAGGACTGTGGGTGCCCAAAGCAGGGCTCCCATCTCCCGTGGGCCTCCGCCAGTGGGGAACATGTGGTGCTCCCCCAAACATCCAGTACAAAAGGGGGTGGTGATGGACGGAGCATCTGAACCAATCAAACACTCACACCCAGTCAAAAGATCTGGGTTTGATCCATCACCGTTCTTTAGGCCACTCTGCCACCCCAGTTCAGACATGGCTATATGCAAATCAGTCTGACCCTGTCCCTCATGGGAACAGTCCAGCCCGAACTGCCAAGCCATGCCTTCCCTGGACCGGAAACAAGCTTCCGGGGACCGGTTTCTGGCATTCCAGCCGTCTTCAGCCCGGCTTGCTTGAATCCAGTGGCAAAGTGAGCAAGGGACTCACGTCTGAGCATACCCTGCCACACTTATGGCGGCCAAAGCAGTACAAAAGGGGGTGGTGATGGACGGAGCATCTGAACCAATCAAACACTCACACCCAGTCAAAAGATCTGGGTTTGATCCATCACCATTCTTTAGCCCACTCTGCCACCCCAGTTCAGACTTGGCTATATGCAAATCAGTCTGACCCCGTGCCTCACGGGAACAGTCCAGCCCGAACTGCCAAGCCGTGCCTTCCCTGGACCGGAAACAAGCTTCCGAGGACCGGTTTCTGGCATTCCAGCTGTCTTCAGCCCGGCTTGCTTAAATCCAGTGGCAAAGTGAGCAAGGGATTCACTTCTGAGCATACCCTGCCACACTTATGGCGGCCAAAGCAGTACAAAAGGGGGTGGTGATGGACGGAGCATCTGAACCAATCAAACACTCACACCCAGTCAAAAGATCTGGGTTTGATCCATCACCGTTCTTTAGGCCACTCTGCCACCCCAGTTCAGACATGGCTATATGCAAATCAGTCTGACCCTGTCCCTCATGGGAACAGTCCAGCCCGAACTGCCAAGCCATGCCTTCCCTGGACCGGAAACAAGCTTCCGGGGACCGGTTTCTGGCATTCCAGCCGTCTTCAGCCCGGCTTGCTTGAATCCAGTGGCAAAGTGAGCAAGGGACTCACGTCTGAGCATACCCTGCCACACTTATGGCGGCCAAAGCAGTACAAAAGGGGGTGGTGATGGACGGAGCATCTGAACCAATCAAACACTCACACCCAGTCAAAAGATCTGGGTTTGATCCATCACCATTCTTTAGCCCACTCTGCCACCCCAGTTCAGACTTGGCTATATGCAAATCAGTCTGACCCCGTGCCTCACGGGAACAGTCCAGCCCGAACTGCCAAGCCGTGCCTTCCCTGGACCGGAAACAAGCTTCCGAGGACCGGTTTCTGGCATTCCAGCTGTCTTCAGCCCGGCTTGCTTAAATCCAGTGGCAAAGTGAGCAAGGGATTCACTTCTGAGCATACCCTGCCACACTTATGGCGGCCAAAGCAGTACAAAAGGGGGTGGTGATGGACGGAGCATCTGAACCAATCAAACACTCACACCCAGTCAAAAGATCTGGGTTTGATCCATCACCATTCTTTAGCCCACTCTCCCACCCCAGTTCAGACATGGCTATATGCAAATCAGTCTGACCCTGTGCCTCATGGGAACAGTCCAGCCCGAACTGCCAAGCCATGCCTTCCCTGGACCGGAAACAAGCTTCCGAGGACCGGTTTCTGGCATTCCAGCCGTCTTCAGCCCGGCTTGCTTGAATCCAGTGGCAAAGTGAGCAAGGGACTCACGTCTGAGCATACCCTGCCACACTTATGGCGGCCAAAGCAGTACATAAGGGGGTGGTGATGGACGGAGCATCTGAACCAATCAAACACTCACACCCAGTCAAAAGATCTGGGTTTGATCCATCACCGTTCTTTAGCCCACTCTGCCACCCCAGTTCAGACATGGCTATATGCAAATCAGTCTGACCCTGTACCTCTTGGGAACAGTCCAGCCCGAACTGCCAAGCCATGCCTTCCCTGGACTGGAGACAAGCTTCCGAGGACCGGTTTCTGGCATTCCAGCCGTCTTCAGCCCGGCTTACTTGAATCCAGTGGCAAAGTGAGCAAGGGACTCACGTCTGAGCATACCCTGCCACACTCATGGCGGCCAAAGCAGTACAAAAGGGGGACGGTGCATGGATGTTTTAAAAAATCCCTTTTCCAGGCTGCAGCACAAGCCACAAGAAAAAGGGATGTTTCCTTTTGCCTTCACAGCGGTCGCTTCATACTCTGGAGGGTGGAGCCACTGACTACATGTTGGACGGTCTCCATCCCACAGCAATTTGTGATCTGACACTCGTCCGACTGCCATCGTAATAAGGCCAAATGTTCTTGTCTGCAATTTTCTGTAACACGATATTCTTGTCACCATGATATGTTTTGATGATATTTGTGTCTGATGATGTTTTTGAGATAATATTAACATTGTGCACCCTGCCACTGTGCTCTGCACTCCAAATTCCATGCGAATTGCCAATCTTTACAGCTTTATTAGGAGCAATATTTGGTGCTTTATCTAACACCATGATGTTTCAAACCTGGCGAGTCAACTCAAACAGATCTACGGTTTAAATTGAAAGGAACTTGGAGTAGAACCATTTTTTCACATGGGGTATTCTCATTATCAACAATACAGGTGAGACCCACAATGTGTCTCTTTGCTTTCACCAAAATTGATAAAAAAGAATCTGATCAAATGCTCCATTTTTTCCATAAGGTTCAGAAGGTGTGACATACAAAAGAGAGCAAAGAAACAGAGAAAAGAATAGAAAAAGAGGCAACTCACTTCACAGATTGAAAACATCAAGTTGAACTGCAATATAGTAATCAACTCGCAACTTGTTTCAGCACAGCTTAAGACACTATGGGCTAGATGTATCAACATACCCTTTTGCGATTTCCTAATAGCGATTTTTAAGGAATCGCTATTTGGGAATTGCAAAATGGCATGTATGTAGAAATTCGCTATTTTTTAGCGATTTCTTAAAATTCCTTATTTGAGATTAGCAAATTGCTAATCGCAAATAAGGAATAATTTCCCATTCATTTCTATGGGCCAGGGGCCCATAAGAATGAATGTGAAATTATTCTCACTTTGCGATTCACAATTTGCTAATCGCAAATTGAGAATAATTTCAAGGGTGCAGGGGTGTTTCAAGGACACCCTGCTGCACCCCTGTAAACGACATGTGTGCGCATATGGCACACATAAATGCCCTAAGGGCATGCATGAGAGTCACATGGCACCTTTACAAATTGCATAAAGTGCATTTGTAAAAGAATTCGCAAATTACCACCAACCAAGTTGGTGGTAATGTGCGATTTCTTAGCCAAAATTCGCTAAAATGAAATGTTGCCTACATAGCATTTAAGAAATCGCAATTTGTGATTTCTGAAATGCTTGCGCAATGTTAAGGAATCGCAAAATTTGCGATTCCTTAATATTGCAATCTTTTTGCATGATACATCTCATTTCCTGTTTTTCGTGTGGCAAACGCTGCTATTTTACAAATCGCATCGTTTGCGACAAGAAAAAAGCTTGATACATCTACCCCTATATTTTCTTACGTGTCCTATTTCTATTTCTCTGTAGTCTTTCCAGCAACTGAACTGAATAGACTGCCTCTCATGTCTGCTAAGTCAGACAGGTCTGGATTTGTGGTTTTCTGGCTAGCACTACTGTTATTCAATAGTTCAACAAAAAAATCTTGATTCATATGAAACTGTATGCCAGTAGTTTCTTTTCAGTTTTATGACTGTTTCTTCAAATGCAGGGGGTCATGGGAGTAAGAAAATAATAGTCCCTTCCAGTGGGAGATTTATGGTATGTCACAGTGTTAGTCTGGAGCCTGTAACTTTGCAAGTCTGGAGCCTGTAACTTTGCACAAAAGCTGATGGAAGGGTGGTCAATGTCACAGTGGACCTCTCATTTTTAGCTTGAATCAAAATCAGTGCCACCTGGTGCAGGGCAACTCAAGAAACCATAAATTGCGTAATGCAATAACTTCTGGTTGATGCAGTAACACCTGGGCAAAAATAGACAGGATTAATTGTACCGTAGGTCCCCTCCCAAAATCCAGTCCCAAGCTGTAGAGGATTTAGAGGCAAAAGGAGATCATTTCAGCCAATAGACGAATGGATGAGCACACTGAGCTGGACTGCTGTGCGGTGTCACCACCATGCCCAAGTATAGAGTGCCCTCTGGCTCTCCTGACATCACTCTGGAGGCCAGTCTCTGCTCAGGACCCGGAAGGGATAGACATCAGTGCCAAGTAGACGGCTACCCATGAACATGAGACTACTCGTTCTCTTAAGCATAAACACCTGGGGCCTCATTTATGAGGCCTTGCGTCAGTTTTGCGCTGCTGATGCGTCACTTTTTGTGACGCATCGGCGGCGTAAAACATGCCTCCTGTTGCGCACTATTTACAAAGTGACGCATCTAAGCAGATGCGGCACTTTGTAAACCCCTGCGCTACATTATACCAGCGTCAGGTATAATGTATGCGGGGGCGTTACACCGCAAAAAGCCTCGTAGAAGTGACGCAGTGAAATCTATGAGATTTCACTGCGTCACTTCCAGGACGCTGTTGCGTCAAAATCTTGCGCCTGCCTCACAGCAGGCGTAAGACTGACGCAGGCCCTTTCACATGGGGCTTGCCCCATGTGAAAGGATGCATTGCTGGAGTTGCGTCACTTTTGTGACACACTCCAGCAATTCGTCATTTTTGCGCTTACAGATACGTCAGAAATACTGACGTATCTGTAACTCCTTGCACAATGATGCGTCATATTGTAAATATGACGCATCATTGGGGTCGCAAGGAGGGCGCAATGAAAAGGGAAGCATGGCTGTTTTCTCGCAGCGATGCGTCACTTTTCATAAATGAGGCCCCTGGTTATGGTGGCTCATGGGGCCAGATACCACTATTAATTTCTTTATGGAGTTTGTTAAATCTGGGCTGTCCTATTGCAGGCTGATGGAGACAGCGATAGACAGGTCAGGAAGGCAAAAGAATCCCTTTCACTTCAAGGCTCACTATTGAAATGGGCCGCCTGTTTGCTTTAAAAAACTTGGAAAGGTGCTTTGGGGATTATCACGTCAATTGGCCGCATGGGTAATGCACATATGGCTGCAATTGGAAGTACCCTCCAACATATTAAAGCTATCATGCTATCATGCATTAATACTGTATGTTGTAACACCAAACTATCCAGGTCAATCCTGAAGGACTATATCCAAGAGAAAGACCTGGCAATAGCACTGATTTCGGCGATTTATGTCCATATCATAGGGCAATGAGGAGGATTACTTTATAATCCGCCGGTAAACGGCTATCCGGTACTACTCCATATCTTATTGTAGCAGGAATGTGCCCAAATAACAAACTGGGGCAAATAAACATGCAAACTGGTTGTACAGAGTATCTAACTGACCAATATTTTCAGCGTGTAGAAGAAAGTTACATGTGCAAATGAACAAGTCCGAAGTATTCAAAGTATTCCTGAGCATTATCTGCCCTGCAAGAGTGAGTAAAGAGCAATAGTAGTATACTCTGCAATGTAGGATTACCTAGATTTCCATGCATACTCCAGGGCATTCTTATCCCCTAAAGGCTCTTCTATTGTTCATTTGCGAAAAACGATTTGGAGTTTATTTGTGCTACATAGCACTACGCTTGGTAGTGACGCCTTCCCATGTTCCTAATAAACATAACTGTACAGCGTGAGGCTGCTTGATTTAGTTAAATCTATCAGGTTTCCACTTCCTTATTCCGAAGGCGTATTTTTGGCATCTTTCCTTCTGCCTGGGAGATGAAGGAACTGCAGGAAGTTAAAGAAGTCTCGCTTATACTGTGGGCCATTTGCCTCCCAGACACCACGTTTACATTTTCCATAAGAGAGCTTCAGGCAGTGTAAGAACGTCTGTGTCCACAGAGTAGAAAACACAGAAGAAATGTCTGTTTCCAGTTTCAGCCCTCGTAGAACGTCACTTCCTCCCCTGCGTGTGTCACAGGAAGATTTCACCTCTGTTCTTTCCCAGCTGATGGTTTGTGTTACTTGCATCGCACATGCAAATGCGGATCATGATCCCCGACAATGATGTTCAAGTGATGCTTCAGAGCAGGGCATAGAGAGAGCACAGGAGGCATAGGGTATACACTGCTCTCAAAGAGCTAGTATTATTTGATGTTTGACACAAGGGTATCGGCAGGAAGAATTCGGGGACAAGTATTTGTAAAAGGCACATTTACAAACATATATCATACCATAAAGATTGGTCAAAACGTGGTCAAATGTAAAGAATATTATACCTGGGGGCCTGCATTTATAATTTCCTGCAGTCTCCTCCTGTTAATCCAGTTTGGAAAATGTCATTACAGGTCCCTCCAATAGCCCAGATGCCCTGGATCTGTGGTCTGGGAACTGTTGCAAGGTGCATCAGCAGCAAGCACTGTATTTTGTACGAGCTGCGTGCCTATATTAACTGCATTTTGCAACTTCTGGCCTGAAAAGGTTGTACCAGTCCCGTGCTAGTTAAGTTAGGCTGAGAGATCCGGGTCTTGTGTCTTTGGGTAGATCCTGCATGGGGATTCACAATGATCAAGATAGACTTTTACATGTACATCACTTCCTCGCTACCCAAGCTGCTTACTTCATTACGGGCAGGAATAATGACTCCTAGTGTCCACTCCAAAACTGTTTAATCCATTGGGTCAGATTGATCAAGGTGACGTAAGGGCAACTCAAACCCTTACATCAAATTTGCTGTACCACGCAGAGCCACTTTACGTAATCTGGAATAATGCAAGGCAGTGTGTTGCTCTGCGCATGGAAGGAGTTCCATGGGTGGAGTGTGAGTATTCCCATGCGTCACCCATGGTTTTTGGCACATTCTCAGATTCACTAACACTAGTAAACCTGGTACTACGTCAAAATGCTACGCCTCTCCTTGTTATTTCCTCTTTCCACGTTTAGTGCATTCTGTTGCACATGTAGAAAGAGGAATATGCTTCAAAGGATTGATTTTGTGCAGGAACGGGTGCCTTCCGTCACAAATACAGTCCTGCATGTAACACAAGCACCCTTGCACAATGGCTCTAAGGGACCTGCATTGGCTCTAGGCTGCACGCCAATGAAGAGGAAGGACAGGAATGCACCATTTCTTAGTAGATGTGGCACCTTCCTGCCTTCTGCATTTGACTCAGCAAATTGTCTTGCTGTGTTACGTTGTGCCAAATGTAAGGAAATCTTCCCCTTAGTTTAGAACTTCTTTAAATTGAACATTATGTGCATAGAAATTATATTGTTTACAGCAAAGTCATTCAGCATTGGCTGTCATAGTCATGCAATCGAAGTCAGTGGTGTAGTGAATGTGATATCACCAGTGATGGCATCTGCTAGACCTGACAGCCTTCAGGGGATCGTCCTCCAACTTTTTGCTTGCCTCCCTCCATTTTCTGACCTTGTGTTTGTTGTCTTTAGGACTCTGGACACTTTACCACTGCTAACCAGTGCTAAAGTGCTTGTGCTCTCTTCACTAAACATGGTTATAGTTGCTTAACCTCAATTGGCATATTTAATTTACTTATAAGTCCCTAGTAAAGTGGTACAAAACAGTTATTCTGAACATTCAGAGTTCAAAGAAATTACATTTACAATCATGAAGTCGTAAGGTAGCTGTAGTCTTTAATCCAATCCATCAATTCTTGTCTTAGAACTGTAGTTTCTGTACATCAATATCAATACAACGGTGATGCACTATACACAGCCAACACATGTTCTATCGAATGGCTAATTAGCCTCCGACTTCATCAGGGCTGTAAATAATAGATAAACCAAGGCATATTGTAATTATAATATACTCAACATTATCATTCCATCACCCACCAATTGGTGTGAGGTCCAGAACTTAGTCATGTTTATTCTAAAACCATAAAGTTCGATGTGACACATTCTGTTCAAAGGGGGCGACACATGCAACGTTTTGTGTCAATATGTGAGTCATTATTCGTGAGGGACACATGAAACAAATAAGGTTACATTAAAATCACATTGAATTACAGTATTCCAAAGTGAGACAAAACCCCAATATCAGATAGGTGCAATAGGCAAAAATCCATACATGCAGGTAACCCAATGTAATATGCTCACCACTCCGTGCCAGACCAAAAAGAAAATAATATGTGGAATATATGAGGATAAAAACCTGAAATGAGGCAAAATATTATTCTGGTTCCTCATAAGATTAAATGAACCCAATTAAAATGTAAGATTCTAGTCAAGTACTGAGTCCTGTGTAGATAGAGAAACAAGGAAATTGCTTTTTGTTTCTAGAATCAGGTGTCTAAAAACAAGAAAATTCTTTAGAAAACAAACAATCTTGAGAAGGCTAAAGACGTAAAAGACCGTATCAATAATGTTCAATTTTGAATGATGAACATGTCTCAAGAATCACAATGATCAAATCGTAAATAGCATTACATGACAAGGTGCGCATAAATGCTAAGATTATTCACGAAATTAAAGTAGTATACCAAAAAATTCCTTTTAAAGCAAAGCGTTTACAAGTATGGTAACAAACAAGTAGTTATAAGATGGCCTAAAATGCAAGGAGGCCTATTAATATTGTGTATGAAAACAATATTCAAATGTGACTAATGCCAAACATCATAATTTTCACATAAACCAAATCACTGTAAAAAGTAAAACTCCAGAGGAGACCGGGGCCAGGCGCCCTGGCCTGGACCACCAGTATACATCATGACCACACCATCCAGTTGAACAAGATTAAAATCAGCCCCACCTCTCAAACTCGACAGCAGCTCTCACACTAATGGGTACACTCAATTCCACAATAGTCCATCAATAGAGGGCCAGGGGATGACCCTGGCACAGTTTCAGAGTTCTACTAGCGCAGTGGTGGTACCACCCCGTCTGCATTCCCCATCCCACATGCGACTCAGATCAAGTCCTCAGAAGTCGGCGAGGTGATGTGAGGTAAGCCTTGTACGCTGACCAAGGTATATTCTGAGGCAGAGTAGTCGGATTGTTCTTCCGATTGTGTTCTGCCATCTGAGTCTGTTTTTCACAGGTGAGGACAGTTGCTCAGTAATGCAGGGGCCCTGTCCCTGGCCACTTGGGTGCAGTCTGGGCCCTGAATGTGGATCGTCCTGACTGGGCGCCACTGTTGTTGAAGATGATGCACCGCCAGGGCACTGTAGCAATTCAGACACTGCCAAGCGGCCGTTGGGTCCTGAAGTATGTGGGTTTTCCCATCTAGCAGGATACAAAGCTTGGCCAGAAACAAAAGTGAGTAAGTTCAATCAATCAAGAAACATTTATAGAGCACACAGCTACTTCAAATAGAGGTGTCCCAGTGCCACGCGGAGATTGCAGAAAAGAGCTACCCTTGACTAAATAGCCAGGTTTTTAGGGTCTTCCTGAACTCCTGTTTCGAATATATCTGGCGTAAATGAGGTCGCAGAGAGTTCCACAGTCTAGCCGTCCTGACCGCGAAAGACCTTCCCCCCTGTCGAGACTTAACATAGCGAGGGACACAGAGCAGACACTGGTAGTTAGATCTCAAAGCCCATTCCACGACGATACGGGCTGGACCTAAGCTTAAGGTAACTTGGGCCCATGTTACGGGTGGCTCGGAAGGCCAAGTCCAGTGCCTTGGATTCTATCCTCTTAGCTACCAGGACCCAGTGTAACTATCTCAAGTGTGGGGAAATATGATCGCGGAAAGGGGCCCGTCGAATTAGACTTGCGTTCTGAACTATCTGTAGTCTGTAAATCAGGTAGGCTGGTGTTGATGAGAGGATTGGGTGCCCGGCTTTTCACCTAGTCGCCAAGCTGAAGCAGGCTGCCGTCGTCAACTCAAACTCCGCATCTAGCAATCCCAAGGGTCCGCCGACGAGCCTGTCAACAAGAACCAAGAAAAAGACTAGGAAGCTGCTACGAGTTAGGCAGTCGAACAGCCAAACGGCCACTGCAACCACCGGGGATCCCAGTTCCCTAGCGGTGGCCCAGCAGTCTGAGGCCGCTGAGGCACTGCCAAGCATATTACGAGTTTCCACACCGCCACAGTTTTCATGGTGGTGAGCCCGCCATGAAAAGAGTGGCTGTGAGGAATCAAAGGGGGCCATGGTGTGCCCCTGTATGCATGCACCCCCAGTTCCTGCACGGCATGGTCTTCATAGTCATTGCCATGCAGGAACTTCCTTTGGTGTTCCCATTGTGATACTTATAACAACCATAGATTACGGGTCCAAGGGAAAGGATTTAAAGACCCACGAGGTGAAGATTCCCCAATATTATAATACACACACTAAGTCACCTCGAGTCGTCTCAATAGCAAAAATTAATGAGCTATAGTCGAAGTCCTCTCAATTACAAAAAACAACACAATGTGTTCATCAATAAGGGGCATTCATCCCTTAAGGATTAGACCCCTCACTCACCCAAAGGTGACATGCTTCATCATATGGGTCCTCCTTACCAGTGAAGAAATCCTAGTCAACACTGGGAGCTACTACTTCGGGATGTTATGAATGAGCTCAGAGATGTTTTAGTTGCTATCAGGATGGGTACTAATTTCCATATGTGAGTATGAAGGGTGTCGTGAGGTTGCAGCGCTGTGTGAGAAAATAATTAAAAAGATTAAAACTATCAACCTGGCTGGCCGCTCAGGACGGAGGCCCCGCTCTACGGGAAAAAAACAAAAAGTGTTTTTCCTAAAACATTTGTGAAAAAATAAAACACAAATGAAGATATGTCTGTAATCTATTTAGGACCACCAACATGTATAGGTAATCGCAACTGAACTAGGTCCACAAGCAAGTACGCATCAACTAACAGGTTGTAAACCAATGTTATATATTTACAGTGTTGTGTTATTTACATGATTTTTTACATGTTCTATATTCATAAAAGTACTGTGCTGTATGAAGAAATGAGCAGCACATGGTGGTAACTACATCAGGTGAAAAACTGATCCATGATGTAGTATCAGGCCAGACTAGCAATTGTAAGATATGTAGTATTAGTATTATAAGCTATTCCAGGGTTAAGAGCATATAAACCCACAATAAACTATTACCTAAAGCAGTCTGATACAAGTAATCTATCGCTTACCTGTCCGTCGGTACCTCGATTTGAGGTGGCAAGCTCTACTCAAATACTAATACTACATTACCGCCATGTGCTGCTCATTTCTTCATACAGCACACTACTTTTATGAATATAGAACATGTAAAAAAGTATGTAAATAACACAACACTGTAAATATATAACATTGGTTTACTACCTGTTAGTTGATGCGTACTTGCTTGTGGACCTAGTTCAGTTGTGATGACCTATACATGTTGGTGGTCCTAAATAGATTACAGACATATCTTCTTTTTTTTTTATTTATTTTTTATTGACAAATTCATAATTAATACAGAAATTCAAAAAGAAACAAGATATAAGTATAGCAGTTGATAGCGTAGCTTAATTAACAAAACAATTTATACAGTATCAGGTGGCATAATTACAACATACTAAAGAATAAATATAGCCAGATAAAACGATCCAGAATCTGAAAAGAAATGTACATTAATCATTGGCAGAATCTAATTGGCGCACCTCATTTGTATACCATCTAGTAATGGGGTCCCAAATCTGTGCTCCTATTACTTTCATTTTTCTACCCCTAGTAGCATATATTGCAATTTCTTGTTTATAGATTGAAAGAAATCGACTTAGCCACATACGAAAAGTAGGGGGGTCCGGGTCTTTCCAGCGAGCTGCCAAAATGATACGAAGTACGGCATACCCCAGGAAGACTACCGCTTGTTCCTCTTTATTATGACCCAGTGAGTCATCATGGCCTAGTATATACAGAGTTAATGAATCTCTTATCTGATGTCCAAAGACCTGGGCCCAAAACTCCAGTATCATGGTCTTTAACCTTATCAGTTCAGAGCATTCTGAGAACATATGTAGCAGATTGGCAAGTGGTTGTTTGCATCTTGGGCAGTTGTCGTCGGCCCGAAGACCCCAAGCAAATAATTTTGCAGGTGTATAGTATAGATTGTATATTATTCTATAATGTTGTGCTCTTAAATTGGAGGCTATAAAGTATTTTGCAGATAGTGCTAGTGAAAGATCAATATCGACATTAGGATTTGCCAATTTTACAGCCCAAGATTGTTCTGTTCGTTCGATATCATCAGGAAAATTACCCATTAAAATCTGATACAGAGCCCCTATTCTTGTCGTTTTCTTACCAATAGCTTCCAGAAGTGGGAGTTTGTCTCGTATTATTATTGGTATAACATTGCGGATACACGACAGTATTTGAAAGTATTTAAGAAAATCTTGCGTAGGAACACAGTATTTTTCTTGAAAATATTCAAAAGATATAGGGATATTATGTCCTAGTATGTCACCAACTGTATTGATACCTAGATGTTCCCACCTCTGCGAGGTAGTATCATTAAGAGATGAGGGGATGATCTTACTATGCCACAAAGGAGTATATCTTGTAAAAGTGGGAATAGATAGGTATTTAGAGATTGCTTTCCACCCAACCCATGCGTCTAAAACTGTCTTCAATTTGATTTTTTTATAATACGAAGGCTCTACCTGTCTTAAGAAAAGCCCTTTACACTTATCACCAAGGCTAAGTTCGTAGATCGAAGGAATATATAGATCTGGGGGCGTAGGGGTATTGATTTTTTTATCAGTAAGCAGGGGATCCATAGATTGTATCAGTGTTGCCCATAGATATAATTTTAGATTAGGGATAGCTAGTCCTCCTCTATCCTGTGGAAGCGACATTAAGCGGAAGGATCTTCTTATCTTTCCGTAGCTCCATATAAATTTAGATATAGCAGACTCAATGGTCTTAATGAAGTTATCTCCCGCTAACAACGGGATCGCTCTAAAAAGGTAGAGAACCCTTGGAAAAATATTCATTTTAATATAGTTAGCCCTTCCAATTATAGATAGATGTAAGTTGTCTATTCTTTTAAGGTCTTTTTTGATTTTATCAATGAGGGGAGTATAGTTCAAATGGATAATTTTCTCCACTTTAGTAGTGAGGCGTATACCTAAGTATGTAGCTTCTTTAACTTTAAGAGCACTTTCATATTGGATATTATCAGTAGCTAACACCATGGTTTTCTCCTTATTTAAAGAGTATCCTGAATATGTACCAAAGGCCTGAGTAATTGATTCGATTTCCAGGATTGCATCCGTAGGATTGTTAGTTATAACGGCAACGTCATCCGCATATGCCATGACTTTGGTGAAATATGGCCCTACTTTGATTGGCTGAATTAAAGGAGTCGAAAGGAGTTTCTGAATAAGGGGATCTATGTATAGTGCAAATAGAATCGGGGAGCATGGGCATCCCTGTCTTGTACCTCTGTGCACCTCAATAAGCTCTGACTCATTGCCACATATAGATATTTTTGCACTAGGATCGATATATAGGGCTTTAATGGCTCTGATGAAGTTGTTTCCAAAGTTCTTTCGTTCCAAAATGTTCCATAGAAACTGCCATGATACTCGATCAAAAGCCTTTTCGGCATCAAGGAGAATCATCGCCATCTCGCCCCCCGTGGTGCCCATGATATCAAAAAGGGTAGTGGCTCTCCGGGTATGCTCTGTAGTGCCCTTTCCGGGTATAAAGCCATGTTGCCAGGGGGATACGAGATGTTTGATAACCCCACTCAATCGGTTGGCTAGTATTTTGGAATAGAGCTTTGAGTCAGAGTTTATCAGGGATATCGGTCTGT
The DNA here is from genome assembly GCF_964261635.1 of Lissotriton helveticus. Classification (NCBI taxonomy): domain Eukaryota; kingdom Metazoa; phylum Chordata; class Amphibia; order Caudata; family Salamandridae; genus Lissotriton; species Lissotriton helveticus. The sequence continues at coordinate 431,437,418 of NC_136069.1, read as the reverse complement.
ATGATGAGGGAAGATGAGATGGTTTTCCTTTCTTGTGGAAAATTATAATATTCGTCTGTTTCCAGGAGTCCGGTGGAGCCGAGTGATACTGCACTCCGAGAAACAAATCTAACAATAGCGGAATTATTTGTTTACCTAGGATTTTATATAGATCTAGGGGGATTTTGTCGGGGCCTGCCGCCTTACCGTTGGAGAGTTCAGATAAGGCAATCTCTACCTCAGTATAAGTGATTTCTCTATCCAGAATTATTTTAATCCTGTCATCTATCCTAGTATTTACGTCTTGATCTGGGAGCCAGTTATTCAGAAATGATGTGATATCCACATCAGAATTTGTCAGATCACTGTGATACAGTTTCTTATAATATTTTTGAAATATGTTTAGGATATCCTGCTTGGATGTGTATTCCTTGGCTTCATATTCAATCATCTTTATACTACTTTGTGATTGTTTTTGGCGTGTTCGTAATGCTAGGTGCTTACCAACATTCTCCCCTGATTCGTATAGCTTAGTTTTATTAGCTTGATAGGTCTCGGCTGCTTTTTGGATCAAGATGTTATTAATTTCATTTTTTAATATCAGTATTTTTTTAGAGGTTTCTGATGTTGCAACACCCTGGCCTATCTGAGTGGCATGGTGTGTCTCAAGATCAGAAAGTTCTTGCATGAGCTGTGTATTAATATTGTCCTCCCTCTTCTTTTTATTGGCTACAAATGAGATAGTTTCTCCCCTTATTGCAGCTTTAAAACAGTCCCAAACCATTACTCGTGACGCACTAAAACGATTACAATCAAAAAAGCCCTGTGCCCAATTTTCCATATGCATTATGTATTCCTGATTGACCAAGAGTCTTCTGTCAAAGGTCCAGTTAGACTTTGGTTTTACCAATTCGGGGATATCGAAGACAAAGGTAAGCGCATTGTGGTCCGAAATTGTTTTAGGGGACTTAATCATATCAATCATTACCAAGCCCTCTAAAGATGACATGACATAGTCGATTCGAGAATATTTATTGTGAGGGTGAGAAAAGAATGTGTAACCGTCTGTCTTTTTGCCTGACAAAACCCACATATCTAGTAAGTTATGACTTTCCATTAGTTGCCTAAGTGCGCTAAATACTTTTGGTTTGCGTCCTTTATAGTTCAGAGAAAAACAGTTATTGACGAGTACTCCTATATCAATGTTGAAATCTCCACAAAAAATTAGTGAGCCTGTCCAGGAGGCCAGTTCTATCTCTAACTCTTGGAAAATAGTAGGATCATCCATGTTTGAGCCATAGACCATAGCCATAGACCGCATTTTAGTTGAACTATGGCCCATCTGCCATTTTTATCCGCTGATCTACGAGCCGGGGGACCTATAATAGGTTTAGCTAAAATAGCTATTCCTCTAGTTTTGGAAGATTGGGTTGTGGCTACCAACAGGTTATTTCCCGGTAATTTAAGTAGTTCTCTGTCAGCAGTTACAATGTGAGTTTCTTGCAGGCAAAGTATGTCTACTGGGTTCTGACGTGTTAGTTGAAATAGTTGGGCCCTTTTACTTTTATCGTTTAGGCCTGCCACATTCCATGTACATAGACTCACTCTCCCCATTTAACAAAATATACGTTCAACCCGGTTTTAATATATCGATCAAATGAGTAGTAACTAGCGTTATAGTTTATAATGCCTCTTGTTCCTCTGCCATATTTGTTGTAATCCACATATAATATTTGCATATACTTTACTTTTCGAATGAATTTGTACATTTTTTTACATTTTTCCCAGCCCCCTCTCCCCCCCCCTCCCACCCCTTTCCTGCCCTCCCCATCCCCCCCGCAACCCACCCAATGAGGCATTTAGACTCTAACTAGAGTCCGTTGTGATGGAGAGACATCCCTACCCAGTGCCACACATATAACCTTATGTCTTATAATGTCCTTTTGATGGGCTTAAAATAGGAGAAAATACAGGGTGAGAAGAGAAAAAAAAAACAGTGAGGAAAGTAGAACTAAAAGTGTGACCCATTATAGGACTTTATATAGAAAACTAAGAGACCCTATCTGGGAAGATCAGTATACATCAATTCTGTATGTATATTGGTTATCTTTGGGTTAGGAGAGCTATATAGCCCTAAAGTTGGTTCGCTAGAAATATCAATTTGTTGGAGTTTTTTAAGGATATTTAGTAGCTATTTCCCAAATCGCTATGTAATTCAAAACCTTAACTAGATTTGTATGTAGTTTCAATCTAGTTCCCCCTTATTTAAAGCAATAGGACCTAATGTCATAGTGAAAAAATATATCTCTAGTTCATGCTGTCAAGGAAGTCCTTTGCTTTAATTTCTGAGGTGAAAAACTTCGCTTGGCCCTTATAGATGACTTTAAGGGTTGCCGGGTTATTCAAGTACACCTGGGCCTTTTTCTCAAGGAAAGGCTTAATCAGTTGTCGAAGCCGCCACCTCCGCTCCACCGTGGTGTGGCAAAAGTCGGGTCTTACAAAGTAGGAAATTTCACCTCTTGTCCGATGAGCATCTGGTCTTGCTTTCTCCGCAATAGCTTGACGGAGGAGGAAATTTCCAAAGTATACTAAAATAGCCCTTGGATATTTAGCCTGCGACTTTGTGGCCCTTAAAATGGGGTTCTGTGGACGCGTTGAACCTCTAGCTCCCAGTTCCAGGTGGACAGTTCGGGGAGCGTATCCTTGAGGAGCTGGATTACGAACGTACGCACATTTTCACCCTAAATTTTTTCCGGAATACCAAGTATTCTGAGGTTGTTGCGTCGCATACGGTTTTCCATTTCCTCCAGTTTCCACCTGACGTCTTTTAGTTCTGCATCATGAACGTCTACTTGTTCTTTTACGGCAGTGGCTTCAGCTTCATTTACTACTATGCGGTCCTCCATATCAGTCATTCTTGCATTTGATGCAGCTACTGATTTAGAAAGTTTGCGTACTACGCCCTGGACTTTGTGGAGTGCTTGTTGCGCCCTGCGCCCATCTTTTGAGGTCTGTTCCCTATGGGAGGCTATCGCCTGAAGCACTGTGTCCATGACTGATGTCAAGGTGGCATTTTGCTGTTCAAAAAAAGGGGAACTATCGATCTGGGCTCTGGAGGGAGGGTCCTGCGCGTTAGTAGGTGGAGATTGGACCCAAGAGTGACCACTAGCACCGTGGTGGCCTTTTTTCTTTTTTAGCACTGTGTGCCTCCTGTCTCTGGGTCTGCCCATGACTGCGTCAGGATCACTTTCTTGTGAGCTCGCGTTAGAGTCTGTACGGATATCTGAGTCAGATTGGGAATGAGAAAGAGAATAAGAGTCTGAATCAATGTCTTGGTCTTGAGGCAATATAGGATCCTCAGCACCTTCAGAGATGGTAAAAAACTCTGATGGTTCCTTGTCTGTGTCTGACGCTAAGCCCGTCCCCATTTTGAAATCTGTTGTAGGAGTTTCTGAACCCTGCTCATCGTTTAGATACTGCCGAGCGCTGGCAATCTCCTTAATCAAGCTGGAAGTAATAGTCTCGGGGGGCATTGTATACGCCTGGGGATGCATTGGAGCTGATTCTAGAGTGTTGGGCTTCACAGAAGATACATCACTATGGAGGGTGTGCGCAGCCTGTACTAGTTGTAATACTGGTGTAGGTACAGACGCAGGCCTTACCTCCTTTTGGATCGGTGCCAAACCTTGCTGTGGAAATCCCAGCCCCGCTGATGTAGGTGCTGATTGTATTGTTGGTTTTGCGGGTATTACCTCTGTGCCAGGCACCCCAGGTGTGCCCACTGGCCCCCCATCCACTTGGACATGCGTAGCACACTGTAGCTGTGTGGTGGAATCAGCTGCTTCTCTAGCTTCAGTCGGTTCAATGGTGGTCGGATCAGCTGTTTTTCTAGCTTCTGTTGTTTCAGTCGCTTTAGTACATTCTGGAGCCTCAGGGACTTCTATGGGAACAACTGCTCCGGACTCCAAGGCTGACTCTGCCGAAGGAGAGAGCAGCGAATCAGGACCGGCGAGGACCGCGGGAGCAGCGTGAGCGGCTGCAATCACCGCTCCGCTTGTTGCGTGGTGAACGGGGGAGGAAGAGACAGCCGCTCCGACAGGTATTTTCCGCAGTAGATCTACCACTGATGGCCCCGGACCAGGCCCCGGTGTGACAGGGGTTTTTGCCAACTTCGAATGCCCTCGCTCTCTCTTGTGTGGTTGCTGGTCAGAGCCGGCTCCTTCCTCCGACACAGATCCGCCAGCGCCAGCGCGCCTTGCCGCAAGCTTTTGTTCACGGATAGCCTGTTTGGCCGCTCGGGTTTTGGAAGCGGCAGCAACCGATGCAGCATTTTTAGGGGCCATCTTCGCAGGTAGACAGGCGACGACCGTCCCCAGCCCAGTGGGAAAGTTCTTCTGTACCCTGCTGCCTTCGCTCAGAGCACTCGGAGCATTTGGAAGGCGGTGCCAGGAAAGAAGTCTCAGCACTGCATAGCCGAGAACCGAGGCCACCAGATGCAGAGGTGGATGGGGCCGTTCTGTTGTTGATGGAGGACCAGCTGCCGGGTAAGCACCACGCATATTACTTCATTTCCACCGACGTGTAGAGGTCCTAGATTATAACTTCCTATCTCCAACACGGATATATATCATTCTCCAAAAGACAGATCATAGCCCTTTGATTTTTTCGAGACACTGGACAGAGGGTGTCTCACAGCGGTCTAGGGAGCCGCCGCCATCTTGCCTCCCGCTCAAGGAATGTCTACAGACATATCTTCATTTGTGTTTTATTTTTTCACAAATGATTTAGGAAAAACACTTTTTGTTTTTTTCCCGTAGAGCGGGGCCTCCGTCCTGAGCGGCCAGCCAGGTTGAGGTGAGGCAGGGTTATCCTACATGGAAGGGTAAGTCCAATAAGAAGATGACTGCTAAAAGCGTTAAAGCTATTAATATTGGTATGTAATACAAATTAATAGCTAGCATGATATTGATGATTCTTTGTTTCGTTGTCCTCTCTTTCTTTCACTAATTACAGATACATTGTGTATTACCTGATAAGAAGACACAGGAATACTGGTTTTGTATGATTATTATTTCTTTCACATATTTTGAAGCAGCAGCATATTTTAAAACTGGTCCTGAAGAAAGCCAACGATACAGGGATCTGATCATTAGGCTGAAACATGTTGACCACAATTGGACAGTGGTTTTAAATCCATACCACTGTGTTGCTTTATGTTTTAATACTATCAGATGGAGCACAATAATAAAACTCAGGGAGTGCATCTTTTCTAGATAGTTTTAATCTTTTTCATTATTTTCTCACACAGCGCTGCAACCTCACGACACCCTTCATACTCACATATGGGAATTAGTATCCATCCTGATAGCTAAATAAAACATCTCTGAGCTCCTTCATAACATCACGAAGTAGTAGCTCCCAGTGTTGACTAGGATTTCTTCACTGGTAAGGAGGACCCATATGATGAAGCATGTCACCTTTGGGTGAGTGAGGGGTCTAATCCTTAAGGGATGAATCCCCCTTATTGATGAACACATTGTGTTGTTTTTTGTAATTGAGAGGACTTCGACTATAGCTCATTAATTTTTGCTGTTGAGACGACTCGAGGTGACTTAGTGTGTGTGTTCCCATTGTGATACCTTTCTAAGGCTCACCACCTGGGACAGCCAAAGTACTGCCCGCCAAACCAGGAGAAAACTTCTAATCTGGCGGGTGGTCAGCGTATAAGTTTGGTGGTGTGGGAGTGGGGTGCTGGCATGGCGGCCCACTCCACATAGCGAAACTTGTCATCAGGCCCCATGTCAGAAGGTAAAACTTTGGCCAGGATCTAGCCCACAGCCTAGCTGGCCTGTGCTCCATTTCGGGCGGCCTTAAACTTTGACTTTGTCCTTATAACATTCCCCTTAGTGGGGGAGTGGTGCATTTGGCTTTTTGGTGCTATAAAGTAACACATTTTATTTAATCTTTTGAAATTCATATCTCTAGTTCCCTACATTGGATTTTTGTCATTTTGGTGTCATTCTGAAGATAAACATATTTCTTATTCTTATAAATTAATGTTGGATTTTTATTGTGTTGTATTTCTTACTTATTTAATGTTTTGGTAGTATTAGATGCTTTACACAAGCAATCTCTTAAGTTAATTCTGGCTGCTCATTTGCCAAGCTACTAAGGGTTGAGCAAGGATTAATTTACTGAGACTTGACTGGACCTATTAGTGATTGTGATATTATTACTAATTCAGGGACGACACCCACACCTCGTAATAATCTGCTCTCCTACACCAGTGATGTCACTTCCTGAGCAGATGGATGGTTGGAAATCCAGTGATGTCACTTCTTGTGCAGATGGATAATAGAATTGCGTCCTCTTGCTTGGCTTGTTCTTTTCTAAGTAGGAACTTAGGAAGCCAGGCTCTGAGTCACTGCGTCCCTCTTCCCTTCTTTCACGGTAAGTGCTCTTGTCGTAGCTCTCTCTGCATGTGCTACTAACTTCCAACCTGCCGGTCTCTCCTTTACAGTCCAGAACATCACATCTGCTAGCTAGCTCACCAAAACTGTGAGGCAGAGAATTTCCCCATGGCAGTAGCATGTCGCTTGAGGTTGATCTAAGTTGTTTTGTGACTGAATGACTGATGCTACAGTCAACCAATCAGAATGCAACTCAGCTCATGACAAGAAGCAGCAGCCTTCCCTGACACCGAATAGAACCTCAGAGGACCCCGGAATTCTTCAAGTGTGATCACTACGCCTCCACCTGGCTGGGGCGTGTGACTGTCGCTTTCCTTTCCACTTCACCACCCTTATTCAAAAAGAGTAAAACAATGAGCCAGGCCCTATGCGGACACCAAAGAACTGCAGCTGGTGCAGGGCAGAATGCCCCACCCTCCTACCCTGATTCCTGTGCCATGGCACTGGGTGCACCACTTACACTCATAGCCCCACAGCTTACACCCATCACCCTGGGTGTCTTAACCCACATATTTTAGCACATATTTGCAAATCATACTTGTCTAGAAAAGCTTTTACTCGTATTTTTCCCAGAATCTTCACAAACAGGATATTTTAATGCAAATATATACATGCTGTGGATGTTTTAATAACCAAGTTGTTTTGATCATTCGCCCAGCAGTATGTTCAAAAGCTGCTGTCAGAATAATAACAGATGCCTGGAGAGCTCAAATACTTAATGTTGTGTTTGATAATGGCCTTGATATTTTACATGGAAAGCTTAACTGGTAACTAATGAGCGTGGACATTTCTGAACTAGGCAGGGGAGATTTTATTTGGAAACAAAATACTCCTTTTTAATTCCCACGTTAATAACGAACGGATCCTGTTTGCCAATATTTTAATACATTTGAACTATACTTGTTTTTTGAATTTTGTTTATTATGTATAAGAAAGCTAAATCCTCTTCTTCTAAAAGTAGGTATTGCTACCTTTAATGAATGAGGTCCTCATTTGCCTTTCAAAATATGATGCATGAAGCGACCCATATACTGCATGTTCCCGTTGTGATCGAGTCTCATTCTGGTTACATTATTGTGGCTCAGCTCAGCATTATGCAAGGTGGCACTCGTTTACTTGTTTATTGTTAGGTGAGGAATATACATGCCTGATGCAAGGCAGGACCTGCTTCAGAACAAAGGCAGTATGATATTCTTAAGAATTAGGAAAACCCACACCACCCAACTTTTTAGGTTTACAAAGAGATGCTAAGAAAATGCGAGGTCTTTTCCCATTCCATAAAAACCCAGAAATCTGTTAATTTAGCAACTTAAATTTATTTTTAGGAAGCTTAATGACATGGACAAATAAAAATTAATGATAGGCAGAAACATCATCTTTATTGTAGCTAACCTGCCCCACCAAGACAAATACAGAGGTGACCATTTTGCTGCAATTTGACTAATTTTATTCTGAACATCATCTAAATTAATCTGAATAGTTTTAGCCAAGGAAATAGAATATTTAATTCCCAAACATTTATTAAATTGTGGAGACCATTTAAGTCCAGTGCCATTAAACATGTCTTTCAAATAATATTTATTAAGGGGAAGTACCTCGGATTTGGAAAAGTTCTGTTTATATCCAGATAATTTTGAATAGGATGATAAGAGATTAGCAAAGACCGGTATTGCTGATTCTGGATCAAAAACAAAGAATCACATCATCAGCGTACTCTGTGAATTTAAGCTCAGTACCCTTACATCGGAAGCGTTGAAACGCAGAGGAGTTTCGTGATGTATGCAAAAAATGTTCCAAAGTTAAAACAAAAAGCAAAGGAGATAAAGGACATCTTTGTCTGGTAGCCCGTGTATATCATTATTGAAGGGTAGGAGTAGCACAGGGACCTGTTAAAACATGGATGATGACAGAGATAAACTGGCAGCAGAAGTTTTTCAAATTAGACAGCCGAATGGTGCCGTGGGTACTAAAAGAAATGAAACCAAAATAAGTCTTAGAGATAAGTTTCTAAAATTGGAGAGATTGCGTAAATCCGAATTGAGTAAATGGTGGGATGGTGTAACCCTCAAAAATTATATGGAACAAAAGAGGGTTCCGCGAGGACTCCGCATCCTCATATTCCCAACCTTTGATGATCTTGAGGAGGACCACCTTAAGGAGTGGGAAGAAAATTTGTATACTTCATCATTCACCATGATGAATATCCTTATAAAGAATTCGGACAGAAAAGTAGAAAAATTAAGACAACAAATTAGTGATTTGGAAAAAGAAATAAAAGAGATGAATTTACCCGAACTCACTGATAAAAATTATCTCATTCTTAAAGATGTCATTAATAGACACCAATTGCAAATAAAGGACAAAAAATTGAGCAAATTAAAAAGAGATGAGCGGGACTACAATGAAGGGAGAATCTTCACTTTTGCCCGAGGTTATGACGAGGTGGCTAAACCAAAATCCAAACCCAATCAAACGACAGGGACAGCACAATCAGGTGATCTGAGCACGTCCACAAATTATAGCAGCTCTAGTATCTCTTCCATTGAGGAGAATACTACGGGCGCAGTAGGAGGAACTTCCAAAAAGAACTCTTCTTTTTGCGACGAACTAAAAATGATAAAGAAAGGTCGGAAGAAGTTTATAGGAGGACTAGAAGGGGGAGGAGGAAATCCCACAAATACAAGGATGGGCACCAGGAGCCAGAACAGAACCAAGAACTAGAACAGTGTAAGGCCACCCCTGGGGATTTGGAAGTCATTAATTTGTCGGATAGACGTCTAAACGAACATGAAATTTCTGTGTTAGAAAAAGGATTAAAATATTGTCCTGTACATAACTGTGATTATACTGAGTTACATATTGATTTGTTTAAATTTTGTAGAAATTTAAAATTGAAAAGTTTTTTCTCAACATTGGATGTGAATGTACAGAACAGAATATTGAATAAAAACTCTGAAATGACATCAGCTGAATTAGAAAATGTTCATTTGTTAATGACTCTGTCAGGGGACATGGATCTTAATGTGGATGATGTGGCTAGTTTATGTGATATTGAAACGAACTACCAGTGTACGAGTGGTTTGCGTAGCAAATCCAAGTTCATTCCCCATGGTAGCCAATACATAGCAATTGACTTATTTATGGAAAAGACATTGCAGGAATTTCATAAACTACAAGATAAATTTACACTAAATAGTCATTACAAAGATAATCTGTCCCGGCAAGAAAGATTGGCTTTATTGAACTTAAAACAGGATCCCTCAATCATTATCAGGGAAGCGGATAAGCGGGGGAACATCGTTGTGATGAATAGAACCAACTATGTGGCTGAGATACAAGAACAGCTTAAGGATGTAAATTGTTACAAAAGTGTGAAAGCAAATCCGACAAAAGAGATTGCTCAGAAGATATTGGAATATCTGTGTGTATGGAAGGAAGAGGGATTGATTGATGAATCAGAATACAAATATTTAAATGTTAGTCATCCTGTCTCCCCCTTCCTGTACACACTACCAAAAATTCATAAAAACAGAGTGAACCCACCAGGTAGGCCCATAGTCTCCAGCATCGGAAGCGTCACAGAACATCTGTCAGAATTCGTAGATGGCTTTATCAAGCCATTAGTGGTGAACCTACCTTCATATGTAAAGGACACCACTGATATTCTGAATAAATTGCAAGATTTTAAATGGGAAGATGGGATGATTTTGGCCACGTTAGACGTGGTGGGTCTTTATACTTGCATTGAAATGGAGAAGGGTATACAAGCGCTAGAACACTTTCTAGGTAGCAGAAGTGCAAGTCTGAGACACCATTCCAAAATGATAATTCAAATGAGCCAGTTGATTCTCGAAAATAATTACTTCTTATTTGAGGATGAATGGTTCCACCAGATCAGGGGCACGGCGATGGGATCCAGGTTTGCTCCCTCTTATGCCAACCTATTTATGGGTTGGTACGAGAGGGAGCACGCCTGGAGCCGCAGAGCTGGAGAATGGATGGATCTGGTGGTATTTTGGGCCAGATTCATCGACGACATTCTAATAATATGGAGAGGCACCCCAGATGACTTAAACAACTATCTGCATTACTTGAACCATAACGATTTTAATGTGAGATTGACGATGAATCAAAGCACATCCAGTATTGAATACTTAGATGTGACGCTGATGGTGGACAGGGACAAAATCAAGAGTAAACTGTTTAGGAAAGAAACGGCCACCAACTCCATCTTGAGGGCAGACAGTTTCCACCAAGGATCTGTAATTGGAGGGATACCATATGGAGAGATGGTCAGAACCCGAAGAAATTGCAGTCGGGATGAGGACTATTCTCTAGAATTAAATCAATTAAAACAAAGACTATGTAAAAGAGGCTATGCCAAAAAAGATTTAATAAGGGCTAGTGAGAAGGTGTCAAAAATCGACAGAGCAACTACTTTGCTCCCAAAAAACAAAAAACCAGCCAGACAGAAGCCTGCGTTTGTAACAGCATATTGCGTGCAAAAGGATAGGATCAGGCAAGCACTCAGTAGGAATTGGACTCTGTTAAAAGGTGTCCCAGGTTTGGCCACCATATTGGATGACAAACCTTTAATAACTTTCAAGAAATGTCCAACAATCAGGGACAAAGTCTCAACGAATTATATTCGTCCAATAGTGAAACAAACGAAGGATTGGCTCCCCACTCAGCCCAAAGGCTTTTATATCTGTGGGACATGTGTCATATGCCCACATGGCATGAATAAAACAAAAACATTCAGATTCAATGGTACTAGACAATTCCATATTAATAAATTTATTAATTGCAACAGTGTAGGAATAGTCTATGTTATCATTTGCAGCTGCAACAAAGTGTATATAGGGAGTACGAAAAGACCCCTCAAGCTAAGAATACAAGAGCACAGAAGAGCAATTATGAACCGAGACACAAGATCCCCACTCTACGCACATATGGAAAAGGAGCATTGTGCCAATATGGAGTTCAAACTTCATGGTATAGAAAAAGTGTCCCAACATGTGAGAGGGGGAAATTGGGAATTACGAATTCGTCAAACAGAAGCACGTTGGATAATCAAATGTCGTACAAAGATGTGTGGTTTAAACATTGATTCTGAACTACATCATTTTTTGGCATAGTGAGTAGTAAATCACGACATAAAATAGACTAATGTGACCAGAATAAGCCAGTTTTAAAACTGATGTCTTAGGGGCACTTCAATTGTTTATTGTAAACATTCTGGGATGTTGAGCATGCAAACTGTTGTTTCTTTTGCTTAAGTATTTTTTTCTTATGATACGAACACAAAAAAAAAAAATTTGTTTTGCCAATATTTGGGCCTTAAAGCCACGACATGTGCGATCTAATGTGATGAAGTACGTCGTCAATAATAGGAATGTGGGCTGAACTAGCCAGTGTTAGGCAATCAAATACGACATTTGGTGTTTGATATTAAATTAACACCACTTAATATTTTCCAAATATGTTAGCAGAGAACATACGATAAAAAATATTCGGGAACAACCTTAATTTCAGGGTATGCACTGGGCGAATCTGATTGGAATCTTGCCCCATGTAAGGTGATTAAAACACAATCTTTGGTGTTCGATATTAAAATCAACACTACTTAATATGTCTAAACATGGTTGCAGGGATGATAGGATTATTAACACTCGTAAACAAAAAACAAAATATTTATATTCGTGGATAACAACAAGGCACTCAGTGGGCGGACCTGATAGGAAACGTGTTCGCCGTGATGTGATCGTGAGCTGCGCAACACCGGAAACTGCACACCAAATAGCCGGAAATACTATGGTTGGCAGATAAGCCTGCAAAAAAAAGCTCAATACTTAATAAGCCAAGCACGGGGCGGACCTGATTGGAAACTCGCAGAAGTATCCGCGAATCTGCGCAAGACCGGATATAGAGTGTGTGAAAGCCGGATGTATTATGATCAGTAGAGAGGCCTGCAAGAAGCGCAATGCGCATGAGCGGAAACACTGTGCAGCTAGTTGAATACGGATAGCGGACCTGATTGGAAACGTTGACTTCCTCACAGATGATCGTAATTAAAGTACGCGCGAAATTTTAGCTTGATGTGATTGGCCACTGGGCCCCTTTTTAAACGTAGGGACTCCAGGGCACCGCACCTTCGGGATTTATCATACCCGGATGGTGTGGAGGAACAGGAGGTCACTTTATGAACGGTAAGCGCAGAAGGCAAGGCAGAGCTTTGGGGTATTTGTTAAATTGGAAGGAAAGAAGGGCGAAGATTATATAATCTGTGCTTTTCATTGTGTTGATTTTTAGAATGGACGGTTGCTCAACGAATGGATAGGATCGCTGCAGAATAGATGTCATTTCCTCTTTGGGTTACAGTAGATTGAAATGCGGTGAGTGAACTTGAAGGCGGTATTTTTTCACCTTCTAGGAGGGCTTACTGAGCAATTAAATATATTATGGTACTTTTGACTTTTGTAGGTATGAATGTTACTGGCAGAACAGTTTTTTAAAGGACTCTCGATTTAAAGAACAAAGGATAAATCAATCTGAGAGAGGCATTGATCTAGGGTTTCATCAGGTACGCATTTTTTCGGATGTAATGGGATATTATGACACACTGGGCCAGGTTGAGATAAGAGAGAACTGGCAACAGTGAAGGTTACTGCTAGGTAGATATATAGCATATGTTTGTCAATTGATTGGTCTTCCTTTTTCTTTTGCCTTACCCTAGTTCATGATTATTACCGGTACATAGATGAAGAATCTGACCTCTTGTAGCACAACGGCCTAGAACTAAGGTTCAAAAAAATCTGAGACATAATAATAATACAAAAAAGAGGAGCCTCATTATAAGAGTACGAGGTGAGCTGTGTGTCAATAATAAATTTTTACGAAATACCTATGCAACAGTTTGCAAGCGTTTTATCCCAGGATGTAAATAGAAAATTTGTGGGTTTCTATGAGAAACAGTAGTTTTGATTTCATATGAGAATTCCAGGCAAACAGTGCCCGCTCGCTTTTCAAACAGTATAAAGCTATTTGAAAAAAAAAAATGTTTGTTAGCACTACACGGCACTATGAGCTGTACTGTACCTAATAGTTGTAATAAGATTCAGATTTTTTTCTCTTTTCAGGGTATGACTGACTGAGAGTGTATATATGTATTGATATATTTGTATTTCTGTATTTGCATTTGCAGCCCTGATGACGTCCTGCCTATAGGACGAAACGCGTCGGCTGCTGAACATCAAGGAAATCAAGAATTTTGACTGTGTATATATTTACACACTATACTTTTTGGACCATTGATTTATTTGTGTCTTTTGAAGATTAAAATATCTAATTGTTTCTGGATAAACAAGCACTCCCAGCTCTTTTTTTATTTGTGTAGCCCGTAAAAGGGTAAAACATGAGGATTGAATACCATTTAAAAAAACAGAAGTCATCGTAGAACAATATAATATAGCAACGTATTTAAGGAAAGTTGGATTAAACCCATGCCATTTGAGAGCCTGCATCATAAAGTTCCAATTGACATGGTCAAATGCCTTCTCTGCATCTAAAGTTACAGCACCTGTAGGCGTGTTACTATTGGAGGCCATGTGTAAAATATCCCAATACAATCTAGAGTTATCAGTCATGTGCCTTCCCATAATACATCCAGTTTGTTCAAACCCAACCATCTCAGAAGTAAGAGGAGAAATCCTAATAGATGAAATCCTATTAAAGAGCTTACAATCTAAATGAATAAAGGGAATGGGTCTGTAGTTGGCACACAAGGAGGGAGCCTTGTCTTTTTTTTGGGAATTAAGCAGATCATAGCCTCCAAGAAGGTACCCCGGGCTTCGTTTTGTGAGAAAAAATATTTATATAGAGTAAGTAGATGCAGGAGAAGAAGATGTGAAAAACAAGAAAAGAACTCAACCGAAAAGCCATCAGGACCTGGTGCTTTTTCTTTTGGTAGAGAGTTAAGAGCAGATTTTAGCTCAGAAATTAAAATGGGCTCATCTAAAAAGGAGAGATCCTGTTTCTGTTGTTGTTTGGGTGAGAGATAATGGAAATAGGTATCCAATTCATCGTCCGTGGGAGAGTAATCTGGTGTATGTAGATTTTTTAAAAGTCAGAGAAACATTTTTTGATTTTGTGCGTTTTTAAAATGAGAATTCCCACTTTCGTCTCTTATCTTTACTATTTTTGACTTCTGAGATTTGATCTTCAGATAATTAGCAAGTAATTTGCCTGCCTTATTACGCCTTCCATAGAACTTAGAATTAATTTTCAACAATGTTCCAGTGGCTTCTTCTGTTGATCTCATGATGAAATCATCTTTAACACTCATTAGGCACTGTAAGCCATAGTCCTTTTCGGTTGTGAAATTTTCATGTTCTAATTGTTTAATGGAATGGAGTATAGAGTAGTTTCTTTAATTGCTTTTTTCTTTTTGGCCGTCACATAATTAATTATATTTCCACAGGCCAATGCATAAATGCATCCCAAATTATATGGAATGGAATATCAGGTGTGAGTTTATGTGAAAAATATTCTTGAAGAAACTATTCAACATTTTTCACAAATTCTTATTCCTTTTGAAGGCTATTATTAAATCGCCATCAACTTGGTTTAGAAGTTTCTGGTAATAAATCAAGAGCAATTATAACTCAAGCATGATCTGAAATTAGTATTGATCCAATTTCCACAGGAGCAAGTGTAGGAACTAAAGGAGGGGAAAGGAATACATAGTCAATTCTGGAATGTGATTTATGAGTAGGTGAAAATAAGGTGTATTCCAGTGTATCCGGAGAATAGTGTCTTAAGGCATCAACCACTCCTCTAAAGTGAATGAATCTTGTGAATGTTTTCTGCATCTTGTTTGGAACATATTTAACCTGTGATTTTCTATCCAAAAAGGGGTCAACAATCTGAATAAAATCCCCCCCAAATATAAGATTTGTGGCTAGAAAAAGGCCAAATCTGACCTATCAATTTGATGGGAAAATTCAGTAGCCACTGCAGCTGCTTCAATGTCCCTTTTGTGCCACCAGACAAGTGCCTGCAGTTCTGAAAGCTGCTACCTTGTTTGCCAATTTAACCATTGCTTCACTCTATCAACCTCTATTCCTAGAAAGGACGTGAGGTTATGGGTCCTAAATATTTTTCGGACACCAATGGACCTCCCAACATGCCTGTAACTACCTTGAATGCTGTCATAGCCCTGAAGCAGTTCTTTTTTCTTGATAATGAGCAATTCCTGCTCTCGCTTTCCACTAGCAAAACACTGAAAAAGCTGCCTCGATACAGAACAATCCATGAGTATGCATCTATTGTCGCAGAATGTACCTCGGTCAAGAAAACATTAGCAGATGACTTCCTAAAAAGAGCCACGCAGCACGGTGCAGTCATCTTTATGTAATGCTGAACTGAGTGGACTTTGGGGTCTGATAAGTGATCTCTAGCTACTCTCAGCAAAAGGCGAGAATATAACAGGGCTTATTTATGAGCCCTTGCATCACTTTTGCCCGCTGATGCGTCACTTTTTGT